>NC_069677.1:82255954-82935648 GCF_023699985.2 Odocoileus virginianus | reverse complement strand
CTTATTCCTAAATAAATATTTTACTCTTTTTGATGCTTCTGTAAATAGCATTTTTTTTCTAAATTTCACTTCTGGATTATTCATTGCAAGTTATTGAGAAATACCGTTGGTTTTTACACTGATTTTGTATCCTTGCAAACTTGCTGAATTAATTTCTTGTGATAATTTTTAGCATAAATTATACTCTACATAAATAAGATCACAGCATCTGTGAACAGAGTACAATGTTAAATAGACAGGGTGAGAGGGGATGTCCCTGCCTTGGCCCGATCTTTTGGGAAGTGCCCAGCCTCTCACCAGTAAGTACAATGTTAGGCATGGGTCTTCAGAAATGCCTTTTATTGACTTGAGGAAGTGCCTGCTTCCTAGTCTGTTGAATGTTCTTATCATGAAAGGGTGTTGGACTTTCTCTAATGTCTTTTCTGTATCTATTGAGATGATCATGTGATTTTTATTTCATTGATTGTATATATTGCATTAATTTTCAGACATTAAACCAAACGTGCATTCCTGGGATAAAGCCCATGGGTCATGACATAATTCTTTCTCTGTAGCTGGATTTAGTTTGCTAAGTCTTCTAAGGGCTTTTGTGATGTAAGAAGTATTGGTCTGTAGTTTTCTGTGTTTGTGGTATCTGTACAGTTTTGGCCTCATAAAATGAGCTGGGATGTGTCCTCCCCCACCACCCCTTATTTTCTGAAAGAGTTTGTGAAGAACTTGTTTTAATTCTTCTTTAAAGTGTTAGTAAAAATCAGCAGTGAAGCCGAGCTTTTCTTTATGGGAAGTTTATGGATTACCAATTGAATCTCTTCATTTGTTACAGATCTACTCAAATAATCTCTTTCTTATTGAATTTCAGTAGTTTGTCTCTCTGGAAATGTGTCCACTTCATCTAAGTTGTATAGTTTGTTAACATATAGTTGCTCACAGTTTTGGGTTAGAACAGCATGCAGGGTTAGAACAAAACTGGAGGATTCACATTTCCCTATTTCAAACCTTCCTAAAATGCTAAGCAACCAAGTCAGCATGGTACTGGCATGCAGACAGGCGATAGATGAGTGAAACAGAACCAAGAATCTTGAAATAAACTCACACATCTATGGTCAACTGACTTTTGACAAGGTTGCCAAAACTATTCCATGGGGAAAGAATAGTTTTTCAACAAATGGGCTGGATAGCCACAGGCAAAAGATGTGGCTAGACCCTTACTTCACACCATGTACAAAAACCAGCTTCAGATGGATCAACATCGAAATATAAGGGCTGAAAGTAAAAGAAAAACTCTTTCTTACTGGAAAACACAGAATAAATCTTCACAAGCTTGGGTTTGGCAAAGGATTCTTAGATATTAGATATTCTTAGATATGACACCTAAGCAACAGGAGAAAAAAATAGATAAATTTGACTTCATCAAAACTGAAAAACTTTGTGCTTCAAAGGACACAGGAAAGTGAAAAGACAACCACAGAAGAAAATACTTGCAAATCACATACCCAAGAAGAGATTCTATCTGGGACATATAAAGAACACCTACAGCCGAACAATAAGAAGAAAATCCAGTTTTTTAAATAGACAAACAGTCTGAATAGATATTCCTCCGCTGAAGACATGGAAACAGCTAACAAGCACCTGAGGAGATGCTCCACAGCACCAGTCATCTGGGAAACATAAACAGGAGCCACAGTGAGATACGGGTCACACCCACTCAGAGGGCGAGAGTCAAAAATATAGCTGCAAGTGCTGGAGAGATGCAGGGACGTCACAGCCCTTATCCCCTTCTGGCCCGAGTGTAAGATGGGAAGACGCTTTGGAAGAGTCTAGCAGTTCCTCAGATGTTTAAGCAGAGTTACCTTGTGTCCCAGAAATTCCACTCTGGATTGATATTGATAGAGATGAAACCATGTGTCCACACAAAATCTTGTGCATGAATGTTTACAACAGCACCATTCGCTTCAGCCAAAAGGAGGAACAATGAAGTGTCTCCAACTGCCAAGGGTCACATGAGCGGTCCATCCACACAGCGGAGTGTGGCTCAGTCATGTAAAGAAGGAGGTCCTGACACACACCACAACACAGATGACGCTTGAACACACGACATTCAGTGAAACAGCCACACACAAAGGTCACACAAAGACTCCATTTACATGAAATAGAATAGGGAAATCTATCGACCCCGATGCTGAGAAAGATTGAGGGCAGGAGAAGGGGATGACAGAGGATGAGATGGTTGGATGGCATCCCTGACTCAATGGACATGAGTTTGAGCAAACTCCGGGAGATGACAGGGAAGGACAGGGAAGCCTGGTGTGCTATAGTCCATGGGGCTGCAAAAAGTCAGACATGATTTAGAGACTAAACAACAACATAGAAAGTAAACCAGTAGATTAGGGGTTGGTTAGGGCTGGGGTGACAGCTAAAAGGTTTCTTTTTTTTTTACTGAAACATAGTTGATGTGCAATATTATGTAAGTTACAGGCATACAATATAGTGATTCACAACTTTGAAAGGTTATGCTTCATTCATGGTTATTATAAACCCCATGTTGTACAATATATCCTTAGTTGCTTATTTTATACCTAATAATGTGTAACTCTTAACCCCAACCCCTATCTTGCCCCTTTCCCTTTCCCCACTGGTGACCACTAGCTTGTTCTCTATATCTGTGATCCTGCTTCTTTTTTTGTCATTTTCACTAGTTTGCTGCATTTTTTAGATTCCACATATATGTGGTATGCTCCCCTCGTGGCTCAGACGGTAAAGAATATGCCTGTTACGCAGGACACCAGGGTTCATCCCTGGGTTGGGAAGATTCCCTGGAGAAGGGAATGGCAATTTACTCCAGTATTCTTGCCTGAAGAATCTTACGGACAGAGGAGCCTGGCGGGCTACAGTCCAGGCGGTCGCAAAGAGTCGGACACAACCAACACCTTCACTATACGTGGTATCACACGATACCATGTATTTTAGTGGTATAAGTCTTTTTCTGTCTGACTTATTTCACTCGGCATAACGCCCTTCAAGTCTATCCATGCTGTTATAAGTGGCAAAATTAAGGCTTCTTTCTGAAAAGATAGAAATGTTCTGAAATTACGAACATCTTTGAACTAAAACTTTCTGAATCATACACTTCTAAGTCAGTGAATTTATGACATGTGAATTATGGCTCAGCAGAGCTGTTTAAAAAAAGAGTGAAGGGAGACTGTCACATTTTTCAAACCACACAACCCTAACACTACTTAATTTGCATTTATTTGATTGTTCCTGAGATTGATGTTTTGAATACAGTCAATGAAAATATCCTTTATAAATTCCTGTGCACTTTCACTCCTTTTTAAGAGAGTATTTAATCTTTAAAAAAAAAACAAAAAACCAGGGATACAGTCAATGGTTGTCTTTGCTACTAATGATGTTTTTCAAGCTTATCACAAGCCTCTTTCAGAAAACCCAGGTTCCTACTTTTAATGAGCTCCATCTGTGCCCAGGGAGGGGGGCCTCTCTGGGCCTGGATGCCTGGCAGGTCCATAGAATTGCCAGTTCTTAGCTCCTCTGGCTCAAGGCTGAAATTCACGCCTTGTGCTTCGCTCTGCACAAGGCACATCAACCAACCTCACAGCCATCCTGCATCTCGTCAGGAGCCCCGGGAAGGAGGTGGGCCGACCCCAGAGGGGACAGGGAACAAGGGCTCTCCGGCTCGGGGCCCAACGTGTAACCACGTCTGTGTGCACCTGTGCTCCACCTCGGGGGACATCGTCCTTCCTTCATTCAACAAACACGCCTTGAGCTCCTCCTATGGGCCCAACCTGCTCTGGGCGCTGGAGACATGTCAGCCTCGGGCAGGAGGAGTCAACCGAGAGGACACGAACCAACTGGACAGCAAGGGGTGCACGGGGTGAGTGCCCAGACAGCACGCGGGGCAGAGGGAGGGCGCCTGGCGGGGCATGAAGAACCCAGCAGCGTTCCCCCCACACTTGGACACCGAGTCCTGTGCAGTGACCTGGCCTCCCCCGTGGAAGGGTCAGACTGCTGCTCGGCCACCTAGGCGGGACGGGCAGGCCCTGCGCCAGTAGGGAGGATGGTCCCCTCTCCTGGAGTCTTAAGGTCAACTGAGCCAGGGTCACCACGAGACCTGGGTCCTGTTGTGGATGCCTTCGGTGTCTGCGGTTCCAGGGTCATGTCCGTAACACATGCAATAGGGCACCAGGGAGCTGGCGATTCAAATAAAGGCCCTTGACCCAGGAAGTTAATATTTGACTGGTGTTTCCACCGAGGGTCACATTGCTGCACCATCCATCGGTGACAGGGACAGCGGGGAGCTCTGAGCAAGGACTTGTCCCCATCCCGCACCGCCCCCCCACGACAGGCACAGGGCAGCCTCAGCACCACCCCCCCACCCATGACCTTCTAGAACCCATGAGAATATGCTGGGGGACAGGAGGTCTTGGACCTAAGAGCTGGGCTCCCGTGGGTGGGGGCCACAGCGGGGGGGCAGAGAGAACGCAGAAGACCAGCAGGGACCTTAAAGCAGCAAGCTGCCTGATTAGTTTTTAAGGCCCTGACGGTTGCTCATTAACTGGATTTTTCATGGCCGGCTGGAGGGCAGGCTCTCGTGGCCAGGTTCCCACGGCGGGGGGAAGCGTCAGGGAGCAGCCGCCGGCTCGGTCGGCCCCCACCTGTGACCGCTCCGGGCAGGGTCAGGCCGCGCTCCGGGATGTGCAGCCCGGCCGGTTAAGGCTGGAGCCTCCCACCCCAGCGCCTACAGCCACCCTTCCGACTTCATGTCCACAGGCACCTCCTGGATGGCAGGCCCCGCACCCCTTCCTCAGAGCCAAGCCCTCGGGAAGGAAGAGAAGCAGGCTGGGGTCTGCCACTGGAGGGTGGGCCGTGAACATGACCTTATTAGGAAGAGGTCATGCGTGTGAAATTAAGGATCTCAAGACAAACTGGGTCCCAGATCAACAAGGGGGGGCCCTCACGAGAGGCACAGCACCAGAAGGAGCACGTGGAGATGGAGATGGGAATGAGGGACTCGACCACCAGCCAGGACGCCCGGAGTCCTGGGAGCTGGACAAGCCAGAAGGGCGCCCGCCTCTGGAACCCCCGGAGGGAGCGCCACCCCTGCCCTCAGACTTCTGGCTGGGAGAGGAGAGATTTCTGTTGTTTTAGGCCCCACCATATAGGGTCATTTTCGACGGCTGCCCCACGAGACCCCCCAGGGTTGCCAAGGGCAGGTGGGAGCAGTGGGGGAGGCCAGGGGCGGGCAGCAAGCCCACCCAGAGCATCAGAGCTTTCCCCTGTGGCCAGGGCTGCCGCCTGTGACCTGCCCGCCCGCCCCCAGAGCTGGGCTTACGTCTGGGGTAGATGCAGCCCCTGGCCAGGCCCACTGGGTCACGATCATCCACACAAAGCTGAAGTCCATGGGGCAGGGGGAAGGCTGGGGGTCGGCGCCGCCTGCCCCCACCTCCACCTGGTTAACCCTCGGCTGGGAGGAGACAAGGACAAGTCTGGTCCCAGCCGTCCATGCAGGCTGCCCAGGCACCTGACCAAGCTCAAGGCGCTGTGGTCACCTCTCCCAGGAGGCGGTCCCCAGTCACCACCCACCCACGTCACAGGAACGACCTCACCTATAGGGACCTCTGCCGGCCCAGGGTCAGGACGATGGGGTTGGGAAGCAGAGAGAGAGTGAGCCCAGGCTGCCCGTCAGGCTCCAGGTCCTGCCAGGGAGGGCTCCACACAGACAGGACCCAAAGAGAGAGGTCAGCCCTGGTCCAGAGCGGGGACCCCACCCAGCGCCTTGCAGAGGCCACCGACTCAGGGTTCTGCTTCACGGGCTGAGGTCAGAAGGGGACGTCACAGCCCCTGACCCCACGGCATCTGCTGGGAGAATACAGTCAAGTGCCCCAGAGTCCAGCAAGCCAGAACTTAAGTTGATACCAGAACAGTCACGAAACAGCTGGTTTGGGTTCTGTTTCCTGCCCTTTCAAACGCAGGGACACGGACGAGTAGAGGACCAGGTCGGGCCATAGCTCTCACAGGCAGGTGTCCAGACACCTTCTCCACCTGGCTTCAACTTTTCCTTCTGGCGAAATTCACAGCTGGAGCCATAAATCCCTTCTCAGGCTCATTCCTACCGATCGCCCCTCAAACCGCTCCTGCACAGGCTCTGTTCAGACGAACTGCCCCCCAAGCCCTGAGCCATGCACCCCCCACAAGCCCAGAACTGTCCCGAGTGGCAGTAACTGGAGGAAGATCACGCTGTCCTGTAAATAGGCTTGTGCATAGAAGACACCCCGGCCTGCGAGCACAGGGCTGTCATGTGGGGCACCAGCCGCCAGAGGGAGCCACGGACCCAAAGATGGGAGATGGTAGTGGTGGACCCAGAAAGTTCACCTTGGGGGATCATTATAAAGAATAAATGTGTTGCATGTGTTGTGATGGACACAGGTCCAGAAAGCATCCCCTCCCATTCACAGCCCTAACTTCTCACCCCTTGACCGATGCTCAGTGACTGAACTTTGGGGTCCCCAGGCCAGCTGGCTCACCAGCCAACCCAGAGAACTGGGTCCCTGTGGGTCTCGTTTGGTCTGGCTGCTCTCATGCTGCTGAACTTATGCCTGCCAGGAAGCACATCCCCGAAATGGGGTCACAGGGTCAGAGACAAGCCCCCAGAATTTAGGTAATGGTGAGGGTCAAGTCGGGATCCACTGCTGGCCCTGTGGGGGGTGGGAGACGGCCTGTCTCCCCTGCGTGGGGTGTAGGCAGGAGGTGAAGTATCTTCATGTGGGAGGACACGTGGGGCCAGAAGGAGGGGCAGGCAGAGTTGTGCACCCCCGCCCCAACCAGACGCACACATGCCTCTCCCCAGACCGGTGAACATGGCAGGGAACTCGGATGCAGGCTGCTGGTCAGCTGACGTTGGGGAAGAGTCACAACCAGAGAGATGGCGTCATGAGAAAGACAGAACTGGGGCCCAGAGAGACAAGGGAGATTCTGGAAAGGGGATTCTCCCCAGGGGCCCCTGGAAGGACCAGCCCTGCCCACACCCCGGTTTCAGTCCAGAAAGAACCATGTCAGACTTCTGACTTCCACGACGCAGAGAAAATACCTCTGCGTTACTTTATGGCACGCATCCTGTGGTCACTGGTCACAGGGGCCACTGGACCTTCATCTACTCTGCATCTCCTGAGGGGCCCACACCTGTGACCCTGGCACTGCATCTTCACGTTTGGGGGCCCCTTCCTCCATCCGGCCCAGCATGTTCATGTTTGGGGGTGCGAGTGCCTTTTGTTATGGGGCACTCACTTCCTCCCAACCCAGCTCTGCAAACACCTCTCTGGTTTGCCCCTCCATCTCTCACTCTTGGCTGAGGGTCCTTTTCAGCCCCCCGACTGTGAGACCACCAACCTGTCCTGAATGACAGCCTCATATTCGTGGTTTCCCTCTTTACTCCGGGACCTTCAGATCAGTGCTTCTCAAACCACCAGCCAGGACCCGCTTTCCCCAGCCAGTCATGACCAACACTTTGTAACACACAGTGAAAATGTCCCAGTGATGCTCCACACAGGGACTGTCGCTTTCTGTGCTCAGTGCCCTGTCCCCAAGCAGCCCGGGAGCCCTGGGTCACCACAAGTGGGGCAACTGAGCCACCTTCTTCCAGCTGCATGGACAGACCTGCCCCGCCGGCCAGCAAGCAAACCGCCACTTCCAGAGAACAACCACGGAGGAGCTGGCAGGGCCATGGAGGGCCGAGTGCAGGGGCCTCGGTTAGGCTGAAGCCTGCAGCCTTCCTCCCCTTCCTGGGGAAGAGCTGCCTCCAAAGCAGCCCCACAGGAGAGCAGAGCCCTGGGCTGTGGCTGGCGGGGCCGTGGAGGGGTTGGAGGAGAGAAAGGAGGGGTTGGCCAAAAGGGCAGGATGGGCAGTCGGTGTGCCCACCCCCACAGCAGCTGCACCCATGGGCCAGCTCCAGGAGCCCCCACCCAAGGCATGTGTGTGTGGGTGACACACACCCCACCTCCAGAACATGGGCATCAGGATCGGCCCAAACCTGGGAGGGGACATTCCTTCTCCATCTGCAGTCGCTGGGGGATAGCCGCTTCCTGGCTGAGCCTGGGCAGCAAGCTGCATCCACCGCCCCAGTCCAGCCCGCGTCCAGCAAAGGCGACCTTCCCAATTAACAGCCTCTCTTGTTCCAGTTGGAAGTTGAAAATGAAAATTTCACTCAACTGTAAACTATAAGAAATATGGCCCGTGGGAAGTTATACAGTGAACGTGGATTCCTCTGAGGATGGTCTGTGTCCCTGGGTGCTGGGCACAGCCCTGTCCACACCCTACCCCCCATCATGTAGGCGTCCACCCTCTAGGGGTGCTGGGCACAGCCCCACTCACACCCTGTTCCCCCCATCACGTGGGCATCCCCCTTCAGGCGGCTGGACAGGTCCAGGACGAGGTGGCTGCTTCTGGGCTGCGTCCTGCTGGAGGGTGAAGGCCCCCCTCCTAAGGGGTCACCTCTCAAGGCAGGGCCCCACTCACGCAGCCCAAGGAAGTCAACCTATGGTTAAATCAGTGTCAGCAATGAGATGACAGTCTGTGTGGGTGGCACCGCCGGTCTGACTAGAGATGATGCCCTCTGAAATGCTCTTTCTCAGAGGACACCCGTCTGCGAGGTTTACAGAGCACCCCCAGGAGAAGGGCCGGGGCCCCAACACGTGTGATGTGGACCCACCCACTCAGACCGCCTGGCCCGCTGCTCCCACAAGAAGGGCAACAGGAGGGATGCCCACGGGTGATGGAAGGGATGTGGGTTCACACGCACATGCCCACTTGAGGGGATCACGTGTCATCACTACCCGAAGAGCCCCACGGTAGCTTCCTCAGTGGTGTCAGCCCCTCCCATCAGCCCCAGCATGGTGACCACTTCCTCGTTTCCCACCTGCACCCTGCAAGCCCCACCGATGTCCCTCCCTGAGTCGGCCAGTCTGTCCCTCGGCCACAGGTCTGGACAGGGCTTCAAGGCTCACCCTGTAGCTGCCTGACACTCAGGCCACACTGGGCTCCCTCTGCCAGGATGGGGGGCTCCCTTTGCCAGGATGGGGAGCACCCGCCTCCAGTGCTCACCAAGTCCAGGGCTACCTTTTCTGGATGGTTCTGGGGCACAGCTGACTGCCAGGCGCTGGTCCTCCACACCCACCCTGACCACCTGACCACCCTGAACACCTGGCCAGCCTGACCACTCTGACCACCTGGCCACCCGGCCAGCCTGACCACCGGCCAGCCTGACCACTCTGACCACATGACCACCCTGACCACCTAGCCAGCCTGAGCACTCTGACCACCTGGCCACCCTGACCACCTGGCCACCCTGACCACCTGGCCACTCTGACCACCTGGCCACCCTGACCACCTGATCACCTGGCCACCTGACCATGGACCAAACTGCTCCCTCTGGAGGCCAGACCAGGGCCCAGGGCACAAGGACAGGTGTCCCCTCCAGTTGCGCTCCTGCTCCTGTGACCCACACCTGCGCCTGTGCCCCCAGCCATGGGCTCACAACATCCACACCTGTTCGGGCTCCCACTGCGTGAGCACAAGCTCCCCCCGCACCTTGTGCCACTGGGGAAGTGGGGGGTGGGGGCGGGGTTGCTTCAGGTGGGCCGTCCAGAGCCAGGCTCCACTGAGTGCGTCCCCAGAAAACCACCAAGGAGCCAAGCCCTCTAGATTCCCATGCGCTCGCTGTGGGGCTGGGGGTGCAGACGCCAGCGCCTGACCCCCAGCTGCCCATGTCTCAGCCTCACAGCCCCTCCGTGGCCCAAGGCACAGGGCAGGCACACAGCAAGTCGCCATGGAAAGAAACAAGCAGAGAATGGGACCTGCGGGCCTTAAATGTTACCCCAACATGCCCCCTGAGGGACCAGGAGGCCGTGAAGGCCTAGGGAAGGGACCTCCTCGCAGGTTTGTTAACTTGAAACCATCCCTGACGCCTGCAAAGGCCGGGGGGCTTCTAGGCCGCCTGAGGCCCTCCCACCTCCCAGGAGCAGCTGTGGCCCCAGCAGCGCCGGGGCAGGGCTGTCCACTGAGCTTTCATCTCCCTCAGAACACAGACCGCCCCGTTAGCACACCTGGCAGGTAGCAATGACCTAGTCTCTTAAAGCCTGTTCACAGTGTACCTGTGAAAATAGGTTTTTTTAAATTTTAAAAGATCGAACAAAGTATTCCCTCTTACCAGCCAATCTTCCTCCTGACATCTGAACAAATTCAGCATGTTTCTGTTTCCCTGCTCTTCTACAATACTCAGAGGGTCAAAGAATCAAACATTAAAAAAGACTGTGTGACCCCTCTTAAAACGAAACCACTGTTATTTTCTTTGGCTAAACCGTTAAGGCAAGTTTCAAAGAGGATTAACATCTGCACAGCCCGCTGTTTGTCCCCAGAGTCTTTCAGGCGTGTTCTCATGCAGCCATCCCAGGAGGGGCCCAGGGTGCCCTGCAGGGGGCAATTCTGGGCCCACAGTGACATACTGGACATCACTCTGGAAGTTGGGCAGGCGGCCAAGCGGTCAGTTTGATTTGTGCAGCTTTTGTCCATGGAGAGGGGAGCAAGCCATGGGCAGGAGTGGACGAGACTGCGCCCTTCCCAGAGGGCACCCCGAGTGGGTCTCCCACATCACGTCTTCGCAGCGTGGAGCCGCCAGGGGTGTGAGAGAGGGGTCCTGTCCTGGTGACCTGCTCCAGGGCCTTCCGAGGAGGATGAAACAGAGGAGCCTGGAAACACCGCGGGCACAGCAGGGCCCAGGCCTTGGGGAGAACTCTGCTGAGCTCAGAAATGCACCCAGCACAACTACCGGGGCCTTGAAACACCACCGTCCTCCGCGGGGCAGCGGGGACCCCGGGGACCCCTCCCCCGGAACCCCTCCCCCGCCCCCACCCCTCCGACTGGGGTGGCCCCGCCCACCGGCCTGGGGCGGGGGCGGGAGCAGTGCAAGGGGCGGGGACTGCGGCTCCTTCCCGCTCACAGGCGCTCCGCGGAGGTGTCTGGAAACGCCCTTGGCTCCCTGAGAGCTCTGCTCTGTCTCAGGCCCCCTCCCAGGCTGCTTGACAGCCCCGATAAGCTGCTGTGCCTGGAATGTGACATTCCGGGGGCGTCAGGTCCCAGCCTGGCAAGAAACCACCTGGAAGACAAATGACCAGACGCCTGCTGGACACAAAAGTCCCAGCGGGTTACAGACGGTGGACCCGGTGGGCGTGGCCTCGCTACTCATTTCTTTCGGTTCCTTGAGATCCCGGCCTCAGGCCCCACGATGCCCGGCAGACCCCCCATGCGGGGTGACCCTGTGGGGTGAACGTGCCTTGGAGCCTGCTGACTTGGGCTTCCCGGCTAGCCGGTCCCGGCTGACCAGACCCAGCATGAAAGGGCCAGGCCGGAGGTCCCTGCCAGAAGAGTCTGTGGCCATAACAAGTCTCTCCCTGTGGCCTCTGCCTAGATATCAAAGCAAATACACCGCAAACCACGAGACCCGAGGCCAGGACCAGCCGCCTCGGCATTCCTCAGCTTCCATCTGCCTTTGTAACCAGACAGAGGGTCACCAGGAGCGACCCCCGAGTCAGCCCTGGGCAGGCCCAGCCCCCATTCTGCAGTCTGCACAGGCCAGGTGTCTCGGGAGACTCGGGAACCCCACTTAGAACCCTCCTCCCGGCACCCAGGCAGGCGGCTGGGGCCTCCCATTTCTGCCACATTAATCACTTCGAGCTGCCTGCCCTGAGGTGGGGGTGAGGAACTGGAGCAGGGAAGGGACCTTCCTCCTGCTTGAGACTGTAGCTGGAGGGCCTGGTATGAGTAGGGATTCAGCCAAGACCCCTGGGCCCCCACACCCCCACCTCATGGTCACCACATTGCTGGCCCTGCACTCGTGTAGAAGCCTCAGGCAGGGCAGCAGGGTCCCTTCCTCGGGACCAGGCTGCCATTGGGTGGGGTCAGGGGCAGCCATCTGGGAGCTGGGCACAGGTGCTGATGGGCCCTGGGGAAGTCGGGGGGGGGGGGGGCAGTCGAGGTCACACAGTGGCCATCACATAGCTCATGAAGGATGCCGAGGGAGGACCTGTGAGATGCTGGTAATAGGGAGGCAGAGATACGGGTGATAGGCAGAGGCAGAGATGTGGGTGAAGGGAAGGCAGAGACATGAATGATGGAGAGGCAAAGATGTGGGTGATGGGGAAGCAGACATACACGACAGCGTTATCTGGCTGCAAGAAGGACCCTGCCGTAGACAGTGATGGAACAGCTTGAGTGACCTCAGCCCGAGGCACACTGGGCTAAACACGCCTCCCCTCCCTGCTTTCAGGTGCTTCATCACAGATGTGGGGTCTGCTCATCTGCTCAAAGCTTGAAGCGGGATGATGCCTCCAGCCGCCCCCAGGGGCCGCGGGGGCCAGGGGGAACATAGGGGATCCAGAACGAAGGCTCCAAGATGCTGCTGTAGCACTCGGGGCTTGCCATGTCGCACACAGCTGGAGGACGAATGAATGGATGGCGGATCCTGTGAGAAAGGACCTCTCCACAGGGAGAGGAGAGGTTCTCACCTGGGCTGCCCCGTGTGCTGGGGAGCCCCTCCTAACCTGCTCTTCCTTCTACCCTGCCCAGAGCAGCGACTGTCCTGCCACCCACCCACACTTCTGCAAGCCCGACGGTGGTGAGCAGAGAAGAGGGACCCTCTGCCCTCACCGAGGGTTCTCAGGAGGCCTGGGGTGGTGTCCACACACTTTCCTGCAGGACTCGCAGGAGGAGGTTCCCAGACTCAACCTGGGAAAAGCACAGTCCTGAGTCCGGAGCCCCAGGTCCAGAGATGGTTCAGTACACAGGATGATGTCGTAAATGTGAAAGGACCTACAAACCCCACAAAGCAGTGATCCACAACAACGCAGATGAGCATGGAAAGCATGGTTCTCAGTGAGAGAAGCCAGATGCAAAAGGACACACGCTAGGACTCCACCCACGTAAAACATCCAGAGCAGGGGAGTCCTGAAGCAAGGAGCAGCTACATGGGGGCCAGGCACTGGGTGAGGGGTGGGGTTTCCACCAGGAGAATGCTCTCCAGCTGCACGGCCAGTGGTTGTGCAACGGAGTAAATGTACTAC
The DNA here is from genome assembly GCF_023699985.2 of Odocoileus virginianus. Classification (NCBI taxonomy): domain Eukaryota; kingdom Metazoa; phylum Chordata; class Mammalia; order Artiodactyla; family Cervidae; genus Odocoileus; species Odocoileus virginianus. The sequence continues at coordinate 82,922,524 of NC_069677.1, read as the reverse complement.
ACATCTCGAGTTGTTCACCATGAAAGGATTAGTTTTATGCTGTGAATGAATGAAAGTTAAACAATAAAAGTTAAAATGATGAAAAGGTTAAGGACCATGTTGTTCTCTAGCCTACAGATGAGAGAAGAACATATGACACCACGTCCTAGAATCTCCTGATCTCAAGTCCCGGCCCCAGCCTGGCCAGGGATCAGCATCTGCACCCGGTGGAACACGGTGGCTCACCTTCCCTCGTCTGCTTAGCCCGTATCTGGGTGGCCACCCCATCACACAGCACATTCACAGCCCCGGCCTCACTCACCCACAGGCTCCTGAAGCCCTGAGGGCACAGTGCGGTGAGATGCACCCTCAAGGCTCCTGGGGGGACCAGAGGGAGGAAGTCAGGAAGGCTGCATGGGGGAGGTGGCGTGGGCACATCCTTGGTGCGTGGGCACTCACCTTGGCTCTGACCCAGGAAACCTGGGATCCTCTGCCTCTCAGGACGATGCCAGGAAGCAGCCTTCTCCATGGAGAGGCTGGGGCCTTGGAGGCCTGGGGGCCTTGAGTCACTGTGCCTCATTGCTCAGCCGTGAGCTCACCACTCAGGTGCCAGCCTGCGCTGAGGCCGCACCCATTCTGCCTCCCCATCAGCCCCACAGCACCCGGCCCCGAGCCACGAGCTGGGCACAGACAAGCCAGGGCCCATGTGTCTGGAGATGGAAATCAGAATCTAGATTCTAGTAGGACTCAGGCCACTCAGACCCCACAGTCCAGCAAAGGGCTGGTGCAACACGTGGGCAGCTCCACCCAGACATGTCTGGTTCGGCCCCGATATGCAGGCAGGCAGGTGAGGTCATGCTGGGTGGGCACAGGGCAAGGAGGGGCCTGCCCAGAGAAGGCAGGGCTATTACCAAGCAATGTCCCAGAGCCACGAGCACAGTGGGGGTCTGGGGTCTGGGCAGACAAGGCAGTTTGGCTCAGGGAGCAAGGAGTCCTGGGGCTGCCATGAGTGAGGGGCCTCACACCTGCCTTCCAGGGTCCATGCCCAGAAGGCACGGGCAGGAGGGGGCTCCAGGCCTGGTGTATCTGGGCACACTGGGCACACGTGGGAAGGAGAGGGATGACCTAGGGGGACATTCTGATGTGAAAGTTTCAGTGAGATGGAGACAGATGGGAAGAAACACCAAACCAACAAGCTCAGCTGTCCCTACTCAGGGCCACACGTGGTCACGTGGCATCCAAGAGGTCAGCAGACCTGGTCCTACAAATGCTCCATCTGGAGAAGCCTGGTTTAGCATGCAAACACATATGCCCATGCACCCACATGCTCACACATGCACCCATGTGTGTACGTGTGCATACATGTGTACACATATGTACACACATGTGTGATTGTGCGTACACCTACATGCACACTACACACTTGTGCACACACACACCTGCAATATGTCATGGACCTATACACACGCGTGCATACACATGCATGCATACATACATGCACATGAGCACCTTCATACACACACATGCACCCACATGAAATATGCATACGCACACCCACGTGTACACACATGTGCACCTACACACATCTATGTGCACACTCATGCACCCACACACGTGCATACACATGTACACACTTACATACATGTGTGTTCACACGTGCAAGTGCACGCATGCACAGGGATACATGGACACATGCACATACAAATGTACACACCTCCACCTGCATGCACACACACACATGCACACATGTATACACAAGCACATATATGCATAAACAATAGAATGGGAAAGACTAGAGATCTCGTCAAGAAAATTAGAGATATCAAGGGAACATTTCATGCAAAGATGAGCTCTATAAAGGACAGAAATGGTATGGACCTAACAGAAGCAGAAGATATTAAGAAGAGGTGGCAGAAATACACAGAAGAACTATGCAAAAAAGATCTTCATGACCCGGATAACCACAATGGTGTGATCACTCACCTAGAGCCAGACATCCTGGAATGCGAAGTCAAGTGGGCCTTAGGAAGCATCACTACAAACAAAGCTAGTGGAGGTGATGGAATTCCAGTTGAGCTATTTCAAATCCTAAAAGATGATGCTGTGAAAGTGCTGCACGCAAATTTGGAAAACTCAGCAGTGGCCACAGGAATGGAAAAGGTCAGTTTTCATTCCAATCCCAAAGAAAGGCAATGCCAAAGAATATTCAGGTTACCGCACAATTGGACTCATCTCCCATGCTAGCAAAGTAATGCTCAAAATTCTCCAAGCCAGGCTTCAACAGTATGTGAACCATGAACTTCCAGATGTTCAAGCTGGATTTAGCAAAGGCAGAGGAACCAGAGATCAAATTGCCAACATCCGCTGGATCATCAAAAAAGCAAGAGAGTTCCATAAAAACATCTATTTCTGCTTTATTGACTATGCCAAAGGCTTTGACTGTGTGGATCACCACAAACTGTGGAAAATTCTTAAAGAGATGGGAATACCAGACCACCTGACCTACCTCCTGAGAAATCTGTATGCAGGTCAGGAAGCAACAATTAGAACTGGACATGGAAAACAGACTGGTTCCAAATCAGGAAAGGAGTACATCAAGGCTGTATATTGTCACCCTGCTTATTTAACTTATATGCAGAGTACATCATGAGAAACGCCAGGTTGGATGAAGCACAAGCTGGAATCAAGATTGCCAGGCGAAATATCAATAACTTCAGATATGCAAATGACACCACCCTTATGGCAGAAAGCGAAGAAAAACTAAAGAGCCTCTTGATGAAAGTGAAAGAGGAGAGCGAAAAAGTTGGCTTAAAGCTTAACATTCAGAAAACTAAGATCATGACATCTGATCCATCATTTCATGGCAAATAGACGGGTAAAGAGTGGAAACAGTGAGAGACTTTATTTTGGGGGTCTCCAAAATCCCTGTAGATGGTGACTGCAGCCAAGAAATTAAAAGATGCTTGCTCCTTGGAAGAAAAGTTATGACCAACCTAGACAGCATATTAAAAAGCAGAGACATTACTTTGCCAACAAAGGTCCATCTAGTCAAAGCTATGATTTTTCCAATAGTCATGTATGGATGTGAGAGTTGGACTATAAAGAAAACTGAGTGCTGAAAAATGGATGCTTTTGAACTGTGGTGTTGGAGAAGACTCTCGAGAGTCCCTTGGACTGCAAGGAGATCCAACCAGTCCATCCTAAAGGAGACCAGTCCTGGGTATTCATTGGAAGGACTGAAGTTGAAGCTGAAACTTCAATACTTTGACCACCTGATGCGAAGAACTGACTCATGGGAAAAGACCCTGATGCTGGGAAATATTGAAGGCAGGAGGAGAAGGGGATGACAGAGGATGAGGTGGTTGGATGGCATCACCAACTCATTGGACATGAGTTTGAGTAAACTCCAGGAGTTGGTGATGGACAAGAACTGGCGTGCTCCAGTCCATGGGGTCACAAAGAGTCAGACATGACTGAGTGACTGAACTGAACTGAACTGATGCACCCACATGTACCTATATATATGTATGCATACACACACACACACACACACCTGTGTACACACATGCACATGCATGCAGACACACATGTACACATGTACTCACAATCTTTGAAAAGAGGTCTTATGAAATGAGGGTCGCTCTCCTCTTCCAAGAAAATTGGACTGCAAAACGGGAGATGCCCGCCTGCTCCAAGGACACCTGTGTTCAATGACCGTCACACCCTCCTCCCTCTGCTCAGTCCAAGCTCCCCGCATGGCGCCAGGCAGTTCCTTCCACCACCAGGGACTGTGTCCGAGTCTCTGTAACTCCCAGGGTCTGCAGTTCTCCCACCCCCACCTGAATGGCAGTCCTGGGGCCACTGAACACTGTGAGGAGGCCAGCAGAGAGGAGCCCTGAGCAGCACATGTCTGCAGGGGGACAGGACAAGCCAGGGAAGAAGAGCTCAGAACCCAGGAATCTGAGGTCAAACCTTAAATCTGATGCTGAAGCTGACACTCCAGTACTTTGGCCAGGGGCACCAGAATCTCCACTGAAGGGACATCATCTCTGTGGCTGGCAGAGGCAGGGACTCCTCTCTGCCAAGCAGCCCCGCCCAGGGCCCGTCCATGTGTCAAGCATCAGAGCACAGGAAGGACCCTGACGGCAGAGACATGAGGTTTAGAAAATGAGATACCGCAGGCAGGGCCAGGATCACGTACCGACCAGGAGACCCTGGAAGAAGTCCACAGGCCAACCGTCACAGGTTTCAAAATCCTTCCTGGAAGTGGCAGTAAGACTGAAGCACCCAGCTGCAGCCTCGGCACCTGGGGCATCTCAGGCTTGTCATCACTATCTTAATCCCCACGGGCTCTGCCGGGGCCCGCCTGCCAGCCCAGCCCAGGCCACCACCTGGGGCGGCAGGCCCTGCCCAGGAATGGACATGGCGAGCTGGGCCGTGTCCCACATCCTGTAGACCCTGCCGTGACACCCAGGTTTCAGGGGGCTTCAGAGGGCGGGGCAGTAATCTGAGACCCTCCGGGGACTGCCCAGGGCCAGTCCTGAACTAGTCACCAGGCGGAAAGGGTGGACAGCCTCGGGCCCCATCAGACCTGTAGGAGACTGGGAGTCCCTGAGTAGTGGGTCCCACAGAGGAAGCTGTGGGCAAAGGACATGCCCTGTCCTTCAAAACTGCACAGCAATGAGGCCACCATCCACCTGTGCTCTGAACTGAGGGCTCGGTCCACACCTCGGACGGGGTCCCGGGGGCTGATGTCAGAGACGGGCCCACCTCTGCCACTGGTCCTCCCAAGTCTTCTCGGCCACAGCAGCACAAGACACAGAGCTTATGCCCCCTCCCTCCAAGTGGCCCTCTCTGCAGGACTCTCCCGGCCAGCGCAGTGCCAGCCCCAGGCTATCCCCACACCGTGGGGTCCCCTGAACTTTCGCCCGGCTCCACAGCTGTCCACACGGAGGTGGGGACCAGACGTATCTACCTGCAGCCCGCCCGCCTCCCCACCCGCCCCAGGGCCTCCCAGTGAGAGGGATCATGTGTCCATCCCCAAAGTCCAGTGTGTGCTGTGTGTGCGCTGCCCCCCAGCCACAGCCCAGACCCTGCTATACAGAAGGCGCCCAGCAACGTGGTCCTGATCCTCCACTGCTGTGGGGCTGGGTACTCCCCACCCCGCAAGTGCCACTGTGTGACCACGGGCGTCGTATCAGGCACCAGGCAGGGAGGCGGCCAGCCCAGGACCTTGAGCCGGACACTCTCCCAACCCCACGGCAGCCAGCACTGGCCCCTCACGGGCGGCCCAGCTCCCCCAGACCCAGCCCAGTTTATTAGACCATTCTGGCCCAGATGGCAGCTGAATGGCCAGGCGGCCATTGGCTCCCTGGTCACATACACCCTGGAGGAAGCTCCTCTGTCCACCGTCCCAAGCCTCTCGCCTACTATCCACCTTAGATTCCCAAACCAGACATGGGGCAGGAACACCTGGGCTGAGGGAGCTGGGTATGTCCAGTCACTGCCCACGGGGACAGAGTCGCAGGGCCTGGTCCCCACACAGCCCGAGGTTCTGGCCCCACCTGGAGACCACAGGCTGTGGGGGATGGCACCTCCCAGGGCTGCAACAATACACCTGAGGTGACTACAGAGCCATACTTCCAGAGATGAGGACGGCTCGGGGGCCCTGCGTGTTCATACCGAGGAGCTCGGCTCTGCCCTGGCCCCACGGCAGGGCCAAGATGAGCCATGCACACAGCAGTGAGGGCTGCCCCAGGCTGACCCTACAAGACCAGGACCCACAGAAGGGGGCCAACTGGCACCCGGCGAGGCAGGTGGCCCAGGGCGGTCTGCAGACTTGACCTTCCCACCTAGAAGTGCACAGGACAGACGGCAGATCCCCCACCCCAGCAAGATCTCCCCCTTAGACCCCGAGACCAACGGACCCCATTTCTCAGCTTGATTTGCCCTGACGATGAGGAAGAGGCAGCAGTGATGACCGGCCCCTAAAACCTCTCAAACCACCTAGAAACTGCCCTCCTGCCTGGAGGGGTCTGTGCCCGATCCTCACCTTCCCCGGGGACGGTGCCCCTGCTTCCAGGCAGGGAGAGCCCGTAAGCCTCATGCCCATGACACCATCTGAGTCCTCCTGGCACCGCCTGGCTTCAGTCTGCTGATGACCGCACAGGTGTGGGCGAGACCCCTCATGACTGTGGTTGCAGAAGCCCCTCTGCGTCTCCAATAGCTGCCCAACAAAGCCATCCCCCCCACCCACCCCCAGCCCTATGAACTGCACCACTCAGACCTGAGGCATAGCCGGCCATGCACTTCTGGCCAAATTCATGAGCTTGGGTTCTCATGAAAGCTTCAGAAGTCTGCCCAAGCATTCGGGAAGCTTCTATGAGCCCCAGCTGTGTTCCACGGATATTACCTGCCAAGGGCCTCAGGTGCCCTGGGGGAGGACATCAGCCCAGGGCACTGATGCCTCAGACACTAAGCAGAGTGGAGGTCAGCGGCCGGAGTGGAGGTGCGGGGACCGAGTCCAGGGGTGGACGAGTCTGCCAGACTGGGAAAGGACAGAAGAAGAAGCAGGTGGAAGCTCAAGGTGGGTGTCAAACAGGAGGGGGCCCCCGGGGGCATCCCAGCACCCCTTGAGCCACTATCCACCCTCTCCTTCCCAGGCAACAGGGAGGCTGATGTGGAGGCGGGGTTGGGGCCCAGAGCGGGCCTATAGCCTCTCTCCTCCAGGTGGGTGCAGGGTTAGGGAGAGTGGGCCAGCCAAACCAGTCCAGGAACCCCTGCCTGGCTCCCCAGGTCCCAGACTCCCGCCCCAAATGGCTCCTCCCAGGACAGGCAAAAGAAGTTTCGGGGAAGGTGATGAGGGGCCACCTGTCTCCCCAGGACGAGGACCATGATGGCAGCTGCAGAGCTCGGAGGAAGCTGAGTGCCAGGGTGGAGAGGTGCCTGCAGGTAGCGAGGAGGGTGTGCAAGGAGCCGGCCCCAGGGTGTGGGTGCTACTCGGATAAACCTCAGGGTGAGCCTGTGTGAGGTGGGGGTGTGAGCAAATCTGTACTTGTGCGTGTGCATGTGTGTGTGTGTGTGAGCGCGCTGGGGTGGGATGAAAGGAGCTGTGGGACAAGTCGAATGTGCACGGGGCTCCACGGTGCCCACCCCTGTGGGTATGAGAGTCACAGCTGCTCAGGAACCCCAAAGGCTGGTCACCCCAGACCGGGGTCCTCGGGGGCCGAGGTCCCTTGCACGGAGCTCTCGCTCCTCCAGTACAAGCAGGTCCCCAGAGTGCGGTGCCCAGATCTTAGCGGCATCCTCTGCCGACCCCAGCGCCCACCAGTCACTGCCCAGTTGTGGGGACTCCATGTCAGGAAGGCACCACATGCTTGTGGCTGAATTTAACACAGCATGAATCTCGTTCAGCTCAGAGCCAAGATGTCACCTGCCAACCCTCCCCCACCGTGAACCCAGCCCTTTTTGTCCCCATGGGCGGCGCCTGCAGGACCCACCAGACAGACAGGACAATTCCAAAAATAAATGAAATCGAAGCAAGTCAGCTGGTGGAGAATCCAGCATCTCACCACCAGGAATGGAGGGTCTGGTGGGTCAGGAAGGTGAACGAGTGAGGCGGCGTGTGCTCCTAGCTGCCCTAACCTGCACTCCACTGTCTCCCCCCACCCCCGCCCCTGGGCTGCATCAGAGGCCACGTGATGGAGCAGGAGGGGGTGTCACCTGCCTGGGGCCCCAAAAGGAAAGTCGGGAGGAGAGCCTGGCTGCCAGCATGGAACTCTGCTCTGCAGAGAGGGAGTCTGGACTCTTCCTTACTCAGCACAGCCTCGCTGCTCTAAACACACTGGACTCCACTCACTGTGTGCCTCCCTCCTCCTCCCCTCCGACTGCTGCTGACCCTGCGGTGGGACCACTCCTACTGCTCAGCCCACCTACTGTCATTCCTGGGATCAGAGGCACGGGTGGGTGGTCTCTGAACGTGGGCTGTGGGTCTCTTCACAAGGGGTACTAAGCGCCGAGCACAGGGTTGTCAGTTTCAGCAAGAACAAACCATAAAACTGCAAACACTTCCGGGGACAAAGTCCAGTCTCACCCAGAGCCCTCGGCCTGCCCGTCTGCCCGCAGGAGCCTAGAGTGTGCTGAGCGGGACCTGCCCAGGCAGCAGCTAAGCCGGATACAGAGTCAGCACCCGTGTAGACGCGCTGGGGAGCCCGCTGGGAGCCACAGAGAGGGGCTGGCTCTCCAGTGTGGGCATGGGGTGGGGGGGGGGGTGCTGAGGAGCACAGGTGGGCCATCGGCAGCCCTGTCCCTCTGGGTGAAATGCAGGGATGTATAGTGGGACACGGAATCCAGCCTGGGGTCAGGGACCACACTGGCCGCACATGCTGCCCTCAGAGCCCCTGGGTCCACAGCCTTGGAGCTTCTCGCTGGAGTCCTGCACCCCTGGCTCCTGGCAGCCTGAAGACAGCTGGCTCCACAGCTTTCCCTGCCCATACCCACCACTGGCCCTGAAGGTTCCGGGGAGCGAGAGGACTGGGAACCATCTTGCCGGGCCACAGGAATGCCACCCCAGCTGGCCATAATAATCCTGTTGCCAGGATACAGGTGAGAAAGAAACGTATGGTGCTGGATTAGAGTCTAGACAGTGTGACCTTTCTCCTCTTTCTCCAGAAATGGGGACCCAAGTCTCAGTGTCACGAGCTGATAGTTCGGATAAAGAAGGACACTGCTTGCAGTGCCTCGTGGAGACATTCTTGTGGCAAAAGGGCCATTGTACCTGCCCGGGCAGCGAGCGCCAGCCCAGGGCGGAGCCAGCTGCAGGCCCTACACAAAGGGGCTTTCATCCGAGGGGCCCCTCATGTCCTCGGTTAGCAACGACCAAGCTCGCAGGCGGAAAGGACATAAATCGAGAGGGAGAAACTCCCATGCTTGCTGCAGACGAAGCCGGTGTGGTCTGCAGCCAGGCAGAGCCCCGCGACCATCGCGGACATCACCACAGCTCAGGGTCGGCCACCAGGCCCAGGAATGACACAGGCCATAAGGCCTCAACGTAGCCTTAGGGGCATGAAGACTGGGGTGGAGATGGCACGGCTTCACCTTGGCAGAGGCAATCACAAATTGGGTTTGGAACAGTTCACCCCACAGCCAGTATGTGGCCTTCCCAACATGCACACCCAGGTCTGGGGAGCCGGAGCTCACAAAAGGGCAGAGTTGGCCCGCTGACCACTGAGAAGGGGCAGGTGGACAGCAGGAGGGCAGGACGCATGGCCCACACCCCTTGGCACAGGGGCGGTCAGACCAGGACCCAGAGCTGTGAGATGCAGGGCAGCGAGGACACCCAGGAAAGAGGTCGCAGGGGCCCCAGGCCCCGGCACATGGACAGGCCTGGTGGGCCATCCAGGGGCCAGTTAACAGGCACAGGGAAAAGGCAGGGAGCCCCAAGGCTCGGGCAGTCACAGACAGTAACCATCACTGCTGATACCATGATGTCCACTCAGGACACCATGGCACAAGGGGGTCTCTGCAGACCCCACTGTGCCTGGGGCTCCCAGAAGCTCAGGCCTGGTGCTGCCCTTTAGGACGTGGCTCCAACACGCATGTCCTGAGCCGGGAAAATGGGAGACACTCCTCGGCACTCAGACCTTTAGAAAAAGCATGTGATGGCACAAGGGCTGTTCTTGTGAAGAAAAGGGCAAAGATCAAATCAGACTCTTCCAAACACCTACACTCAGAGTGAGACAACGCCCCGGAAGCACTCATCATCCCGGAATGTCCCCAAGGGATGCTGGCGTGTAACTGGGAAAACGACGGGAAAGGAGGATGGGGTGAAGGCGGGTGGGGCTGCGGCTTTAGAATTCAACCACCCCGTGTCTCTGGCTCAGCCTCTTCATTCCTTCTGGGGCTACCGAGTGAATGGACATGAGTTCGAGCAAGCTCCAGGAGATGGTGAAGGACAGGGAAACCTGGCTGGCCTGCTGCAGTCCGTGGAGCAATAGAGAGCGGGACTCGAGTGAGTGAGGAACAGCTACCCAGTGTCTAGTAACTAGTTAGGATCCAAAATCCAGTTCAGCCTGCACCGAGTGGGGTCTTCAGCGGGGACTGAACAGATCAGGGTTATCAGGCTGCTGTGGACAATGCTGCCGCCCAAGGCCATGGATTCTGGAATCTGGGCAGAGGAGTGTGCCTGCCCCTCCTTTGTCCCATGGCCTGGAGGAGGCAGGGAGTGGGGTGCTACTGCACAGCCTCCCCACAGAGCCCCCTGAGGCCCCTGCCAGGAAGTGACCTCCAGGCTGGGCCAGCCCTGGCTGCTCCCGAGGTGGCTGGCAGAGGGCCTGCTGGGGGTTGGTCCACTTCTGGAAGTCAGGGGACGAGAAGGGGGGCGAACCAGGCCCCGGGCTCAGTCCCCAGCTCCTCTTGGCTACCCGCCACCATCGCGTGCTGCCCAGGGGACATAAAGCCAGGCTTGCCGGAGTCAGGCCGACCTCTTAGCTGCACACCCTGCCTCACATCTCTGCTCTGCTAAGTACATGAGCTCTCAGAGAGGTCCCTGTGCCAGAGTAGAGGGTACAACAGCCTGTATGTGGGCAACAAAGACAGCATTTACATGGCAGGAGCCCACTTCGCAGACTGGCCAGTGTGGCTGTTTACATAAGTGAAGCAAGTCTGTTCCCCAGCTCCCACTGGCCCTTGAATCTCTCAGGATCCAGACAACTGAAGGTCCACCCAGCACCCGGATAACTGAAGGCCCATCGTGGATGGCTGAAAGTCCACTCAGGCACTGGTCCATTCGACGAGCTCTGAGCACTGTCCACTTGCTCAACAGCGGGTCAGCTTTTCTTTATAAAAATCTTCAACATGCCAGGGTGCTGGGCAGAACTGGCACTTTTTGGGAATGTGCTTTTGTGCCATTTGCCTCATTCTCCAAAAATAGAACAAAGTGGGTCACTGTCTGACCTTGTGGAGGATAACACCCAGCCCCGCCCTATGAGGGTCCGGCCAGCCAAGAGTCCCAGGACAGCACCCCACACACAGTCGCTTTGCTCACAGGCCCATCCAGGCATTCTCGAGTGTTCCGCCGTCCTCCCTGGCCACGCTCATCTGCCCCCTGTCCACCAGCTTCCCCCACACTCAGGCTTCCATCACCAGTCAGAGCCCAGCCCAGCATGTCGGAGCCCGCAGTGCCACAGGGGACACGCGCGGTCACTCTGGGGCTCGGACCCTGAGAGGTCCCTAGGACAGGCCTGTCTAACCTCTCCACAGAGAGCCGCAGCCCAGGGTGCAGGACACACAGGCCAGAGAGTGGACCCTCGGGACTCGGGGTCAGCAAGGAGACTCCAGGGCGCCCACAGGGCTTGGGGGGCATCCCAGGGCCTTTGAATGTATTTAAGTTTCCACGCCGACGGGAAGCATCACTTTACAGATGATAGGGTTTGCCATCACTGCAACTCCACCCCTTTCGGTGACCCAACCACACACACTGGACATAGTCGTGTGACCGCTGGAGCAGATGACCACACATCAGGGGCTCAAAACCACAAGAGCTGTGCTCCTATAGTTCTGGAGGCTGGAGGTCTAAGACCCAGGTCAGCAAGACCGTGCTCCTTCCCGGGGGCCCCTTGGGCCGGCATCTGTAAGAGCCTATGCACTTCGGCTCACAGCCCCTTCCTGCATCCTCCCATCTCTCCCTCAACCTCTGCCTTCATCATGTCTCCCTGTTCTGACCTGACCCTCGGCCTCCCCCATCCCTTCGCAGGACCTAGGATTACACATAGGACCACCTGGATAATCCAGGGTAATCTCTGCAGCTCGGGAGCCTTAATGCCATCCAAAGTCATTCTCACCACATAAGGCAGCGTTTGCAGTCCTGTGGATGCCGACACGGATGTCCTGGGGCTGAGGTTCAGTGGACCATGTGCCACGGGAAGTAAAATTTTAAATGCGGGGAGTGCTTGTCTAGGTTCCTAAATGTGGACAAGTTAGGTGTTTGGACAGTGAGCTCCCTGTCTGGGGGTGGGGGTGTAGGGGTGTTATATCATCCCGGGAGCAGACTGACTGGCAGCTGGCTCTCCCGAAGGCCTCCGGCTTCTGCACCCAGAAGGACCATTCATCCACACAAGCCAGATCGGAGTCGGCAGGGAAGACAGCCCAGGTATGTTAAGAGGTCAGATTTCCCCACAATGGCAGTAAAGGCTGTGTAGGAATGGATGGTGTCCATTCTCAGTTATCTCACAATATGAGGTTATGAAGGATCGGCAGAGCATTGCAGATTCTGAGTCACCGCCAGCTGGACCCGAGTTTCCCAGGGATGGAGGCTCATTTTAGCCAGAAACAGGAAGGCCCTGGCTGCCCTGTGGCCTGGACTGAGACGGTTCCCCTGGTGCCATGGGGATAAGGCTGAGATGTGAGGACACAAAATAAGCAGAGGTCGCTGCCAACACTGCCCATCGGGGTAACCCTGCAACCCCAGGACCCAGAGAAGTGAGTAAAGTGTCAGCCAGAACCTGAAACGGGGCAGGAGGGCAGGGCCAGGAGGGGCATCTGGGCTCAGAAGGGACCATCTGCATCCCCGCCCTGGCCAGCAGCCAAGAGGCTGAGGAGCAGCCAGGCGGTGCTCAGTGAAGGGACAGAGGATGTCTCCCTGCAATAATGGTTTACCGTAGAGAAGGCCTCCCCCAGCCACAGCGATGGGCTAACTCCACAGGGCACCTGCCCCTGGGAGCGGAGGTCTGGCAGCCCTCTCCTGGGGGGCCTGCCTTCTAAAGCTCTCAGGCCCCCCACGAGAGGAAGGAGGGTCAGTGCTCGGTCACTGGGCAGTGGCTGGGTGGGGCAGCAACTGGAGGGGTCTTGAGGCGCAGGGTCAGGTGGGGAGACCCCGAACGTGAGCACAGACAGGATCAAGGGTGGCTTCCCTTTGTCCTGGCTGGAAGGCCGCGGTGACCGAGGGCAGAAAGGATGCTGTGCTGCCTGCTGTCTGAGCAGACACCGCCTGGATGACATCCCAGCAGGCTGAGCCTGGTTCCCGGCACTGACAGGGCCTTGACCCAGGAACCCAGGAACCGGCCTGGCTGGTGGAGAACAAGAGGCCCCGTGGAATCTCAGTGGGAGAGTTTTCAAAATACAGCAGCCTCGTAACAGGATCCAACAGGCAGAGGCAAGTCTGCGTTCCCTGGATTGCTCCCATGGGACGTGTGGGTGGGCGAGACTGCGCTGGCCCTGGGGCCCGAGCACTGGGAGGGCTTCGGGCCTCGGGGTGAGTGGGCTGCTTTGTCTGACACTCATGATCGTTTCAGCAGGCGCAGCCCACGGACAGGGAAAAAGCACAGAAACCACGTTCCGGTCACGTGGACCCATTTCCTGCTCTCACCAGGCCCTCCTCTGCGCCCCACCCTGGCGGCTGGCTGGGACCATCCCTGACATGATGTTCCGGGAGCCCAGTAAGGGCTGTCAGGATGCATCCATCCCAGGGAGCTCCCTGCAGAAATGCCCTACTCAGGTCCGCAGAGCCCACTGTCCTTCCCAATTTATAGACCAGAGGCACAGAGATGGTGAGGAATCTGCTAAAGGTCACATAGCACTAGAAGGCAGAACTAGAATTAAAACCTCGAGCCTGGGCACTCAGCCCACATAGCAGATGGTGTCCCAGCCACAAACACAAAGTGGCCAGCTGGGCTGCCTGCCAGTTGTACTACATGAGGATTTAGTGACCCCACACTTGTTTTCTGCAAGGACCAGCTCCAATTCCATGCCCAGCAAGGTGGAGTAAAGAAGATAAGAGCCCCATGTGGCACCTGGCCCCCGGGGCTCTGCCAGCCCAGCCCAGTTTGCCTCTTGGAGTTCTCCCAAGCCCATACCTCCCCCGAGACGTGGATGGGTCCCAGTGTGGTCCCTGAGCAGTGCCCCACCTCTACAGGAAAAAGCCATAAAAAACAGAAAATAAAAACCCCCCAACTCCATGCTTTAAGGAATTCCAACCCTGCCCACAAACTAGAAACTATGCCAAATATGCCCCCTGCAAGGTGACACCATAGACGGACATGATGATGAGGAAGGCGATGCAGGGACAAGGAACAGATGTCAGAGCAAGGAGATGTGTGGAGGCCGAATAACACCAGCACCTGCACCCTCACTACAGAGAAACCACGTTTCTCCACTTATAACAGAAACAAGACTTTCAAAGCAACAATGTCAGCCCTGGCGGCTTGGGCTGAAAAGTCGAAGGTACCTCCTGTCCATCTGGGGGGATGCCCACCCCCCCCGCGGGTTCCAACCACAGCCACCTGCCCCCCCCGCACTCGGCCCCAGCACTAACAAGGAGCCCCCCAGATGGGGAGCTCAGACCCCACAGTGGATGTACTGAGCCAGCCCTGTGTCACCAGGGACACTGCTGTTTACCTACCTATCGGGCCAGGCAGGGCGCACGCAGAGGTGCTCAAAGGTGAGTCAGGAAAGAGGAAGTCGATGGCCCCAGGCCAGGAGGCTGGGGTCACCACCCACAACCTGCCAGCCCCAGACTGACTGGGGTGAAAGGAAGGCCTTCCGAAGTTCTCTAGTGCGAATCCTGATGCTGTCCCTCGAGACTCGTGAGCCCTCGCTTGGGAGAAACCCTGACTCTGTAAGACTAGCGTGCTGGCACAGGACCCAGGGTGCTCAGGGAGGCAGGGCCCCTTCCGAGGGTCAGCACCCCCTGCATCAGGCCCTGGGCCAGCTGCCGGGGGTCCCGGAACATTACCTCCTACGACCCTGCCCTCCTCACAGCACGGGTGGGGGGTGGGATTTCCCACCTGGCACAGTCACAGCAGCAGAAGCCATATTTTTAAATCACTGTAGTCGCACCAAGATGAAGTCCCCTGGTTTGCCTAAATGGGAATGAGGAAGAACTGTGTCCCTTCATCCTGGAAGCCACGGGGCCCCTAGATCCAGGTCCCAGCAGGTGTGCCCCCCACCCCACCTCCCGGCAGCTGGTGGGCACCCCTCCCCCAGGCCCTTCCCATCCCCTCTGCTAGGTGGGAGCCTGAGCATAGTACACCCCTGCTGGGATGGGCCCTCCAGGCCCTGCTTTCTCGCCAGCTCAAGTCTCAAAGCAGAAGGCGCCTCTCAGCTCACCGAGAACCGCCTGCGCTGGCAGGCTCTGTGCAAACAACAGACCCAGCTGCCTGAGCCTGGTACCAGCGCTGAGATTTGAGCTCAGACTCAAAACAAGCAGGCCTGACTGCCCGATCTGAATCTGCTCAAGGAACAGAGCAAAGAGTAAAATGAGCACTGGACACCAAAATTAAATGAATGACTGGATGAATAAAATAAATATATAAGGTGTGATATCTGCAGGTGTTCTGTCCGGGCTCCATGAAAACCACTGAAATCCGTCCATCAGGAGCACGGGCAGGTTTCTGCAGTGTCCAGCCAGACCCCCCACAGTGACCCATCACCTAGATGCTAGCTCCGGTCACACAGTCCCATCCTGTCGCCCTGCGGAACCATCCTTAAGCCCTCAGTTCTGGCCTCATGGCCTCTGTAAGAAAACACCCTGTGAAGGTCAACTCTGACCATGGTCAGTGCCTGGGCCAGCTAGACCCATGGCAGAGCCACCTGGTTATCCAGAAACCAGGGGTGGCTGTGAGCCCCACTTGTCACCCCAGCTCAGTGCTGGGTCCCCCTGCCCTATCCCACCAGCCTCATCACGGTGGATCAGCCCTGGAGCGTCCCCATCTACAAGCGTGGAATTCCAGAAAGATGTACTGGCCTGCAAACAAGTCCTCCTTCCTGGGCGCTCGCTGAAGACAGCCAGGAGGCCGTGCTGAGGCTTGCCTCCTCTGCTGGAGGAGCTGGGGCAGTGGACGGGCCCTGCAGGCAGGCTGGCGTAACACAGACTCTGCCCCACAGCCTCCAAATTTCCTCTGACTCAGCGCATCTGTGATCTAAAGCTCCTTCTGACAGGCGTTCAGAGCAGCCCAGAACCGCCAATGGAAAACATGACCCCGGGGGCCAGCGCACATCACCCATCCACACCCTGCTGGGACCAGGCTGTACTGGGGAGCAGCGGGGCACTGTGTCTCCTGGAGAATCCCTGAGCAATGCCGTGGGCACTGAAAGGTCCCCGACAATGGTGGAGATACCACGTGCTCAGTCGCTTCAGTCATGTCTGACTCTTTGCAGCCCCGTGGACTGTAGCCTGCCAGGCTGCCTCTGTCCATGGGATTCTCCAGGCAAGAATACTGGAGTGGGTCGCCATGCCCTCCTCCAGGGGATCTTCCTGACCGAGGGATCAAACCCGGGTCTCCTGCATTACAGGCAGATTCTTGACCACTGAGCCACTGGGGAAGACCGCTAGGAGATACCAACGCAGCAGCAAACACGAGGCATGTCAGACACCAGTGCAGAGAGAAGCTTCACGGCGTGGCCACCTGCTGCTCGGGGCACCTGCCCCAGGTTAGGGCAGGAAACCGAGGCCAGGCCCACCACCCCTCCCTCTGCTCCCAAGGTGGCGGGAGGGTAGGGTGGGGCTCAGAGGCCCAGTCCTCCTCAGGAAGGAGCTGTACCTGGGGCAGGGCTCCTCCCAGGCCCTTTGCCATCAGATTTGGGAGGCAGGCATGCCCAGAGGAGCCACATGACCTGGCAGGTGGGCAGAGCTGGGGGAACTCCCCAGCACACTGCAGCAACCCCACCCCCACTCCCCCGCAAAGTTCTCCTTGTCCTGGGGACATTGCCATCAAAATATATCAAATTCAATCATCTTATGAGCATGTTAAACATATATTTTAATTTTCCCAGTAATCTCTCCCCTATTCCCACCAATAGCATCCAGTTCCGGGTAGTTCTGTGTGTTAAATCCTGCAATGTCACCTTCTACCCAGACATCAGACAGCTGGTGCTTGGCCAGCTGTGTTCTGCAAAGAGGGGCCATTGTGGGGTTCTCTCTCAGATGACAGCTAACCCAGATCCTCCAAGTTTCTGAGCAGAGCTGAGACTAGAATGTGCCATCTGTGGTCTGCCCTCACAGGCACCATGGTGGCCACACCTCCCTCGACCAGGGCTGCAAACGGGCATGTGCCATGGGGTGATGGGTGGCCATTGAAGACAGACATGGAGCAGGGATCTGCTTATTAGCCACAGCTGTGGCAAGACCAGCTTGCCCCTCACCCACTGCATCCGACCCCTGAGCACTGGCAAGAAGTCAGCCCCTGGGCCTGGGGGCCACCCCCTCTGCTGACCAGTTCTTCCTAATAGTGCTCAAACCACAAGAGGGTTTGCTAGCCATCACGTCAGAAGACTGGTCTTGGCCCATTCTGCCCCCCACGGAGCCCCAAGACATCTCCAACAACCCAGATGAAGAGAGCCAGGCACTTTGGTGGGGAGAAAATGAGTGTGTGCATGTGTGTACACATTTGTGTGTGTACATATGTGTGCATGTGTACACACATGCATGTGCACGTATATACATCCATGCATGCACATGTGAGTGCATGCATGCAAGTGTGTGCATTTGTTGTGCATGTGTGCACATATGCGTGCATGTGTGTATATTTGTGTATGCAAGTGTACATTTGTGTGTGCACATTTGCAGGTGCATTTATGTGCACATATGCTTGCATATTTGCATATGCATGTGAAACATTTATGTGTGTGGGTGTGCACATGTGTGTGCACATTTGTTGAGCATGTGTGCACCTGTATTTTCAGGGTAAAGTAGGCCGGGCGGGGCAGGCTCACCCAGCCCCTCAAGCTCTGGATGGAGTCAGTTTCTCTCCTTCTAGGTTTCTGTGCAAGGATTTTCCCCCTCCTCCTCCTCCTTTTAAAGGAAAGCAGAAGTGCTTGAAAAACAAGTTTTGCTGAAATTCAAGACTATCTTAGAGGTCCTGCACCTGAACCTTGAAGACTCCCCAATGACATGGCCCCTCGAAACAAGTCTGCCTTGGATGAGAGCTCCTTCCTCAGCTTAGGTCCCTTACTCAGGTCCTGTGGACCTGGAATGAGGACACTGCAGACGTGGGGACACACGGGGTCTTGGCTGTGTCTTGTTCAAGCCCAAACCCTGCAGGACCACCCAGGAAGTGGGGGAGGGGAACCACAGCTATCAGCTAAGACCTGGACCCACTGATGGACGCTGGGAAGTCCTAGTGGTGAGAAAGGGTGGGACACACAGGTCTGGGGGTGTGGGGTGGGGGGAGCTGAAAGCCTGAGCCCAAGATCACATGTGGGAGGGGCCAAAGACAAGATGACTCAAGTGATGCTCTTAGCCTAGTCCCTGCCATCCTGCAAATGCCCACTGGGCAAGGTCCTTCTTCCTCAGCCCGAGAGGACTGACCCACGGGCAGAGGGCCTCTGTAACAGGTGCCACACCCATACTTCCTCCAGGAGTGGGACCGCAGGCAGCTCTGGACCTCCAGACTGTAAAGTGTCCCTGTGGGTTCTGGTTATGCGGGAGCTCATGGCACCAGTCAAGAGCATCAGGGTGACATGGCAATGCCTCAAACAAAACAGCAAGAGACTTGGGGGAGGGGTCAAGTGCAGCTCAGAGACAGACATGGGAAAACCCATCATTTGAGGTCAGAAAAAATGTTAAAATCAGCCAACAGGGCTTAAGTTTTTGACTCCCAAGAGGAATTCTGAAGCATTTCCAGGACAAATTGAGCCCCTGCTAAGTCAGGATTTCACATACATTAGCTCTTCTCCAACAGAGTCTAGAGGGGGCACCTATTACCCCATCCCAAAGGGATTTGGCCCAGCACGGACAGGACCTGAGTTTTCCCCAGGAGGGGGAGGGGTGGGCAATGCACAGCCCGCTGAGCCTGCTTCCTGCTTTAAGCCCCAGGGAACAGAAAGAGCTGCATTCCATCAGGCACCTCGGAAGGGGCTTCCTTCCTCCCAGAGGGCCTGGGACTATGCAAAGCCCCATAGCAGCCACGTGGTGGGACAGAAGATAAAACACACCATTTCTTGAGCTGTCACGCTCCCCCCACCAGTCCCAGAGTCTGCTTTAACTTGAACACCCTCTGAGTTCTCACCTTACTAAAGCTTGTGGACATAACATTTTATTTTTCCTTCTCTAATGCCCAGTCATCACCCTTGATTTCCTCCCCTTGGTCACAAAACTTCATAAGCTGAGGTGTGGATGCTTCAGTGTCCTTCCTTTCCCAAGAGGATGCACGATTATAAAAAAGGCTTTGTGGTTACACATTCCTGCACAAGCTTGAAAGCCACAGCAGTAGTTCCAGGAGGTCATAAGGGCCCCAAGAAATCCGAGGACCCCAGATCCCGTCAAGGACAAACACTTCCTAAAAGCACCCCCTCCACCCCCCAGGTTAACACAGATACATGAGGAATTACCTGCTCCTCTACAAACAGGTGCTTTCCACACCATCTCTTTAAAAACGTCTCTTTATGAGGTGGTTACATTTTTTAAAGGTCTGCGTTGCTATTTAACCCGGTGACCAAGCTGATTGGAAACAATGAAGCAGATTACCCAGCTCATGCCCCCTCCCCGCCCAGCTGTGGCAGCAGGTGTGTGGCCGCTGTGGTGACCACAGTCAACTGGCCAGTCACTCTGACCACGGGGAGAGGGCTGCCCAGGACGGGTGTCAGGGCAAAGGGTCTACCTGTGAAAATACACCGACTGTTTGGGGGTGGGGGCTCCCCTCGGGTCCGGCAGCCCTCCTCCCCCCACCGCGAGCTCCTCCTGGGACTTTGCGGGGGCCTGTTGGGACGAGGACCTGGGCGGCCGTCTGGGTGGGAACGGGGTCCCCCAAACTGGTAGCAAAGGGAGTTTCCGTGCGACCGGAGCGGCCTTCCGGAGCACCGTCTGCGGTCCACGCGGGAGAAGCGGCGAGCGGGCGCCGCCAAACAACCGACCTCCGCGCATTGTTCTCGCGGCGGCTGCTCGGCGCTCGGCCGCATCAAAGGGACCGCGCGCAATCCGACACCACGGAGGGCGCGGGGACAGAGGCCTGGGGCCCGGGACCCGGGCGACGCACAAAGACTGGCCCTGGGGAAACCTGAGCACTTTTGCCTCAACAGGTTGGAAACCACACGGCTGCGCTCCGCACCGCGCCGTCCTCCCCAGGGACCAGCCTGACTCCGCGCTGTAACGCCGGGTCCCAGAGGTACGACCAGCTGCAGCCGCCCAGGCGCTGGGAGATACTAGGGCGGTGACGGCTACACAGGCCTGGGTCGGGCGTCGGATGCCCGGGCGTCTCCGAGCCACCGCGCGTGTAACGGCCGCTACTACGACCTCGGCCGATCCTCCGGGCCCTCTGCCGCAGCGCTGTCCGCCGAGCGCACCAACTTCCCCGCAGAGTCCCCGAAGTTTGGTCACGATACGAGGATCTCAGGAAGCGGACCGTCCGCACCATCCCCAGCCAGACCCGCTCCGCGGTCCTGGGCACGCCCAGGTGGCCCGAAGCCCGCAGTCGAGGACACTCCGGACATACGACCCCGGCACGACCCCGGCCCCCTCCAGTCGCCGCCCGCTGGCCAGCTGCACGCGTCGGCAGAACCGGGACAGCCTCCCAGGACCGAAGCCGAGATGGGCTGGGCTGAGGCCGTAGTCGCCTGGGACCGGCCGAAGACCCGCACAAAGTGCGGCCGGAGGCGGGCGTCCCCAGCGCAGGCACTTTCGTGCGGGCACTGGTCTTACCCGGCTCGGCGGACGCTGCGCTGACTCCAAGCAGCAGGACCAGGTGGGCGAGCAAGTCCAGGAGGCGACGCTGCCGCGGCCGCAGCCAAGGCCACCTGCGGGCACAAGCCACAGGTTAGGGCTGAGCGCGCGCCCCGGTTCCCCGCCCGTGCGACCTCCCGGAACCCGTCTGTCCGTGGCCCTGCGCGGCCCGCACCTCGGCGCCATGCTCCGCGAGCCGGACGTCTGTGCAGCGGGATGCTGCGAGCTCAGCCGCGGTGTACCCGCACGGCCAGCGGAGCTCTGGCCGCCGCGGGGGCCAGGCCGGTGGCGGGGGGCGGGGGCGGGGCGGGCGGGGGCGGGGCTGGTCAGGGGGCGGGACGACGGGCCTGGGACGCGAGGACCGACCGCGGCAGGGGCGGGGCGGAGGGTGGGCAAGGGGCGGAGCAGGCAAGAAAGTGGGGACGGGCCCTGGCAGGGGGCAGGGCCGGACGCCGAGCACTGCACGCGGCCCTGGGCCCGGGGCGGAGAGTAGATCTGGAGGGGAGAGGGCTTCGGACCCCCGACCTGGCTCATCGGCCTGTCCCCGGGTCCTAGCACCCTTCCTGTGCAGCCGTGGTGTTTCTCCCGCCGCCTCAGCAACACCTGCCCCTACCGCTGCCCACGACGGCACCCAGGGTCTCGGGCTCCAAACCACGGGTGTACAGCCCTGAGTTTATTTGGGAAGGTGACTGTAACCAGGGGATTGGTCCTCGGGTCCTGAGTCCGATGGGGCAGCGGAAAGGAGGGCTATATGAACAAAGACATTACTCGCCAGGGGGCGGCGGTTGGAGGAAAGGGCAGCTGGGCTTCTCCTGCCCACCCTTTCGGGCACAGTGGCCGCGTCGTGGCAGCCCACCCGGCCTCGCCGCCTTCACGACCTCGGGGCCCAGCACGGTCGCGTCCCCAGGCCCCACTCCCCATGTTACACCTTCTGGAACCCTCCCAGGGGATGGGCCCTGCACCCTAAGAGGCCTCTGCCCTGGAGCTCCAGCCCCCAGGACCTGGTCCGGGAGGCGCCCCCCGTAGTTGGAAGTCCCGTTGCACCCCACCCTAGCCTTCCAGGCTCCCCCAGCCCCTTCACCCCCCTCTCCCCCAGCCTCCACCACTCTGGGAGCTGTCTGGTCATTTCTTCTTCCTCAGGCCTGTGCTCCCAACCCCCACCTGACCGCCTGACCTCAGTCCCTCCCTCCACCAGGCAGCTGCTAAAGGGGTCCTGTCCTCAGACCACCCACAGGCCTCTCCAGGCAACCAGAGCCCCTCACATCAGCCTCTTAAAGTAAACTCACATTTCCCTGAATCTGATCCCCTCATGGTTTGCAAAAAATAGGGTCCCCGATGACATCAAAATCAGGGGGTCCCAGGGCCATTGCCCTTGGCTTAGTATCTCTGCTAAGCCCTCTGGATTCACCCCCCTCCTTCTCCGGGCCACCTCCTGATCCTGGTTCACCTCCTGCCTGGAGCCCTGAGCCTTGCCTGCAATGCAGACTCTGGGCCTCTCCACGCCTGCTGGGCATTCCCGGCAACATCGGCACCCCCAGCCTCTCCATCTCTCAGCCTAGATCAGCCTAGAAACCAAGCCCCTGGTCTGGCCCCCTCCACAGCCTCCTGTATGTATCTACCCACTCTCGGCCACCACCTCCCCAGGTCCTGGCCAGCAGGCTGTCCTGGAGCCTCCTGCAGTGGCCGGCAGCCCCTCGCTCCCTCCCTCCTTTACCCCCCACCCTCCCGCTGGCCCTGCAGCCCTAGCAGAGGGCCTGCTGGGATTCCAGTCCCTTGGCATCATCCCCCTCCCCCATCCGCTTCAGTCTTCAAAGGCTGCTGCTGGGCACCCCAGGCCACGTCTGTCCTGTCTTGCTGCGCCTTTCCACCTGCTCACCCCTCCGTCATCATCTGCTTCTGAGCCTGGAGTCCTTCTCCTGCTCCCATGAAAAGGGTGCTCATGACCCACAGCGGCGAGAAGAGAAAGCAACTTAGAGCATTATGACTACATTTTTTTTTTTTTAATGAAAGAGAACAGCATTGAATAGAAATGCAAAACTTGTCTATGTGGATGGAGGGATTGGGTGGGGTCCATGTGCATGTGTGTCTGTCAGTGTTGTTACTGGATAGAGCTTGGGTCTGCTCGCCTGATCACAGCAAAGCCAACCCACTGATGCTGTGTTGTGATGAAAGAAAGTACAGTGGGTTTTTTGTTTTGTGGGGTTTTTTTTTTTAGATTTATTTATTTATTTTGGCTGTGCTGGGCCTTCGTTGCTATATGTGAGCTTTCTCTAGTTGCTGCCAGTGGGGGCTGCTCTTTGTTTCAGACTGCAGGTTTCTCATTGTGGTGGAGAATGTGGGCTCGAGGGCGTGTTGGCCTCAGTAGTTGCAGTACATGGGTTCAGTAGTTGCAGCTTGCGGGCTCTGGAGCACGGGCTCAGTAGTTATGGCACACAGGCTTAGTTGCTCCATGGCATGTGGGATCTTCCCGGACTAGAGATCGAACCAGTGTCCTCTGCATTGGCAGGCAGATTCTTAACAAATGAACCACCAGGGGAGCCCCTACAGTGATTATTATTGCAGGTGCCAAGCAAGGAGACCAGGCAGCTCATGTTCAAAAGACCCCAACTACCCGATGGCTTTCAGAGAAGGCAGCGTTTGGGTTGAGGGCTGCAGCTCATGGACTTTCTTCTGACTGGTTGGCGATGAGGCAATCAGGAGTCAGTATCATCAACCTTCTGTCCCAGCCAGTCTGGGGTCTGCATGCTTGTGGTCAGCATGTGGTCCCCCTCCTCCACCTGGGTGGGGTCTTGTTTTCTGCAGAACAAAGATTTGGGTCGGATTGTTGTGTGCATCCCTGGAGAAGAAGCCAGGACCCTGCTTTATCACTGACCATTGTTGGAGCTATCACCGCTGCTGTGGACTGGCTGCTTCTCCTTTGTTTCTGGTTCCCTGGCTTCTCTAATTAGTAACTCCTCTAATCTAAGCTTTTTCTACAAACGAGGACCGAGGACCGGGGAACACAGGAAGGCTTTTGTGCCCCGGAGGGGCCCCGCAAGGTCCTGTGGGGTTTCAGTGTGTTCAGGTCCCTGTGTGTGTGGCATGTTTGTGTGTGTGGTACTGGGTCCTGGCAGCATCCCTTCCTGTGCCTTGCGCCATCTATCCATCTGGCCATGGGCTGCAGCCCTGCTCCAGGGTAAGGAAGTTGAAGGGCGGGGGTCTTCAACCTCTTCCTTCTCCCCTGCCCTCCCAACCCAGCCCACTGGGCCTGACCATGGTTCCAGGAAGGAGAACCTGGAATAGGACGGCAGTGCTGCATCCCTGCCCACACTGGGGACTGGAGTTTAGCCATGTCTCCCCTCTCTCAGATCGGAAGCCCCCCAGCAGGGGCAAGCCCCCCTCTGAGGGCTTTGGAGGGAGGGCCAGCTTCAAAAATACACAAATGGCCTTTTTACTGTGAAACACTTATGACTGCAGAACTTACAGCTGTGAAAATACACATCTTGTGCTTATTTTTTTCACTGACTGTCTTATCACAGACTCACTGCTAGGTGTCTCCAGAGTTCCCATGGCTTTTGCATCTTTTTTTTATTAGAGCTTTATTATATCCACAGATATCAATAATGCGCCATCACTGTAGGAAAATACAAACTACAGACATGTGCGAAGAAAATAAGACCCCGAATGTGTGCAAGCAGCCGTGGATTCTATGTCTCCCGGCCCTCCTTCACAAAGACTCCCACCAGGGAACCGGGTGCAGTTGGGTCCAGGCAGCCCTGCCTTCCAGGAGCGACAGACCCAAGTCAACTCCTCCCAGAGAAGGAGGACCCCCGCTGTGCCTGGGGCTGGGCAGCAGGCAGGTCCTCGGACCACAGTGTGGGCAGCAGGGGAGGTTCGGCCTTCGGGTGCTCCACAGGGGCTCTGGAGGGGTGGGGGAAGAGTGTCCAAGAGCAAGGGCCCTCAGTGGGAAGGGAGCTGGGGAGAGGGCCAGCCCGAGCACAGCGCAATTCTGGAACACGTGGTATGTTTGGGGAGGGGGTCGCATTTGGAGAGAAGTACCAATTGGCCTGTCCTTGGGTGTGGGCCTTTCTCCCTGTTCCTCGTACTGTTCCCATCCGTCTCCAGTGCAGCGGGCCCCGCAGATAACAGAAGAGCTGTGCTCCTCCCAGCTCGTCCCAGTGACACGCAGGGACCCACAAGACCAGGATGCTTGACTGATGGAAACAGAGGCTCTGCCCCTCCATGGCCAGTGCTGGGTGTTTGTGTTTTCAATCGATACAGGGCCTTTCTGACGACAGGGGCCCGGCTGCAGTCAGACCTGTGCGGTGGGCAGCTGCCTGTTCCATGGGCGCGTCCTGAGTGGGACTGTGGGTTTGTGCAGAGAGAGAGAGAGCACGTGAAGGGAAGGGGCTGAGGCCCAGCAGACGGAGCAAGGCCAGAGACGGGAAAGGGAGGACATCTGACCTCTGCCCGAGCTGCTCCTTCTCCTTGTGTCCAGAGACACCGCTGGGCTTGCTGCAAGACAGAAGTAACTTTTCACTGGGAAAAGGAAAGTGGGAGACAGAGCAGGCTGTGAAAAGTGTATCCAACACAAAGTGTATCCAACGTCGTATCTAGCTCCAGACCTGTCACATGTCAGTCCTCAGGCCCTAATCTCCCGTCCACCGTGTCTGAGACGTAACTGCGGCCGGAAGATGAGTGGACCGGCCAACCCTGGCCCTGGGCCCTGGCCTCTGATGGACTCTGCCCCCTACCTCCTCTGCTGCCCCCATTTCTTTTCTCTGCCCCACCGGGCACATCAGGGTGAGACTTCATATTTATTAGTTTTCAAGCCTGCTGCCCTCACGGCCAGTGTCTGCCTGGGGCCCAGGCATCACAAGTTCTGCGTTTTCACCTGCAGCTCCAGACACCAGCCTCTGGTGGACCCTCAGTAACTACCTGCCAGGTGAAGGACAGGATTGCCACTGCCTTTTGCAACAGGCAAGTCTGAACCCTTCCCGGCAGCCTCACCTGGATCTCAGCCTCCAACCAGGAGAGCGCTGGGCACCAGGTAGGGCAGCTGATGAAGCTGGTTTTCTTGGGGGATTTGTTGACAGAATTTGAAAACAGCAAGTAATGATGACACGTACGTGAAACGGACTATTACGTCCCCAAGAAAAATCTAATTAAATGGGGAATGTGTCTGTGGGAAAGCCATGTCTCACCCTGTGAACACCACATGGCGCCATGATAGGAAACACGTGAGCGAGGAGGTGAGCAGCCTGCTGTTAGAAGTGACTGTCAAAGCTTCATAAATACACATTTCTATTAACTTTGGGCCGTGCCATTTCCTCTTTTCCCTGCTGCACGGAAATGCCTCAGCTCAGGTTGAATCATGGGGGAAAGGGGAGGGGCCCCCGAATTCTCAAGTGCATCCTCTAATGACCTGGGACATTCCTAGTCCCCACTGAGGCTCATCAATACAAAGGAAGCGCTTGTTGCCAACTCCCGTGAGTAGAAGGAAGGGGTCTGGGTGACCCTCCCTCCCCTCATTTCCTGCCCACCCGGCAGCCTTCCAGCACAAACAGGACCCCCGGCCCCTTCTGTTCCCTGGGGCACGGCCTTGTTCAGACAAGTTAATCAGTGTTGCTTGTCCCGCCCAGATGACTGGGGTGACTGCTCAGTGCAAACCAACCCCCAGCTGTGTGTACACCCCCCAGCACCACACATGCACACACAACTTGTGTCTGCTGTCTTTCAAGATCAACATCAGGGGGCAGCCTGTGTCCTGTCTGCCCTGCCCCCACCCTCCGTGTCCTCACATCTCAGCCTGACCTCCTGGTCCTCCGAGCAGTTCTGATGGCCACCAGCAGCCCAGCGCTCACCTCCACGTCAGGCTACTTGACTTCCCTGCAGAGTACTTCTCAACAATGCTCTTGTTCTTTTATTTGTTCGCTTGACCGTTATTTGTTTGTGGTCTTCCCACTTCCCTCCAGGAGAATTCAGGCCCCTATCCCTGCCCAGGGACGGTGTCTTTGCGGTGTGCAGGGCAGAAGAGAAGGGAGGGAGGGAGGCAGGCAGACGTATTTCACAAGCGACACTGGTGCCCAGGATGGAGCCTCCAGGGTGGGACCACATTGTACCCAATAATGTGTGGGACCCAACACAGCCGCCAGCCTCCCTCCTGGCATGTTTCACCACCACCCTCACCCTCACCCTCACTCTCACCCCGTTCAGAGAGGGACCCAACTGATCCAGCTCCATTATAGGTCACTGAAAACCCGAAATGTTACAGATAAGGCCCCCCCATCTGCCTCCACGCCTCAGCTCCCCTCAAAATTAGTCCTTGTCACTATCCTTCTGCTGGCTTTCAAAAATGCATTTCATAGATATTTGTCATTTTATAAACCTAGAAAGTTGTTTAGTGACATTTTAAAAGCATGCACGAGGTAACACTCGTGGTTCTAAACTTTGCCTTGTTAAAACAATAGCTCTTTTCACATCAGCATATACACATTTATTTAAATTGTTGCACATGTATTCTGTGGGAATCATACCCAGTGATCCCACTATTAATGAGATTTAAGTTGTTTTCGATCATTTGCTTAAAATAATGTACTTCCTGAAAAGAGGTGGAAACAGTGAGACAGAAAGACATGGATAACGTCAAGAATTGGAAAACATGATAGGTAGATGCAGATGGTTTCGTTAGGCGGATCAGCAAACTCCGCTTAGCCAAGAAAAGAATCTGCGAATCTGGAAGTAACTTTACAGCAAGTATCCAGATTGAAGCACAAAGAGAACCCAGAATGAAAAAAGAACAGAGTTATGCGCCTGAGGTCCGTGGGACGATGTCAAACAGTCCGTAAAATTGGAATCCAATTTGATGGAGAAAAGAGACAGAGGGAGGAGTAGAGGAAGTATCTGGAGAAAAGTAACTAAACCACAGATCAAAGCAGCTCAGAGCAGATGCATCAGGATAAGTGCCCCAAAGTCAAACAAACAAATAAAACCAAACAAAAAAATCCCTTAGCATAAATATATTCAAGCTGCTGGGGAATAAAAAAAGACATGGAAAAAAAAAAAAACTTCTAAGGAAACCAGAGGAAAAACGTGTGCATTCCATGTGGAGAAATAAAGATAAGAGTTACAGCAAATTCCCTTCAGAAACCATGCATGCAGGATGCCAGCAAAGGACTATCTTTATAGACCTGGGAAAAACAAGAACTCTGAACCAGTTAAAAAACTTTTAAAAAGTATAAGTTAAAACAGGATTATCTCAGATGAACAAGAACTATGGAAATTCACTCCTGGCATTCCTGCTTTATGAGACGTGATAAATGACACTCATCAGTCAGAAAGACTATGATATTAGTCTGCCAACTGGATCTTTATAAAAAAAAAAAAAGAGCACCAAAAATGAAAGAAATGAAGATAAGACAGATATCTTTTCCCCTTATTTTTAATTGCTATAAATTATAGCTGCTATCAAGAGTGAAAATAGTAGCACTGTATTACATTGATAGCACAAGTGAGAGTTAAATGTATTAATATGATCATAACATCAGGACAGATGGGAGGGAGGAATTAGGGGACTATCCCTGAAAGGCCCTTACACTGTATGTGAAATAGTCTAATGCTATTTGAAGGTAAACTCTGATTAATGTAAGATTTATATTGTAAACCCAAGGACAACACTAAATTTTTTTTAAGAGATGAAAGAAGTAAGTCAAGGGGAGGATATAAAGCAGAATGATTAAGAAAAATGTTCAATTAACCAAAAGAAGGCAGAAAAAGAGTAAAAGAGAAACAAACCAAAAAACCAAAAAAAAAAAAACAAAACAGTTTAAACAAATAGAAGACATCTAGCAAAATTATCATTTTAATCCAATCATTAATGACCACATTAAAAGTGAGTGGTCTAAACACACTGGTTAAAAGGTGGAGATGGTCAGATTGTACTTTAAAAATCTATGGTATATCTACAAGAAACCCATGATAAATATAGGCATATATAGGTTTCAAGTATAAGGATGAAAAAAAAAATCCCATTCAATCACTAACCCAACTGAAGTTAAAGCAGCTGTCTTGCTATCTACAGACTTTGTTGTTATTGTTCATTCGCTCAGTTGTGTCCAACTCATTGCGACTCCATGGACAGCAGCACGCCAGTTTTCCCTGTCCTTCACTATTTCCTGGGGTTTGCTGAAACTCAGGTCCATTGAGTCAGTGATGCCATCCAACCATCTCATCCTCTGTCGCCTCTTTCTCCTCCTGCCTTCAATCTTTCCCAGCATCGGGGTCTTTTCCAATGACTCAGTGCTCATCAGATGGCCAAAGTATTGAAGCTTCAGCATCAGTCCTTCCAATGAATATTCAGGGTTGATTCCCTTTAGGATTGACTGGTTGCATCTCCTTGCAGTCCAAGGGACTCTCAAGAGTCTTCTCTAGCACCACAGTTCAAAAGCATCAATTCTTCTGTGCTCAGCTTTCTTTATAGTCCAACTCTCACATCCATACAAGACTACTAGAAAAAATCATAGCTTTGACTAGATGGACCTTTGTCGGCAATAATACACTGTCTAGCTTTTCTTCCGAGGAGCAAGACTTTAGAAGAAGGAATATTATCAGAGATAAAGTGGGACATTAAGTGAAGATGAAGGAGTCAGTTTTGTGAGCTCACAGTCATGGATGAGCAGGCTCCTAAACAATGGTCTTCAAATACAGGAAGCAAAACTTGAAAGGGTGGAAGGAGAAACAGAGTCCCAACTGTGGTTGATGTCAACAATACTCAGTAATTGTTAGAACACATAGACAGAAAAATCAATAAGGGCACCAAAGACATGAACAATACATCAGCTACCTAGACTTTGTCGATATTTATTGAACCCTGCCCCAATAATACTTTCTGAGAAGAAGAATATAGGCAAGGGGGATAAGGCAGGCTGGGGGTGAGTGCAGAGAGATGCAGCATACAAGCTGTGGGAGTGAAGGAGATGCTCCATGCCTGTCAATTGTTGGGGAGAACTCTGCAGAGGAGCACCACCCTGCAATAAAATGGAATTAGTTACTGATCTGCACTAAACACAGTAAATGTCACAAAATCATGCCAGGAGAAAGAAGCCAGACAGAAAGTACACAATATGGCTCCATCCATGTGGAGTCCTGGGAGGACCACAGGGTGGACCAGGGCCTGGGCTGGGTGGGGAGGGTGCAGGGAGCACAGATGACAAAGGGCCAGGGCACCTCTGCCAATCACATAGCGACTTATTTGTTCACTGTGTGGATGGTGGTGATGGATTCCCAGGGGTACACACACAGCCAATGCACACTTTATCTCCAGCTTATTGTGTGACAATTACAAGTCCGTAACGCTATTAAAAGCACTTCACTGGAGACAGCTGAGATGTCAGCGCTCTTCGTCTGCACCCTGGTTGGGAACACACAGTAAATAGCAGTTCACTGAGATTACAACCACTGCTGGTGTATGCTAAATTGCTTCAATCATCTCCGACTCTGTGTGACCCCATAGCCTACCTGGCTCCTCTCTTCATGGGATTTTCCTGGCCAGAATACTGGAATGGGTTGCTGTGCCCTTCTCCAGTCACTGGTGGTGGTGGTTGTCAAAATTAGTAAGCTTCATTTAAACTTCAAAAATAACAGGCAAAAGTCAACTTTAGCTTTGCTCCTGCTGAGACTCAGATGGGAGGACCCTGAGCAGGAACCACCCCGAGAGCGTCTAGTGCTCCCAGTCAAGCCGCAGAAAAGGAGGGGTACTGGGGATGGGGCAGGCAGGACACCCCCACAGCTGGGCCGAGGGTTCCAACATGGCGCACCTAGGGCCAAGACAAAAAGCCCATTGGAAATGGACCCAGAATGTCATGGAGACTTTGTCTCAAAGGGTTTTGTGACACCTGTTACATCTGGTTCTGGTACAGAGCTTTCTCAAACCCATGGAATTCCCTGAGTGGTGGGGCGGGGTGACACGGGATCTTTTCTTTACCATGACAAGTGCTTTCATCCACCCCTGAGCTTATGCTAATGAAGTGACTCTGGGAAGATGGGGCTGGTTGCCAGAGGAACCAACCACCGGATTAGAAGTTGGGCAAAGACCTAGGGAGGGGAGAGGGGCTAGAGGTGGTGTTGATGTTAATCAGCGATGGCCAATGATTTAATCAGCTGTGCTTTGTACTGGAGCTCCCCTAAAAACTGCACATGAAAGAGTTCAGAGCTCAGAGAACATCTGGCTTGGGGAGTACCCCGTCCTGCTAGGCGGGTGATGTGCCCCAGGCCGTGGGGATGGAGCTCCTTGCTCAGCACCCTGCTTGACCCCTTTATCTGCTGTTCAGTTGTGTCCTTTATAATAAACCACCAACAGTAAGTACAGTGCTTCCCTGAGTTCTGTGAGCCGTTCTAGCAAATCATTGAAAGAGGGGTTTGTGGGAGCCTCTGATCTGTAACCAAGTTGGACAGAAGAGTAGGCACCCAGGAGGGACCCCATCCTGACACCTGGCATCTGGGGGTCAGTCCTGGGGGACTGAACCCTTACCTTGTGGGGTCTGCTCTGAATCTGAGTGCTAAATGTCAGCACTGCCCGGAGGGGAACCCGCACATTTGGTGTCAGAAGGGTTGTGTGTAGAAAAGTGGTTTTCCTGCAATGCCCGCTGAGGGAGGAAGGACCTAGGAGATGCCTTTAGCCTGGCCAGTGGCCACCGTGTCTACCCACTCTCAAATCCCTCCCACTGTCATCTGACTCACGGTTGGGCTGTTGGGCGAGAACCTAGGGGCAGGGAGCACAATGCTTCAACAAGTGCTGTTGGAGGGAGCAGGCAGCTCTAGCTCCATCCCTCTCCCCGAGACCCCAGAGGAGCCCAGATTCTGACCCCCATCTCACCCCACCCCAAGGTGCTGGCCTTCCAGAGTGATCCTGACCAAGCTGGGACTCCGATGGCAGGGCCGTGGCCTGGGATGGCCTGGGGGGGGGGGCTGGGGGGGCCAGGCCTGGGGTGGCCTGTCAGGGCAGGTTCCCTCTGCGGCTGTGAAGGAGAATCTTTCCAGGCCTCCCTTCTGGATCCATGTTGCCATGGCTTCAGATGCATCACTCCAGTCCCTGTCAAGGCTCTCCTCCCCATGTGTTTCTCAGTGTCCCTTCCTCTCTTCTCACAAGGATACCAGTTCTGTGGGGTTTAGGCCCCCCACTCCAGTGTGACCTCACCTTGAAAGTGACAGTGTTAGTTGCTCAGTCATGTCCAACTCTTTGCAACCCTGTAGACTGTAGCCTGCCAGGCTTCCTCTGTCCATAGGATTCTCTGGGCAAGAATACTGGAGTAGGTTTCCATGCCCTTCTCCAGGGGATCTTCCTGACCCAGGAATCGAACCTGGGTCTCCTGTATTGCAGTCAGATTCTTTACCATCTGAGCCACCACGGAACTAGTTACATCTGCAAGGACCCCATTTCCCAACAGGGCCCTGTCCTGAGATTCTGGGAGGACACAAATTTTGTGGAGACACCATTCAGCTCAGCACACCCAGCGTTGGGTGGCACAGCCATAGTGGGCAAACGAGAATACTGTCTTCTAGAAGGTCATTTTGAAAATATGACAAATGAAATGTTTGATTTGCATCCACTTGTGGAAAAATGAAAAGCTCACAGTAGCAAAGGGGTGGGCTTGGAGCAAGTGGGTTTTTCTTGCAGTTATAGGAATTTCTTTATATTAAAATCCTGCTCCTGGCAAGTAGCAGATGCTGTGGTGTCCCTGTGTCCGCTTACCTCAGCACAGGCCACTGCAATTCAACGCCAGCACCTGTGTCTCTCAACTTGAGGCTGTCTCTGCAAGTGCTAAGCAACTAACATGCTCTTGTACCCACCCCATAAGCCCCTCTCAAGCTGTTGAATAAATACCAGGCACCCCTTTCCCCTGGAAATTCATTAAAGAAGACATTCACAAATGGTGAGAAATATCACATTCATGAACAGGAAGACTAAAGCTTCGTAAAGATGGCCGGTCCCTAAAGACATTCAGGCTCAATGCAATTCAAATAAAGTGCCAGAGGCTTTTTTTTTTCTTTTTTTTTTGAAACTTCACAAACTGAATCAAGATTTGCACTCAAGAATAAATGTCTGCGATTTGTTAAGGTATCTAGAAGAACCAGTTGGGGAATTTGCCCTGCTAGATATCAAGATGTATTAAAAGATTCAATAGTTAAGACAGTGTAGTAACAGCAGAGAAATAGACAAGGAGATTAACCAAAGAGAGTAGAAAGCCCTGAAGCCCACCCTCACAGATAAGGTACAACTCAGCGAGAATGATGGGCCTTACAAAGGTGCAGGAATGTTTGTATCTATGCAGTTAAAAAGGAAACCTACTTCTCTTGGAATGCGATTCAAAAACAATTGTTCAGTTGCTAAGTCAAGTTGTGGCTGACTCTGTGATTTCATGGACTGCAGCACACCAGGCTCCCCTATCCTTTACCATCTCGCAGAGTTTACTCAAGCTCATGTCCATTAAGTTGGTAATGTACATTACAGATACATTAAAGGAATGTTAATATAAAAGGAAAATTATTTTAAACTGAATATTTAGATTTTTTAAATGATCACAAGGGAAGTAGAGATTTCTTACAACACAAAACATTGATCCATAAATGACAAGATTGATACATAAAATTACATATAAGTAAAAAACTTATTCATATAAAGACACAAGAATGAAAGTGAAAAAAGCTGAAAACTGAGAAAAGACATTACCACAGGATTAATATCCTGAATGTATAAGAACATCTACAAACTTTAAAAGGAGAAAATCAAACAACACAAAAAAAACCCACAAAAACAAATGTCATAGAAAAGATGTAGGAATGGCTCATAAAGAAATGAAAAATTGCTCTTTCCCATTAGTAAACAACACAAATTAAAACCTACTATGAGATTCCACTATGTACTCATATGTTGGTAAGGATGGGAAATAACTGGAACTCTTCTGCACTGCTGATGGGTGTGTGGGGTGGTTCTGCTTTGGAAAACTATTTGACATTTCCCAATAGAATTAAAGATAAACATACATGCTACATCATGCCCCAATGTCATTCTTTGACACATACTCTGGAGCAGTGTTTTTCAAATTGTATACCCATCAAAGTGAGTGAGGAAATCAATATCACAGGACACAAGCAGTGATGATAAAGATTGGTGATGCTGATGGTGGTGATGGTTATGGTGGTGGTGATGATGGTAATGGTGGTGATGATGAGGTGGTGATGGTGACAGATGTGATGGTGATGGTGGTGGTGATGGTGATGATGGTGGTAGTGATGATGATGGTGGTGATGGTGATGATGGTGATGGTAGTGATCATGATGGCGATAATGGTGATGATGGTGGTGGTGGTGGTGGTGGTGGTGGTGATAATGCTGATGGTGATTATGAGAGCTGTGATGATGATGATGATGGTGGTGATGGTAATAGTGGTGATGGTGGTGATGATGATAGTGGTGATGGTGATGATGGTGGTGATGGTGATGATGTTGATGGTAGCGATGATGAAGGTTTGATGATGGTAGTAATGATGATGGTTGTGATGATGGTGATGTTGATGATGGTTATGATGATGATGGTGATGGTAAGAACAACAACAATAATAATAGAAAATAGGGTAGAAAATACCAGCACACATTGTACACTCTAGAGTAACTGTTGCTTCATAAACACTGGTTTCGGTTCTGTGTGTGTGCGCCCTGGGTCACTATGAAGATACTGTGGTCAGGAAGTTTGGAAAACACTGTTTAGAGAAGCACTTGCACCTGGTACATGTGAACTGAGTCACATGCACAAGAAGGCTCATAGGAGAAAAAACTGGGACCAACACAAAGTCCCCCAGGCAGGGAATCGTCTACAGGCAGGAACTCAGACAAATGACTGCTTTACTCTGACCCACTCCCCACACCCTAGTCTGTACTCGAAAACTACATTTCCCATATTCCCTTGTCAACAGGCTGTCATTAAGTTTCAGCCGTTGGGTGGTGCTGGCTGAGACAAGCAAGGGGGAAGCCAGACAATCTTCCACGGGTCTTGCTGCAGGAGGCCTGCAGGTCAGCAGTTACAGCCCCTTCACAGTCAAGAGCCCCAGCCAGCCTGGCTCTGGCTCTGTAGTAACCCCTCCCTTGCTCACCTCCTCACAATACCCCCTTGATATCTCACCCTCTCCCTGCCTCCGTGTCCAGTTCCGTGCAGTAATTCAGTCGTGTCCAACCCTGCAACCCCATGGACTGCAGTACGCTAGGCTTCCCTGTCCTGCACCAACTTCCGGAGCTTGCTAAAACTCATGTCCATTGAGTTGGTGATGCCATCCAACCATCTCATCCTCTGTCGTCCCCTTCTCCTCCTGCCCTCAATCTTTCCCAGTCTCAGGGTCTTTTCCAATGAGTCAGTTCTTCCCATCAGGTGCCCAAAGTATTGGAGTTTCAACTCAGCATCAGTCTTTCCAATGAATATTCAGGACTGATTTTCTTTAGGATGGACTGGTTGGATCTCCTTGCAGTCCAAGGGACTCTCAAGAGTCTTCACCAACACCACAGTTCAGAAGCATCCATTCTTCGGCACTCAGCTTTCCTTATAGTCCAACTCTCACATCCATACGTGACCACTGGAAAAACCATAGCCTTGACTAGACGGACCTTTGTCGGCAAAGTAACGTCTCTGCTTTTTATATGCTGTCTAGGTTGGTCATAACTTTCCTTCCAAGGAGCAAGCCTCTTTTAATTTCATGGCAGCAGTCACCACCTGCAGGGATTTTGGAGCTCCCCAAAATAAAGTCTGTCACTGTTTCCATTGTTTTGCAATCTATCTGCCATGAAGTGATGGGACCAGATGCCATGATCTTAGCTTTTTGAATGTTGAGTTTTAAGCCAACTTTTTCACTCTCCTCTTTCATTTTTATCAAGAGGCTCTTTAGCTCTTCTTCACTCTCTGCCATAAGGGTGGTGTCATCTGCATATCTGAGGTTATTGATATTTCTCCCAGCTATCTTGTTTCCAGCTTGTGCTTCATCCAGCCCAACATTTCTCATAATGTACTCTGAATATAAGTTAAATAAGCAGGGTGGCAATACACAGCCTTGACGTACTCCTTTCCCTATATGGAACCAGTCTGTTGTTCCATGTCCAGTTCTAACTGTTGCTTCTTGACCTGGATACAGATTTCTCAGGAGGAAGGTCAGGTGGTCTGGTATTTCCATCTCTTTAAGAATTTTCCACAGTTTGCTCTGATTCACATAGTCAAAGCCTTTGGTTTAGTCAATAAAGCAGAATTAGATGCTTTTCTGGAACTCTCTAGCTTTCTCAATGATTCAGTGGATGTTGGCAATTTGATCTCTGGTGCTTCTGCCTTTTCTAAATCTACCTTGAACATCTCGAAGTTCATGGTTCATTTACAGTTGAAGCCTGGCTTGGAGAATTTTGAGCACTACTTTGCTAGCTTGTGAGATGAGTGCAATTGTGCAGTAGCTTGAATATTATTTGGCATTGCCTTTCTTTGGGATTGGGATGAAAATTGACCTTTTCTAGTCCTATGGCCACTACTGAGTTTTCCAAATTTGCTGGTATATTGAGTGCAGCATTTTAACAGCATCATCTTTTAGGATTTGAAATAGCTCAACTGGAATTCTATCACCTCCACTAGCTTTGTTTGTAGTGATGCTTCTTAAGGACCACTTGACTTCTCACTCCAGGATGTCTGGCTCTAGGTGAGTGATCACACCATCGTGGTTATCTGGGTCATTGAGATCTTTTTTGTATAGTTCTTCTGTGTATTCTTGCCACCTCTTCTTAATATCATCTGCTTCTGTTAGGTCCAACTGTTTCTGTCCTTTATTGTGCCCATCTTTGCATGAAATGTTCTCTTGGTAGCTCTAATTTTCTTGATGAGATCTCTAGTCTTTCCCATTTTATTGTTTTTCTCTATTTCTTTGCATTGATCACTTAGGAAGGCTTTCTTATCTCTCCTTGCTATTTTTTGGAACTCTGCATTCAAATGGGAATATCTTTCCTTTCCTCCTTTGCCTTTCACTTCTCTTCTTTCCTCAGCTATCTGTAAGGCCTCCTAAGACAATCATTTTGCCTTTTTGCATTTCTTTTTCTTGGGGATGATCTTGATCACTGCCTGCTGTACAATGTCACAAACTTCCATCCATAGTTCTTCAGGCACTCTGTCTCTCAGATCTATTCCCTTGAATCTGTTTGTCACTTCCACTGTTTAATCATAAAGGATTTGATTTAGGTCATACCTGAATGGTTTTCCCTACTTTCTTCAATTTAAGTCTGAATTTGGCAATAAGGAGTTCATGATCTGAGCCACAGTGAACTCCCGGTCTTATTTTTGCTGACTATATAGAGCTTCTCCATTTTTGGTTGCAAAGAATATAATCAATCTGATTTCGGTGTTGACCATCTGGTGATGTCCATGTGTTCTCTTGTGTTGTTGGCAGAGGGTGTTTGCTATGATCAGTGCATTCTCTTAGCAAAACTGTTAGTCTTCACCCTGCTTCATTTGTACTCCAAGGCCAAATTTGCCTGTTACTCCAAGTATCCCTTCACTTCCTACTTTGCATTCCAATTTCCTATGATGAAAAGGACATCTCTTTTGGGTGTTAGTTCTAGAACGTCTTGTAGGTCTTCATAGAACCATTCAGCTTCTTCAGGATTACTGGTTGGGTCATTGACTTGGATTACTGTGTTGTTGAAAGGTTTGCCTTGGAAAGGAACTGAGTTCATTCTGTCACTTTTGAGATTGCACCCAAGTACTGCATTTCAGGCTGTTTTGTTGACTATGAGGTCTACTACATTTCTTCTAAGGGATTCCTGCCCACAGTAGTAGATATAATGGTCATATGAGTTAAATTCACCCATTCCAGACCATTTTAGTTCAGATTCCTAAAATGTCGATGTTCACTCTTGCTATCTCCTATTTGACCACTTCCAATTTACCTTGATTCATGGACCTAACATTCAAGGTTCCTATGCAATATTGCTTTTTACAGCATCTGACTTTACTTCCATCACCAGTCACATCAACAACTGAGTGTTGTTTTTGCTTTGGGTCTGTCTTTCATTTTTTCTGGAGTTATTTCTCCACTCTTCTCCAGTAGCATATTGGGCATCTACTGACCTAGGGATTTCATCTTTCAGTGTCATATCTTTTTGCCTTTTCATACTGTTCATGGAATTCTCAAGGCAAGTATGCTGAAGTGGTTTGCCATTCCCTTCTCCAGTGGACCACATTTTGTCAAAACTCTCCACCATGACCTGTCCGTCTTGGGTGACGTTATATGACATAGCTCATAGTTTCATTGAGTTAGACAAGGTTGTGGTCCATGTGATCAGTTTGATTAGTTTACTGTGACTGTGGTTTTCATTCTTTCTGCCCTCTGATGGATAAGGATAAGAAGCTGATGGAAGCTTCCTGATAGAAGAGACTGACTGAGGGGGAAACTGGGTCTTGTTCTGATGGGCAGGGCCGCACTCAGTAAATCTTTAATCCAATTCCAATTTTCTGTTGATGGGTGGGACTGTGTTCCCTCCCTGTTGTTTGACCTGGGACCAAACTATAGGGGAGGTAACGAAGAAAAATGGCTACTTCCTTCAAAAGATCCCACGCACACACTGCCGCACTCAATGCCCCTGACCCTGCAGTAGGCCACCGCCAATCCACGCCTCTGCCAGAGACACGTGGACACTCACAGGCAAGTCTGGGTCAGTCTTTTGTGGAGTCACTGCTCCTTTCTCCTGGGTCCTGGTACAGACAAGGTTTTGTTTGTGCCCTTCAAGTCTGTTTCCCCAGCCCTGTGCAAGTTCTGGTGGCTCTATGGTGGGGTTAATGGTGATCTCCTCCAAGAGGGCTTATGCCACCCCCAGGTCTGCTGCGCCCAGAGCCCTGCTACTGCAACAGGCCACTGGTGACCCCTACCTTCCCAGGAGACATTCAAACACTCAAAGGCAGGTCTGGCTCAGTCTCTGTGGAGTCTCCTGGTATGCGCAAAGTTTTGTTTGAACCTTCCGTGCTTCTCTGGCAGGTATGGGGTTTGATTCTAAATGTGATTTCGCCCGTCCTGCCGTCTTGCTGGGGCTTCTCCTTTCCCTTGGACACAGGTGTCTTTTTTTTGGTGGGATCCAACATTCTCCTGTCAATGGTTGTTCAGCAGCGAGTTGTAATTTTGGAGTCCTTGCAGGAGAAGATGAGCGCACATCCTTCTGCTCTGCCATCTTATAGACCGGTCACAGTCCATGTCCTGCTCCCTGTAAGTCTCTCAATAACTGTGTGGGGAAAGTCAGTGAAGACACAGAGACTGATTCCTGACAAAGCTCAGAAAGTGAAACCAGGAGACTTGCAGGTCTCTCTGCACATGGTGTTCATTATAAACAGTGAGGAAGGACACCCATCTTCTCAAGGTGGGTGGGCCACAGGAGCCTTTGCCCCCCTTCAAAACCTCAGGGTGGGGGAGGGTTTCAGGCTACCCTCTCCTGGGGAACCAGAGAGCATCACCTCTCCTCGCTCACCCAAGGGCTTTCTCAGACATACACAGCAGCTCAGGTCACCACCTCCTTCGCCACTGTGCGGGGATTCTTTTTTTTTTCCATTTATTTTTATTAGTTGGAGGCTAATTACTTTACAGTATTGTAGTGGTTTTTGTCATACCTTGACATGAATCAGCCATGGATTTACATGTATTCCCCATCCCAATCCCCACTCCCACCTCCCTCTCCACCCGATTCCTCTGGGTCTTCCCAGTGCACCAGGCCCGAGCACTTGCCTCATGCATCCAGCCTGGGCTGGTGATCTGTTTCACCCTAGATAATATACATGTTTCGATGCTATTCTCTCGAAACAGCCCACCCTCGCCTTCTCCCACAGAGTCCAAAAGTCTGTTCTGTACATCTGTGTCTCTTTTTCTGTTTTGCATATAGAGTTATCATTACCATCTTTCTAAAGTCCATATATATGCGTTAGTATACTGTATTGGTCTTTATCTTTCTGGCTTACTTCACTCTGTATGATGGGCTCCAGTTTCATCCATCTCATTAGAACTGATTCAAATGAATTCTTTTTAATGGCTGAGTAATATTCCATGGTGTATATGTACCATAGCTTCCTCATCCATTAGTCTGCTGATGGGCATCTAGGTTGCTTCCATGTCCTGGCTATTATAAACAGTGCTGCGATGAACATTGGGGTGCACATGTCTCTTTCAGATCTGGTTTCCTCGGTGTGTTTGCCCAGGAGTGGGATTGCTGGGTCACATGGCAGTTCTATTTCCAGCTTTTTAAGGAATCTCCACACTCTTCTCCATAGTGGCTGTACTAGTTTGCATTCCCACCAACAGTGTAAGAGGGTTCCCTTTTCTCCACACCCTCTCCAGCATTTATTGCTTGTAGACTTTTGGATAGCAGCCATCCTGACTGGCGTGTAATGGTACCTCATTGTGGTTTTGATTTGCATTTCTCTGATAATGAATGATGTTGAGCATCTTTTCATGTGTTTGTTAGCTATCTGTATGTCTTCTTTGGAGAAATGTCTGTTTAGTTCTTTGGCCCATTTTTTGATTGGGTCATATATTTTTCTGGAATTGAGCTGCAGTGTGCGGGGATTCTTGAGCCTTGGGGTCCACAGGTGTCCCCAGAGCCCAGGGTGACAGGTGGTTTGCTCACCAGCCCTTTGATGACTGCTTCCCTGGGGACCCCTGCCCCTTTGCCCACTGCCGGTGTCCCCAAGGGTCACCTCCTTCCCCGGAACCCTTGTCTCAGTGGGGCTTCTGGAGCCCCACTCCAGAAGGGATGGTGGTGTATTTGGGTACTATTTCTATGTTATTACTCTTTAAACTCCATGTATGCGTTATAAACGCACTTCTGGATGTATAATCTGTTTTACAACAAGAAAAGTAAAGAAGAGCCTATAAGACCAGAATCTCAAATGAGACAAATGTTTGTGATAGAACGTGGGTTCTCCAGGAAAGTTCGTGGTTGAAGAGGGATATCCTGACCAGGTTCCTATGGTTCTCACCAGACCCCTGATGAGACACGTGCACACTACTGAGCCATGGAGAGAGACCTGGGGGCTCCAGCCAGGCTTCAGGGTGAGAAAGCAAGGGCAGGGGCTGTGAGATCCAGGACAAAGCCCAGGATGGGGTGGGCCGATGCCCCTGTCTGCCCCCCACCACCCAGTCCCCTCTGTCCCTCCTCCTCTCTGCTCCTATTGTCCCCTTTCCTCTGAGCTCACTGCCCCATCTGTTTCCCGTTTTCCTGTTTTCTGCTGGCCCTTCTCTCTGCCTCAGCCTCCCTCTGAGGTTTCTGTGGATGAAGGTGGAGGAAAAGGCGGGTGCAGGGCCGGTGGGCGGATGGGATGCCGGTGGCAGCCGTGCCATCTGCCCAAGGCCTGCAGGACTGGGCTCGGTTGATTTGGTTTTGGACTCCGCAGGGCCCTGCCTGCCTCGGAAGGAGGTTCTAAAGGGTCCCTCTCCTCCCACTGTGGGGCCCCAGTCTGCACCCTGACAAGTCCATGCAAAGACCCCTAGAGATGCCCTCAGCCCATCTTGATTTTATTTATGGCAAAAGGAAAAGTAAACCATCCCGGGAAGCCAGCCAGCCCTGAGTCACTGGCTTCGAGCTACAGAAAGAAGCGATAGGGAGCCGCCCTTGTCCCTGGGCAGGTGTGAGCGCCTCCAGAGTCTCGTCCTCCTTCCAGGCTGTGCAGCCCCCATCCTTTGGGCTGGCAGCCCCCTGAAGGCCTGGAGAGGAAGCCCCAGGGTGCCCCAAGAGGACAGGCTGGGAAGGATGCCCTCTGACTAATACAGAAGGCTCTGGAGGTGAAGGGAGAGCTCCTTCTCCAAACACATCATGGACCCCTCCCCTTGGGGACAGCTGGGACTCAACCCTCCCACTCACTCCGGCACCTCCAGGGGCACCAAGTCAGTACACCTGTAAACAAACACTCCCGACCCTCGAGATCAAGGGTCCTCTGTGGCGGTACTCCCCAGGGCCCTGTGGGGACAGGGGGCGTGGATCTGATGCTTGCCTGGGTCCTCTGGAGGGTGCAAGGGACAAAGCGACCATGCCTGGCAATCAGATAGGCATGCGTGTGCACATGTGTGAATGTGTGGGTGTGTGAGTGTTTTCCAGTTTTCTTATAGCAACTCCAAGTTCTATCAACCTTTTGAGGCGTAAAGTCTGTCTTCTCACAACTGGAATCCCAACAGCACTTCCTGGAGCCTTATAACCTGGTTTCTTTCCCCTCCCTTTCTTCCTTCTTCCCGACTTCCTTTATTTTGAGAGTGCGTTGTTAATATATATTGGGTCATACAAATGTTCAGATTCTCTGACCTGTGCCACTCTTGGGCTGAACCATGAGGAAGTGATTCAGGTGACCCCAGGACCCCTACACAGAGAGCTTCAGGGGGACGTTATTTCCTCTGGGAGAATCAAATGTAAATAACCAATGACTGGAAGTAATTTGGGTGAGTTAGGGCATGACCACCATGGAATATGGCGCAAGGTTGAAAATTACTGCAATAAAGTCTACAAAATATGTGTACTTCAACGCATGCGTTGAGTAGAAAAGAACAAGAAAGTGAGCACATGTGATGGCTGATGCTATAGTGATGTGGGGACACAAGAAAACTAGTAGGAGGTGGAGACAAACACAGACACACACGCATGCACGTACGTGTGCTGCAGGTGTGATGCAGGTGGGATCCCCTGTGTTTCCTGCCCCACCCCCACCTCTGTGCTCCCCTCCCCACTTCACTCACCAGGAGGAGTAGACACGCACCCTGGGAATTATTGATATTTATTGATTCTCCTCATCTTCAGGAACTTACAGTCTGTTAGGAGAGACTCATAAACAGTTTCAAAAATGACAAGTGTCATGACAAAGTCCTAATCAGGTGGGGTGACCCCGGAACTCACCTGGGAGAGTGTTGAAGCCACAGGACCTATCCCTGGGAAGCCAGACACTGTGGACTCACCAAAGGGTAGCGTCTCACCCACTGGAGGCCCAGGAAAGCTCGATATGAGAGATCACTTGGACTTGAAGAGTACACAGGTGAACGCCAGGTGGACTGACTGGTCAAGGGAGGGAGAAATGACCTTTTGGATGAAGAATGAGGTGTCTGTGAAGCACAGAAGCAGGGCTGTGGGGATAGGACATTCAGCTCCGAGCAGCTCAGGTCAGAGCTGATATTACGCGACCTGCACCTGGTATGTCCAGCACAGAGGCAGGGTTTGCCATAGCTTTTATTACAGAAATTATAAAAATTTTAGGACAAAAGTTTCAGAGACATACATGAAATGGCATACTATATTCATGGATGGGGCACATGTTATAAAGATGACAATTCTCCCCAAATTGATGCATAGATTCAGTGCATTTCCAAAGTCCCAAAAGGATATTTGATAAGACCTGCTGGGATCAGGTTAAAATGTACATGGAAGAATAAAGGGCCAGGAATATCCAAGCCATTTCTGAAAAGAGAGTGGGATTTCCCCACTATGTGTTGGGATCACCATGACATTATCGCAATTGAGGCAATTAGAGGTTATTGTGCAGAGAGACAGCTGGGCACCAGGGCTGGATAGAGACCCCAGAAACAGGTATGCAAGAGTAGAAGGGAGAACAAGGTGAGTGGGGTGGTGGGGAAGATACTCTGTCAGTAGAGCAAGGAAAAAAGGCTACTCACATCAAGAAAGATGTATGAGGCTGGAAAAGAATTCACAAGTATGGAGCACAGGCTTGGACTATTGTACAAGTCAGAGCCCTGGCAAGAAACAGCACATTCAGAATGGATGATTTGTGGATAATTCTAGGAAGAGATTATTTACAGGGATGTGCGGAGTGTGTAAGGAACCCAATACAGGAGGCAGGGCACTCTGGGTGATAACACCAGGGACAGCGATGTACATCTGCAGGAACCCAGAGGAAACTGTGGAGAGTGAGTCCTGAAGAAGCTGTGTCCTCTGGGGAGGGACCTGTTGACTCTCAGTGACCTTGAGGGAGCCCCTGGGTGTCCATCCCCGGCCTCACCCGGCTCCTAGCCACCTCCCAAGGAAGAACCTGCCAGAAGCCAAAGTGC
Organism: Odocoileus virginianus; assembly: GCF_023699985.2. Classification (NCBI taxonomy): domain Eukaryota; kingdom Metazoa; phylum Chordata; class Mammalia; order Artiodactyla; family Cervidae; genus Odocoileus; species Odocoileus virginianus. The sequence continues at coordinate 82,878,823 of NC_069677.1, read as the reverse complement.
AGCTGCCAGGGTGCAGACCACCCTCCCACTTCACGTTGGCCATGAGGGGCTGCAGGACAGTGGGAGTGGGAAGTGACCCTCGCGCCTGGGAGGGACTAGTCAGTTGTCCGCACAGGGTTACAGGCAGAACCAGTGGAGGCTTAAGAAAAAGTAACACACGCCCACACCGATGTGGCTACTCGAGGAGGTGGGGGAAGGGGAGCGTGAGGGGGCAGTCCTGGGTAAAGGGCTGCCACAAGCCCGCTGCCCGGCACTGCAGCCTGGAAGGGGCCGGCTGGGCGGCCTCTCCATTGTTCTCGCTTCCTGAGCAGTTCCCACTGCTACGGGCAGGATTACAAGACCACAGCCTCTTCCTGTCCCAGAACAATCCTGCCTGTCAGCCACTGCCCTGGGAAGGGTCTGGAGCTCCTCGGAACTGGAGAGAGCATGACCTCAGCAGAGGAGATCTCTGGGGACAGGATGGATGCCCCAGGGCCTGGATCCTTGCCTCCAACCCCAGCTTGGGTTTCCCAAGACAAGGGTCCCTGGGGGAAGCTCCTTTTAAGGGCAATGCTGCCCTGGAGCCAGCTGGGTCATTCGTGGTGGCGGGGGAGGCCGGCCCAGCTGGTCCAGGAGCGAGAGGCTGGGAGTCTGCATACTGCCCAGTCTTCCCCTTCCCCAAGGACCAGGGACAGTGTCCAGAAGATACAGAGAGCAGAAGTGGGCAGAAGTGATCACCAGCCTGGCGCTGCTCATAGCCTGGCCCCCAGCACTGCCCTAGGGCAAGTCACGTCAGCTCAGAGGCAGGAGGTTCCCAGGAAACCTTCCGGATTCCCGGAGCCCTGATCTGATGCACAGACTCTTCCCTCCCATCTAGAAAGAGGAGAAAGTTCTCAGCTCTCGTTTCCCTTCGAACACAGCAAATCTTCGTTCTGGAAGGTTCTGGCACAGACAGGGAGCCTGCCAGGGCCCAGAGGTGCCTGCCCAGGGCGTCTGTGCCCCATGAACACTGGCCCAGGCACACTCACCCACTCCTCTGCCCATATTCGTATGCCCTTGTGCACAGGCGTCTTCTGTGGGCCTGGCCATACTGGCCTCCATAAGACCCACACACAGCCCATGAGCCTGGCTCTGGCCAGGCCTCTGGCTTCAGGGATCTCAGTGTTAGAGGTGAAACAGAACAGGAAATAGTTAAATCTGATGGAAGACTGACATCTGTGAGGTTTCAGAAGTTCTCCTGGGGGGGTCGATCCAGTGTTGGTGGGGTTGTGTTCTAGAAAGTGACCTCAACCCTGGATCAGATGTCAGTGAGGCTTCACTCTGGGGGGAATGGTCACATTTGTATCAACCAGGCAACAAATAACCTGCTTCTATTGAGAGGCTCTTCATCTGATGTATTGTCGATGCAGTATTGTGAATGCCCGCTGCAGGGGGATCTGGTCTCTTGTGCCCCAGAGTCCAGGCAGCACTTCAGCCTTGCACAGGGTGGGGTGGAGGGGTACATTGTTTAAAGTGAAATCCCCAGCAAGTGCAGAAAGCAGGGGCCACTTAAACCTTGAAATGGACATCCCACAGCCTCACAGTCAGAGCTGGAATGAAAGGGCAGAGCCAGCCGCTCTAGGTCAGCTGGGAGCCAGCACTGGAACGTGAGCTGACCAGCTCTCCATGCAATGACTGACCATGACTGCTGACCACAGGAACACACAGAACTGACTGCGGTTGCAACAAGTCTCGGAGAGCAGGCAAACCTACAAGGGCAGCCTTTGTGAATCACGGGCTTGAGAGCATTTTTCTTGAAAGAAAACTCAGGGATGAGACGTAACCAACAACAGCTGTATTGTGCGGAGGCGTGTTTCTCCCACGCTTACGCCCATCAGATCCCCGGGCCCAGTGGGTACCCGCAGTCTTCTGTGGCTGAACCCCTCAGGACTGCTGCTCTAACTAAACAAAGGCTTCGGCGAGGTTCTCCAGGAACAGGCTCTGGGGCTCCACCCAGCCCGGGGGAGGCAGTGGGCCCTGGGCACAGTAATGAGGGGCAGGTGGGGACCGGGCCTGGCAGGGCACCCTTCTTGTGCATAATATGAAGCAGCTCCTTGCTCTGCCCTGTGAAAACCGGTGTGGGTGGCTGGATTCAGCCACCCTCCAGCTCCCCATGAGCTATGGATCCCTGGAAGGTATGGAATGGGGTGGTGGTGGTGGGGGCGCGTTTCCTAGAGGGCTCAGACGGTAAAGAATCTGACTGCAATGCAGGAGATCCAGGTTCGTTTCCTGGGTCAGGAAGATCCCCTGGAGAAGGGAGTGGCTACCCACTCCAGTATTCTTGCCTGGAGAAATCGAGGGACAGAGGAGCCTGGATGGCTACTGCCTTTGGGGTCACAAAGAGCTGGACACGACTAATCAAGTAACACACACACACACACAAAGGAAAGTTCTGTCAAGAATGCGTCATTGGCTGCCGTCCCCACCAAGATACTATGTAAAAATAGCTGGGACTTTTTCAAGGTCACAACAATTCTCCAGGTCTATTTTAGGGCAAAGTGAGGTCTGAGATACGCAAGCAAGCGTAGGGGACTCTGTGAAGGAGGCCTGGATGCCTCCCAGCTCTCCAGTGGGGCCAAGTTGATAGATTTGGTCTCATAATGTCTTTTATCTGCAGAGCCCTTCATGGAGCTGGGCATGGAAACGGGAGGAACACTTGAAGGTTAAGGGCTTCCTGCAAAAGAACCTCCAGTAGAAGGACAGCCCAGATGTGTCCCCACCTGGCACCGCAGCGCTGGCACCACAGCAGGGGGACTGCAGGAAAGGGCCGCCAGCTCGCCTGCCTGGAAGCCCGACTTGCTGGCTGGGAATTCCTTCTGTAAGGACACGCCTGACCCGCGTGTTGGTTCCCAGGGATGACCTTGCTGGCGCATGCGGGGGGCTGCACAGACAGATTCCTCACATAGCTCAGGATCCCTGGGCGGGTGGGAGCCCAGCACAGGGGCGGTGCTGGAATCTATCTCCCGGGACTGATATCTCCTTGGAGAACACATCTGTGCATTTTCCACGTGCCCCTCCCCACCGCAGGGTCAGCTGTCCCGGGCCACAGCCGTGGAGATGCAGGAATGGATAAAATCTGTGTAGGAAACAGCCTCTCCGGCTTTTGTTTCCATTCTTTTAAAACAAAGTTGTCCCTCTCCATGGAAAAAGAAGGCACGGTTCCTGCAGAGACACATCTGTCGACATCTGAGTCAGCAGGGCCGCGCCCACTAGCTCCACCTCTGGCGCTCCAGGGAGTGTCCGGTGCATCCAGGGCACCTCTAAAGGAGGGTGTGGCTTCTGTAGAGACAGCCCACCTGGATGGCACATCCGATGGGGCCCCTCCAGGGTCTGGTCTGATGGGCCCTGTACCCCCACCACCCTCTGTCCCCACTGCCCTGCACCCCCACCCTGCAGCTACCTTGGCTCTGGTCCAGGGCAGGGCCAGGGAATCAGCAGGTGGCCCTGGCAAGAGCCTTTGTGAGGAAAGAGCAAAGGTGGAGCAAGTGAGTTTCCTGGATGCACCGAAGTCTGGGAGTTGCGTGTGCCGCCCCGGCAGTGCGGGTCTGACCCCGATGCAGGACTCCATGGAGCAAGGTTCTTTGGGCCCCTGGAAAATAAGAGGCACTTTCTCCTCCTCCTTCTTGGAGGCGTCTGTGCCTCAAAGCATAAGTTTTCTTTTGTCTTTTCTGAGAAAGCACATTTTGTTATGGGGAAATGAAACCAGAGAACTCGCTCCCCCCGGAGCCGAGGGGAGACAAACAAAACAGCACACATGTGGGTCGTGGGCAACGGGACAGTCCCTCCCCTCCCTAATGCCCCTCACCAGGAGTGCATACACCTGCACATGCCACTTACCCATAGTGACCCGCACCCCCAGGCAACCACCGCGAAAGTGAGTGGGGCCCCGCTGGCCCTCGTTCCCAGACTTTCTGATATTTGCATCACTAACCGTGTTGCTTTTGGCACTGTTTTTAGTTGAGTTAGAGAAACCAGACACCTCCCTTTCAGTGATAGAGATTTCAGATCCTATCTGGTTTTGTTGTTTCGTTTCACCTAAAACATGCCTCTCAGGCATGAAAAAAGTGCTCTGGTTCTGGGAACCTCCACATGCGCGGGATGTAGACTCCCTTTACTGACCCTCTGGGGAACTCTGAGAGGGATTATCTGCCTTTGCAGAGGAAGAGGCAGGGGGTGGTGGGAGGGAGGGCTGAGACCCCGTCCAGGCCATGGGGCCCGCATGCACCCCTTTCGTGCCAGGGTCGTCTCCACTGAAGCCAGGGCCACCTGGCCAGGTGCTCAGGCCCCTTTGCACTGCAGGTGGTCACCTGGGAGCTGAAAATCCATCGAAGTCAGGCCACCCACAGGGGAGGGGACAGGGCTTGGGTGGAGGGGCCTTAGTGGTCACACTTAGCGCCTGGTGAAGGTGCTGTGTGGCCAACATTGAGGACCCTGGACCAGACGGGGCGAGAACAGACGACAGGGCAGGGCAAGGTAAGAGGTTTCATGGAGACAGAGTTGTCACCACCTGCCGAAGGCACAGCCAAAGGCGGAGAAGGACCGCCTCGAGCTTCACCCCTGCCTCCAGGCACTCTCCAGCGACATAACCCCCAGGTGGGGCTCCTTGCCACTGTCTCAGTTACCAACTGCCTTCCTTAAGGTCAAGCCTCGGGGCACTGGCTGCCAGCCGCAGGGCCATGGCAGGGACTAGCTCGTGTCCATCTTTGTGTGGAGAGCAGTGATCAGCCAGCACTTCGGCCAAGCCTACCATGGGGCCTGGGGGACGGGTGTCAGAGAAGAGTGGGGCCCACAGAGGGACAGAAGGACTGAGGACGGCACATCTGCACCTTCCTGTCGAGTGTGGTCAAGCTGGGCCTGGAGCGGCAGGGACAAGCCTCGGCCAGCAGTAGCAGCATACAAGCTGGTGGTCCATGGGGGCCTCCTGGGGGTCGGGGCCTGAGGGGGAAACAGGCAGGGCCTGAGGTGGCCTAATGCACCTCGGTCAGGCCCCCATCTAGGGGGAGGTGGGGGGAAGCCCTCTCACGGTCATGGGGCTCCAGTCCCTCTTCCCAGCTCCCTTTGCTGTCCCTCAGAGCATCTGCTCCATCCCCGAGGTCTCCGCCAAGACCCGCCTCTCCCGGCTCCACCTCTGCCCTGTGAGGTCCTGGGGCCACCACAGCAGAGTCCTGCATGCTAGGTGATTGGGAACGACAGACGTTTGTCGTCTCACTGTCTGGAGTCCAAAGTCCAGAGTCGAGGTGTTACAGGGCCTCGCTTCTTCCGCGGCTGCTTGCAGGGTCCTTCCTGTGTCTCCAGCTGCTGGCGGCTCCTGGTGAGTGTCCAAGGACGCCCTCCGTCCTCCTCTGTCTCCAGCCCGTGGTCCCGCAGCCCCACTTCTTCTGTCTGTCCCGTCTCCCTCTGCCCCCCGCTTCACAGTCACTTGTGACGGCCTTCTGGAGAGCCCAGGGTAGTCTCCCACCTCAGGACCCTTAGCCCCATCCAAATAAGTTCATATCGTGTGTCCAGGGGGTTAGGACTCAGTGTCTTTGGGGCCATTTGCCACTGAGCCGCTCCTGGCAGTTAAAGCGGCCTCCCGGGCACTCAGTGGCACAGAGGCTGTCCCTGCAGGGCGCACGCTCCCTGTGACTAGGGCAGATATATGCTCCCGTGGGGCCCACTGCTTCTTCCCCACTGATCTGCATCTGCCTCCAGGGAGCTCGTGGTCCACACAGAGGCCCGGCTCCCACCAGCAGCATCCTTTGGGGCCCAGGGAGGGTGGCCGGCTGGGCACCCAAGGAGAGGAGGCTCTTTCGGAGGGTGGAGGGTGGCTGAGACCCCCGGTGCAGTGGCCGCCATTCGGCTGTGTGCTCCCGATGCCTCCTAGCTGGTGTGCCCCTCAGCAGCAGAGACGCCGGGTCCCATGCCCTGGGCCTCGTCTCTGGAAGCCCAGCAAGTGTCACACAGGTCTTCCTGCACCTGTCCAGGTTGTGTGTCTCTGTCAAGGACTCTTGGTTCTCCGTCACTGCGGGCGGGCACGTCTCACCTCCTGGCTGAGCCCCCTGCGCCCCCTGCACCCCCCGCATTGCTGCTCCTAGCCGTCCACACACCCCACCCCATTCTGTCTTCAGCTTGCGCCTCATCCTTTAACAGCAGTTGTCTTTGTGATCAGCTATCCACTGGCCGTAGGCCGTCCCTGCTGTGAGGGGACCGACAGAAGGGGGCTTCCTTCTTGGGCCCCTGGGGCACGGAGCATGTCCTGTCCTGCGGGCCGTGGACTCTGCTGGGAGTTGGGTCTCTTCACACATCGGGACACACCCGGAGACCAAGACGAAGCTTGAGGCTCGGACCAGCCACATGGAGCCATGCCCTGTGACAGAAGCGAGTGGGCTACCCAGAGAGGTAGGGAGTGTCAGCCTGGCCCCCAGTTAACCTGGGTCAGACACGGATGGAGGTCAGCTGGCGAACAGGAGACTTCGGGGAGGACAGACAGGAAATGAGCACGTGTACTCCCAGGAGGCTCCCTGTCCCTGGCGTGGTCCTTGGCATCCTCACCTACCTGGTGGGACTGCATCCATGGCCGTGTAGTCGGCGGGCAGACACCAGGCTTGGGGCTCAGATCAGAGTGGGGGTGCAACTGGGTCTGTGGGGCCTGGAGAGATGCAGGTGGGGACATGTAGGCAGCGGCTGGAGGAGGGGCTCAAGGTGGGACCCTGAGACAGAGGCAAGGCCTAAGGAGGGGGCGGGCGGCCTCATAGTAACCCAAGTGCCTAGACCCAGGGTAAGGCGGACAGGGTACCTGCACCCGGGGGAAGGTGAGTGGGATGGACGGGGGGAGGACTGGGCGCTTCTGGGAAATGGGGATGGGTCCTATCTGGGAGCTGGTTTGTGAGCCCCACCAGGTCTCGGCCCACAACCCGATTGTCATGCACAGTTGGGGTCTGGATGGGGCCGGAAGAGAGGGGGAGGCAGCCTCTCTCCTGTCATCCCTGGGGGGTACTGGGGTAAAAATCACAGGCAACACCCGCTGAAGGTCAATGCACCGGGACTGGCCCAAGGGCTTGTGCAGTTAAATTGACTCAGCGTCCTCCATGTGGTTTGGTTTAAACTCTCAGTAAGAGTCCAGCTCAGTGACGTGTTTGCTGATGAAGACCATTTTCTCCTCCAGGTCTTTAAGGGAGAAAAGCAAAGAATGGGGCTGGCTGGAGCCATTTCTTTGTCCATCCGGGAGGCTGTGCTGGTGGTAGAGGTGGTGGGGGAGGCTCCCTTGTACTGTCCCTTGGTGGGTAAAGGCCTTCCTATGCTTCCTGGAATGTGGCTTTTATTTTGTAACAAAGCAAATGTTTTAATGTTTGTTTTCCTTTAACAAGTAAACTTTGGCTCCAGCAAATGTCAGAGAAAATGCAGCAATAAACCCAAATATTCATGATTAATGGTGGGAGAAAAATGATCCCTGCCCCCACCCTCCCCCAAAGCTGCTCCCAGGTGGGACTTTTCAGGGAAAGTCAGCCCTTCAGAACCTAGGCCAGCTTCCGTTCTTTCTAGAGAGAGCGTTTCTCTGGCCTGGGGACCCTGTTGCGAAGTCCCCTAAGCTCTAAGGAGGGCCCTGCAGGCAGCCAGTGCCTGATGTCACATCTTAAAATCTCAAGACAGTGCATTAATCCCCAGTGCCCTGGACACTAGGGAGTGGATGGCCTTTCCAAGTCTCCCATCAGGGCAGGGGCCTGGGCCTTTAGACTCATCCCCCAACTGACCAGTCATTTCTGCTAAGAGCAGCTCCCGGAGGGGCCCCTGCAGAGTGACAGCACCCAACAAAGACCTCCTAGGTTGTCAGGAGGCCTTGACCCCAGAGCCTCTTGGGGGATGCCCCAAACATGGTCCAAGATGGTCCCCCAAACCAGCCTGTGTGTCTTCTGCTCTGAGTCACTTCAAGGAAAACCCAGCCTGACAGAGAAAGAAGGCTGGTGTAGAAGGAATCATGGATATCTGGTCTGATCACATCCACTCACGCATGCGCAGGCTCACACACACACATGTGTGTGCAATCCACACATGCTCATGCACATGCACACACACCCACCCACATGTGCACAGGCTCACACATGTGCAACACATGTGTGCACACACACACCCCCCGCACACCCACCTACGCATGCACACACACAGTCCTAGGGCCTGGCCACTGGTCTTGACTGGTGTCCCCAGCATTCTCAGCTCCTCACTGCTGTCACCAGAGTCTGTGGTCACTGTGGAAGGTCGGGTGAGGACACCGCAGGCCCCTGGGCACAGCCCTCCTTCAAGGTGGCCTCTACAGTGGAGCAGCAAACAATTCCGGGAGGTGACCCCTCGCCTCCCCTTCAGTTCCATTCTTAGGAGCTGAAACTCATACATGGGTGGACAGAGACCATGACTGGCAGGCCCCGTGGGGTCATCCCACCACTATTGGAGGCCGAGACCCCACGGGAGGCCCTCATCCTCCTCCAGGGTTGGGTGTTGGGCATTTGGGAGTGGCTTACTCCCTGCCATATTCTGTAATGTGAGGGAAGAGTAGCTATGATGTGACGTTAAGTTCATGGGGTGACCAGCTAGATAACACCTGCCCCACAGGCTGCTTGAGGAAGAAGAGGGCAGATTGAAGTGATGGATCACCCTTCCCGCTCTGGGTCCCCACCTTTGCTGCATGATTGGAGTCCCTCCTGCTTCAACACCGGCCCAGCCACGGGACTCTCTGGCCAATGAGGTGTCAGCAAATGTGACGCAAGCAGAGGCTTGAAGGGCACGTGTACAAGTGGGCGTGTTCACTGGTATCTTTGTCACTACTGCTAAACCATGCCTGGGCTGGTCTGATGGAGGAGGTGGAGGCTTGTATCAGCGCTGAGTCCTCAGCCAGCCAACCCCTGCATGTGAACAAGCCCAGGCAACAGCAAGGTAAATACGAGGAAAAACACAACCACACACATCATAAGCAGACTACAGAAAGCTAGGACAAAGAGAAAATCTTAAAAGCAGGAAGAAAAGGCAACTTCTGTCAAAGGATCACAGCTAACTTTCCTAAGGAAATAATGGAAATCAGAAGACAATGGGAGAGATATTCAAAGAAGATCAGTTCTTCCTAAGAGGTTTTGAGGAGTTTTAATTAATTTATTTAACTTTTTACTTTGAGATAAGTTTAGATTCTAGTCTTTAGAAGAGTTAAAAAAATAATACCAAGGGTCTCTATGGATCCTTCACTGAGAACCCCCTAATGTCAACATGTTACATGACCATAGCTCAATGGTCAAAACTAAGACAATCATTGGTACAATACAGTGAACTAAACAACTGACTCTCAGAGAATTTCACCAGTTTTTCACTAATGACCTATTTTCGTTCTGGGATCCCATCCCAGCTCAGTCTCCTCCAAATTGGACAGCCTTTCAGGCTTTCTTGCCTTCCACGCCTTCCACATCCTTGACCCTCTTGAAAAGTACTGGTTAGGTATTTCATTGAATGACCCTTAATTGGTGTCTGTCTGATGTTTTCTCATGGGTTTTAGAAAGACCATCACAAAAAAAAAAAAAAAGATCACCACACAGAACATCGTATGAGGGGACCAGGTAACCAGGGTGCCTTGTTACTGGAATTAAGCTTGTTCACTTGAGTCAAGGGCACCTGCCCAGAGTCTCCAACACAAAGTCACTTATTCCTCCTTTCATTCTCTGTCCATTGGAAGCCAATCATGGAGACCATATCATGCTCCAGGAGAGGGCAGGTCAGCTCTGTCTCTCAGCAGATAAATGAGTTTGTGATTCATACTAAACCACCACAGAGCTTAATATTCTGAGCTATGCAAGTGTCTTGCTTTCCTTTTAAGTTTTGCCCCTTGATTTTAGCCTTTATGAGTGCATCTTGGCTATAGTTATTATTATTGCTGTGTCATAATGATGGCTTTCTATTTCCCTTATTTCTTCCACACACATAAAAGATAGTTGATAAAATAAAAAAGAGAATATTTAAGGAATTTAAGGAGAGGAGATGGGACACAGAACACTTGGGAATAAGAGGAAATGAATTGTAAGACAATGGTTGTGACCCAAACATCTTAGAAATTACATTAACAACAACTGAAAAAAATACTGTCAAAGATAGACTAGATTTAAAAGGAAAAAATCTAACAATATCCTGCTTATATGGGGATAAATATAAAAAACACAGAAAAGATGAAAGTAAAGAGATGCAAAAATATGCCATTCAGTCACTAATGGAAAAAAAGCTGATGCAGCCACATAAATGGCAAGACTGTGTCACCAAAGTGACCCTGCAATGCAGTAGGGAGGGAGGTCCCATCAATGCACAGTGCTGAGCTCACTGAATGCGTATCTGAGACTTTTCCTTTCGTCACACTGCCATGTCAGTTACAGGTGATCGCTGCTCCAAAGGTTAAAGGTTAACAACAAACAATTGGGAGATATGGTATAAGGAAATGTATAATCATGGTATCCTAAATAGAACAGAAAAAGCATGCGTCATAAAGATGCATGAAAAATGTGACCTTCTGGTTACGTTACAGTATGTGTCTGTAGTTGAACTAATGAGGATTTGTGTAGGGAACCCATGAAGAGCTCTTGCCATTCAAGAGGAGTGATGTGCACAGCCCAGGAGACACACAGGCTGGACTTGGTCCCTTCACAGTGGGGACCCGTGAGCATGTGGAATGATGCATCAGGGAAACATGGTCAGGAAGGCTCAGATGGAAAGATGGACAACTCCAAGTGTTGACAAGAACCTGTGAAACCAGATCCCTCACACGGCACTGGTGGATGGGCAGATATTACAGCTTCTTTAGGAAATTGGTGGTTACCCTTCTCTAAGGTGTGATCAGCGATTCCTTCCCCGGTATGCACCCTACTGAAGCACCAACTCAAGTTCACCAAGGGGTATTCCTAGCAATGTGATCCATAATCCCCTATGTTGGAGACAACTGAAATGTCCATGGTGGACATTTGGTTGCGGCAAAATGTCTATCTGATGGAATTCTGTGCAGGATTGAAACTGACCACTGTAAACAGTTGGGCACCAATGTGTGCACATGGCAGGCATACAGTGGGCACCAATGTGTGCACCTCACAGGTAAAATATGCAACATATTATTACTCAGCAAATAGAGAGGAATGCCATCAGGTGAGCTGCACCAATATGATGATCACAGTGTCCCCAGATGTCACATGGGCAAGACTAGTTACATATAATCCCACTTATAAGTAGAATTCAATTAAGTACAAATGAACCACTTTACAATAAGTGCACCAACCTGTGCTTACTGCAGGCATACAGCTGGGCAACAGCAGCCGTTCAAAATTAGCAGGATGGAAGTGCCCCCTCCAGTGGTGCAGGTGGGGGCTGGAGCCTCGGGGCACCCCCTTCCATCTTGCAGGGCATCTGACCCCGCTCTGATCACAGTTGTACCTGGGTGGTTACCACCCAGCTTCTCCCCTCGCTGGACTGCCGGCTCCTGGGAACGGGGACTCTCTGAGCCACACCACAGGGTGCCTGGCAGGTCACAGGCGAGGATTCCGCGATGAATTAGGAGGGGAGTTCTGAGCTAGGAGCCTCACGGCCAGATTGACTCAAGGCTGGTGAGTAACTCCGGGGGATTCTGCTGAATCACAGCTTCCTTGGGTTGGCTGAAGTCTAGATCGTAAGTTCTGAACAAATGGAAGCTCCTTGGCCTCTGGGACTGAACCACTGGATGTTTGGTGGATACGTCCAGAAGGAAGTGTGACTCACACAGGCCATCTGAGTACTGATGGGGTAAACAGGCTCCAACAACTTCTGCTCATTTGGAACCAGAGGAAGTTGGAACTGAAGCGTGAATAGCGAGGTGGAGACTGGCCAGAACCTGGATGGCCTAATTCTAGCTTTTTCCACATTACACAGGGACTGGTGACCATGTCCCTGGAGTATCTCAGGGACATGGCTGACAAAATCACCCGTCAGCATTTTCACTGATGATCAGTTAGATTTGTCCTGGGCAGTCCATTCCCAGGGGAGGGTAGCCAGGCTGTACCTTCTGCAGAAGGACGGGGTAGGGGAGCCCCCACTGCCGAGCATGTCAGGGCTGAGGGAGGCACAGAAGCCTGGCTGGGACAGCTTGGGGTTAGCACCAGGACTACCAGGAGATCACAAAGGTGTCTGAGATGAGAGCAAGGATTCTGACCCCATAACGATCTCAGGCTCTTTTGTCACACAAATCCTCAAGGAAATCAATTCTGAATATTCATTGAAAGGACTGATGCTGAAGCTGAAGCTCCAATACTTTGACCACCCGATGAGAAGAGTGGACACTTTGGAAAATACCCTGATGCTGGGAAAGATTGAGGCTAAATGGAGAAAGGGGCATTGGAAAATGAGATGGTTGGATGGCATCATCAACTCAATGGACATGAGTTTGGCAAGCTCCAGGAGATGGTGAAGGACAGGGAAGCCAGGGGTGCTGCAGTCCATGGGGTTGGACACAACTGAACAGAGTCAGACACAACTAAACGACTGAACAACAGCATTCACGGGGGATCACAATGAAGTTGAGATTCACTCCACAGCCAAACTGTGCTCCTGGGGGCTAGACTGAGACTGGGGATAATTAGGGTTGCTTGAAGCCACGTTAGCTGGGCACCATCATCACGAGAGATAGGACACCGGACAGCTGTCTGCTGACAACCAGCCTGCTCCTCCTTCTGAAGATCCGGCGGCCCCTCCACCAGTTCCTTCCTACAGAGGACGAAAGATGATGCAGTCATCATAAAAGTCACTCTGTCTTTGCACCCTCTGGGTTCAGAAGAGCAGCACCCATGATGTGTCTGTTTCCCATTCCTGCCTGTTCGCTGCCTACAGCCCCTCCTGTAGTGGAGCTGAGCCCCGATGTGAGGAGGGGAGATGCCTACCCTCCATGTCCCCTTGAAGCCCAGGCCAGGGTGTCTGTGGAAGAAGGAAGGACCTCTGGGTTCTGAGTCCCAGGGAGCACACAGTGTCAGCACCAGACCCCTGGGAGGGGCTCCCTGGGCCACAGGACACCCCGCTTCATCCCGCCTGCAGGGGAACCCCTGGTTGCACAGAGGAGCCCACCCTGGAGTGGAGACCCTGAGAATCACTGGGGAGGGGGTGCACGAATCTGAGAGAGACCAGGCATTAGACCAGAGGAGGCTCCATTGCCCCGAGAGGCCTGGGAGGGTGCCAAGGGCTGGAATAGGAGGTAAAGACCCAGCGACCACATCTGACACCAGCACATGGCTGTCAGAGCCACCCCAGGGAGCCACCCACCGTCCCGTGAACCTGAGCCTGTTGGAAAGTGAGAAAGTCGCCATCGTCTACGTGATTTAGTCAATCCGCCTCCGTTTGTGCACAAGACTCAAGATCTGCGACAGACAGACTCAGGACAGGAGGGCGCTGTCGTTTCTCTTTTATCCTGAGTGGCTGGGCTTGTTCCTGGGAGCCTCACTGTTCAGAGCCCAGAGACCTGGAAGCAGACCCTCCTCCGTCAGGTCAAGCCCACTTCTGTGCTCAGTTCACTTGTACCTTTCCTGACATTTGGAGGTTTTATCCTCAAGGTGAGAAGTGAAAGTTCTGTGGGTTTGCCTCTCAGCTTTCTTTTGTCTGTGACCTGAATAAATAAGGAAAGCTCCAGGTATGGTTACTGGGGACAAGCGTGCCAAGCACCCTTTGGCTCTGGGTCCTGTGTCTGCTTCCTTCCTGCTGCCCACAGACTCCACGTGGACTGGGTGATGCAGAGAGGCCAGCTGGCCAGGTTCCCTGTCTGTCCCCTCTGGGATTCGAGACCCGCAGCAGAGGCACATGGCTGGATGGCTAGACGGCTAGACGAGCTGCCTTGAGCCCGTGGCTCCCACTGGCCCTGGGGTAGATGGAGAGGCAGGGACGAGAGGTGCTGGCTTGTTGTACCGCCTCCTTAACCCCAATTCAGGAGACTCCCACAGGCCCCTGTGGGTGAGCCGCACACAGATGGAAGGGAGGAAAAAGTCAGCCTCTCCCCACCTCCCTCGGTCCTCCTTGGGGATTCGGGTCCTCCTTGCCATGGGCTCGGGGAGAACCCAACGGGTGGGGAGAGAGAAGGTGTGGCCAGAGGGCTGGCGGTCAAGGATGGAAGGTCAGAGCATCCGGCAGACCTCTAGACTCAGAGGAGCTGGGCTGGCGGGTCACGGGGCCTGGGAACTAGAGTAGCCCTGGGGCCCATGGCCTGGCGGGGGAGGGTGAGCTCCAGCCTTTCCTGCCCTGGATGGTGCAGCTGTGGCTCAGAGGGCTGTTCCATCCCAGCCTTGGAGACAGAGAACCAGCCTGGCTCCCGGCCCACAGCCTAGGTCAGTGGGAACCCTGGGCCCATCCGAGTCTCTGCAGAATCTCTGTGGCTTCTGTCCTCACTAGCACTTCTGCAGAGGGCAGCATCCTGTCCGCCTCCCACGGCCGGCTTCTCCCGGCTTCTGTGCCAGCTCCCAGGCAGGCATGCTTCCCGACACTCACTCCAGATCCATGTGCATGGCCATGCATGTGTGTCTGTGTGCGCGCACATGTATCTGCGCGTGTGCATGTGTGTCCATGCATACACATCCCTGTTTACATACATGTCCATGTGTGCGTGTGTGTCCACGTGTGTGCGTGCCAGTGTGTGTACATGTCTGTAGGTATGCATGCGTGTGCATGTGCTACACCTCCCAAGGGGGTCTGTGGGGGGCTCTTCTGCTGAAAGTCCTCATTTCTACCTTTTGCTCTGTAACACCATCCACAACGAGAGGCTCAAGGAAGTGAGAGGGCTCAGGAGAGCATTCCTAAGGATCCCTGAGGTGGGAGGGTGGCCAGGCTGTCTGAAGGGGTTGAGGGAGCGGAGAGGCAGCTGGCCAGCTGCATGAGGAGCCCTGCTGGGTTATGGGATGGCAAGGAATCCTGGGACTGCCCCTCCCACGATGGGGAGAGCTGGTCTAAATTGCTGACCCACCAGGGCTGTGGAAGATGGAAGAGGAGAGTTTCATGCCCTTAACGATGGAAAGGCAGGAGCAGATTCTGGGCCCCGGGGGTCTGGGTATGGGAGCTGAGCAGGCCGGGGTGGGGCTCTGGTGAGGTCCAGCCTCTCCAGGGCACGTGTGTGTAGAGAGGGTGCAGGAGGGGAAAGATGCGTGGCTGCTCTCCGAGCCTTGGAACCCATGACACTCCATGTAGCCTCCGGCCTGCCAGGACTTTTCTGAACCCCAGGACCAAATGCAGCGAACACAGTGGCCTCTTCTGCAAATGCCAGCCCTAGGTTGTGGGGGACGGGTGCCCAGCAGACACACCTAGGAGGCACACCCAGGCGGGGAGGAGAGTTTGGCAAAGGCTGTTTACAAGGACTGGCACAGTAGCCAAGGTCTGCAACAGGAGTGGCTGTGCCTGGGCCTGCAGGGCAAGGGGTGGCCAGGGAGGGGGACACTTTGAGCCCTCTTTCCTCCCACTGCCAGGGCTTTAGGGGGGACAGAAGTGAAACCCAATCTCTTTCCCACCCAGGAAACCTCGCCATAAAGGCAGAAGAGGACATAATTCTATGATGAGTCAGCATTTAACCAGAGTGTGAGGCATATCACAGCCACTGCTGAAGCCCCTGCAGAGATAGAGACCAGGCTCTTCTCAATAAGGAGCCTTTGCAGTGTAAGTCCATGGCTCGTTAGGCCCACCCCACCCCACCCCCCAGGAAACAGGAGTCGGGGGGTCACCTTCCTTAAAGATCACTGTTCAAAGCCCTGGTTCCCAGGCCTTGAGGAGACATTCCTGAGTGGTGAGACAGGCCAGAGGCTTATGTAGCCATTAACATGATTTACAAACATTTGGAAATGATGCAGAAAGACGTTCTGGAAAGGGAGGGGAGGGGGAGTCTCTTATTTGCAAAGAGAGGAATTCATGTCTGCCCTACTGACTCCCACATGGCAGACCCTCCGGTGGCCCCTGGGCAGCCTGGGCGCTGGGCACACAGGAAGGTCTGCAGGAGCAGCAGAGGCAAGGCCCAGAGTCAGCTCGGAATAAGGGGTGCAGCCAGCCACAGTGGGGACCCCAGCCCTGAGAGCACAGAGCCGCGTGGCTCCCGGCCCCGTCTTTGGGAGAGGTCGGCAGGGACTCATCCATGGCAGCCGTCCAGCTGCTCTCGCCAGCCCACATTCTCTTGCAGGAAGAGGACTAAGGAGCGTTCCTGGTAATAGACCAACATCCATCAAAGCCTGATTCCCCAAACCCCAGGCCTGGATGTGGGAGGGAAGTAGGGGGCCCAGCGGGCCATGACTCAGGCCCAGAGCTGGGATGAGACCTGCACAGTCGGCTCAGGACGTGGGGCAGAAGCATCCACCCACACGCTGCACGGTCAGCTGGGTTGTATCTTTTCCTGTAAAAGCTGGACATGAACTTCTAGACACAGGACATGATGCACTCTTGTTAGGGAAAACACTGACCGAAACTGCCCATCCTCGCCAGGCAAGATAGTAACCACTTACAAGATGTCCTGGTAAGGAACGTGGAACTAGCAAGCTAGCACCAACTGGAAGGATTAGGGAAAAGGAGAAAGGGGACTCCAGTCCAAGTGTCCTACCAACCTCCCGGAATCCTCCTTGCTGGCATCACCTTGGCTGAGGGATGTGGGCACCACCAGGAAGGACTCTGAGCCAGAATGATTGGTTAGAGACAACAAGAAACTGATCCCATCACCATAAAACCTGAGACCAATCCATGTGGCAGAGCAGTCCTCCTGGGTTTTCTTACCCTCCTGCTCTCTGCCTGGATGCTCCTTCCTGATAAATTCTCTTGCTCTGTCAGCACACGTGTCTCCTCAGACAATTCATTTCTGAGTGTTAGACAAGAGCCCACTCTCAGGCCCTGGAAGGGGTCCCCTTTCCTGCAAACTTCTGGGATAATGAAGCCACCTGTAGCACTCAAGAAATGGGCTCTGTCAAGACAACTTTGCAGAACATCTACTGTAGGGACAATGGGCTGACATCAGACTTTCTTGTTACCCCATCAGCTGGTGGGCCGCCCTGCATGTCTGGCCTGGGCGGCCTGTATAATTTTAAGAAGAAAAGATTTTTGAGGGTTTCTGAGTTTAAAAGCAATATGAACTCTGTGTGGGTACCTAAACATTCTACAGGAGAGGAACAGAACTCTTTCTCCTACACTCTTAAGTTCATTCCCAAGACCTGTGAATTAAACTGAGAAAAGCCAGATTAACAGAGGGAAAAGGTTTTTACACATGGCAGGAGCATTACAGGAAAGAAAACTCCAAAGGAGCAGGATGAGGGTTGGTGGGGTGGTTATTCATCATTTTAACAAAGAGAGACACTTGTGGAGATGAGACTAGGAGAGGCGGGGGGTGTTGGCTGAGGGGGTGAGTTGTGGGAAGGAAACGGGGGTTTGTTTAGTGAGGTTTGTTATACACACTCCAGCCCAAGATTGACCTCCTGAGGACATGTTTACACATGGAAACGATCTTCATAAAAGGAAAGAAAGGAGGAGGCAGCGATTCCTCCTGTGTTTGTTGTTTCTTAACTGCCTTCAGCTCAAAATAATCCTCACTGCGAAGGGGCACGTTTCGGGGTGGCATGTTCGGATTTCCTTCAATCCAAAATTAGATCAGAGTTTTCAAGGAAAAATAAGTTCAAAGAAGCTTTGCAGAAGAAACACCTGCAGCTTCGCCCACAGGCAGCTGCATGATTTAGCAGGACCTTGTCTCACCACAGCTTTGCCCACAGGCAGCTCCATGATTTAGCAGGACCTTCTCTCAGCAGCCATTGCCCCCCAGCTCACCCAGGACCTTATGCTCTAGCCCGGTAGTCCAGGCGGCTATTCCTGTGACCTCTGGCCCCAGGTGCAGTCACCTGACTCTCCCTCCCCCGACCCTTGGTTCAGAGAACACAGCCCAGGTGTTTCTGCAGCCCCCTCCCCTTGAACCGCATGACGATCCTGAGGGTCCTGTGACCCAGTCCACCGCCCCTGCCCCACCACCCTCGCATCCACTGGGCTGCACCTGTGCTGGGCAGGTAAGGTTGTCTGGCAGTTACCTCAAACTTCTGGGCTGCCTGGGGGGTGGTCTGTCAGCGGCACAGGACATGGTGTCCTGGGGCGGCTACTGAAACCCAGCAGGACTCTATGGGGCTCCCAGTTTCTAAAGCCCCTCAGAGTCCTCATTTCTTGTTCATAGAAAAAGCCTTTAGTCTCCTAGCCATCCCTGAGTTCCAAAGAGCAGATTCAGCACTTATTAATTAGAGATGTGAGAGAAGCAGGAACAGAGAAGCAGTCAGTCCAGAGCAGTGGTGATGGCTCCAAAAATGAGAGAGTGGATCCCAGCTCCTCCTCCAGGGGTGCGCGCACGAATCTGACCCCAGCTCTGAGCTGTTCTGCAGAAACCAAGACCTCCCCCGGCTCCCCCCCCCCCCCAACAGCTTCCCCCTTCTTGCTGCCCCCACCTGCCTCTCAGTTCAAATGGCCAAGAACTGGACTACCCATGCTGAGTCCTGCAAGGTGGGCGGCCACCCTGCTCCAGGAGCAGTGTGTGGGGCCCTCACTTGAGGGAGGTGGGCAAGGGGCTTCCCCCAAAGGGGTTCTGGTGCTGCTCAGCCCCCTCATCCCACTCCCAAGGGGCAGCAGGCCTGTCCTGCCCTCAGGACCCCGTGGGTGTGGGTGTGGGGGGCACAGCACAGAACAGCGACAATGGGGTAAATGCCAGCGCCAGGGGCAGAGGGAGAGCAGGCAGGGTGGCTTCAGGGAGGAGGTGGCCTGGGACCTCTGACCCATCTTGCTGGGCTGGGAGTCAGCAAGGTCAAGGCTGTGAGGGTGGGACAGATGCAGACCTGTGTCCCCCACCACCATGACACTGAACCTCACTGTGTCCCCTCCAGTGTGACCAGATGCGCTGTGGGTGTCACGGGGCATGCAGCCTGCCGAGGGGCTGCTGGGACAGCAGAGAGGCCAGGCCAGGCGGGGACCACCAGGTCCTCAGCACACACGGCCTTGTGCTCCAGCCGAGGTCCTTGGGCGGCAGGCACAGCAGGAGACATCTCTGGGTCTCCTGGGAACATCACCTCCCCAGAGGGGCCTCTGACCCCATCCAAAGTGGCCCCCATTTTCCTGTCTGTCCTAAGCAGAGCCTCCCTGTGCCCATGTTCCCCGTCACTCACAAGGATGTGGGCATGGGGCCCCAGGAGGCCAGGGAGGGCTGACCTGTGTCTAGAGTCTCCCTGGGCCTTATGTGGTCACCCCTGCTCCACCCCCCACGGGTGCTCCATAAATGCAGCTGAACCCAATGAACTTTCCAGCATCATCCCTCCACCCCCCACCACCAAGGGAACAAAGGCTCCATGATTGGAACCTAGTGAAGTTCTTAGTACAGTTTAATAGTCTCCTCTCACTGGGCCCCACGCCCCATCAACTGCCTCTTCCTAATCCCCCGAAGCTGAAGCTCCAACACTTCAGCCACTTGATGCTAAGAACTGACTCACTGGAAAAGACCCTGATGCTGGGAAAGATTGAAGGCAGGAGGAGAAGGGGTGACAGAGGATGAGATGGTTGGATGGCATCATCGACTCAATAGACATGAGTTTGAGCAAATTCCAGGAGATGGTGAAGGACAGGGAAGCCTGGCGTGCTGCAGTCCACGGGGTCGCAAGGAGTTGGGCACAATTTAGCAACTGAACAACAATGATCACCTGATGGTGATGACGACTGTGAGGAGGGCCTGTTCGTTCCCTTACGTTTTCTGGCTAGTGTGAGGGCGGTTGGGGGTGCAGAAGTCAGAGCAGAGGTGGGGTGGGGGGAGCCAGACAAGGTTTGACCACAGCTGAGGAGGGTACTCCCCTGGGGCTGCCAGGCCACCTCTGAGCACAGCCACAGCTCAGGGCCCTTCCGTGTGGCTGTCTGCCCTCTGCTCCCAGCCTGGTTCACCTTCCCTGGGTCTGCAGAGCTGACCCGTCACCTCAGGGCCTTTGCACAAGCCCTGCTGTCAACCCTCTAGCTCTGCATTCCTGTGCTGCCCCAGGTCCCTGAGAGCCAGGACTCCCACACATCCTTATTGATGTTCCTTTGGGCAGCTGGATGCCTGGTGAATTAGAGCTTAAGTCCAGGCCTTGAATTTCCAACCATATGGTCTCCTGGCACCTCAGTTTCTTACCCTCTTCTGGTGGGGATGATGTTAGAACCCATGCCAAGGTCACTGTGAGCACTGCGTTAGAACTAAAACCTGCACCTACCAGAATTAAATACAGACCAGCGATGTACTGACCCAGCCCCTCTCCCGCCCAGAAAGCTCTTGTCCAGTTCTGTGCCCGTAGCCAGCACAGACCTGTCCAGCCCAGCCCTGTCCCGAGCTGAGGAGCCTGGGGAATGGAAGAATGGCAGGACCCATGGATTCTGACTCTGATCCGAGCAACCATCTGGGTCCTGGAACTGATTGTGAATTGGGTCTTGCCTTGCTCAGGAGTGATGTGGAAGTGGCCCCAAGGCAGTGTTAGTCACCACTGGTCAGATCTGCGGGCGGGAGGGACCCGTGGTACTCACGGCAAGGAGGTGGCTGGAGGAAGAGCAGACTGATCGTCAGGGAAACTCGCCGCCCCCTCTCTGGAGCCCCACCTGTCAGGTGACATTTGTCAGCTGAACCCCTCCTGGAGTCCTGGGTGGGTCCTCAGGTGTCATGTGTGGATTTCCCCAGGGACAGGGCTTAGGAACCATGAGCACTCAGGCCAGCATCCCCCTCCACCGGATGGTCCATGTTTGTGACCATTACATATGGGCTTCATTTACACCCATGCTGTTGTTTACATGACTGATTGAAACATTTGAAAACCGCAAGATACCAGGCGATTTGACTATTGTTTCCATATTTGACAGGAGATGAGCTGGGACTCTCAACCCCCTGCCCGTAAATGCCCTGGCGAGCTCACCCATGTCACGCACGACATCTTCTGTGCCCAGCAAGGGACTAGCACCTGCGTCCAGAGGTCCGGCAATCTGAACTCTTGGGAGAGAAGAGTGCGTGCACCCGGAAAGCATCATTAGCTGGGAGACCAAACGCCGGAAGCTGAATGTTCATTCCCTGCAGAATAACATCTGATTGGAAAACACGCAGCTCCAGGGAGCTAAGGTCAGCTTTGAAATGTGCAGCTTCAGCGCATTCGGCAGCAAAACAGCCTCATAAACACGGAGCCAGGCCTTGCTCGCTGGGCGTGTGAGCATGTGGCTGCCTCCTTGGAAGAAACAGATTTCATCTCTGACTTAACTGCCCTTCTTTTTTTTTTAGTATTTATTTTGAAATCATTTCAAACTTAAAGAAAATTCACAGAAAGTTGCCAGAAGAGAGAGGGCCTTAATGCTGACTTGCTGATTTCCTGCATTTTATCCCATTTCCTCCAATGCTCACTCTCTGTCTGAAGTGCTTTTAGAATCAGCAGAAAGTAAGTGGGGGACCTTACGTCCACTGGCCCTGAGTACCTCAGTGTGGGTCTCCTGGGAGCTTGGACTCTCCCCACAAATCCTCAGTGCAATTGTTGGGTGATGCAACATGACTATTACCCACGGTCCCCGCTCACCTTCTGTCAAGGGCCCCACAGCGTTCCTTCCCATCAGGGGTGCTGTCCAGGACCTCACACTAAACTTGGACATCACCTCCCCTCAGGCACAGGCTCTTCCAGCCTCTCTCTGGCACCTGCTCTTGGCCAGATGTGTGATGAGGCAGTGGGCAAAGGAGGATTGATGTTTGCAGAGCCTCAGCCTAGTAACCCTGAGCTGAGAGCAGAGGGGGTTTGGGTGGAAGCGGAGCCCTGAGTAACAGACACATTATGCAAACCACTTGCCTCTGATTCCTCAGCCTCTCTTCTTGCATTGGCTGTAATTTCCAGTACGACATTGTACAGTGTGGTCAGAGCACTCAGCCTGGCCTGGTCCCAGACTTTGGGGCCCAGCATTTGGTACTTCACCACTAGCTATAGGTATTTCTTGGATGGACCATGTCAGATGAGAAGGCTCCACTTAGTCTGTATAGAGCTTTCATAGAAAATGGGTGTTAAATCTTCGTTAATTGATTTTTCTGCATTTATTGAGGTGATCATGCTTTATTCTACTAATATGGTGAGTTACATTGATTTTCAAATATTAAATCTTGCGTCCTTGAGCTAAACTATGCTTGACCACACTATTTTACATGTATCGCTGAATTTAATTTGCTAATATTTTGTTAGGTATTTTGTATCTGTGTTTATGAATATTATAAATCTCTACAGTTCTTTTCTTATAATGCCTTTGACAGGTGTGGGATCGGAGTTACGAAAACCTCATGAAATGAGTTAGAAATGGTTCCCTCTTTGATTTTCTGAATGATTCTGTGTGAGATTGATAATATTTCCTTCCTAATCTTTGATCAAACTCACAGGTTTCTTTGTAGAAACAGTTTTGATGTTGAATTCAACTTTTAAAGATAGTTCAGTTCAGTTCAATTCAGTCACTCAGTCATGTCCAACTATTTGTAACCCCATGGACTGCAGCACGCCAGGCCTTCCTGTCCATCACCAACTCCCGGAGCTTGCTAAAACTCATGCCCATCGAGTCGGTAATGACATACAACTATCACATCCAGTCGTCCCCTTCTCCCACCTTCAATCTTTCCTAGTATCAGGATCTTTTCCAATGTGTCCATTCTTCTCATCATGTAGCCAAAGTATTGGAGTTTCAACTTCAGCATCAATCCTTCCAGTGAATATTAAGGACTGATTTCCGTTAGGATGGACTGGCTGGATCTCCTTGCAGTCCAAGGGACTCTCAAGAGTCTTCTCCAACACCACAGTTCAAAAGCATCAATTCTTCAGCACTCAGCTTTCTTTATAGTCCAACTCACATATCTATACATGACCACTGGAAAAACCATAGCTTGGACTAGATGGACCTTTGTTGGCAAAGCAAAGTCTCTGCTTTTCAATATGCTATCTAGGTTGGTCATAGCTTTCCTTCCAAGGAGCAAACATCTTTTAATTTCTTGGCTACTGTCACCCTGCAGTGATTTTGGAGCTGCCCAAAATAAAGTCTCTCACTCTTTTCATTGTTTCCCCATCTATTTGCCATGAAGTGATGTGACCAGATGCCATGATCTTAGTTTTCTGAATGTTGAGCTTTAAGCCAACTTTTTCACTCTCCTCTTTCACTTTCATCAAGAGGCTCTTTAGTTCTTCTTCACTGTCTGCCATAAGGGTGGTGTCATCTGCATATCTGAGGTTATTGATATTTCTACCAACAAACTTGATTCCAGCTTGTGCTTCATCCAGCCCAACATTTTGCATGATGTACTCTGAATATAAGTTAAATAAGCAGGGTAACAATATGCAGCCTTGATGTACTCCTTTTCCTGATTTGAAACCAGTCTGTTGTTCCATGTCCAGATTTCCAGAAACCTGCATACAGATTTCTCAGGAGGCAGGTCAGGTGGTCTGGTATTTCCATCTCTAAGAATTTTCCACAGTTTGTTATGATCCACAGTCAAAGGCTTTGGCATAGTCAATAAAGCAGAACTGGATGCTTTTCTGGAACTCTCTTACTTTCTCAATGATTCAACAGATGTTGGCAATTTGATCTCTGGTTCCTCTGCCTTTTCCAAATCCAGCTTGAACATCTCAAAGTTCATTGTTCATGTACTGTTGAGAATTCTGAGTACTACATTGCTAGCATGTGAGATGAGTCCAATTGTGTGGTAGTTTGATCATTCTTTGGCATTGCCTTTCTTTGGGATTGAAATGAAAATTGACCTTTTCCAGTCCTATGGCCACTGCTGAGTTTTCCAAATTTGCTGGCATGTTGAGTGCAGCACTTTCACAGCATCATCTTTTAGGATTTGAAATAGCTCAACTGGAATTGAGCTATTGCTCTTTACAGCTTTGGACTTTACTTACATCACAGTCATAGGTCTACTCAGATTTTCTATTTCATTTTGTGTGGGCTGGAGGAAGAACAAGCTGGAATCAAGATTGCTGGGAGAAATATCAATAACCTCAGATATGCAGATGACACCACCCATATGGCAGACAGTGAAGAAGAACTAAAGAGCCTCTTGATGAAAGTGAAAGAGGAGAGTGAAAAGGTTGACTTAAACCTCAACATTCAGAAAACTAAGATCATGGCATCTGGTCTCATCACTTCATGGCAAATAGACGGGGAACAGTGGGAACAGTGGTTGACTTTATTTTTCTGGGCTCCAAAATGACTGCAGATGGTGACTGCAGCCATGAAATTAAAAGACACTTACTCCTTGGAAGGAAAGTTATGACCAACCTAGACAGCATATTAAAAAGCAGAGACATTACTTTGCCAAGAAAGGTCCATCTAGTCAAGGCTATGGTGTTTCCAGTGGTCATGTATGGATGTGAGAGTTGGACTATAAAGAAAGCTGAGGGCCGAAGAATTGATGCTTTTGAACTGTGGTGTTGGAGAAGACTCTTGAGAGTCCCTTGGACTGCAAGGAGATCCAGCCAATCCATCCTAAAGGAGATCAGTCCTGGATGTTCATTGGAAGGACTGATGCTGAAGCTGAAACTCCAATACTTTGGCCACTTGATGCAAAGAACTGACTCATTTGGAAAGACCCTAATGCTGGGAAAGATTGATGGCAGGAAGAGAAGGGGATGACAGAGGATGAGATGGTTGAATGGCATCACCGACTCAATGGACATAGGTTTGGGTGAACTCCAGGAGTTGGTGATGGACAGGGAGGCCTGGCGTGTTGCAGTTCATGGGGTCGCAAAGAGTTGGACACGACTGAGTGACTGAACTGAACTGAACTGGTAAGTTATATTTTTACAAAATTTTTGTCACCTAAGTTGAATTTATTGACTGACCCAAGTTAGAACCAATGGAAAGTTGCTTGTAACATAAATTTGTTTATAAAATTTATTCATTCTCTTTTTACTAATTTGAAGGATATGTGTTGATATCCCTTCTCTCATCCCTGATTTTCCGTCTCTTTTATTTTTTTTAATAGTCTTGATAGAGAGTTATCAATTTTTAAATTGTCAAAAAATCAATTTTTTGCTGTGTTAATTTTTTGTTTGTTTTCTATTTATGATTTTCTTCTACTTTTATTTTTTTTTACTTTTTGTACTTAATTTGCTTGTCTTTTTCCAGTTTCTTATGGTGAGAGTGTAGATAGTTAAGCCTTTCTGTTTGTTTATATCTAAATACCTAATGTGAGCATTTATATCCTTAAATTAAATTCTTAAAGAGATGGAAATAGCAGACCACATGACCTTCCTCTTGAGAAATCTGTATGCAGGTTAGGAAACATCAGTTGGAACTGGACCTGGAACAACAAACTGGTTCCAAATAGGGAAAGGAGTATGTCAAGGCTGTATATTGTCACCATGCTTATTTAACTTATATGCAGAGTACATCATGAGAAACACTGGGCTGGATGAAGCACAACCTGGAATCAAGATTGCCAGGAGAAATATCAAGAACCCTAGATATACAGATGACACCACCTTTATGGCAGACAGTGAAGAAGAACTGAAGAGCCTCTTGATGAAAGTAAAAGAGGAGAGTGAAAAAGTTGGCTTAAAACTCAACATTCAGAAAAGTAAGATCATGGCATCTGATCCCATCACTTCATGGCAAATAGATGGGGAAACAGTGGAAACAGTGAGAGACTTTATTTTGGGGGGGCTCCAAAATCCCTGCAAATGGTAACTGCAGCCATGAAATTAAAAGTCACTTGCTCCTTGGGAGAACAGTTATGAGCAACCTAGATAACATATTAAAAAGCAGAGACTTACTTTGCCAACAAAGGTCCGTCTGGTCAAAGCTATGGTTTTTCCAGTAGTCATATATGGATGTGAGAACTGGACTATAAAGAAACCTGTGTGCCAAAGAATGGATGCTTTTGAACTGTGGAGTTGGAGAACACTCCTGAGAGTCCCTTGGACTGCAAGGAGATCCAACCAGTCCATCCTAAAGGAAATCAGTCCTGAATATTCATTGGAAGGACTGATGCTGAAGCTGAAGCTCCAATACTTTGGCCACCTGCTAAGAAGAATGGACACATTGGAAAAGACCCTGATGCTGGAAAAGATTGAAGGTGGGAGGAGAAGGGGACAACAGAGGATGAGGTGGTTGGATGGCATCACCGACTCAATGGACATGAATTTGAGTAAACTCCAGGAGTTGGTGATGGACAGGGAGGCCTGGCGTGCTGCGGTCTATGGGGTTGCAAAGAGTCAGATACAACTGAGCAACTGAACTGAACTGAAGCATTTAAAGATATGAATTTCCCTCAAAGCACTTCTTTGGCTGCTTTCTGTATGTTCTGACATGTGTGCTTGTGCATACCCTTATGCATATATGCATACCTGTGCATGTGTACATGGGCATCTGCATGTGTGCATGTGTGTATCAGGGCAGGTATGTGCTCTTGTCTGTGTGTCGGTTTGCTAGAGCCACTGTAACAAAGTGCTACAAATTGGGCAGCTTACATGACAGGAATTTATCTTCCCACGGCTCTGGAGGCCAGAGGTCTGAGGTCAAGGTGTTGGCAGGGTTGCTGTCTTCTGGAGGCCTTGAGGGAGAATCTGTTCCAGGCTTGTCTCAGTCTCTGGCAGGTCTTTGGAGTTTCTTGGCTTGTGGAAACATCACCTTGGTCTCTGTCTTCATCTTCACATGACATTCTCCCAGGTGCCTGTCTCTGTCCTTTATCAAAGAACGTAAACCTCTCCTTTATCTAAGGACATAATCATATTGGATTAGGGTCCACCCTCATGACCTCGTCTTAGATTATCTCTGTCATAGGCTGATTTGTGCCCTCTTAAGTTCATACGTTAAAGTTCTGACCCCTCATCACCTCATCATGTGACCTCATTTGAAAGCAGTCTTAAAGAATGTAATTAAGGTAAAATATAAAGAAGGAAATGGCAACCCACTCCAGTGTTCCTGCCTGGGAAACCCCATGAACCGAGAGCCTGACAGGCTACAGTCCAGGGAGTCACAAAAGAGTCAGACACAACTCAGCGACTAAACAACACAACAAAAGGTAAAATGTGGTCATTGGGGCATCCTTGAGGCAGGCGGTCAGGACACAGGCATGCAGAGGAGTGACCCCATGAGGACAGAGGGAGAGAAGGCTGGCCACACGCCTAGGAGAGAGGCCTCAGGAGGGACCAGCCCTATGACTCCTGGGTCTCAGACCTAAGCCTCCAGGACTGTGAGAGAATAATGTGTGCTGTTTGAATCCCATTCTGTGATATCTGTTATGGCCACCTAAGCTGAGACACCCTGTGAAGACCCTGTCTCCACGAGTCTCAGGTCATACTCTGAGATGTTGGGGGGTCAGGACTTTGATATGCAAGCTATGGGGGCACAGTTTGGCTCATGACAACATGTTTATGTGTGTACATGTGCACGTGTGTGTGTGTCTATGTGTGGAACCACCTGGTTCTGTGCATGAAGGACACAGGTGAAAAAACTGGGTTCAGTGTGGGCCTGGGACCTGCTGGGGGGCCCAGAGGCCCACGAGTGGTCTTTTCTCATGGTGCACCCCCCCCACACACACTGAGGCCTTGACCACCACTGCCCAGCTCCCACTCCTCTGGAGGCAACTTTCCAAAGGACTGCCGAGGTCAAGACAGTGGGTCCCTGAGACCCTGGCTGTGGACCCCCGGACAGGCTGTGTGTCACACACCACAGCGGGGGACCGGCCCCATAGGCAGGAGTGTGGTGATGCTGCAGAGGTGACCACTGGGCCCTAGAACAGAGTTGCGAAGCCAAGGGACAGAGGAGGCCGGTGGGGGAGCCAAGCCAGGGAGGAGCCCAAGGGGCCACGGGCTGGACGGCAGGGCCAGCGCGGTGAGTCTGGATGACCGGCCGGGCTCTGGGGGCCAGCCTCCTCTCCCTCAGTTTCCAGTGTTTTATCTCTGGCATATCCTCCTCAAGGCCCCCACACCCCAGCACACGTGTGGCCGCCCTGGAGAGAAGGCAGAGCCTTACCCTGGGCAGTGTCCATGACTGATGGGGCTGCCCCAGGCAGGCCAGCTGGCCGTGGCCCAGGCCATGCTGTGTGTAACCAGCAGGAAATGGGTCCCAGATGCTGCTGTGCGGGGCTGGGCGTGAGCCTCCCAATGTATGGAAAGAGGAGGTTGGCCGTGGTCAGCTGGTCAGAGTTTCCAGGGCTGCACTCCCGGGGTCGCCAGTGTGGGAGGAAGGAAGCTGTTCTGGGAAGGGCAGATAAGCCAGCCCACCCCCACAGGAAGGGTGGGCCTCAGACGCTCTATCGGGACCCTTCTTTCCCTGGAAATGGTGGGTCCAGTTTAACCCAGAGCACCTGTGGGGGTAGGCGCAGAGGTAAGCTGGCTGGCTTAGCTACACATAGTTCCAGGACGCCCGCAAAGCCGAGCTCCCCGCTCAGCCTCCTGGGCCAGGGAAGGGAGTGGGATCTTCTTCCTGTGCCCCAGGGCTACAGACGGGCAGAATCCTGAGGGAAGTCAACCCTGAATACTCACTGGAAGGACTAATGCTGAATCTGAAGCTCCAATACTTTGGCCACCTGATGCAAAGAAACAAGTCACTGGAAAAGCCCCTGATGCTAGGAAAGATTGAGGGCAGAAGGAGAAGGGGACGACAGAGGACAAGATTGCTGGATGGTATTACCGACTCAACGGACGGGAGTTTGAGCAAACTCAGGGACATAGTGAAGGACAGGGAAGCCGGGCATGCTGCGGTCCATGGGGTCACAAAGAGTCGGACACAACTTATCAACTGAACAACAAGGGGTAGGGGGAGGCAAGGAGGCCCGGCTTCTTCTGGCCTCAGATCCCAGCTGCTCAGAAGGCCTGAGTGTGAGCAGAATGCAGGCTCAGCACGAGCTTCAGGGCCCCACATGCTGGGCGAGGGCCTCTCACAGTCACCAGGCAAGTCTGCGGAGTTTCTCTTATTTCTCAGCAGCTGCCTTCCTGGAATGGAGAGAGACCTGTCTGGCAAGCTAGCTCTTCATGATCAGCCTTGGCCAGCTGGTCCAACCAGTGACCTCTGGCCCCACACGTGCTTCATACCAGCTGGCTGCTGGAAGAGGCTGAGTGACGGAGACCTGAGCTCCCTTTTGGAAATCCACCTGCTTGTCTGGGGTCATAACTGTCTCTCACTTGAGTTGCGGCTTCTGTGACCACCCCACAGGCCCAGCACAGCTTGTCAAGTAGAAGAGCACAGAGAACCAAGTCCTGGCAGAGGCACGGACCTCACGCAATGACGGGTAGGGGCTGCGGTGACAATCCTGCCATGCCAGAGCGGGGACTGCTCAGATGTCCCACACGGTCTCATGAGACCATCATCCCTACTGGCCAAACCTGCCTTCTGGCCAGAAAGCCAGGTTAAACTGAGTAAGCTTTGGTTGATAACTTTGTCTTCAGAATCATATAAA
Source organism: Odocoileus virginianus (assembly GCF_023699985.2). NCBI lineage: Eukaryota > Metazoa > Chordata > Mammalia > Artiodactyla > Cervidae > Odocoileus > Odocoileus virginianus. The sequence continues at coordinate 82,849,407 of NC_069677.1, read as the reverse complement.
TATAATTCAGTTACAAAAGTTAACAAAAATTAAAAAACAAAGCAATCCCTAAAAATCCTAAACAAGTGAACAAAGTTTATATCATACTGGTAGCCTAATTGCACAAGAAATAATTTCAACTGAATTTAAACACAAAGAATTGGAGTATACACTCCTAATGACACATGTCATAAGGATAAAAGGAACCATGCAGAAATACTAAACTGCATTCATAACCCACTCATTGGCAATAATACTGGTTTTATTAACTTTAAACTGTAAAAATACAGTTTCAAATAAAGCATGTAAGGATGAAAGCAAAGGTTATTATGTTAATGCCTTTAGGAATGAAGATTTCAGGGTTAGAGAATAGACACAGAAATGAAATCAAAGAAGTTGAGAAAATTCTTGCACTGCAAACAGGCATGCAGAACACGCCTCACAGAACGGCTGCCCTGCCAGCCGGCAAGGGGTGCAGAAAGGGGCTTCCCCCACAGACCAGGGCAGGCGGGGCTCCATGAGCACGGGGCATGGTGTAGACTGCAGTGAGGGCGGGCAGGGCTGACTCAACAGCTTGCTGGTGACCTGGGCAGTCTGAAACATAAGGTCCCAGCTGCCAGACCCCAGGTTCACATGTCAGAGGCTATGGAATTGGGCTCAAGTGACCACAGGCCAGAGGCTGTGTGCTGGGCAACTCCCCCACTGACTCCTCAACCCCCTGATATAAGGAGGGTCCCAGGTGCACCATGACACCCAATTTACAGATGAGGACTGTGAGGCCCCCAAGGTGATGAGCCTGCCCAAGGTCTCACGGAAGAGAGGCAGTAAGAGCCTCTGCAGGCTGCAGGAAGAGCCTTCCCACAGCTCTACAAGACTCCATCACCCCACCAGAGCGTGCAGGGCCAGAGGGCAGCTGCTGGCTCAGCTGGCCATGAGGAGTCTGGTCTGCTCTTGGTATGTGCTCACCGATCACCCTCCTGTAAATCCAAACTCCTTCCCACTGCCCAGCAAGCAGCTGGACCTTCCACGAGCCACTTTGTGGATGCCTACCGCTGGCTGGACCTGCCTGTGGGGCAGGTGGAGAGGGTGGGTGTTCACACACCAGAGGTCACAGCGCCCAGCATCGTCACTGAGGATTCTTGTGTTGAGTCTTGGTATCTGGTGGCGGAGCCCCTGAGCCAGGTCTTCTGCAAGGCCTGCTTGGTTATTCTGGTCCCGTTGCACACCTGTGTAAACTTTACAATCAGCTTGGCAACAGTCCCCTCCCCCCAGCGCGTGATCAGTTGCTCAGTTGTGTCTGACTCTGCGACCCTGTGGACTTTATAGCCTACCAGGCTCCTCTGTCCATGGGATTCTCCAGGCAAGAATACTGGAGTGGGTTGCCATTCTCTTCTCCAGGGGATCTTCCCAATCTGGGGATCAAACCCAGGTCTTCTGCATTGCAGTCAGATTCTTTACCGTCTGAGCCACAGGGAAGCTCATATATATATATATGCTTAGATCTAAACCAAAACATAGGATCTGGAGAGGTGGTGAATTCTCAGACACTAGTGATGTGCAGGCAGAATCCAATCACTTTTCAGCAGTAGGATTTATGTGTTGGCTTGGATGACCTCTAAGGTCACTCAATGCTCATATTCTGTGCTTCCCTAAAAATTGCAGCTCATGAGCTGCGGCAGTGTGATTTAGCGGCCAAGACCTTGGTTTGGGAGAGATGTATACCTGGGTTTCAACTCTAACTCTGTAAACTTGGTCAAAATTTCTAACTCCTGTGTAAAGTAATTAGCCTCCAACTAATAAAAATAAATGAAAAAAAAAAATTCTAACCCCTCTAAGGTTCAATTTTCATTTACAAAATAAGGATCGTAATAGTAATTATCTTCAACTGCTTTGTAAAAAGTCAGTTAAATTATCTTGAGTTCAGTACATTAATAACATCCCCAGGAAAGACAAAAACAGATCTTTCTTACCAGTTCAACAACTCTGGATCTTTCTTAGATGTATACAGTGATGGATTAGATGTAGTGACTTATCTTGTTTTGTTTTTATAAGAGCATAAGAACTCAAAGCAGCTGAAGACCCTTTCAGTAGAAGATAATCCTCAGAGGGAAATACTGGCAGTTTTATGAGTGTCAGGAAAAAACTGTCTATATATTTTGGGTCAGGAGCTTACTTTGTGGACAGATCATCAGTGGGATACCCAATGCCCTGCTACATAGGGCGTGGGAATGTGAGACTTCCCATCGGGCACTCAGATGGATGAAAACAGATAGCAGAAGGGTTTTCTTAGATAGAGAAAGGGAACAAACTGGTCTGCAGCAGTTCTCAGACTCAGGAATAGTGCATCCTGACCTTTGCCTAAGATGGCAGAAGAAAAGAGCAGTCACAAGGGACATGTAGAGAGGACTCCATGGATGTTGCTGTGGGGGCTTAAAAAGGGGACATTCCACAATTAAGCAAGGAGAAAGAGTGGAGAGGGAGATTTCCAGCTACACTACCAAACTGACCTGAGTCTCAGCTTTCTCCTTTGTCCAAGAACCTAGAGCCTATTCTTTATATCAGATCCCTGCTGCTGAATGAAGCAAACTCATGGCTCCTAATTGAGACAAAGCAGCCCCACCAGGCTTGTGACTAAATGAATGTGCACTCCAACTTACTGATGCATCTTTGAACTTTGATTTTGCTTCTCAGGAGCCCAATTTCATTATAACCAAGTGCTCGATTCTGCAGAAATGCCACAGAGAAAAACAGTGAAATTAGACGGCTTTGTTTGGACTTTGGTGGCAACCCAAGCCACAGAAACTTTCTGTGATATTACATCTTCCCCACCCAGGGATTAAACCCTTGACTCACTCCTGTGTCTCCCGCATTACAGGAGGATTCTTTACCTACTGAGCTCAGTGTCCTTACTAAATTCACCTTTAAAATAGCAGCTTTATTGACACATAATTCACATGTCATGTAATTCAACTATTTCAAGTGTAATTCTTTTAGCATATTCACAGAATTATTCAACCACCATTACAATCATTTTAGAATAGTTTTATCATCCTCTCCTTAAAAAAATCTCACACTTTTACTACATTCATTTTTAACCAAAGCATGTATCTGTAGATTTTTTTAGGTTTTCTACATACATGATCAAACTCCTGCTGTGCTTGTGGTTATGAAACCTCAAGTAGAACTTTTACTGTAGAAATAAAAGTTTAATAAACACACGCACCTGCTGGTGAAGGAAACAAAATGAGCTTAAGGAGATAATCCGAGTTTGCACATGTGCCCGCATGAATGAGGCAGCCAGAGCAAAGCAAAGTGGGTGGCATGGTGAACGCTTGTGTGTGTGTGTGTGTGTGAACCTAGTCTTAGGCACGGGTTGAGAACCAGTCAGATATGAACAGCATTGGGAAGTGTGAGTGACTCCAGTATGAGCTCCTGACCACCTTTCCTGAAAAGTCATCTCTGGATCGTAGGAGAAGAAGATTGAACCTGCCAGGTCATGGGTGTGTAGCCAAGCCTAGCCCCTCACCTGTGCTGCTGGCAGGCCAAGGTTCCCTGGGCAATCTTAGCATCTGATGATGGAGGTGATGCTGATGAAGCTAAACTCTGAGCCAGCCACAAGCTTGCTTCCATGAGAGCTTCCAGAGGTCCTTCTAGCTTTGTTCCCCACGTCCTCAGCGGACGGGTTGATCCCAACCTCCAGCTGCCTTGAACAACTAAGAGAAAAAAGTTGTTTGTGCCTCAACTGTCTTTTCTGCATCAATCTCAGGTACACTGGGAGTGAAAGACACTGTTTTAAGAGAATTTCTGCTTGAGAAAGGAGCACAGCATGTCACAGAGCTTGTGATTTTCGTGGGGAAATCACATCAATAGTAATGCAAGAATTTTCACTTAGACAAGTTTGCACATTTTACAGTCACAGTGATCACACTGGTATACTGTGTCAGGTTTTACAAGCTGAATTAAAATTTCAGGGAAAACTGGGCAAACAACTCCCTGTAGCTCGAGGGAAATCCCCTACTTGACCGGTCGAGTCCTCCCTTCCTGTTCTCCCCTCCTCCTCTCCGGTCCCCATGTCCTGGGACTTCCCTGAAGGTGAGCGGACGTGGCTCAGACTCCAGCCTGGCACCAGGGCTCAGAGCTTTCCTTTGTTTCGACCGGGCTTGTGCTTTATAAGAGGAAGAAGTGATGTTGAAACCTCAGCTTGAAAGAGGATGGACTCCTGGACAGAAAAGCACAAATAAATGAGTGAAGAAAATGAAGAAATAGGTGGACGAATGTTTATACAGGAAGAGACTGTAAGTTTCACCAGTCTCCATGTGAATTCTGACTAGTAAAACTAAAGTGCCCTCATGAAACAAAACTGTGCTTTAAATCAAAAGTCCTGTTTTGAGGATCAGCTTACACTCTGAAGAAAAACACGGCTTCTGAGCTACTCGTCTGTGAGTTGGCACACACCACGAGAGATAAGATAACACGCTTCTGGCTGTGTGCCCCAGACGCGAAACAGTGGCTGCTGGTGAAAACATTTCCTTCCAAGGCTAATATTTTCAGAAGGAAAAACATGACGAAAGTTATTACTGTGACATTTTGATCTCTGTTAGGCCCCACTTAATTTTTAACCTAATAAAAAGGACCCAGACTAGTAGACACATCACTATACATTTTTTGAGACTCATAGAATGCACATCACAAAGAGTGAGCCCTAAAGTAAAGCATGAATTTTAGTTTATAACAATGTGTCAATGAGTCTCTCGTTGTAACAAATGTAGCACACAAAACATCACTGGGGGGGCAGGGGGGAGGTGTGGCGGCAAGTGGGGTGCCCCGTGGGAACTCTGCTCTTTCCACTCCCTTTATCTCTAGGCCTAAAGCACTCCAAAAATAACATTTACTAATTTGAAGAATTTTAAAGGAGCCAAATCACTTTCCAGTTATTTAATAAACCTTCTATAAATATTTTTGTAATAATAGTATTAATCATTTTAAACGTCAGATTTGGAGTCTTTTCTGTCAACTTTTGGAAACACACAAAGAACATTGGCATTTTAGTAATTACCTATCTGGTAATTCCCCACCCTACACCCACCCCTGATGCTGCTAATTAAACATTTTGTGAATGGCTAACTTATGCAGGTTCTCCCTTTTCTTCCATTCATAAATAAGAATTTAAAGGTGCAGAGGTGATATTGTGACCGACCCCATGGACTGTAGCCCACCAGGTCCCTCTGTCCATGGAATTTTCCAGGCAAGAATACTAGAGTGGGTTGCCTTTCCCTTCTCCAGGGGATCTTCCCGATCCAGGGATCGAATCCTGGTCTCCTGCATTGTAGGCAGATTCTTTACTGTCTGAGCCACAAGCGAAGCCCTATTACAACATTATAAATACCTAAAACCAACTCCATTTGAATTTTCTCACTTCGTTCAGGCTGCCATAACAAAATACCTCAGGTTGAGTGGCTTTTAATTTCTTATTCTGATGTTCACAGTTATGGAGGCTGGGAGTTCAGGTCAGTTGCTAGCAGGGTTGAGGGAGGGGTCCCAGATGTCTTGCTGGGCCCACATGTGGGACGGGGTGGGGTGGGTGCTAATCTCACCCTGAAGCTCCCCTTCATGCCTGGACTACCTCCAAACACCACTGCACGGGGTCAGGGTCTCAACACATGCGTTTGGGTGACCCAAAACCTCTGACCACAACACACACATTCGGGGTGGAGCTTGAAGGTGAACATCACCAGGAATGTTGACATGATGATCACTTTTTAATTTGATTTCATTATGGTTCTTGATGTTCTCAATGGTCTCTGCTGCACTTTGTACAAATACAACACTAGAGAACAAATACCTAAGTTCCTTTAAAAAATTGGAATTCCAACCCAAATTTTGAAGTTGTTTTTTTTTTTTTAATCAGAATTCTCAGACAAACCCCCCAAGCATCACTTGTCTGGCCCTTCCGTAGACCCCTCCACTATCCACAGCCACACTAGGGATGGACCTAGGCCTTTTGGAAGGTAAAGATGTCTTTTTCTCTGTCCTCTGAACTATACGGATTTAAAACACCCACAGGGATAACCACCAATGGCTGTGGCTGTGACTCCAATCCCAAGACATCGGGACAAAGGGAAGGGATATGCCCAGTGGGGTCACAGTCCTGGGGCCTTGCTGGGCCCTCAGCAATAGACAGCAGCCTCGTGGCTCCCGCTGAAGCAGAACCAGCAGGCAACAAGACCAGTGGGGAAGGCCCCGCTGTGTGATGAGCTACAATTTAAACTGAGGCCCTGATCACTTTCTGGGTGTCATCATGCAGACTGTTTGGTGTGACCCTGAATAAGCAAGGTGTCACATGAGCATTAATAAGAGAGCAGTAAAATGGGACCTAGAAGGAAAAGGCTGGTTAATTAGAAAAGTGGGAGCCTTCAACACAGGGGTTCTTATGAAAATGAGGACTGAACTGACACGTGCTTCACCCCATTTTGCTGCCCATTGTAACTATGTATGGCACCTCTCTTTCTAAAAGTCATGTGTACAGTTCCATGATGGGAAGCCCTGGTTCTCAGCAGTAAAGAACACGCCTGCAATGCAGGAGACGCAGGTTCAACCTCTAAGCTGGGAAGATCCCCTGCAGAAGGGAATCCCCTGCAGCAGTTGGGAAGAACACCCCAGTATTCCTGCCTGGGAAATCCCAATGACAGAGGAGCCTGAGGAGCTATAGACATGGGGTCACAAAGAGTCGTACACGACTGAGAGACTAAACAACATGTTTCCATGACAGCACTAGACACTCAAGTCTTGTGAACAGAAAAACATAGAGCAGGCTTGTCTAGTGGACCATGTCCCCATGGAGCCTGCCCAGGGGGCCCCTGGCGCCTGGGAATCCCATGATGCTGAGTGAGCCTTCCCACGTGATAGAGAGTTGAGACAGACCGCCCCCAGGAACAAACCACCGTGGCCAGGCATGAGCTCTAGGTATTGAAACACCAAAGCCTTCAAAGCAAACATTTATAGCAGGACAGAGCATATCCGACAGAAAGGCTTATTCATCACGATCCCACAAAAATATCAGACACACTCAAAGCAAGGCGACTGCATGTCGTTAAAGAGATACACTCGAAAGTGGGTCACAAAATATACAAGTGTAACATAAAATTTCATTACACACCCGCTCTTTTCATGCTCATATTAATTTTTATATTAGACTCATCTTTACTGTTGACAATGCCACCAGCAAATACCATACTCCCTGAATCGCTGTTTGCTTAGATAAATCATTGTATCATCTGGGAAATTATTAACAGGGAGGGTTAAAATGCCAGCAAGGGTTATTAAAGAGTGGACTCAGGTCGATACGATATATGATGCTGTAGATATGTTTAGATGAAAGTGAAAGAGGAGAGTGAAAAAGTTGGCTTAAACCTCAACATTCAGAAAACTAAGATCATGGCATCTGGTCCTATCACCTCATGAGAAATAGATGGGGAGACAGTGGAAACAGTGTCAGATTTTATTTTTGGGGGGCTCAAAAATCAGACTGCGGCCATGAAATTAAAAGACGCTTACTCCTTGGAAGGAAAGTTATGACCAACCTAGATAGCATATTAAAAAGCAGAGACTTTACTTTGCCAACAAAAAAGTCTGTCTGGTCAAGGCTATGGTTTTTCCAGTGGTCATGTATGGATGAGAGTTGGACTGTGAAGAAAGCTGAGCACCGAAAAATTGATGCTTTTGAACTGTGGTGTTGCAGAAGACTCTTGAGAGTCCCTTGGACTGCAAGGAGATCCAACCAGTCCATCCTGAAGGAGATCAGTCCTGGGTATTCATTGGAAGGACTGATGCTGAAGCTGAAACTCCAATACTTTGGCCACCTCATGCGAAGAGTTGACTCATTGGAAAAGACCCTGATGCTGGGAGGGATTGGGGGCAGGAGGAGAAGGGGATGACAGAGGATGAGATGGCTGGATGGCATCACCTACTTGATGGACATGAGTATGAGTAAACTCCGAGAGCTTGTGATGGACAGGGAGGCCTGGCGTGCTGCGATTCATGGGGTCGCAAAGAGTCGGACATGACTGAGCAACTGAACTGAACTGAACTGAACCGATATGTTTAGACACTTTGGGTTGTGCTTGTGAGTTCTAAGCCTCAATCTTGATCTGACCCTGGGTGCTAAAACCAGAGCCATCACAGGGATAGCCTAACCAGGACCCAGAATCCACCTTTTTGCAGAGGGTCCCTGGGTGCCTGCATATGTGGGGCGACACCAGCTCAAGACGCTCATGTTGGGCAGAGAGTGATGGGCTGAAGGGCAGCAGGCCTCAGGGTCACTTCACTTAAATGTGGCCCCTTCAGGCTGCGAGCTTCCAGGTACTCAGGGAGAACTTCTCTTGTCAGATTAGCAGCACTAGACTGAGGCCAGTTTCTTCAGCAAAAATGCTGCTCTGTTGAGCTGGTTTTGAATTTATATTTGTTCTCAAAAGGCACAAAAACTGGTTTGGGTTTCCTAGGGTGGCTAGTGTGGGGTGTGTATGTGTGGCATGCAGTGTGTGTGGTGTGTGTGGGTGTGTGGTATTTGTGTGGTGGGTGTGTGATGTGTATATGTTATTTGTGTGGTGTGTATGTGTGTGTTGTGTGTGTTTGTGGTGTGAGTATGGTTTGTGTGGTATGTATACATGGTATGTATATGTGTGTAGTATGTGGGTGATGTGTGTGGTATGTGTGGGTGGGTGTCTGTGGTATGTATATGTGTGTGTGTGTGGTGTGGATGGTTGTGTGTGTGTGGTTTGTGTAGTGTGTGTACATGGTATGTATATGTGTCTGCGTGTGTGCGGTGTGTGTGGTATGAGTATGTGGTATAAATATATGTGTATATGGGTGTGGTGTGTGTGTGATGTGTGTATGTGGTATATGTATGAGTGTGTTTCTGTGTTGTGTATGTGGTATATAGAAGTGTGTGTGGTGTGTATGGTGTGTTTGTGGTATGTGTATGGGTGGGTGGTGTGTGTGTGGTGTGTGTGGTGTGTGTGGTGCATGTGTGGTATTTGTATGTGGTATGTATATGTGTGGGAGGGGTGTGTGTGTGTGTGTGGTGTGTGTGGCATGTGTATGGTATGTGTATGTGATATGTATGTGTGTGTGGTGTATAGTATGTGTATGTGTGGGTGGTGTGTGTGTGGGTGGTGAGTGTGAGGTGTGTGCTTGTGGTAAGTATATGTGTCTGTGTGGTGTGTGGTATGTGTATATGATATGTATATGCATGTGTGATATGTGTGTGGTGTATATGTGTGTGTATGGTGTGTGTGGGGTATGTGTGTGGTATGTATGTGTGTGTGTGTGGTATGTGTATGTGATATATATATGTGTGTATGTGTGTGGTGTGTGGGGTGTGTGGTATGTATATATGTGTTGTGTGTGTGGTATGTATATTTGTGTGTGTGTGTGTGGTGTGTGTGTGGTGTACGTGTGTGTGTGGTGTATATGTGTGTGTGGTGTGTGTGGTGTATCTGTGTGAGTGTGGTGTGTGTGGTATGTATATTTGTGTGTGTGTGTGGTGTACGTGTGTGTGTGGTGTATATGTGTGTGTGGTGTGTGTGGTGTATCTGTGTAAGTGTGGTGTGTGTGGTATGTACATGTATGGGTAGTGTGTGTATGTGTGTGGTATTTGTGGTATGTGTATGTGATGTATATGTGTGTGTGGTATGTGTGGTATGTGTGTAGTATGTATATGTGTGGGTGGTATGTGTTGTATGTGTGTGGTATATGTGGTGTGTGTGTCTGTGTTGTATGTCTATGTGATATATATATATGCGTCTATGTGTGTAGTGTGTGTGGTGTGTGTGTGTGGTATGTATATGTTTGTTGTGTGTGTGATATGTATATTTGTGTGTGGTGTGTGTGTGTGGTGTGTGTGGTATGTATATGTGTGTTATGTGTGTGGTATGTATATGTGTGGTGTGTGTGCTATGTACATGTGTGGGTGGTGTGTGTGTGTGGTGTGTGCGTGTGGTATGTACATGTGTGTGGTGTGTGTGGTGTGTGTGTGGTATGTACATGTGTGGGTAGTGTGTGTGTGTGGTGTGTGCATGTGTGCGTGGGGTGTGTGTGTGTGTGGTATGTACATGTGTGTGGTGTGTGTGGTATGTACATGTGTGTGGGGTGTGTGTGGGGGGTGTGTGTGTGGAGTGTGTGTGGTGTGTGTGGTATGTACATGTGTGGGTAGTGTGTGTGTGTGGTGTGTGCGTGGGGTGTGTGTGGGGTGTGTGTGGTATGTACATGTATGTGTGGTGTGTGTGCATGCGTGGGGTGTGTGTGTGTGCTGTGTGTGTGCGTGGGGTGTGTGTGTGTGGTATGTACATGTGTGTGGTGTGTGTGGTATGTACATGTGTGTGGTGTGTGTGGTATGTACATGTGTGTGGTGTGTGTGTGGTGTGTGTGTGTGGTATGTACATGTTTGGGTGGTGTGTGTGTGTGGTGTGTGCGTGGGGTGTGTGTGGTGTGTGTGTGGTATGTACATGTGTGGGTGGTGTGTGTGGTGTGTCTGTGTGTGTGTGTGTGTGGTGTGTGCGTGTGTGTGTGTGTGGTGTGTGCGTGGGGTGTGTGATATATATATGTGTGTATGTGTGTTGTGTGTGTGGTATATATATTTGTGGGTGGTGTGTGTGTGTGTGCGTGGGGTGTGTGATATATATATGTGTGTGTGTGTGTGTGTTGTGTGTGTGTGGTATATATATTTGTGGGTGGTGTGTGTGTGTGTGTAGTGTGTGTGGTATGTGTGTGGTATGTATATGTTTGTTGTGTGTGTGTGATGTGTGTACTTGTGGGTGGTGTGTGTGTGTGTGGTATGTGTGTGGTATGTACATGTGTGGGTGGTGTGTGTGTGTGATGTGTATACTTGTGGGTGGTGTGTGTGTGTGTTGTGTGTGTGGTATGTACAGGTGTGTGTGGTGTGTGTGTGTGTGCGTGGGGTGTGTGATATATATGTGTGTGTATGTGTGTTGTGTGTGTGTGGTATATATATTTGTGGGTGGTGTGTGTGTGTGTGTGTGTGTGTTGTGTGTGTGGTATGTACATGTGTGGGTGGTGTGTGTGTGGTATGTACATGTTTGTTGTGTGTGTGTGATGTGTGTACTTGTGGGTGGTGTGTGTGTGTGTGTTGTGTGTGTGGTATGTACATGTGTGGGTGGTGTGTGTGTGCGCGCGTGGGGTGTGTGATATATATATGTGTGTATGTGTGTTGTGTGTGTGTGGTATATATATTTGTGGGTGGTGTGTGTGTGTGTGTGTGTGTGTGTGTGTGGTGTGTGTGGTATGTACATGTGTGGGTGGTGTGTGTGTGTGTGCGTGGGGTGTGTGATATATATGTGTGTGTATGTGTGTTGTGTGTGTGTGGTATATATATTTGTGGGTGGTGTGTGTGTGTGTGTGTGTGTGTGTGTGTGGTGTGTGTGGTATGTACATGTGTGGATGGTGTGTGTGTGTGTGCGTGGGGTGTGTGATATATACGTGTGTGTATGTGTGTTGTGTGTGTGTGGTATATATATTTGTGGGTGGTGTGTGTGTGTGTGTGTGCGCACGCAGGCGCACAGGCAGGCGCACACACCTCTGGGTCCTCACTTCCCGTTCCCATGAGGACACCTCCCACAGGATTGGGGCCCACCCTCACGACCTCGTCTCACTGATCACATCTGCAGAGCCCCGTGCCCGGTGAACCCGCAGTCACAGGACAGGGCCTGAGGACTGCGGCACACCTTTGCAGGGAACACAGTTCAAGCTGCAACACGCATCCCTGTGAGCAGGGCTGACCCGGCCCCTGGGAGACAAGACTTCGGAGGGACTACCTCCCCAGGTCTGGGGAGACCTCCCGCCCCCGTGTATCAGCCACCCTTGCTATGTGCCCAGGGGGCCCCCTGCCCGGCCCTGTCTCACGGTCAGTGGCCCTTACTGCCCTCACAGCAGCTGAGCTGGAGGCTCTGGGCACAGCAGCAGGTGGTCCCTGGGCTGGGTCACCCAAGGGTCATTGAGCCCACGGGGTCCAGCTCGAGATGGATGGGCTCCCGCGGGGGCCGGGGGCTGACTGGGGTCTCCACTCTGCCCTGAGCCCCTCCACTGTCCAGCAGCCTCTGGGAAGAGGAGCCAGCCCCTTGCCACTGTCCCAGGTGGGGTGAGGGGCGGTGGGCGTTCCTGGCAAATTCCACGGGAAGGTTTGTGCAGGAGGCAGGGTTTCCAGACATTCCTGTGGCCAGGGAGCCCTCCTTTTTTGGAACAATGAAAACACCTGGGTGATTTCTCTTTTCCTGCCAGGTGTGAAGGCCACAGATGCTTCTCAGCTTTGTGCCTCAGAGGCAGGCCGCCTCACTGCACTGAGGGCAACCTGTCTAGAAACCATGGTGATGGGCAGCAATTTTAAGGCTGATTGTGGAGCGCTTGACACCTGTGGGGTGCTTAGGTGAAGTGCCAGTTCTGGCTCCTATTTGGGGAAAGGAGGGGCCACAGTGGGGCCTGGATCACACCCCTGGGAGCAGGCCTGCCTCCAGGACACGCACCAGGACCCATCTCACCAGGGCCGAGGGGGTGGAGTAATGGGGTCCTTCCTGGGTCTCCTCGAAGGGCCACCCACCTCCCCTCTACTGCCCGCCAGGGCGGCTTGGTCCACACCCCTCCGGCACACCCATGTCCCTGCATGTGGGTAGCAGGCAGTCCGACAGTACTGCGTCTCTGAGGCCTGGGCCCATCTCTGGGGGTCACGCTGCCCCAGAGAGGGGACCAAGGCCCAACCGCACAGGCAGCTAGAGGTCGGTGGGCCCTCAGGCCCTGTGGCTGGAGGGACTTTCCCATGAGAGCACTGGGCTTGGGTTGCAGGCGGCCCCTCTGCCGGTGGGTCCCCAAGGACTGTGTCACTTTCAGCCACTCACTGTCAGATGTAGCACAGAAATGAGGAAAATGGCCGCACACGGGGCAGGCAGAGTGATCGTGAACTAAGTCATCATCTCCTACCTCAGGCTGGCCTCGGGGTTGGTGCACCAGCAGAGGGGAGGGGGTGTCTTGGCTCCATCGGCAGTGCCCCCCTCCCTGCCCAGCGTAAATGAGCAGATGGGCAAGCACAGGCCTCAGGCTGCGTCTACAGTCTATCTTATTGACGTCGTTGTCTGAGACCCTGCAGGGTCAGCGGTCAGGAAGGCGCCAGCTCTGAGCCCAAATCCAGGGCCCTCCCAGAAGCTGCCTGGTCCTGGTGACCTTCTGACCCCAGTGGATTTGGGGGAGGGGAGGACACGCAACGTCATCGGCTCCCAGGGGTTGGTCCTGCCCGTGGCCTCCAGATGCATCTTGGAAAGGAACCTCAGGGAAGAGTCTGCTGGTAGTGAGCACTTGTCTTACTTGTCATCAGCCCCGAGCCTCAACGGCCCCTTACGGGGGCTGTGGGGACAACTCAGAATCCATTCTCCCAGAAGGCCAGGATTTCTGAGGCTGCTGGACATTGTGGTAACAAATGGACAGAATATGAAGTAGTGAGACGGTTGCACACACTCATCCTGAGTCAACAGGGGTACCACCTCCAGGCAGCCCTCCAGGAACCACCACTTCCAGGTTTCTGTCATGAGTTTCTCACAGCAGCTAGGGGCCTCCAGGAAGGACCTGAGTCTGTCCCACCATGTCCACTGGCCAGGGTGTCACATGGCCACCCCTGGAAGGAAAGTGCTGAGATTTGGGGAAGCTGAGGGCTGCCCCAGAGCCTTCCCACTCCTTAGCGCACTCACATCGGGAGGCCGTAGGTGATGCTACTATTTGCCCCTGGGAGACCTGCTGGTTCTGGGACAGCCCTGATACAGAAGGGGCTCCCACCTCCGTGATCCCGGAAGCTCTCGCCGCTGGAGTGGGCCACCCCACATGTGCTGACCTGCCCGCCTGTGTCCATGGATTCTCTGACATATGGCCCTTCCCAGGGGGCAGCATGGAGTCCGTCCCGTGAGTGGGGACTAGAGTTAGTGACCGGCTTCCAGTGAATGAAGGAGGGAAAGGGGAAAACGGTAACATTAGGGAGAGAAGCTGGAGGACGCCACTCTGAGGAGGAGTCGGCCTCCGTGACAGGACGTCGGGAAGCCCTGACGAGTCACGCTGAGAAGGGTGCCTGCCTCCGCGGGGTGCTTGCCAAACAGCCCGACTCTGGTCCCGTGGTGAGGGAAACACTGGACAAAGCTGAAGGGAGGGACGGTCTGCAAAGCCCAGGCCAGAGTCCAGGTGCTGGGGGGACACAAGGAGAGCTGAGGGGCCATCCTCAGGCAAGAGGCGCCTCAGGGACCCAAAGCAGGTGCGCCCTGGGACCCTGGACGGGACAAGCCACGACTTCCTGTGTCCCCGAGGCTGTGGGTCCTGGACGCGTCCCCATGCAGGGAGGTGTGGAAGGTCACGGAGCACCCCTGAGAGGCTAGAGCTCTGGCAAAATAAAAAGTTTAAAAGGTCTTTCAGAAAACACATGTTCAGGGAATCAGCTTATTCTCGCTGAGTTGGGACAGTAACTTGAAGGGAATCCCGGGTCTCCTCTGTGATGGGGGCCACGGAAACCAAATCCTTGAGAATTTCCTCTTTCAAAGGCCAGCAAGCTGTGATTTGGGTGACTGCTCCTCAAAGTGTTCTCTCCTTTGTGGCATTCCGTAACAATGAGATGACGCTCCTTCACCTGAGAAGGCCCTAAGGGCTGAGAAATTTTTCTCTAAAACCAAGAATGTACTTCTAGGAGCAAGATGCTTCCCCGAGCCCACGTTACCCAGGTTCTTGTGTTTTGGCCGGACCCGGTTTCCTCGATTTCCAGTTTCCTGAAGATGCCCCATCTCCCCGCCCCACCCTGGCTGCCCCCTCCCCTCGGTGGTCTGCGCTGCTCTCCCCGTCTGAGCGGCCAGAGACCTGCCAAGTGTACCCCACCCAGGGAGCCTCACTGGGGCTGGCGTCCCAGAGGGGCTGGGTGGGCACAGCCTTGAGGGGCTCCTGGGCTTTGAGCCATATGCCCAGGACTTGCCGTGGCCTGTGCACAGGGTCAGAGGGCGCTAATGTGGGCTGAGCTTGAGCCGAGAGCCACAGGCTGTAGGGTGTTCAGAAGCTGTAATCACCCCATCTCCAGGCCAAGTCAGCAAGTCCAGAATTATTGCTTCCATTTCACAAGATCCTGAGACTCCGAGCCACGGGCTTCCTGTGCGTCTAGGGGTGGGTGCCAGTTCCTCCAATCCCAGGCTTTGAGAGCTTCCCCTGGGTCTCTCCCCAGCCTGGACCCCTCAGAGCCCAAGGATCAGAGGGTGGCTCAGCCCAGACGCCCCATTGGACGTGCAGAAAACGAACGCCCCCTCCCTCCCCACATCCTCCCCTTCGAGGGTCCTGGACTCACACGCCCAGAGCCAGAGCTGCCAGGTGTATCAGACACCCTCCCCACTCCCTTGTCGAGTTCTGTCAAATGAGCTCAGCCCCCAGGAGGGTCCATCCACCGTGCAGGCCACACCACCATCTGGTCCAAGACCTGTTCACCTAGGCATGCGTCAGCCGCTCCCGCACCTGGATCCCGGCATCTTCTTCCCCCATGCCATCTGATCTTCATCAGCATCAAGTGCTCAGGACCTTCCCTGGCTCCCCTATTGAGGACACTTCCCGGGGTCTCTGGGCCCCTGGCCCCTCCTTCAGGGCCTCCCCGCTGCTCCCTGTTTTTGCCTCAAAGACATCTTTTTCCCCACAGCCCCTCCTTCCAGCCTCAGGACATTCACTCCTGCCATCCTGCTCCACCCCGTTCCTCCCGCTCTGCCCCGGGTCTCACCTGCAGGGGTCCCACGCAGCACCCCATTGTTCTCCCTCAGTGACCCCAGGTCTGCCCTGGGCAGCGTCTGCCCCTCCACAGCGCACTCTGGAGGCCGTCTGCTGCCCTGGACTCCACCATCCTCGGCCCCTGGCACAGAGCCTGCCCCGGATTGGGTGTTTCACAGACACTCAGAACGGCAGGTGAATGGAGCAGCCGGCCTCACACCTGGCCGTTTGACTCCCAGACCCGAGATCTTCACTACATCTACATGGGGAATTAACTACCCCCAGACAGTCATGGCGTGGAGGGGGCTTCCCGGAAGAGGTGACGTGTGAACTGGGCTTCGAAGGCTTACTGTCAGACAGCAAAGGGCAAGGAAGCACCCTGCGGACAGAGTCAGCAGGAGTGATGCTGGGGATGAGAGCTGTGGGCACTGCAGCCAGGGGGCAGGGGAGGGGTGGAGGAGAGAGAGGAGACGCCTCAGTGCCCAGCCAGAGCACAGGTGTCGCTGGAGGTGACTCAGAGGATGTGACCCGCGTCTGGAGGGATTGGGTTCTGAATAACCCTGTGCAGGGGAGGCAGGTAGGGGAGACCAGGGGCCAGGGGTGGGTTTCAAGGATCCCAGGGCCATGAATGTGGTAGCTGTAGTCTATCTGAGCAGAATGGACAGAACCAGGATCAGGGGGCAACAGACGCTGGGTAACCTGGGGGTCGGACCTGCTAAGTTTTCAACTCTGCTGTATTGAAGAGTACAGAGTGCATCTTGAAGAACAATTAGGAAATACTGATAGACACAACTGGAGTAAAGAGAGAAACGGGGACACCCCACTCAAGGTGTCCTGGGCAGCCTCCAGGCCTGTTCTTCCAGCAGGTTCTGTGCAGTGCCCCATCCTGGTGAGCCTAACCTGGTCAGGGGTGGTGGGTCCCACAGGCCAGGTATCAGACAGGCAGGGCCCGGGGCCAGGACTCCTGGGAAGAATCAAGGCAGAACGACTCACAGGCAGTGACTTTGGGGCAAGCCTGTCCGCCTGGAGAGACACGTCCTGTCCTGCCAGACAGCCCCGTGGGCCCCACTGGAGGAGGGGTCTTCCGGGGCTCGGCTGGAGAACAAAGCCCCTGTGTCTGTTCCAGGGCCGAGGCCCCGTGGAGGACAGAGCCCCTTTCAACACCAGCCCTGGCTCCTCCACGTCCAAGGCCAGCTCAGCCTCCTGGCTCATGGGGGCCACTGGCATGATTGACGCAACTGAGTGATTCAAAAATAGCCGCACAATGGCCATGGCCACTGGGCATCTCTGCAGATGAGCTCAGCTTTGTCTAGTCTTAGCTCCATCTCCAATCAAAACTCAGAGCAGGCCCTCCGAGGAACTGAGCTGCTCAGAAACCCTGGAGGGTGATGGCTTTGCCAACTCGGTTAGGTGTCTCCAGGCAGGGCCTGCTCTGGAGGGGATAGGCTGTGGTCTGGAAGACCACAGCTGATGACACCCAGAGCAGGCCTCTCAGGGGCATGAGGGACCAGAGCCCCTAGGGGAACAGAGCACCCCATGGAGGGCTGAAACCATTTACCATAGATTGGGACTTGAACCCACATGCCAGCCAAAACCCATGGTACTTGTTCAGGGCCTAATGAAGCTCAGGTTCTTAATGTCTCATCACAGACAGAATTCAGTGAGAGACAAAGTGATAGGTAAGAAATGGATTTATTCAGATTCAGAGGATCACAGCCCACAGCAGGGGACACAGCCCACATGGGCCACGGCCCCCATGGAGGACCATGGCCCATGGCAGGGGACACAGCCCATGTGGACCATGGCCTCCGTGGAAGACCATGGCCCATGGCCAGGGAGAGCTGGCATCATGCAGCCAGGTGCAGGCAGGATGGAAACCCAGGGCACCGTCTGCCTGGAGCCTGGGGAGTGGTCAGCGGCTGGAAGTTCAGGATCACAGAGTCAGCGTCATGGCCCTCAGAATGCCAGGCCAGGAGGGTCCTCAATGAGGCAAGAGAAGGAGGTGACCAGGCATTTTTGTCCAGGACATCTCTGTGCAAAAGCCCTGTGTGGACAGCTCCCCCATTCCCTACACAGCAGCCAGTGGCCCAGGAGTTGGCCACACACAGGCTCCTGCTCCCTGAAGACGTGAAGCTGGATGTCCCCTAGACAGGGGGTGGGCTGAGGCCTGAATGCAGGGTACAAGGCGGGATGTGACAGTGGTGTGATCGGGAGGGAATTCCCGGAAAACCTGGCCTTTGTTCTGCTGGAGGGAAAAGCTGGCAGCTGCGAGTCATCCAGACACAGGACCTTCCCCAATGCATGCTCGGGGCCTGTCCCTCCACCCGTGGACCACCCTCTCTGGAGGACCTCTCCTGTGACCCAGCTGCCCAGCATGCTGGCTCTTGCACTAGCTCTATTCATCCCCATCCCAGAGGCCTGCACAGTGGGCAGGTCGATGTGCCTGAGGCAGGTGGGGACAGGCCACCTGGGGCACTGAAGTTCTGCCAGGGGCATTAGGGGAGTGGGCTTAGGGGCCAGGACCCCAACAGCAGGAGGGAGGGCAGGAGGATGGGGAACTGAGGGCTTCTCGGGAAGCAAGGGCTGCAGCCAGACAGATCTCTTGGGGCAGAACTGGAGGAAGCCTGCCTGTCCCCCACATGCCCACTGAGCTCACCCCACCATGCTGTGACCAGCCCTCCATCTCCATGGGGCCAGTCCTGCCCCAGGGCCCCAGTGCCCCCTCCTTCCCTCCTGGGGCGCTCCTGGACTGGGCCCGGCAAGCCTGGGGGCCGCAGGGCCCAGCCCAGTCTGTTCAGGGAAGCTTTGTCTCCCCCCGCCATCCTTCAGCCAGTCCCAAGGCTGCACTTCCCAATTCCTTCCAGAATCTGGCCATCCCACCTCCCACCCCTGCCTTGGCCCAGGCTTTAGCACCTTTCGGAGCCTGGCCTCCCTGACCAGTCTCCCTGCCCTGCCGCATCTCCTCCCCAAGGCAGCCAGTGTTTAAACAGGTGAGGTCTCGGCTCCCCTGGAGCCCTCCGCAGGGACCCTTTCTTCAGAGGAAGTTGTTTTCGAGCGTGTTCTGCCATCTGCCAGGGGTGTCCCTCCATAGCGGCGCCTGCCGTGCCCCCAGGTCCCCTGGCTCCTCACTCTGCCTGCTAGAACCCCCTCTCTAGACACCTTTGTGACCTGGAGCTCTGGGACCCCGCTTCCTTCCCACTCCCAGTCAACTGAAAGTGTGGGAGGTAAGGTTGGAGCTTCTTTCAGATGAGCCCTGTGAGATGGTTGCCCGGGGTGGGTGTGCTGACCCTGGGAGCCTCGTCTTCCTGGGGGCTGACCGCTGGGGACAGAAGACCCTCAGACCCAGTGGGTTCTCCATCATCTCTTTCAGGTGCTGGCTGGTGAGGGAGGGGCAGGGCAGGCCCCATCCCCAGTGCTGAGCCCACACAGGCTGGCCTGGTCTGGAGGGGCATGGCGTTTAGAGCGCCTTGACTGTAACAGGCCTGGAATGCGGCCCTCTGCTTGGGGGAGGGGAGAGTTACGGGCTTCACACAGGTAGTGTGCATGTCCCGTGTTACGGAGAAGGGGGCTGGGTCTGGTCCCAACATGCAGGGACCGAGGGGGTTGGGACGGCCTCGTGGAGAGGGTGCAAATGGGCAGGATGGGGGGTGGCACTCAGGGGCTTCTGAGCTCACCCCGTGAAGGGCTGTAGGCATCCACCTGGGTCTCGTGGGACCCTGGCTCTGGGACTCAGCCACGTGTAGGGGCCATGGCTAGACGGAGCCTGCGCCCAAAGCCCGGCGTTGTCCATGTCCCTTCGAGGGAGCATCTCAGAGTCCAGCCTTTGGGTGACACCCTGCTAAGCCTACGGACCCTCAGAGCCCCAGGCAGGGGCAGGTGCCCCTGGGGCTGAGACCATGTCTCTAACGGGCTCCCAGTGACACCAGGGGCCTCCTGGCAGAGTCCGGAGGGGAGGGGCCAACCGTTCCCTGTCACCTGCTTGTCTGGGGGGCTTCCTAGCAAGGCTGGTTTCGTCCATTTCCAGAAAACACCTGCGAAGCAGCCCTCAGACTTTCCCCACTTGGTGTCCTGACCTGCCACACACAGATGATCACAGCCGGGGCAGCGGCCACCACAGGACCACGCTGGGCACAGCTGGTGTGTAAGCCTCCTCTGCCCGGCACGCAGGGCCCCGAGAACAACCCCCCACTCACTCGCACGGTCCCTCTGGTGTTTGCACAGTGGACACCCAGTAGCCAGCAGAGTACATGGGCAGCAGGCTCAATGCTCAGAGCCGTCCAGTAGTAAACCTCTCAGGAAGGAAGTTACGATCTGGTCCTGGTCTCACATTTCTAGCACTGTTTCTCTCGACACCGTTTGAAAGGAAGAGCAGAAGTGATGGGGTGGCTCACTGCAGCGTGTCCCCTGGGGACACATCCACACCAACCAGACGCCCAGCTCTGCACTGTGGACAGGGGGATGCACAGGCCGCTGCCTCAGGAAACCCCTCACTGGGCTCCCCGACTGAGCACTGTCTCCCTGTTGAATGACTTGCCCTGAAGCCATGTTTTTGAACTGCTAAGAGACGTGTATTATTTGGGCCCAACCCAGGTGTTCCGGTAAAGAGACTATAAATAAGCGGAACCACTGGCTCCCACGACTGAGTGTGCAAACGCTGGTGACTCAGCCGGGACCAGGCGCTTCATCTTATAAGGATGTGGAAGGCCAGACTGGCCAACTTGGAGCTCTGCTCCCCACTTCTCTCCCGAGGCCCCCACCAAGACCCAAACGCTGGTTAAATTTCACTTTAAATCTCAGGAGAGCAGCTCTGGAGACAGGAGGGAATTTGGATCCCAGGCCGAGTGGGTCAGGGCAGCGAGGTCCCTGCAGCCCTCTGGCCCGGCTGCAGGAGGGTGGCAGGGCAGACCTCCGGGTTACGCAGAACCAGGCTGCTGGACGGGGCCTTATAAGGAGCTCCCGGGCCTCCACACAAGCTCCCAGAATAGACTCCCGGCTTGGCCTTTGGACGGGCTGGCGCCTGGGTCCTGAGGAGAGTGTCAGGGCGGCCAGATCAGCGGCCACTCGGCCCCACACTCAGCCCAACTTCCTTCCTCCTGGAGGTCTCGGGAAGTGAGGAGGGAGGGCCAGGCACCGCGGGCCTGCAGGTGCGGACGTGGGTTATTGTCCCAGCCCCAATTGGCTGGTCGCTGCCCGCCGGGCACAGGTCACACGGGTCCAGACCAGGGCCTCTCAGCCTGCTTGGAGCCGTGGGCCCCTGGCCATCTGGGGAAGCCTATTTACTCTCAGATGCTGTTTTAAAATGTATAAAGCCAAACACAGAGGATTATAAACCCATTGTGTTGACATGCAGTCAGAACATGCTTCTCAGTATGTACGGGGATGTACACACTCACTACTGAGGCCCTAGTGGCAGCATCCAGGCTGAGTCCAGCAGCTGCCATCACCTTCCCTGGCCAGTTCACAGCTCCCGAGGTCCACGCAGGACCCAGGAGAGGGACCCCAGCCGGCCAGTGTCCCGAGTCTCACACCTTGAGGGGTTTGTTGCCTGAAAGACTCAACCCAGTTGCTGTCTCTGCCTGTTTCTATCTTCACACACACTCACACTCACGTTTACACCAACACGGGCTTGTACACACATCTGCTCACACACACAAACACAGGCGTGTACACACTCACATCCATTTACATACACTCACACTCACGTTTGCACTGACACAGGCTCATACACACTCACATCCACTCACACACGCTCACGCCTCCCCCCAACCCAGACTCGACCCCTCTCATTTGATGCCTGGTCCCTTCCCGCTTCCTGTGTCCATGAAAGGTCAGCCGTCTGGTGCCCTTTGACTAGGCCTGATGCAGAAATGAGTCATCGACAGCCCTGCCATCCTCATGGGGTTCCACTCCTACGCAGGAAGGCTGCCCAGTGCCTGGGACCTGCAGGGCATTGGGCCACGTCCCATCCAGCTGGCCACTGACCATTTAGGACAGGGGGCGGTGACTACATTTCCAGGGCACGAGGGACCCTAAATCTTGGAGCCCAGCCCAGGAAGAGTGTCGAGGTGCACACAGACCCTGAGGAGGTCCTAGGGCATAGGTTATGCTGAACAGATGTAAGAGTTGGGGGTGGGGGTAGGCAGAGGTGAGGCCTGAGGGGGTGAGGGCAGGAGAGGCTGGGGTGGGGCTAGGGGGACCCTCACAGCCCTTGCCCCACCTGCCCTGCCCTCCTCTGACACTCCCAAGGCAAACCCAGGCCTCGGCCCAGAAGCAAGCCCCGTGGGGCCGCCCCTGCAGTCTAGCCCACCCAGACCCCTGTCCTCACAGCTCCCTGTGGGGTGGGGGCACCCTCTGAGAGCACAGCCCTCCCCCGTTGGTGGGGTCAGCAGTTTGTGGCCACTGGGAGGCCACAGAGACCAAAGGAGGGGCCAGGAGGCCCCTGAATCCAGGGCTCCGGTATCCCAGGCTGAGACACAAGGACATACTGACTCTGGGCAGCTGTGTGGGGAGGGAGCCCACTCAGAGTGGTGTCTGGGGTGGGGTGGGGACAGCAGGCCTCTGCACCTGCCCCAACCTGGTCCTCCTCTACACCTGGACCCCACTTTCTGTATGGGGTCTGGGCCGGCTGTGAGTCAGGAAGGAAGGTTGAGGTCCAGGGATCTAGGGTGGGGGACAAAGGGGCCAATGGGGGAGTGCCCCCACCAGGGGGCTCTGGAGGTGGTACAGGGGGTCTTCCCCACCACGGGGTCTGCACAGCCCTACCGGCATCCTGAGTGGTCCAGAGGAAGCCCAGAGACATTACTTTGACAAAGTTCCACCTAGTCAAAGATATGGTTTTTCCAGTAGTCACGGATGGATGTGAGAGACCATAAATTGTATCATAAAGAAGGCTGAGTGCCAAAGAATTGATGCTTTTGAACTGTGGTGTTGGAGAAGACTCTTGAGTGTCCCTTGAACAGCAAGGAGATGAAACCAGTCAATCCTAAGGAAAATCAACCCTGAATATTCATTGGAAGGACTGATACTGAAGCTGAAGCTCTCTAATACTTTGGCCACCTGATGTGAAGAACTGACTCATTGAAAAAGACCCTGATGCTGGGAAAGATTGAAGGTGGGAGGAGAAGGGGGCAACAGAGGATGAGATGGTTGGATGGCATCACCGACTCAATGGACATGAGTTTGAGGAAGCTCCAGGATGGGTGATGAACAGGGAAGCCTGGCATGCTGCAGTGCATGGGGTCACAAAGAGTCAGACACAGTTGAGCGACTAAACAACAAATTTAAAGGCAGCAGCTGGTGGGGGGAAGTCCCCTCGAGGGAGACTGGGCCCCCTGAATGCTGGGTAGAAAGGTAGCACTTGTGATCCCACCCGGGCCTGCTGAGTCAAAGTGTGCACTTGAAGGAGGGCCGGGGCCCAGCTCCCAAGGACGGGCACCCAGAGGGCATCTGGAAGCCCAAGAATGAGCACGGGGAGGCATCCGGCGACACTGCCACAATTGGCACAGACCGCCCAGCCTTGCCAGCTCCTTCCCCACCTGCATCCTCAGACCCGTGGGCTCGCCCCAGCCGGAGTGCCAGCCCCACCCGCTCCCCTCCCTCTCTAAGCTGGGCCCGAGTTTGCATTTCCAGCTGCACCCAGGGGTGCAGAGACCGCTCAGAGCAGCCCGAGGATGCAGACACTTGAGCTCCATCTCTGTGTCTGGAGCCAAGGATCAAAGGGCAGGGTAGAGCTGAGTGGCTGCTCGGAGAGGCTATGTGCAAAGACAAACACCTTTAATGCCCACCCAGCTCTGGGTGCCAAAAAATAGGAGGCCCTGAGGCCACAGTCATGGCTGGAAGCCACAGGGCCACCTGGCCGTTGGCCACAACTCTTGCCGAAGCTTCAGGTGGTCATGCAGGTCCTAGCTGCTGACATTTTCTGGGGTTTCTGTGAGGCTGAGGCGTCCTTAATGTTGACAATTATCCATCTGTCACCTACCTTTTACTTGCTTATTGGGGCCTATGTCACAAAAATGTAACCTCTGCTGCCCTCCGGTACACCCCTCTGCTTCATCCTGACCTGATGCGTGTATCCTGGCTTCGGAAACCTGTTCCTACTCCAGGGTCACAAGCAAACTCCTGCCAGTTCCCTCTGTTTGGTCACGTCACATGTTTTTTATATTTTTTGAGCGAAGTAAGGAGTGGTCTGACTCCATATATGATTATTCCAGGCTCCACCCTCACTTCTTATTTGAGATGCCCCTTCCCCCAGGTACACAATTCCCACAGATGCAGGAAGCTTATTCTGCATCCTTGATTCTGTTCCATTATTGCTTTATTCCTGCAAACAAAATACCCTGTTTACTTACTACAGTTTTCTTATGTATCCAAGAGTCTGTTTAGACAGCTTCTCTTTCTTATTTTCTTAAAAATAGACTTCAGAAAGTAAATCGAGTAGAAGGTTTGGAGATTCCCCATACTTCCTGCTCACCTGCACAGTTAACCAAATTATCAACATCCCCTGCCAGGGGGTAACTGTTCCAATCCATGAACCTGCACCGACACATTGGAATCACAGCCTACAGTTTACATCAGGTCCACTACTGGTGTTGCACACTCTGGTTTTTGACAAATGTACAACCACATACACCTACGTTACAGTCGCACACAGGACAGTTTGATGACTCTGAAAGCTGCTGTGCTCCACATGCTCATCCCTCCCTCCCCTCAACCTGCGGCAACCACTCATCTCTTTACTGTCTCCATAGTTACGCCTTTTCCACAGTGTCATACACGAAAATCATGCAGTAGGTAGCCTTTTCAGATTGGCTTCTTTCACTTAATAATATGCATTCAACATGCCCCCATGGCTTGATAATGCATGTCCTTCTAGCTCCGAATAATATTTCATTGTTGAGATGGACGACAGTTTATCCATTTACCTACTGAAGAATCTCTTGGATGCTTCCAAGCGTTGGCAAACAATTGTGAATAAAGCTGCTGCAAACATCCCTGTGCAGGTTTTTCTATGAACCTAGTTTTCAGCTCCTTTGGATAACCACTATGGAGCATGATTCCTGAATTTTATATTAAGAGAAAGGTTTAGTTTTATAAGAAGCTCTCAAACTGTCTCCCAAAGTGGCTGCCCCTTGTGCACCCCTGCCAGCAGTGAGAGTTCCATCATTTGGTGTTGTCTGCGTTCTGGATCTCAGAGATCCTAAGAGTGCAGTGGTAATGCATCGTTCTTTTAATTTGCATGTCCCTGGTGACAGCTGAAGTGGTGCATCTTTCCCTATGCTGAATGGACGTGTGTGTATCTTCTTTGGTGATATGTCTGTTCAGGTCTTTTATCCATCATTTTAAGCTAAACTTTTAGTTTTTGAATAGTTTTAGAATTACAGAAAAGTTGCAAACATGGTACAGAAAATCTACCTCACCCAGATTTACTTTCCTCTAATGTGATCATCTTACATTGTCATGGTACATCTATTGAAACTAAGAAATCAGCATTGTTCAATTATTTGAACTTCACACCATTTTCCCATTAATGCCCTGTTCTGCTCTACAACCCCGTCTGGAGCATCACATTGCATCTGGTTGTTATGCTTCTGGCAGTCTCCTCCAGTCTCCCTCAGTTTCTCAGGCTTTTTGTTTTTCACGACCTTGGTGGATTTGAGATTTGTCTCTAATTCACTTATTTATTCAAAACTCAATTTTAGGTGTCTGTTTATTGTTTTTACTACATTGGATAACATAGGTTCCAATGCCACTTGTCATAGTGGTATCTTTGAGTTCAGCTTTTCTTTTTCTTAATTTATTCTTAGTTGGAAGGTTTTTGTCCATTTTTTAATCTCATTGTTGAGATTCCAGTGTTCTTTGTATATTTTGGATGGCATTCCTTTATCTGATGTGCAGTTTGCAATTTTTTCCTCCCCATCTGTGGCTTGTCTTCTCATGCTCTTAACAATGTCTTTTAGAGAACGGAAAATTTTCATTTTTAGCAAGTCCAGCTTGTCAGTTCTTTCATGAATTGTGCCTATGGTGTGCTAGTTGCTCAGTCATGTTCAGCTCTTTGCGACCCCGTGGACTGTAGCCCGCCAGGCTCCTCTGTCCATGGAATTCTCCAGGCAAGAATACTGGAGTGGGTTGCCATTTCCTTCTCCAGAGGATCTTCCTGACCCAGGGATTGAACCCACGTCTCCTGCGTTTCCTGTATGGGTAGGCAGATTCTTTACCGGCTGAGCCACCAGGAAACGGTGTTGTATCTAAAGAGTCATTGCCAAACCCAACGTCTTCTATGAGTTTCCTAGTTTTGTATTTTATGCTGCTTGTTGAAAAGTTGACCCTTGCTTCATTGTTTTGCCTTTGGTCCTCTGTCAAGGGTCGGGTGGCTATGCCTGCGTGGGTCTGTTTCTGGGCCCCCTGTCTGTTTCGTCACCCACTTGTCCATTTTTCCCCCAGCTCCATGCAGCAGCTTCGGTCTTGAAGTTGGGTAATGTCACTCCTTCAACTTTCTCCCTCTCCTTCAATGCTGAGTGGCCTTCTTAGTTACTTTTCAGAATTGTCTTGATTCTTCTTATAGGTACTCTTAGTATCTCCAACTGTCGGATTCCTTAAAAAATGGGGGGATTGGGCTAATATTGCTCTTATGGTACATGTCAGTGTGGGGAGGACTGACATGTTGGAGTCTCGGGCTGCGGGGCTGAGCCCTCTGCTACCCTGATTGCCGCTCTCCCTGACTGGTCTTCAGGGGGTCTGGGGGGAAGTGTTCTGTGCTGACCCCAATCCGCATGGGGACCCAGAGCTGCAGACTGGTTAGGAGGGACAGTGTCACTGAGGAGCTGGGACGCTTGCTCTGTTCCAGGCCCCACCCGGGGTGGGGGGACGGATGGGCAGTGCCTCTGATAGGGTCCGGACCCCCAGACTAGGCATGTTCAGGTGCACTGGTGCAAAATGGGCCCCCTGCTGGAGTGTCCTGTCTCTGGGCCTCCAGAGGTGCCTGTAGCCCAGGGGGAGGAACCCCTCTGCCTGATCTGATGTCTCCTGCGTCCAGGCATCGGGGAGCTGACTTCCACCTGCTCCACAGTCAGAAGCGGGTCTTGCAGGAGGCACTGCCCATGACGTGTCCCCAGCTCTCCAGCCATCTTGTTGTTTGCCTCTGTCTCTGGCAGAGGATGGGGGGGGGAGGGGCAGCCGTGCTCTACGGCCCATGGAGCAGCTGATAGACATCTATTTATTTTGGCAAGAAGGATTTTTCTGGAAATGAGAAATGGAACACGTTGTTTAGTCTTCCGTCTTTCTGCTGGCTTGGGAAGAGCCCTGGGTGCCCAGCCACAGAGCAGGGATCAGGAGTGGCCAGGAAGGGAGCTCCAGGGTATGGGGTCCTCATCCCACTTGGGGTCCCATCTCCCTGCTAAGGGCACTGACCCATCTCCACGTGGACGGGCACATTCTGGAAGCCAACGGTCTGGCCAATTTCAGCACCTGAAGCAGATTGAGCAGGGGCCACCCCAACTTGCATCTCCAGCCAAGGCAACACCAGAGGACTTCCTGGAGGTGGTTGGTTTCCCTGGAGCAGCCCTTTGACCTCAGCCACATTGTGGCCCCTTTGCAGGACCCTATTCTCCCTGCTTCAGGACAAGCAGGTGCAGGACTCAGATGTCCATCTGAGTTTATGGCCAGGTGGGGCTCCCTGGCCCCCCAGGTCAGGGAGAAACCTAGTCCACAGTTGTCAGGGGGCGTTTCAGAGTAGGTCCTAGCACCAAATGGCTCTCCTCTGGCATTGGCCTGACCAAAACAGGTCAACAATTAATTTTCTTACATGAGAGTCAGGTGGGTCTTTCTTTGAGCAGCCTGGCTGTCCCCTGCTCCTGTCGCCTTTAGTTTAGAGGAATTTGAACAAAACGTGTCTCCAGTCCTGAGAGGGGAGGCACCCAGGGACCCATGGCCTCTGCAATGAGGACCACAGATGAGGGTTTAAATCACAGAAGCAGATTCCTAGCAACCTGGAGGCAGAAACCCTACATCCAGGCATGGGGGGCCTCACCAGCTGCCGGTCCCAGGCCGGCGGGCCTCCTCCCTGTGTCTGCTCCCTCCTTCTGTCTCGTGAGGACCTGAGTGACGGTGTTCAGGGCCCTCTGGATCATCCAGGGTGAACGCGTCGCAAGGGCCTTCACTCAGCCATGTCTGTGCAAGTCACGGTTGTGGCTTCAGGAACTGAACATGGATACTGGGGGGCAGGGCATCCTGCCACAGGCTGAGGACGGAAGACTCTCCCCTAAATGCCCTGCTCCCCCAGATCACAAGCGCCTTTGCAGAGGCAGGGGTGAGGCTGCCTGGAGGAGGCATCTCGGCTAGGTGGGGCTGCTGCTCTTGGCCCTGGCTCACTGGTCAGACTCTGGCCTGCTGCACTTCATCCCTTTAAACTAGCCCAGCCATGGGGTGAGGTGAGGCAGGCGAATTTGTCTGTAGGTGACCACAGGCCGGCACAGGGTCCCCAGGATGCCCACCCACTGGCCGGAGAGATGCTGCCCTCAGGCTCGAGGGACCTCCCTCCCCATGAAAGTTTCACTCCACGTTTGGATGCTGAAACCTTGATTTTGTAATTTTCCTGTGATGTTTACAAGAGCCTCTTTCCGTTGCCCTAGCTTACAGTAAACACGCAGGCCCCACTCTCTGCTGCAAAGCTGTGGTCTGGGGGCCAGTTCCAAAAATGCACTCCAGCCCCACATTATCCGGTTCTCCGGGAAGGCACTGGATCCGCACGGTGGCAGGGAGCAGAGCTCACAGGACTCCCTTCCTGCCCTCCTGCCCTGCCCTGGCAGCTGGAGTCACACCTTCCTGTTGGCCTGGTATCACCTTGGGTCCTACTCCTGAGAGCAGGGACAGAGCCCAGACCCTCCAAGCCCCTGGCCTGAAGCAGGGCCAGGCATGGGCAGCAGGCAAGGATGGGGGATAACAAGCCTGATTTCACTGGAATAGTAGCTCTGCTGGGGCTGGTGGGGCTGTGTGTGCACATGTGTGTGCACCAGTCTCCTTAGGAAATGGATTCTGTGCCCACCACTTTGTCAGGACGTCCATCTTTTTGTGTATTTGTGCATGTGCATGTTCTTAGTGTGTGAGTGTGTGCAGGTGATTGCCTGTGTGTTCCTGCTGTGTGTGTACATGTGTGTGCACATGCGTGTGTGCCCCGCTCCATCTTCCTTTGGTCCCTGGGCTACCTGTGCCCAGGCCAACCCAGAGTGGAAGGTGCTGATGGGGAGGTGGCCGGGACGGGTCAGCTGCGTGTCAGGACCCCCTGCAGGGAGCGACTGGGAAGCTGCCCAGGGGCCCTTTGTCCAGCGTGAATGTCAAATGTCAAGTGCAGCCTGAGGCAAATAGTTCCCACACCTCATCATCTCCCGAGAGTGAGGTTGGAGACGGCCCGTGAGCACATGACAGGAACAAGGCCCCTTTGTGCGCCGGGGCAGCTGCGACCATGCAGGAGCTGAATGGCCCGGCTGTCCAGCCGCCTGGTCTCCCACTTGTCACATCGGCGTCTGAGGCGCCCGGTCACGTGGAGCCTTGTTTCTGGACCTGCTTGGGAGTCTTGCCCCCGGCTGTGGGCTACTTTCTCCCCAGCAGAATGTTTGCAGGCCAAGGCAGTCACAAATATGGTCATCTCTGGTGGTTACTCAGAGCGGCCAGAACAATTAGAAGAGAACAATCTCAGCTCTGGCTGAGGCCGAGTCCCAGGATCTGCAGACCAGCCTGGATCTGTGCCCCACCCTGCACAGCATCAGGGAGATGGGGGTGCAGCGAGGATGCGCTCTGGGCCTGCCCTGCCCCTGCCATCCCCCTGCGACCCCCAGTGTCTCCCCTCCTCTATTGTCGCTCTGACCCTGGGCTGCCCTGGGATCAGCTGAGCCCCCTCACCCCTGGGGCTGGTGTAGAGCTAGCGTCCCCTGGCCCCAGCGTCCCCTCGCCCCCACCGGGATCTCCCCCCTCAGGTCCCAGGGTATCTCCTTGCTGTTGAGAAGCAGGCAGGGAGGAAGTCCTGTGGAGGTCAGGCCCCTGCAGGTGCGTTGGAGTCGGGAAGAGGGGCAGCCTGCTGCGGAGGGGGCCTCACAGGGCACTGCCAGCAGTCTGCCTACATAGAGGCTGGGGGTGGTGCAGAGAGTAGTTGAGAAAATAGCACACGCGTGGGGGCTGCCAGGACCTGCATTCTTGCTGGTGAAGGGGGTGTCCAGTACAGAGGAGGAGGCCGGGGAAGCTGAGGTTGGAACTCGGGAAGGAGACACTTGCAGACCCAGGTGCAGATTGAAGAGATGGGAGTCCAGTCTAAGGAGACTCCTACCAGGGCGCATTCTAGCATCAGAATAAAACAAAGACGGTGACAGGTGTGAGAGCCTGTCAGATGAAGTGAGTCTTTATCAGCATAAACAGATTTAATTAACCAATGAGGAGAGGAGACAGTGCTTCCCTGCACTAGAATTCCAGCCAACCAACGATGGGGTTAGAAACACGAGGCCTGGCTCAGGTCGCACCAACAGCAAGGAAAACGTCCGGCTGTGAGCACAGGTGGAGATGCTGCCCAGTGGTGAATGTGGACTGACCGATCCCTTGTGTCCCCACAAACCCGCATGAATTATAGAGGACACACCTTTCCAAGGGCAACCCCTACAGACCCACAGTCACCAGATAGCCAGGACTGGTGCCCCAGGCCTGACACAGGGATATGTCCACGGCCTCCAGACAGGATAGGACATGCCCAGGCGAGCTGCTGCCCTGGGGTCAGCCTGGGTCTGGTTCAGTCCAGGCAGCACAGTAAACCCTGGGCTGTTTGCAAAGTGGGGGACTTGCCACTCTTCAACAATGTCAAGGTCATGGAAGCCCAGGGAGGACTGGGGATATTCCTGATGGAGGGAGAATAGAGACAGGGCCGCTGGACACACCAGGGGACTCTAGGGTGGGTCGCCTTGCTGCAAAGGTTGTTATGGGGACAATCGGAAAGACTAAAACGGGTCTCTATGTAAGGAATGCTGCTGCTGCTAAGTCGCTTCAGTCATGTCCGACTCTGTGCGACGCCATAGACGGCAGCCCACCAGGCTCCCCCATCCCTGGGATTCTCCAGGCAAGAACACTGAAGTGGGTTGCCATTTCCTTCTCCAATGCATGAAAGTGAAAAGTGAAAGGGAAGTTGCTCAGTCGTGTCCGACTCTTAGCGACCCCATGGACTGCAGCCTACCAGGCTCCTCCGTCCATGGGATTTTCCAGCCAAGAGTACTGGAGTGGGGTGCCATCGCCTTCTCCGAGGTAAGGAATATATGAGCATTTTTTGCATTATTTTTGCAACTTTTCAAAATATTTGAAATTATTTTGAAATAAAAATAAAATTTTGGAAGAAAAGGCAGTTGCTCTGGCAGCCAGGTTCCAGCATCCCCAGCCACCTGCCCAGTTCGGAATGCAGAACCATGGGGTCACAAAGAGTCGGACATGACTGAGCGACTGAACTGAACTGAACTGAATAACTTAGAATGGAAAATGATCTGATTGCTTTGCTATATACCTGAAACTGGACTTCCCAAGATAGTGCTAGTGGGTAAGGAACTTGCCTGTCAATGCAGGAGACATAAGAGACTCGGGTTCTATCCCCAGGTTGGGAAGATCCCCTGGACAAGGGCATGGCAACCCACTCCAGCATTCTTGCCTGGAGAATCCCATGGACAGAGGGGCCTGGTGGACTATGGTCCACGAGGTCGCAAAGCGTCAGACACGACTGAAGTGACTTAGCATGCACGCATGCACACCTGAAACTAACACAATATTGTAAATCAACTGTACTTCAATTTTTTTAAAAAAAGAAAAGCGCAGAATGTCCTGGCGTGTAGAGCAAACAGCCAGAATGGGGGAGGGGAATGCAGTCCGGGGGTCCCTGTGATATCCCCAGACCTCAGTTTCCCTTTCTTTCCCATCCCTCTCCCCTCACCTCTCCCCACTTCTCCTTCCACCTCATCTCTCTGTCTCTCTCTCGCCTCTTCCTGGAGGGGGTAGCCACATTAGAAGCTGACAGAACAGACTTCTGCCAACACCCTCTCTAGAAGGAGAGGGTGGGCACTGAGCAGAGAGGCTCCGTGGACTCCCTGGGAGCCAGATGTACAGGAAGCAGAGATGCTTGAACTTGGTGGCCTTTAGAAATCACTTGGCTTTACAGATACAGAAAAGATAAAGTAAGCACCAGACTCCTGAACCTAAGATGTTTTTGGAGACAGAAGTCTGGGCTAGGACTCCTGGGAGGTGTGGATCCAGCATTTATACCCACGCCCTCACCACCCCACTAGGGCTTCCTGGGACCCCCAAATCCCCCAGGAATGATGAAGGTCGGGGGGCTAGGAGAATTTCCCAGAGCTGGCTGATCCATGCAAACCCTGGAGGCATTTGAGAATGATCCCATCAGAGACCACAGGGATGGAATTTCCATCCTCTGCAAACCACAACTTTCTGTCTCAATCTCACAAAACTGGGAAAGCCTGGATCATGAGAACTTGAAAGCCAGCAGGAACTGTGCCTGCAGCGAAGGGTAGTCAGTGCCCTGGGAAGCTTCTCTGCCCGGAGTCACCCCAGGCATCTAGCCCGCCCGTGTGCCCATAGAACAGACTCTGAGTCCCCAGCCTTCCATCAGCCCCTCCTGAGGGGCCCTCCCTGTCTGTCCGGGACCTTGCTTACCCCCAGGGAGGCCCACCACCCCTCCATGCAGCCGCTGCCCCTGGCGAATCTGAGAACAGCTGGCGAGGACCCCAGCGCTGTCCTGGGGCTGCCCACACCCTGCCTGTCCCAGGCGCCCTGGTGCACCCTCCTTGGTCCCTGCCCCCTGCCACTTCCTCCCTCGTCTCCTGGCCCTCCCTCCTGGTTCATCCCTCAGCTCTGGAATGCCTTTCAATGCCTCTCACCCAAACCAAGGCAAACACGACAAGAATCTACCCTGGAGCTCCCCTCCTGTCCTCCTTGCTCACTGCACTCCCCTGTGTCAAATGTGGGTGACCCCAAGACTTCACCCCCCCCACCCCTCGGGTTCCTCCTTCATCTCATTTGGTTTTGGGGGTGTGTTCTCCATCCCCTCATGTCCGTCTCCTTCCCTTGTGTCTCACACCAGGACCCCAGTAGATTTTGTTGCCCAGATGAGGGAGGAAACAGCTGGGCCCACAGTGATCTGTGGGTCCTGCCTCCTGGGGAACCACCCCCCGGCTCTGTCTTTCAGTCCTCATGGCAACTGGTGGGAGGGGTCCTCCCAAGTCCCTGGGACCTGAACGAGGTCAGCCCTGCCATGGGCCGCCCCACACTGCCCACCCTTCCTGGGTCCCACACCCAGCCTCCCAGACAAGACAAATGCAGGAGTCCACTCTGGCTGACAAATCAAAATGAGCTTTCTTCCATCCTGGGCGGCTCGGCAAGGGCCAGGCCTGGTCAGGGGACCCGGTTTGGTCCTGATTTGGTCTCTCAAGTGAAGAGGCCTTGGTTACCCTTGGCCATCACCCAGAGATTAGACTGAACCAGCAGGTCCCAGCGTGGGGCTGGGGCCCGGATCCTGGGGTGGGTCAGAAAGACCCAGGCCCCCGTCTGCCTTTGGGCCTCTGGAGACGAGGCTGCCCGAGGCCAGGACAGGTTCCATCTACACTCCTCTGGGCCCTGCTGACCCCGAGCACCGTTTAGCTCAGCCAGAACCTGCTGGTCAAGTCAGCATCAGCCCAGCGCCCAGAGGCTGTGACCCCTAGGCTGGGACGCTTGTGGGAGAGGCCACACCAGGCAGTGCTGGCTCCGGGAACCCAGCCGGCACCCTGCAACCCTGTCCTGCCTCATGGACGTAACCAGGGCCCAACCAGGGTGCTGGTGTCACCAAGGAGAAGGGCTGGAGGTGTCTTGCTGTGGGGAGGAATGCAAGACTCTGGGGCGGGGGAGGGACAGGAATTGGGGATTTCAACATGAACTCTACTCATCCAGGCAGTGCTGCCTGCATTTAGTTAAAATATTTACTTGGAGATGCTGGCGTTTTAAAGTTCAGCCTCACAACAGCCAGACGAAGGGGCAGGAGAAGGGACTGGGCAGTGGTTCTGGGTGCTTTTATCCCCCAAATATGCACAGAGCCGCCACCTTCCCACTCAGAGGAAGTGTCTCAGCCCTCAGCCAGGGAGCTGCCCCCACCCTGGCCTCGCCCAGTGCTTCGACGTGGCCCCAGGGACGTCCCCAAGTGCTAGCCTCACACCCTGGAGCGTGGACACAGGCAGTCCACTGTCCCGAGAGGAAAGGCTATCTCCCTGATCAGAGCCAGGCGCCAGAGGTGTCCCCGCAGTCCCGAGGCTGGACTGGGTTCCAGTCTGCCTCAGAGAGCCTGCAGGCCGATGGCTTTTCCTTCTGTTCCTGAGAGCCTGGCGCGGCCCGGATGTGCTCACATCCCAGGGCGGCTGGCTGCTGTGTGCCCACTGTCCATGTCCATCTGCGGAAGGAAGGGGTGGGGGTTCCATCTCCACTACCCCGCAGGTAGTAGTAGATGCAGCTCGCATCCCTGAGCCCAGCAGCCTCGTGGGACTGAGCGCCTTTCCCTCTGTCTCCTGTAGACGTGTGGCTCCGCGTCGCCCCGTGCCTGGAACTGAACCACGTGTGCATCATCTCCGTGGGCTTTGCAGGAGCTCTTGGATGACAGGTCACCCTGCCCCAGGCTTGCGGGAGCTGGCCCAGGGTCAAGGACAGTCGTGCCTCCCGGCCAGGATGGCAGCCAGGGAAGCATGGCTTTGTGCTGCCCCCTGAACCCAGTCCCCACAGGATGACCTGAAGTGGCCCAGGTGACACCACATGCGTGTCTGCTCCAGAAGAGGAGCCCAGATCCGGGACCCAACCCAGCAGGGGCCGTGGATCTGCTGCCCTGCGTATGATGGCCAGAGAAGGCCTCCTGGCACGAAGGGCCATCAGGGCCACCCCCAGGCTCTGAGAGCAGGCGCAGGGCCACGGTCTGCCAGCCAAGGTCAGCCCCCGCGTGGGGCTCCCTGCGGGGGAAGTGTTACTGCCTCAGATAGCAGGTCTGTCTCCTCTTGTCCTGTCTCCACGAGCCCATCCTGTGAACACAGCCACACCAACTCCTCCCCGGGAGCTCCCACCCTTGCCGCTCCCAAACAACCCAGAACAAAATCAGAGGCAGCTCAGTGCTGCCCTCCAGGAACAGAATCGAGTCCATACTTGGCCCTGCAGCCTTTCTAGCTGTCTGGACCTCATGCCCTCTGACCCCATGTGCCAGCCAGACCGCAGACTTCCCCTCTGTCTTGGGTCAGCTCCGGAGCCCTCTGTTAGGTATAAGAGACACTGCTCTGAGAAAGCATGGATGTGGTCACATTTATACACTGAAAACATTGTATGTGAGTGTGTGTGTGTGTGTTCATACACATTACATGCTGTGGTTCAGTTGCTAAGTCATATCTGACTCTGCAACCCCATGGACTGCGGCACAGCAGGCTTCCCTGTCCTTCACCATCTCCTGGAGTTTGCTCAAACTCAGGTCCATTGAGTCAGTGATGCCATCCAACCATCTCATCCTCTGCCGACCCCTTCTCCTCCTGCCTTCAATCTTTCCCAGCATCAGGGTCTTTTCCAGTAAGCTGGCTGTTTGCATCAGGTGGCCAAAGTATTGGAAGCTTCAGCTTCAGCCTCAGTCCTTTCAATGAGGACTCAGGGTTGATTTCCTTTAGGATTGACTAATTTAATCTCCTTACTGTCCAAGGGACGCTCAAGAGTCTTCTCTAGCATAACAATTCGAAAGCATCAATTCTTTGGAACTCAGCCTTCTTTATGGTCCAACTCTTTCTTCCATACATGACTACTGGAAAAACCATAGCTTTGACTATCTGGACCTTTGTCAGCAAAGTGATGTCTCTGCTTTTTAATACACATATTATACTGTGGTTAAAAACTTGGTGTTCCTGTCTTCCCTTCCCCAGCTTCCAGGTCAAACCCCAGTTCCCGTTGAGCCGACACAGCTCAGCCGTCAGCTCTCAGCCTTCCCTTCCAGAACTGCACAGGCGGGGTCACCTCGGTCAAGCCTTCTCCTCGGCAGGGGGCTACGGCTCCTCCGCACCCCCAGTGTCCTTCACCTGTAGTGGCCCCATCTGGCCAGCCCTGCAGGATTGTTTTGGGACATGGCCTTGGGGGTGAAATGGGACAGGGTCCCAGAAGGTCGGGAAGGAGAGTCGGGAGGGGTGGCCTGCTCTGGAGTTGGCCTCCTAGAGACTGAAATCCCGTGCAGGCTGCTTAAAGTTAGAACTTTCTGGGGGACAGTGCCAGGATCTACTGAGGCTGCATTTTATGTATTTGTTGAATTCTGTTCAAAATACTCTCTAATTCCTCCCCATTTTAAAGGTACAACCATTTTATTTTATTATTATTTTAAACATTTATTGTTTGGCTGTTCTGGGTCGTTCCAGCTGTATGCTGCAGCTGGAACATACAGGATCTAGTTCCCTGACCAGCGATCAAACCCGGGCCCCCTGCACTGGGAACACAGAGTCTTAGCCACTGGACCACCAGGGAAGTCCCCAAGATTGTGTTTTAAATAAACATTTGGAAAGCATACTGAGAGTGCATCATTTCCTGATCATTTGCTTTCATTGTTTGTATTTTAAAGAGTATTGTTTAGAGATTCTCACCACAAAATATTGTGTATTCTTTTAGAAAATATGAATAAGCAAAACAGAGAAAGTAAAAACTGTGTACAGTTCCACACCCTGGAGATGAAACTGCATTTTGGATGTTTCTCTAGGGCAACTCTCCAGTGTTATCTGCAAGGAAGTCGTGTGTGAGTTCAAACTCACACATTCATGGATGTGTGTATACATGTGTGCATGTGTGTACGTGTGTTTATATGTGTGAGCCTGTGTGTACATAGTCTGGTTCAGCCATAGGACATGTGTGCCCCCACCGCCGTCCAGGTCACAGGTAACACTCCTCCCTGGGGAATGGCCGTGGGAGCCAGAACCAGACCTGTAGATGGCCAGGTAGCCCCCAGCTGCACGGCATAAGGTCAAGACTAAACTCTGACCAGAACCTCGACCCTGGGTCCCAGAGTGGGACCCCAGCCAAGTGGGTGTTCACAGTAGACTTTCACGATAGGGAGGAAGTGGGTAGAGGAAGCTCGGAACTGAGGGTGTGCGGTCAGGGCAGTGAGCATAAGTGTGCCTCCCCACCTGCCCCCCTTGGGTTCTGAGTCCAAGCTGCATCCCTGCTGGGGGAGTCCCTTCCTCTCCATCCTCCTTGTCCTGGGCATCCCAGTGCTGCCACCCTCAGGCACACCAGGCCTCCCTCTCCATCACCAACCACCCAAAGTTTACCCAAACTCATGTCCATCGAGGCGGTGATGCCATCCAACCATCTCATCCTCTGTCATCTCCTTCTCCTCCTGCCCCCAATTCCTCCCAGCATTAGGGTCTTCCCAATGAGTCAACTCTTCGCATGAGGTGGCCAAAGTATTGGAGTTTCAGCTTCAGCATCAGTCCTTCCAATGAACACCCAGGACTGATCTCCTTTAGGATGGACTGGTTGGATCTCCTTGCAGTCCAAGGGACTCTCAAGAGTCTTCTCCAACACCACAGTTCAAAAGCATCAATTCTTTGGCGCTCAGCTTTCTTCACAGTCCAACTCTCACATCCATACATGACCACTGGAAAAACCATAGCCTTGACCAGACGGACTTTTGTTGGCAAAGTAATGTCTCTGCTTTTTAATATACTATTTAGGTTGGTCACAACTTTCCTTCCAAGGAGTAAGTGTCTTTTAATTTCAGGGATGCAATCACCATCTGCAGTGATTTCGGAGCCCCAAAAAATAAAGTCTGACACTGTTTCCCCATCTAGTTCCCATGAAGGGATGGGACCAGATGCCATGATCTTAGTTTTCTGAATGTTGAGCTTTAAACCAACTTTTTCCACTCTCCTCTTTCACTTTCATCAAGAGGCTCTTTAGTTCTTCACTTTCTGCCTTAAGGGTGGTGTCATCTGCATATCTGAGGTTATTGATATTTCTCCCGGCAATCTTGATTCCAGCTCGTGCTTCCTCCAGCCCAGCGTTTCTCATGATGTACTCTGCATATAAGTTAAAATAAGCAGGATGACAATACACAGCCTTGACATACTCCTTTTCCTATTTGGAACCAGTCTGTTGTTTCATGGCCAGTTCTAACTGTTGCTTCCTGACCTGCATACAGGTTTCTCAAGAGGCAGGTCAGGTGGTCTGGTATTCCCATCTCTTTCAGAATTTTCCACAGTTTATTGTAATCCACACAGTCAAATGCTTGGCATAGTCAATAAAGCAGAAATAGATGTTTTTCTGGAACTCTCTTGCTTTTTCAATGATCCAGCGGATGTTGGCAATTTGATCTCTAGTTCCTCTGCCTTTTCTAAAACCAGCTTGAACATCTGGAAGTTCACGGTTCACATATTGCTGAAGCCTGGCTTGGAGAATTTTGAGCATTATTTTACTAGCGTGTGAGATGAGTGCAATTTTGTGCGGTAGCTTGAGCATTCTTTGGGATTGCCTTTTTTTGGGATTGGAATGAAAACTGACCTTTTCCAGTCCTGTGGCCACTGCTGAGTTTTCCAAATTTGCTGGCATATTGGGTGCAGCACTTTCACAGCATCATCTTTTAGGATTTGAAATAGCTCAACTGGAATTCCATCACCTCCACTAGCTTTGTGGATATAAATATGTTATTACATGATATCAAATTTTGTCCCTGTGTTACATAGTAAATCTTTGTTGTTATATATAGTGGTATGGATCTGTTAATGCCAAACTCCAAGTTTATCCCTCCCTGGCCCTTTAGTGTTAGTCGCTCAGTCATGTCTGAATCTTTGCAATCCCATGGACTGTAGCCCGCCAGAGGTACATGGGATGCCCAGGCAAGAATACTGGAGTGGATAGCCATTCCCTTCTCCAGGGGAATCTTCCTGACCCAGGGATTGATTCCAGGTCTCCTGCGTTGCAGACAGACTCTTTACCACTGAGCCACCAGGGAAGCTGGTTCCCCTACTCTTCGGAAATCATAAATGTGTTTCCTATGTCTCTGAGTCTGTTTTGTATAGATTCATTTATATTGTTTGTATTTCTCTTTTTCTGTCTGACTTACTTAAGTATGATGATCTCTATGTCCATCCATGTTGCCACAAATGCCATTATTTCATTCTTTCTGAGTAATATTCCATCGTATATATGTATCCCATCTTTATCCATTCATCTGATGGACATTTAGATTGTTTCCATGTCTTGGCTAGCATGAATAGTGCTGCTATGAACACACAGGTGCACGTATCTTTTTGAGTTTTTAGAGTTCTGTCTGGATACATGCCCAGGAGTGGCATTGGTGAATCAGATGGTAATTCTATCTTTAGTTTTTTAAGGAACCTCTACACTGTTCTCCATAGTGACTGCACCAATTTACATTCCTACAAATGTAGGGCTCCCTTTTCTCCCTCTTCAGCATTTGTTATTTGTAGACTTTTTAATGATGGCCATTTTGACATGTGTGAGGTGATGCCTCACTGCGGTTTTGGTTTGCATTTCTCTGATGATTAGCAATTTTGAGCATCTGTTCATGTGCCTGTTGGCTGTTAGTATGTCTTCTTTGGAGAAAAGTCTAGTTAGATCTTCTAACTGATATTGAGTTGTATGAGCTGTTTGTATATTTTGGAAATCAACCCTTGTCAGTTACATGGCTTGCAAATGTTTATTTCCATTCTGGGGTTATCTTTTTGTTTTGTCGATAGCTTCCTTTGCTGTGCAAAAGCTTTGAAGTTTGATCAAGCAGTACATTCTTCTCTTAGCTCATGTCCCTGGAAGTCCAGTTCTATCTCTGCAGCCAAGAGGCCTCATCAACACATGGAGGCTCAAAGAGCCACGCCTGTGAGACCCAGCCCCCGGGGCATTTGACCAGCCTTGAGCGAGTCCTGGCTTTAATCACTGCATTTCAATATTCGATATTTGACACACATTCCATCTGACTGTGAAGTTGCCTGGCACCCCGTGTCCCAGAGGCTGTTTGGAGCTCTGGTTCTAAACCCCTTTGGAGATACTGGCCCAGATGAGACTCCCTGGTCCAGAAGGTTCCCACAGACAAGGGCTGTGATAAGAGCCCTGCCTGCATTCTCCAGCTCCGACTCTGCTCCTGCCAGAAGCACATTGTCTTCCCTAAAGGAAACAGCTCAGACCACGTGGTCTGCAGACCTGCCTCACCCAGGCACTGACCACAGCTAACTGCGAGCCCATGCCATCTTGTTCATCCTCTGAGACCTTGCCTGTGTGACAGCTTTGCAGGATGTTAACATCACTCACCTAACCAGATGCTGCCCCAATTCTGAGCTGGTTTTGGTAGACATAACCTATTATACGCTTCTGATGAACACCATTTCCATCAATTAACACTTCCATCAATTAACAAAATCCAGAGGAGGAACTTTCCGATTATTTTTTGGCAGGTTACTCTTAAAAACACATCTGTATCGTCTTTGTAAAATGTTCAGTCACTTCATGTTGACAACTTTTTTCCTCTGTGTCTTTAGACACTTTCTCTATTGGAATATGAAAACCAAGTTATGAGCTAATCCCTGTAGTAAAGGTAACTTGGATAAATGTTGAAAACCAAGCAACTCAGTATTTATAGCAACTTTCCTTTCATGTTCTGCTGGGCGGGACAGACATTAATGTGAAAGCCCCCACAGAGCAGGCTGGCCACAGTTCACAACCAACCACTGTCCCAGTCTTACTCAACAGACCCTGGGGGTGACAGAGGTGCACACCCGGAATACACACTCTGTCCCCAGAACAAAGGGTGAGAGAAGAAAAAAAGAATGGGAGATTTAAAAAATTTGAAACTATCATGTTCCAGCTTGTAGGGATAAATTTTAAAAGCTAGATTAAATGGTTTTCTTGAAAAATATAAAGCACAAAATTGGCTCAAGTAGAAATAGGAAATCTGGTCATTCCAGTGGTGTCGGGGATGTGGGCACAGGTGGTGTTATGTATGTTTTCACAACCTTTAAGGGGTAATCTCTCTGCAAGGGAGGGACAGAGAGGCCTGTGCTTAGGAATGCAAGCCTGGAGACCAGTTCCTGAGTTCTAGTTTTATCTCCCCCTCCTGCCAGCAAGGTGACCTTGGACAGGCCACTGAAATGGCCTGTGCCCCAATTTCCCCAAATGTCAAGTGGACATAAAAACAGAGCCTAATTCACAGGGTTGATGTGAAGTTTAAAGATTTAACTAATGCAAAATGTGTAGAAATGTGCGTTTGTAGAATGTGCAAGTAAGAACTCCAAACAGATGAATTGTTGTGAAGAGCTGATATCCTTCCCAGGCACAAGAAAAGACAAGAGCATCATTCTTCACTCTATATAGCTAGTCAAAATCCTGAAAAACCAACGGTGGGTTTTTACACACACACACACAACCACACAACACACCAATAGGGACACATGATTTATGAAGGGACATCATTACTCTAAGTAAAAGCAATGACAGACAGAATCCAGTAGACCAGGAGCGAGTAAAGCTTATCTCAAGAATGCCAGGATGAGTCAACATTATAAAATGTGTTAGTTCAATTTGCTGCATTAAGAGATTAAAAAGAAGAAAATCCTCAATCATTTCAAAAGATAGTCAGCCCCCCCAAAAGCATTTGGTACAAGATAATATTCATTATTGAATTCCAAGCACATACAACTGCAAAATTTTTAGGAAGCCAAGTATGGTAGGAAAATTCCTCAACCTCTAACAAATATTGTACTTAATACATTAAAACAGGGGTCATAAAACTTCTATAAAGGGTCAGATAGCAAACAGTCTAGATTTGGGGAGCTATATGGACACTGAAATCACTGCAGATGGTGACTGCAGCCATGAAATTGAGACACTTGCTCCTTGGAAGAAAAGCTGTGACCAACCTAGACAATGTATTAAAAAGCAGAGACATTACTTTGCGGATAAAAGTCCATCTAGTCAAAGCTATGGTTTTTCCAGTAGTCATGTATGGATGTGAGAGTTGGACTATAAAGAAATCTGAGCGCCAAAGAATGGATGCTTTTGAATTGTGGGGCTGGAGAAGACTCTTGAGAGTCCCTTGGACAGCAAGGAGGTCAAATCAGTCAATCCTAAAGGAAATCAGTCCTAAATATTCACTGGAAGAACTGATGCTGAAGCTGACATTCTAACACTTTGGCCACTGATGCGAAGAACTGACTCTGGAAAAGACCCTGATGCTGGGAAAGATTGAAGGCATGAGAAGGGGAGGACAGAAGATGAGATGGTTGGATGGCATCACTGACTCAATGGACATGAGTTTGAGCAAGTTCCAGGAGTTGGTGATGGACAGACAAGCCTGGCGTGCTGCAGTCCAAGGGATTGCAAAGAGTTGGACACAACTGAGTGACTGAACTGAACTGAACTGATGGTCACTGTCCCAAGTATCTGACATCATTGTTACAGCACAAAGCATTTAGACCATATGCAAATCAGTGTGAGTGGCTATATACCAATAAAACTTTATTTACAAAAAGAATTGATCAACTGGGCTAGATTTGGCCTTTTGGCTGTAGACAGCTCAGACAATAAAGAGTTTGCCTGCAATGCAGGAGATCCGTTCAATCTCCAGGGTCGGGAAGATCCCCTGGAGAAGGGAATGGCTACCCACTCCAGTATTCCTGCCTGGAGAATTCCATGGGCAGAGGAGCTGACAGGCTACAGTCCATGGGGTCGCAGAGTTGGACACGACTGCATTAGAGCCTTTCACATCATAGTCAGAAACAAAAGAAAGATATTTGATTTCATGCTGCAGTTCTTGTGCAGGTGAATTCTTTACCAGCTGAGCTACCAGGGAAGCCCTTAATATAAGAATACATACATGAAATGCAAATACTAGAAAGGCAGAGATAAAAATGCAATTATTTAATAGTGATATGACTATTTGTCTAGAAAATCCAAAACAATCAACTGACAAACTGGTAGAATTAGAAGTGGTCAATTTTAAGGTCAACATACAAAAATAACAGCATTTATTGAAATGGCAGTATATAATTACATTTCATGAGAAAAAGGGTCCCACTGGTGATAGCAACAAAACCCAGAAATAAACCAAGAAATGAGCAGTTTCAACTCCAACCCTGTTGATCGATTTCTTTCTTACAAGGAAACCTGAAATATCACTAAAGTTCTAAACAAGTCTCCAGACAACCCCTTCCTGAACAGGGCTTCTCATCATGCTTTTCTCGTTGGCTTTCTAAACTGCCCGCATTCAACACAACCCTCATAAAACCACCAACAGCGCTGGTTTGAAGCAGCAGCTTCTAATCTTCATGTGGAGGAGAAAATGTGCCACCTCCACTGAGACATACTTTCTTTTAATTTTAAACATTTTTATTTTGTATTGGTATATAGCCGATTAATGAACAATATTGTGACAGTTTTGGGTGAATGGCAAAAGGACCCAGTCATACATACACATGTATCCATCCCACTGACACACATTTTTAAAAGAACACAAGAAGGAACTTGCTGTAAAGCCATCATAATCCACGCACCTGTTGTGTAGAAATCGACATGTTGATAGGTCAGCACTGAAAGACCAGAGGCTGAACCATGTTTGTAGGAAGTTAGCTCAAGATGAAAGTAGCATTTCACACTAGTGAAGAAAGATCCCTTTCTCAGTGAATGATGAGACGACAACTGTCTGTGCATCTGAAAAAGATAATAATAAACCCCAGCAGCACACAGCCCCTGGGGTGCATGCTCCCTCCTCACCACCCCCCGCAGCTTTTCTGCCTCCAGTTGCTTCCATTTCTTGCTCAAGCTCAGAACCTAAGGTGAGCCTGGACCTCCATCACCTGCAGAGATGAGGCTGAGTGACCTGCTGGAGAAGGGAGATTGATAGGGAGCTGTAGGGGGCACTGGGGGTCTCCACACACCAGATGCCGTCAGTCACACCATGTGGGGTAAGGAGGGAACAGAGAGAAGGCAGAGAGTGGGGGTCACCCTGAGAGTCTGGGGGAGATCATGCCCCAGCTGCAGTGATTAAGTTGGGGGACTAGGGATAAAGGCCCCTCCACCCCCTGTCTGGGTTCTCACAGGCTTGTATAAAACCCACCCCCCAAAGTCCACCCTCTGAGTTTCTGGAACTCAGCTGGAAGAATCTGCAGTCCTAGCCAGGCCCTGAGCCCACGCCCAGCAGGACAGGGTCATGTTGAGCCGTCATTCCAAGCTCGCAGTGGGCCTCCTCGTGAATCCACAGACCCCCCTCCCCCGGTCTGCCTCCTTCTGAGGAGGAGCCCCGAGCTTCCTTGCCTGTGTTTTTGCTGAAGATCACCCAAGATAGTCCAGCCCTCCAAACATAAATAAGCAGTCGCTTGATAAAACAAATTACGCACTTTTTGACATTTGCTGGTATTCCGATCCCAGTTAGCCTGTTAAGATGAATTCTGACAATCCCCTGTCCCCCCACCACCAGGTGGTCCTCTGCTGGGGGGGAGACATGAGTT
Source organism: Odocoileus virginianus (assembly GCF_023699985.2). Classification (NCBI taxonomy): domain Eukaryota; kingdom Metazoa; phylum Chordata; class Mammalia; order Artiodactyla; family Cervidae; genus Odocoileus; species Odocoileus virginianus. The sequence goes on along the minus strand of NC_069677.1, from coordinate 82,805,146 downwards.
CCCGCCCCCGCAGCCCACCTCCCAGCTGGGCCGGAGGGGAGGCTCCCATAGAGACACAGATGTTCACGGGGCCCTCTCCCCAGCATGGCATCAAAGGTGGCAGCATCCCCCCAGGTCCAGCATCCCTACAGAGCACACCCCTGAACGAGCCGCCTCCCCAGGACCTTCCTTACTCCCACAGGACCACGCAGGCTGTGCCCGAGCTAGGGGCTTGGCTTGTCCAGGGCAGGCAGGACCACTAGGGCCTGGAGAGAGGTCCGCCTCTGCCTCAGTGGGGAGGGTGGGATGGCACCTGGTCACTTTCTCACTGTGGACCCCCAGGAGTCCCTGAGCTGGCCTCCTGCTGGTCCTGGAAGCCAGCGCCCTGGAGGGCAAGCCCTTCTGTGGGGAGGCCATCAGGGGATGCTGGGCCCATGTACTGACCACAGGAATCCACACGCCCCCAGGAAACCCTGGGCAGCCTCGCAATTTGGCCACTCGGTGGCCTGGGTCACGTGGGGGCCTGGGTTGTTCCATGGGGCAGGTGCTGCAGTTTAGAAATCCTGGCGCGTGGCCTACAGCCACAGAACCCAACCCAGAAGTCCACTGCCCGCAGTGACTCCCACTGCGGTCAGCCCCCCTGTGCCGGTCCAGCAACAAATGCCAGAACTGCAGAGGGCAGATTCCACACCAAGTCCCAAAGCTCCCAGCATGCGGATAGGTCATTCACTCCGCACCCTGGAAAGCACCGGTGAGAAGCATGAGTACTGGGGTGTCTGTGCCCCCAGGAGAGCCGCTCCTTGGGATCCCAGGCCCCTCTGCCCCTCGGGGCTCTCACGGGCTGGGCCTAAAGGTCCAGGTCCTCCCTCCGAGGGTGGAGGCCCCCTGACTCGTGGTCTGCCTTCACTTTACTGGACCTTGGTGAGTTCTCAGTGTTGGCTGCCCGGCCTGCCCCCGGCACCCCACCCTGCCTTGCTCCTGCTGACCCTCCGCACCCAGTGCGGACCAGGCGGCCCGGAGGCTGCCCCTCCCCTCTCCCCGTCTGCTCCCAGCCCTGGGCTACCTCCCAGTGGTCTGAGGGCTGTTTGTGAAGTGTCCAAGCAGTGGGCACGACAGGACAAAGCTGGGGGTCCCCCTCAAAGCACTATCTACCCTCTTCTTCTAAGAGGACCTCACGCCCCACACTCCCCCTCCAGGGTCTGGTCAGGACACCAACCCCCAACTCTGGGAGGGCCATGCCCTGGAATCCAGCTTCCTGAAGAATCTGTCTCTCAGAGACTCCCGGTTCAGAGTTGCTCCTGTGTCTCCTCCCACTCCCAGAATTGGGACCCAGGGCACCTAGGAAGGACCCTCTGAGGCCAGGGCAGAGGAAATCGAAGTGCTGGCTTGAACAGGTGTCCCCGGGGCTCACAGGACACCCCTGCCTGGATCCAGGCCAAGGGCCTCCCTCCTTCCTCCTCCCTCCTGGATCCTCAGTTCCTATTTGTGGGGAGCTGGGCCGGGCCTTGGGGCCCGGAGTAGCTCTTGGGGTTTGCCAGGCAGGGAAGACTTGGGCCAGACCGGCTCACCTGGTTTCCCAGCTCTGAACCCTTCTCCTTCCTTTGGGTTGGAAGGCTCAGCCAGTCTCAGGGTGGGCCCTTCCTCCATCTGCCTTTACGCCCTCCTCTGTTGGTCTTGGTGAAGGGCTCTCTTGCCCTCTCGTGGCCAGGATGCTGGGGTGAATGTAGCTGGGGATGAAATGAGAAGGAGCGCTTTCTCAGAGGTGAGGGCCTCAGAAATTTGACACCAGTTAGTAAACCTCAACCACAGGAAAGAGGATCACATGCAGGGAAAGAAGAAAGCTCCCTTCAGTTGTTTGTGTAAAGATTTTTTCTCTCTCTTAAAGGCTCATAAAACCCCTCCTGGGTCATTCCTGGTAAACACCACCATCCTGGGATCAACCAGGAGATGCAGGTGAGGGGAGAGAGAAGGGCAGAAGGAGGAGAGAAGAGGGGAAGACAGACTGGGAGGAGCAAATTTTCCCTCCGTTAAAGAACGGGGCAGTAGTGGGTGCCCAGCACCAAGAGCCTCAAACTTCTGGCACCCAGCAGGGCTCTCCTGTCTCAAGACCTGTTTCATCTGGGGGTGTTCCCAGAAGGAACAGTGGGGGAGGGGCTGAGAGGGGCTACACCTAGACCCCAGGGAATGAACAGCGGGGCAGTCACCGTGCTGGCCCTGGGGTCTGGAGCAGGGCCCAGCCCTGCAGTGGAGATCAGGGTTTTTCCCTACAGGTGCCATCGGGCTGCTGTGGCTCTGGCCCACCTGGCATGCTCATGGCCACCAAGCCCCAGCGGGAGGGTGAGGCCTGCCTTGGTCTTGGGGCCCTTGCTGGGGAGGCTTGATCTTGGTTGCAGGGTGTTTTGTGGATCTCTGTAAGACCTGTTTTGGCTTCAGTTTGAGTCCAGAGCAACAGAAAAAGTGTACCTTTTGTCCATTTGCATTCAAATCTTTTCAGAAGAGCAAATAATATTTCCCATAAAAATACCTGCTGCTTTCCCAAACTGGCTTAGATGGCCAGCAGTGTGGGCGGTGCACTCCTGGGCAGCAGTGGAGGAGAGGGGCCAGCTGATCTGGCCACACATGACCCAACATGGCTGCAGCGCTGAGCACGCCTGGCCGGGATGGCCAAGCAGGGAACCCCATCCTGCAGGGCTGTGTGCAGCCGGGACGAGGGAAAGACTCTCCGTTTCCAGGGGAGTTGCATGCAGGCCAACTATCCCAGAGAGAACCTGCAAGTCTGCAAGCGGGTATCTTCAGCCAGGAGGTGCTTTGTCCGAGGTGGGAATGAAGCTTTCGTTTGGGTCCCTGGAGAGGGGAACTCCAGGAGCTAGAGGGTTTCACACTGGAGACTTGTGGACATCCCAGAGACCCCGTGGTGTGGTGGTCTTTCCCGGGCCAGGGGGCCTTAGGGGCCTTGGGGCCAGGTCTGCTGCAAGGGAGCAGGTGTGGAAGCTGGCTCCAGTCTGCAGAGAGCCCACCAGTGCCCCCAGCACAGAGGGAAGTCCTGGCAGGCAGGGTGGCTGCAGTGGAAGCTCAGTACCTCTAATAGAGACAGTGCCCAGTGCATGGAGTTCAGTACTGAGAGAGCTTGGTACCTCTAATAGAGACAGTGCCCAGTGCGGGAAGAGCACAGTGGGCACTCCTGAGGCAGGAGCGTTGGTGCTGGTGCAGGAAGCCGGCTCAGTAGAGCGCGGAACAGCAGGACCTCTTGGTCTGGAATGAAGGTTCCTGAGGAGACCCCAGAGCACCATACGCACCATACCCCAAATGTCCGAGGCCCGCTGGCCGCTCTGCCCCCTCGAACTGTCGTTCTCCAGTGAGATCACACCTAGCCCAGCATCTGGCACCCCCGCCCCACCCGCCTCCCGCCGCACCTCCCATCTTGGGAGAAATCCTGTCATCTGGGAAACTGCCCAGCAACGCGAATTCAAGACCCGTAGCGGGCCTGGCGGATTTGTGGGTCAGGTACCCAACCTGGACAGGCGTACAGGCCTGGGGCTCGCCTAAGGCTAGCCCTCCCGCAGAAGGCACGCTGACCGGTTTCGCGTCCGGAGCCCTTGGAGGCAGCAGAGCCAAGCAGTCCTGCGAGGCCCCGCCCCCTTCACGGCCCCGCCCCCCGACCTCGCCCTAACCTCCGCCCCGCACGAACTACCGGGAGGACCTCAGCGCGGCCCCGCCCAGGGATCGGCCCCGGCCTCCCGCCCATTAGTCCTGCCTCCCGGCCCCGCCCCAGCCCCCTCGGCTCTGCAAGTTTGAAGGAATGTCCGGATTCGGGATTACGCAAGACGCATGCGCTAGGTGGGCATCGTAGCGTTGCCGTGGCTACGGGAGACGCTCTCGGCTAGGGCGCGCTGCGCTTCCGGGGGTGGGGAGCGGCTACAGGAAGTGCGTGGCCGCCCGGGGCCATGGCGGCGCTTGCCGTCGTCTTCCTGCTGCTCTGGGCGGCATCCTGGCCGTCGGCCTCGGCCTCCGGCGACGAGTTCTGGCCTGGCCAGTCGGCAGCCGACATCCTGTCGGGGGCGGCGTCCCGCAGACGGTAAACGCATGCCCTTGCCATCGGCGGGGCCGGGACCGGGACCCGGAGCACAGGGCCGGGAGGCGGGGCTCAGAGACAGGGTGCGGAGTTGTGGGTCCTCGGTCTGCCCTACACCCTTGGCGCCCTGGCCTGGAGACGCGAGCCAGGGTCGTCTGGCGACCGCGGCCTCCCGGAGTCCCTTGGAAGGACAGGCTAGGGTCCACGTTAGGGGGCAGGGAGAGGGCCCCAGTTAGTTGATAGGGAGTGTTGCCTGGCGTTCGAGGAGCCCCAGAATCAAATGCTCGAATGGGGTGGCTCTTAAGAAAGCCCAGCCTTCTTTATCTGCAGGAGATTTTCCGCCCTATACAGATGCTGGTTGTTTTATAGATAAATCTCAGGAGTAAGAAACAAGCGTCTGTGCCCTACAGCTGTTACTGAGGGAGGGCCTGACCCAAAAGAGACTGCTGGGTGCAGGGTGTACAGACGGTAGACTGGCAGTTTTGGGGGATTGGAGGCCCGGGCCAGGCATTCCAGCATGGTCTCTTTTGCAAACGGAGGTGCAGAGAAGGGAGGGTGAGGCCATAGCAGAGGCAGGAGTCCCCTCTCTGGGTCTTGTGTAGGGGAGTCTCGCTGTGGATAAGGCAGCAGTTCTCAGTGGGTGCTCAAGGACCCCCGAGCTGCCAGGTCATTTTCCTAGAAACACTGGAATGCTGTCTGCCTTTTGCACACACTGAGTTTACTGTGGGGGTTTCCAGAGACCACCTGACCTGTGGTATCATAACACAGGGAATGGAGAAGCAGACAGGAGAATACAGGTGTCACCTGACTGAAGAGAGACTTGCAGAAATTAAAAACACTGATACTCTTCTCACTCATGATTTTTGTCTTGAATATACTGGAAATTCATAAAAAAGTTCTTGCTTTTTTCCTAATACAGGAATTATTGATAGATTTAACTCACATAAATAGCAGCCTTTTGGAGTCCTCAATAATTGTTGAGAATGTAATAATTGTTGAGAATGTGCAGGGGTCCATAGACCAAGAAGACTGAGAACCCCTATGGGACGAGGGCTCAGATTCTAGCCATTGAGATCCTGCTGGTTTTAGCTATGAATTATTGCTGATTGTTAAACAGATGCTAAGATGCTTTCTGTGCCTACTCCAGGGCTCTTTAAGTAACTGGTCTTATAGAAATGGGTGGGCCGCTGCCTCCAGTTTACAGATCAAATTGGTGCCTGGTGTTGGGGCCAGGCTGTGAATGTGGGCGGTTGGGTTTTCCGTGCAGAGCCCTGGCCCTGAGGCGCTGTTGTCCTGCCCACCCTGCCAGGTACCTTCTGTACGATGTCAATCCCCCCGAGGGCTTCAACCTCCGTAGAGATGTCTACATCCGCATCGCCTCCCTCCTGAAGACTCTGCTGAAGACGGAGGAGTGGGTGCTGGTGCTGCCCCCCTGGGGCCGCCTGTACCACTGGCAGAGCCCCGACATTCACCAGGTCCGGATTCCCTGGTCCGACTTCTTTGACCTTCCAAGTCTCAACAGAAACATCCCTGTCATTGAGTATGAGCAGTTCATCGCAGGTGAGGCGGGTGGTGGTCCTTTAACTGGGGCCGGGCGGTCGTTGGTTCTGGTGTGACCGTCCGGCCAGGCCAGAGACTTTGGCCAGCGGGGCTGTCTCCCCTCAGGCCTTAATGTAGGGGCCCTGCTTCCTGCTTCCTGCTTCTGTTTTCCCCACTACTAGTGATCTTGGTCTTTTCATAGTTTTTTAGGGAAATAGATCTGAAGCGTCTGAGCTATGTGTCCCCTCGCCTCTAAAAACCCGGGCCGCCTTGGTGAAGCGGAGCTGTGATGGGGAGGCCACTGCCCGGAGGCTGGCCTCGTCCCAGCTGGACTGCAGGCCTCCCTTTCTGTGCAGGCCACTCTTACCTGAAGAAAGGCTCAGTGCGTGAGTGGTGGTGGCCATGTGCTGGCAGACATGTAACGCCGTGTCCTGCCTTGTCCGGTCCTATTCAGGGTTCCTGTTTTAATGTTTTTAAGAGAGAAGAGCTGATGATTTCCTAGAATAAAGGAGTTGGAGCACACCACTACCTTGTTTAGGAGACATGAACTTAAATAGGGTCATCTCTGCCCCACGTCCCTGGAGCCTCCTGGAAGAGCAAGTCATGGCTCCTGAGCGGCGGTCGTGGGACCTCTGCTCTTTGAGGGCCTGGGAGCCTGAGAGTCGCTGCTCCCGCCAGGGACAGGCCCACATGTCCTTACCAGGTTCTGTTCTCGCCGCGCCCCGTGCCCTGTCACCCGAAGATGTTTTCCCCATCAAGGTTAGCACCATGGGTGCCACAGGCCTGGAGCCTTGAAGTGGCTGCTGCTGGGAAGGTGGACTCGAGGCTGGAGGTCAGCCTCCCTACCCGAGGGTGGTTGGGGTGTCCAGTCTGACCCAGCTCCTCCCAGGGGGGCAGGCTCGGTCTTGGTCTGCACGGGGCTTGGCCCCCAGGAAACTGACCCCTGACTTGCTGGTGGGGCGCGGTCGACCACGAGCTGGGCTCAGTGATGGCACACAGGTGTGGTTCCTGCTGTTCTGCCAGCCTCATCCCTTAGGCTGGGCAGCAAGGTGAGGACTGAGCCCACGGGTGACAGTGTGAAGGGGGCAGCCTTGACCCCGCTCAGGTTTCTTCCTGCAGAGGGGACAGGGGTGGGTGCTACCCCAGAAGACCCTCAGGCCTTGTGCCACGGGTGCATCAACGTCTCAGTTCTGGTGTTACCACCCCTGCCTTGCTGGAGGAGCCCCTGAGTTTTGGGCGTTAGTGCCCAAGCCGAACGAATGTGGATGACCCTGGGTTTCACTCGCTGTGGTGCGCTCACTCCCAGGCTCGGTCGTTCCACCTGTGAGCACCTCTTCACTGAGCACCGGGTGGTGGGCGGGGGGCTCTAGGTGTGAGAGGAGCGGTGGGTGAGAGGGGTATTGACCCCTGCTCTCCTGGCCTCTGTCCTGGAGAGTGGAGGCCGAGCTTAAGTCAGTGGTGAGGACACGCAGCTCTGGGGCAGGCCCCAGAGCTACAGGACGAGAAAACTGGAAGGGGTGTGGGGTCTGGGTGGTGGTCGTGGCCTGGGAAGGCATCTTTTTTGGGGAACTGCAGTTTGATGGCCTCACAGGGGTCAAGAGAGCCCTGGAGGAGACAGCTGGTCAGGGGCCTGGGGAAGGAGCATGCCCTGGGCTCCAGGCACCACGGGGAGGGAGCCAGAGGAGGAGGAGCCCAGAGAGGAGAGGCCAGAGGACCGGCCCTGCCCCCAGGGAAGGGGGGTGTAGTCGGAGAGAGAAGAGGGCCCAGGGCCAGCCCAGGTGCTGTCATAGGTCAGGGCAGCGTGGGGCCCAGAGGAGCCGCGGGGCCTGGATGGCCTCACCCTGGCAGCCCTCCCATCCCGTCGGACCCCCACGTCCCAAGGTCCTTGTTCCATCATCTCTGTTGTTACAAGCTCTCTCCAGTCCTGTTTGGGAAGACAGTGTTGTTCTGTACGGGGTGATTCTGTGTCCCTGTAACCTGGGCCGTGGTCCCGTTCTCATTTGTCCTGTCTCCTCCAGAGTCTGGCGGGCCCTTCATCGACCAGGTCTATGTCCTGCAAGGCTACGCGGAAGGCTGGAAGGAGGGGGCCTGGGAGGAGAAGGTTGACAGCCGGCCCTGCATTGAGCCGCCGCTGTACTCTCAGGACAAGCACGAGTATTACAGGTACTGCCGGGAGGTCCACGGGCACGGCCCACGTCCAGGGCGGCTCTCGCTGCTGCATTTGGGGCTCAGGCTGTTTAGGAGTACCCGTTTGAACCTCTTTGTGGAGATGTCATCACCCCAGCCTGCGTGCTGTCAGAAGAGCTGCCTGGGGAAGTGCTGCCCATCCTCTCCTCCCTCTGCAGCCTCCATAGCCCCCTTCCCCACCTTCCCCAGCCGAGGACCAGAGTAATGTGGTTCTAAGACCTGGCGTGACTAGGAGCTCTTGAGAGCAGAGTTGCTTTGAGGATAGTTACATCAAAACGGGCCCTGACACATAAAGCATTATTTCCGCCGGGTTCCTCTGGGGCCACCCTATTTTCCCATCATTGAACCATCCAGGTTCCTGAAAAGAGCGTCAGTGGTCTCATCAGATGAGATGACATTTGTGGTTTCTTTAAAAATTTCCACACTATCGCTACCTGTGATCACAACCAAGTTTTCACATAGAAACCAGCCGAGTTTCTCCAGGTCAGGCTGTGCATCTGGACTTGACTCCCTGCCCATGGACGAACACACCACACTGACGGGGTGCCGTGGGTCTTATTTTCCAGAGGATGGTTTTGGGGTTACGAAGAGACGAGGGGTTTAAACGTTTCCTGTCTGTCTGTCCAGGGATCGGCCTCCATCATCGCGCCTGTGCTATTGAGAAACACGTCTGCACGGTGAGTGTCTCCGTGGCCGCTGGGTGCCGGCTGGTACCTGTGTGTGCGTGTGTGCCATGGTGCTGGCACGGCTCGTGGCAGGGGGGAGGGGCACTCCCTGGAGGGTTAGCCCTCAGCCTTCCCTCACCCCCAGGGGGCCTGGCGGTCAGGATCCAGGGAGCACCCCCCAGAATCACCCATGGGAGCACTCCCAGTGGGGCGGCCATGCCTTCTGTCTTCTGGGTGCTGCTTGGGACATCTGTGCTCTGAGCCTGACCTTGGTGTGTGTGGGGCGGTTGTCTCTGGTCCCACCACTGGTGGGTGGTGCAGTTGGATTCCCACCCAGATCCTGCCCCGGGGTCCCGTCTGAGCTGGTGGGGAGAGTTGGGGCCGTGGGGGGCAGGCAGGGGCGGGGGGAAGGAGGAGAAGATGGGGATGAGTCAGGACCAGGACAGGAGTGGGACGAGTGACCCCTGAGGAATAGGGGGCTGGGGCGGCCTGCAGCTGGTCTTGGAGGCTCAGGTGGAGGAGGAGCACTTCCCCTCGGGACTGTTGGGGAGGTCACTCCTGAATCAGGCCTTCGCAAAGCTGGGCTCTGAGAGGTCGGAGGAACGGCTCAAGCCTAGGCACAGCGCCCTGGCGACTGCTCCTGGCCTCTCGTGTAGGAAGTCTGTCTGCACGCCCGGGCTCTCTTTGAAGCAGAAAACCAGGCACGTGCACACTCCCCCCCCCCCCCCCCCCCCCACACACACACACACCCTGGGCAGCACCAGAGGGTCAGCAGGAAGGGACATGGGGTCTCGGGCAAGTCCCAAGGTCTGGTGTGTGAGGGAAGCTCCTCTGGAGGTGCATGCTTGGTTCCAGCATGCCTGGGGAGTTCCCTGCAGGTGTGAGTTGTGGGGGACATGGGGACCCGGAAAAGCTGGCCCTCCCATTAGCCACCATCACTGTCCTGAGCCTGCAGCAGGCACTGAGCCACTTCCCTGCTCTCTGGGGCCTGGAAGGTCTGCCTGTCCCAGCACTGCCCCATGTGCCAGGGTGCCAGGCCGATCCCTCCTGGGCCTGTGTAAACAAAACGCAGGTGGGCACACATGCTCTGCTGGGTGGGTCCAATCTCCACCAAGAGAGGAAGAGGCACGAGGTTGCTAGAGATTTGGGACCCTGCAATACAAGTCCTAAAACTGCATTTCCAAAGCAGATCTGGCTGAAATTTTGGGCTGTGAGGCGGGGGTTTTTTTGTTTTTGTTTTTTTGGTCCCATTTGCAGGTAAGGAGATCTGAGCCCAGGAGAGACTGGTGCCCAGGGACCCCTCCTTCTGTTCGAGAGACAATGATGATAGGGAGTGGGCTTAGGGTTAGGTTGCTGAGACGTGAGGCCAGATAAGGGGGGGCACCCCTACCACACAGATAACTCAAGATGTGAAAAGCACTAACCAAAGAGAGGATGGATACGTTCAGTTACCCTGAAGTTTAATAAGGCTTGTCTGCCAATAGATACTGTTAACAAATGGACACAAACCCCAGAGAGGGGTACTTGCAGCCTGTCCTGTAGGACCCAGATGCAAACAGAGCTCTTGAAGGCCCCTGAGGACAGGGCAGGCAGCCTTGGAGCAGATTCAGCAAAAGACACAATTATGTACATTGTCGGGGGTATCAAGTACACCCTGTTTGTGCTCAGGGGGGACACACTGCCCTTAGACCCGAGGAGAGACGCAGCCCACTGCGTCTTGGATAAAGGGCCCCAGGGGCAGAAGGAGGTGGGAGACCCCTGGGGGTGCAGGGGACGTCAGGCAGAGGGGGGCAGGCTTGTGACCCTAAGTGCCTGCAGGAGCATCCCACACATGTTCCGGAATATTCCTGTGAGCCCCAGACCAGGGAGCCCTTATACCCCTCAGCAGTCGATCATTGGAAAAGCTAGGTTGTGCAAATTCAGAATTGAAGCACGACTGAGCCATGAAAATCAAAAAGCACTGCTGCCTCCAGCAAAGGTGATCACGAGGAGCAAACAGCAAGTGAGAAAAGCTGAAGATAAGTCCAGCCATCCCAGGGCGGGAAGTTAGAGAGGCATGGCCACCCGCCTGTGGGGGTCCCGGGGCCAGGGCAGGGTTGAAGCATGCTCTCTAGGCCCCTAGAGCTGCTTCAGAACCCCACGTGGCCATTGGCAGGGTGGGATACACGCGTCTGCAGGCTATGCTGTGTCTTGTCGTAAAATGGAGTCTTCAGAAAACTGTTCTCACAGGGACCCCAGGCCACCACTGGGTCCATCCCCTCTCATCTTTCCAGAACTCTTCTTCTTGCACCCAGCGCTCATGCCCATCTCCCTGTAAAGCACACATGTGCTCACACCACAGGCGTGTTCTCTGCTGAGTGTCCTGTCTGTCTCCCACTTGGTGGTACCCCTTGGGAGGCTCTGTGAGGTGAGACCCATGAGGTCACTGCAGAGGTTGCCACGTTCCTCTGCACCTGTCTCCGCACAGAGGAAGAGGGTTCGCGGAACCTGCCTGAGTTGGTGGCCTTTGACTGGTCCCAGGTTTTGCCGTCACAAATAGGAACCGTGTCTGCACAGTCATGGGGAAGTGAGGACACAGGCTTTCGCCCAGAACAGAAGCTGGGTCTTGCTTTCCGAGTGGTGGCCACCAAGCCGTGGTCCCCACGCAGCCCCGGGCAGGGCGCTTTGGGCTTTGGAGCTGACGAGTGAGGGTGGGCCTCTGCTATGTTCATTGTGTTTCTTTGATTTCAGAGTAAAACCATGTTGAAGAGCTCTTTTGAAATGATTTGCTGTGAAGCATCTATTTACATATTTTGCCAATTTGTTTCTCTACAGAAGTTTTAAACTTTTATATATTCAGAGTTGTTATCCTGTTTATTCTTTAAAGGTTGCTATGTGGTTTTTTTAAAAATAATCTTTCAGATCAGTTCATTTACTCCGTCGTGTCCAACTCTTTGCTACTCCGTGGACTGCAGCACACCAGGCCTCCCTGTCCATCACCAACTCCTGGAGCTTACTCAGACTCACATCCATCGAGTTGGTGATGCCATCCAACCATCTCATCCTCTGTTGTCCCCTTCTGCTCTCGCCTTCAATCTTTCCCAGCATCAGAGTCTTTTCCAGTGAGTCAGTTCTTTGCATCAGGTGGCCAAAGTATTGGAGTTTCAGTGTCAGCATCAATCCTTCCAATGAACACCAGGACTGATCTCCTTTAGGATGGACTGATTGGCTCTCTTTGCAGTCCAAGGGACTTTCAAGAATCTTCTCCAGCATTATACTTCCAACACTGTACATCAGTTCTTTGATGCTCAGCTTTCTTCATAGTCCAACTCTTACATCCATACATGACTACTGGAAAAAACCATAGCTTTGACCAGATGGACCTTTGTCGGCAAAGTGATGTCTCTGCTTTTTAACATGCTGTCTAGGTTGGTCATAGCTTTTCTTCCCAGGAGCAAGCATCTTTTAATTTCATGGCTGCAATCACCATCTGCAGTGATTTTGGAGCCCCCCAAAATAGTCTGTCTCTGTTTCTGTTGTTTTCCCATCTATTTGCCATGAAGTGATGGGGCCGGATGCCATGATCTTAGTTTTCTGAATACTGAATTTCAAGCCAACTTTTTCACTCTCCTCTTTCACTTTCATCAAGAGACTCTTTAGTTCTTGGCTTTCTGTCATAAGGGTGGTGTCATCTGCATATCTGGCAGATTGTCCGGCAATCTTAATTCCGGCTTGTGCTTCATCCAGCCTGGCATTTCACAGATGTACTCTGCATATAAGTTAAATAAGTAGGTGACAATATACAGCCTTGATGTACTCCTTTCCCGATTTGGAACCAGTCTGTTGTTCCATGTCCAGTTCTAACTGTTGCTTCTTGACCTGTATGCAGATTTCTCAGGAGGCAGATAAGGTGGTCTGGTATTCCCGTCTCTTGAGGATTCTCCAGTTTGTTGTGATCCACACAGTAAAAGGCTTTAGCATTCAGTAAACCGGAAGTAGGTGTTTTAATAATCTTTACCATTTCAGTATTCTTAAAAATTCTTTCTTGTTATACTCTTTATAGTTTCAGTCTCCACAACTAACTCTGAGCCTCTGAGGATCTGTTTTGGCTTAAAAATGGAGTCCCTGATCACCCCACCCATGTCCCCCACCCAGGCATCTGGGAGCCGCCCTCTCCAGGGTTGTCCTGCCCAGGGGGTCAGCCTGGAGTGGATATGGCCTGTTCTGGAGGGTCCTCTCTGCGTGTTATGATTCTTCAAGTTGCTTGATGAGCTCAGGTGGGCAGCCTCTTCTGCCCCACACTTTGAAGGATCAAGTTGACGCTTCTCCAAAGAAGGGGCCTGGCTTTTGGCCGGAGAAAGACACACACGACAAGGATTGTCTTTTCGTTAAGGTGATCCTTAGAAGCAGGAGTAAGCATGCACGCACTCCTTTGGGGTAGGCGTGGTTGTTTGGCTTTGCCCTTTCCCCAGAAGTGCGAGTTAAGCCACAGCTGTTTTCACCTTGAGCTTTGCATTCCTGGTATGAACTCTTATTTGTCATTTGTGTTTTTCTTTTAGTGTGTTGCTGGATTCTGTTGGCTAGTTTTATTTATTTTGTGTATTTGTGTGGTTTTTTTGCATTGATAGTCACAAGTGAGCTTGGCTGCTGAGGTAGTTCAGTGGCAAGGGCAGGAGAGAGTCTGTGAATGTTTAGAACCACTGAGGAAGCAGAAGCCATCTGCAGACGGCTGCCTTTGAGAGGGTCAGCAGAGACTTGCCCTCATGCACCCAGCTGACCCTACAGGGTCTGGACCTGCTCAGGTTTTGTCCTGGGCTGTTCCCTGGCCCAGGGCCCTCCCACATGACGGTGCTCAGTGGAACACATGGGCATAAAGACCTTTTTCTGTTGTTTAAAAATAGGTCTGTGATGTTGGACCGAGCCGAGAACCTCCTCCACGACCACTACGGTGGGAAGGAGTACTGGGACGTGAGTGTTGCCTTGAGCGTCTGTGTGAACGCGTGTAGTTTGGGAAACATATCCCTCCCCCCCAACTCCTTAACACACACACACGTGCACACACACAGCAGCTCCTGTGTCCACCTGCTGCCTAACGCAGTGAGGCCGAGTATCTGGGGGTGGGCCTGCCGGCGAGTGCTCCCCACCTGCCCACGGAGGTGCTCCCGGGAGAGGGCTGGGGCGTCCCAGGCCCTCCTCCTGCACTGGCTGTCCCTGCTGCTGGTGCTGGGAGCCTGGACGAGAGCTCTGGCCCCATGTGCTCAGCCATGGGAGGTGGGCGCTGTCTGCTCGAGTCCTGGACAGGGGAGTTGGGCTCTGCTTTGATGGGGAGGTGCTGGCTGTGGTGGACAGATGGTGCTGGAGGTGGGCCAAGGCCTTCTCCCGTCCTTCTGGGGTGGAGAGGCCTAGTCATCAGGTGTCTGGTTCGGAAAAGAGGTGCAGTCCTGCCCATGGAGGCCCAGTGCAAAAGCATCAGACGTTCCCTGAGAAGAGCCCTTGGCTACAAGGTGGAGACCCAGGTGACGTCGGCACGCCTGGCCTGTCCGGGGCTCAGCCAGAAACATTGGGGTGGGTGGGCGGGCTGCGGGGACAGCTCCCACCTTCCCACGGGTACCAAAACTGACTCTTAGCAGGGACATTTTTCTGTTGTTGATGTGAAATAGAAGTGGGGATTGGGCAGGGCAGAGGCCCCCAAGTGAGAGCCCTGCTCCTTGGACTCGGGCACCTCCTGATGGGTGGGTTCAGAATCACAGAAGGGCCATTGTCATCATGTGGACACGGGTTCTATGCCTCTCAGCCCTGCAGGGTGGTGACCCTTCAGCACTTTCCTGACCCTGCCAGTCACATTCACTTAGCCAGAGCTGGGCCCTAGGCCACAGGACACTTGGGAAGAGAGAGAGCTGCAGCGCCGGACTGCACAGCCCGTCGGAGCGTACCAGGCCGATGTGGTCACACCCCCTGGACGCTCCTGACCGTCCGAATGGTGGGCTCCACCTTGAATCCGCTGCACAGCCCATGGGCCAGTGGCCAACCTGCCTGAGGCCCTAGCTCGCTCGTTGTCCTCGGGTTGGACTCTGGATGAATGAGGGGGTTCTGGGGATAAGAGGGAGTGGCGGGCAAGGAGGGTTGGTGCTGGGCTCATGGCCTGTCTTCCTACAGACCCGGCGCAGCATGGTGTTTGCCAGGCACCTGCGGGCGGTGGGGGATGAGTTCAGGAGCAGGTACCTCAACTCCACGGACGTGGCCGATGGAATCCCCTTCGAGGAGGACTGGACCCGGATGAAGGTACCCCCCTTGCCCCCGTAATCTTTGGGGGTGGGGTGCATTTCTCTCCTGAGATGCCTCACAACTAAGCCCTTAAACGTTAGGAAGGGTCTGAAGGGGGCATGCCTGCCCATCACAGGGCTCCTGGCCCTGCACCTCAGTTACCCGAGCTGCTGCTTGTCTGCAGGGAGCCCCATCCTAGTGTAAACCTGAGGACATTGGTGATCAGTCCAGGGACAGACCCCGTCAGGCCTGAATCCCGCCTGCTTGTCACCAGCTCAGCCAGTTTGGTCCCCTTTGGCCAGGTCAAGCTGGGCTCCTCGCTGGGGGGCCCGTACCTGGGCGTCCACCTGAGGAGGAAAGACTTCATCTGGGGGCACCGGGAGGACGTGCCCAGCCTGGACGGGGCTGTGAGGAAGATCCGCAGCCTCATGAGGGCCCACCAGCTGGACAAGGTGTTCGTGGCCACAGACGCCGTCAGGAAGGGTATTCAGCTCCTGTCCATCTGTTCCTCCTTGGGTTAATAGTGGGGTTGTGTTTCTGTGCTCGTCCCCCACCCTGTGGTCCTGCTGTGGGCACACGTGCGTGTGTGTGCGAGTCCCTCTTGGCCTGTGTGAGTCGTGGGCATGTGTATATGCATGTGCTAGTCCCTTGCAGTCTGAGAGTCGGCACATCTGCATGCGTGAGTCCCCTGCACCCTGCAGAGTAGTGGGTATGTGCATGCCTGTGCGACACCCCTCTAGGCTGTGCAACACCCCCGTGCCCCCCTCTCACCGGCCCCCTCGCACCCACAGAGCTGGAGGAGTTGCGGAGGCTGCTGCCTGAGATGGTGCGGTTCGAACCCACGTGGGAGGAGCTGGAGCTCTACAAGGACGGGGGTGTGGCCATCGTGGACCAGTGGATCTGCGCGCACGCCCGGTGAGCGCCCTGCTCACGTATGGCCCGTGTTCCCGGCTGGGTCCTCATGTGCAGACAGGCTGGTCTGCTCGCCCCCCCCGAGTCCTGAGCCCAGGTCGCTTGCTGGTGACCGGCTGCAGGGAACCCCAGCTGAGGGGACTGGGGCGAGGGCCCGGGCAGGTGTCTGGGTGGGTGGTGGATGGGGGGATTGCACTGCAGCCCTGGTGACAACCTGTTCCTCGGCAGGTTTTTTATCGGCACATCGGTCTCCACATTCTCCTTTCGAATTCACGAGGAGAGGGAGATCCTGGGCTTGGACCCCAAGACAACATACAACCGGTTCTGCGGGGATGAGGAGAAGGCGTGTGAGCAGCCCACTCACTGGAGGATTGCGTACTGAGCCCCCACGGCTGCCCGAGGACACGTGTCCTCTCCCGGATCTCAGGCTGGGGACCCCGCGGAGCGCACTGTGTGTGTCCTCGGCCTGGGTGTCTCTCTGTGAGCCGGTGCCTCTGCGTCCCCAGGACTTGGGTTGCTTTCACTTGGGATCCATCCGGAAGCAGGCGTCTGCAGCCAGCGAGGCCCCCGGTGATGCCGCGGAGGTTCCGGCTTGTCCTTACTGACCTTGGCCTGTGGGGTTTCCAGCAGCGTTGGCAGGCCTGGTACCTGGGCTGCTCCAGCCCTGGGCCAGTGGACGCGATGCTGACCCTGCCTGTGCCCCAGAGCAGTGCCCTTGGCCCTGCCCCCCTCCCCACAGAGCCCCGTGCCAGCTGGACGGCAGGCGGACCCCACCTCACCAGGGCTGGGCTGAGGCTTGTGGGGCTGTGAGCCCCACCCCTCCCCTCGGCCTGAATCAGAGCACCAGAACGGTGCTCAGGACGGCCCGGTGCTCTGGCTCCTGTTGGGGGGCGGGGGGAAGCCCTTCCGTGGTTGTCTGCAGGGTCTATCCAGCCAGTGTGGTCCAGCGGCCACAGCAACACGCCGGGCAGCCGATGCTCATCCTTGAAGCCTCTGTGCCCCCGCCCCCCCTGCCTTGAGGGCAAAGGGAGCAGGCTAGAGGAGCAGGGTCACTCCAGCCCCGGACCAGGCGCCCACCTTCCCCAACACGTGGGGTGACTGCTGGTGTGGGTGTGGGGAGCCATGCAGAGTTTGGGGGTGGGGTACCCAGAGCCCTGACCTTCCTGCGTCTCCTTCAGGGTCATAGGTGCCACTCTCGGCCGTGCAGGGTGAAGTGACAAGATATTTATTCTTTCTCCATTTGTATATCAAATGTTAATAAAACACATTTTCTAAAAGCGGTGCTTCTTCCGCCCGAGTACTCTTGGCCAAGAGCTGGACCAAGCATTTGGACTTGGTCGTCACCTTATTCTTTGAGGAAGGCAAGCTGCTCTGTCATCAGTGTGTTTGTGGGTGTGAGCGTGCTCGAGGCAGTGCGCACACCGCCAGCCCCTCTGTCCTTTGCTTGTGGCCGCAGATGTGTTGGTAAAGAGTCCATGGTTGCAGACATCTTGAGAACTGCTGTCATCTAGGCGCCAAGTGGTGGGAGCCCTGAGGTCACAGAGCCCTGAGGCCATCAGCAAGGCCTCGCACGGTGGAGACAGCTTGGGCTGCTGTGCGGAGACAGGAGGACCCCCTTTCACAGGCCAGGCCAGGCTAGGTCCCCCGGGACACACATCCCAGAGGTGTCTGGTCAGAGGGTGGGAGGAGCAGGTGGCAGATGACCCATGCCCTCTTCAACTGGTGCCCTCTCTCCTGGGGGTTTTTGTTCAGTCGCTGAGTTGTGTCTGACTGTGACCCCGTGGGCTGTAGCACCCCAGGCTTTCCTGTTTCACTATCTCCTGGAGTTTACTCAAACTGCCCCACCAACCATCTCATCTTGTGTAACCCTCTTCTGCCCTCAATTCTTCCCAGCTTCAGGGTCTTTTCCAATGAGTCGACTCTTCGTAACAAGTGGCCAAAGTATTGGAGTTTCAGCTTCAGCATCAGTCCTTCCAGTGAATATTCAGGGTTGATTTCTTTTAGGACTTACTGGTTTGATCACCTTGCTGTCCAAGGGACTCTGAAAAACCTCCAACACCACAGTGCAAAAGCATCAATTCTTTGGCACTCAGCCTTTTATGGTCCAAATTACATCCATACATGACTACTGGAAAAACAATAACTTTGACTATACAGACCTTTGTTGGCAAAGTAACATCTCTGGTTTTTAACATGCGGTCTAACTTTATCATAGCTTTTCTTCAAGGAGCAGGCATTTTAATTTCATGGCTGCAGTCACCGTCCACAGTGATTTTGGAGCCCAGGAAAATAAAATCTGTCACTCTTTGCATTGTTTCCACATCTGCCATGAAGTGATGGGACCAGATGCCAAACATGTCATTGTTTTTGCACCTGGTGAGGAGGGACCTCACCAAGCTCCTTCCATCTCTTGTCCGGACCCCCAGTCTGCTCCAGCTGATGCCTGCTGACGCACTGATCACTCAGCGTTGACCTTCTGGAATGCAGACATTTTAACTATCAGGGCTGCGTCTCCTTGTCTGTGTAGAAGGTCAGGAGTCAGGCGCGCAGGCAGGAGCCAAGCCAATGCTCTGATTGCCTCCCATCCTCCATACCTGCCCCAGTGACCCCCGCCACCCCGCCCCATCCTCAAAGGCAGACACAGTTCAACCTCAACCAAGTGGAGAGGCCGGCCTGAGGTAAATATTCATGTCCCTCCTGCCTGCTGGTTATCTCTGTGATTAAGTCGGCCCTTGTTCAGGGAGGCGATGACACAGCCAATTAACTCTCAGGACACTGTCACCAGCATTCAGAGAAACCCAGATAATCGTGGTCCTTTCCAACCAAGAGAGGGAGGTGAGAGTGTAAAATTCAAAGGCATCACTTACAATGAAGATTGACTTCCAGAAATCCTGTCTTGGCTCATGTACCTGATTCTGGCCGTGGACCCCGGGGTCAAGGTCGATGATGTCTAGGTGTGGATTTGGGGAGAGCAGGAGCCCCCTCTGTGGAGACAAGGAATCCCATCCAGGCATCCCACCCTGGGCGACCGACTTGGGTGAAAGAACCAGGGCCTGGGCTCCTCCCAGAGGGAAGAGACTTCTGTTGCAAGAGCGCGCATGCAGGCCCAGAGGATGTCTCGGGGGCGGGTGTCTGGGCCTGGGTCCCCTCTAGATGGGAAGATGGGATTCTCTTCCTGAAGCCAAGCATCAATCAAGAGAACAGAAACCCCACCAAACTCTGCCCTCCAAAGTGCATATGTGCCTCCTGAGGCCATCAACAAGGAGGCCAAGCTGAGGGAATGGGACGTATGAAGCCAGTGGAAACCAGATGCCTCCTGGTTGGGGCTGGTGACAGGACTTCTCGCATGGCTTTAGGGCAGGCTCTACCAGCAGACACCCCTCACCTGCTGGTGTCCAGGGAGGCACAGGAAAGGTACAGCAGGCCACACACACCTGAGCTTCCCCCAGGCACCCCTGAGCCCTTGCCTGGACACACCTCAGCCCCTCACCCCAGCCACCCCGGAGCCCTCGCCTGGAGATACCCCTGCACCCCACCTCAGGCACCTCTGAGCTCTTGCCCCAGGCTGCCAGACCAGTGTAGGAATTAGGAGTCCCTGGATCCTCAGATGACAGTATCTCTGGGGGCCTGCTGGGGGTTGGTTCTCCAGAGCCTCCTCACCCCACCTGCCCCCGTGTCTGCCCAGGGCACCAGGCACCGTGAGCCTCTCTGACTCCCCACTGCCCCATCGCGGCCACCCTGGTATGGCTAGGCCGGGCCTCAGACCACCAGTAGTTGGCTGCAGCCACACACCCAGGCTTGAGATCCGAGAGGGCTCAGGAGGAAGGACGTGGGGCTGCCTCCTACCCACTCTCCTGCTGACCTGCAGGGCTGGGCCTGTGGGCCTGGCCATAGGAAGGCTGCAGGCTTGTGGTCACTGTCCGGCTCTGCTGTGTGGGAGCTCCCTCCAGGGTCAGCCAGGCCCTAAGTCCTTCCATCATGGGGTAGGTAGGGTAAGACCTCCTTGCCCACGGTCACCATGAGGCCGGTGGAGACCCCAACTGCTCACCTGCCTCTTCTCCTCCTGACCCATGAACACAGCCCGTGTCGGGTCCTCTCTGGGTCGCCCCACTGCCCACCAGCCCACAGCTCCTGCCCAGATGGCCCAGTGGACGTGGAAGCTAGGGCCCGACTCCTGGAGGCTGGGCGAGGAACCAGGCTGCCTGCCAAGAGTGTACCCTGGTTTCCAAAACACATCCCAGACATGCGCTTGCCAGGTCCCCACTGGCCCCTCCTCTTGGCCCCTCCCCACCACGCCCCGCCCCGCCCCTGAGAGTTCCGTCTGCCCTGGCTGAGCTCTGCGTGTGTCCAGGGCAGGGGGCGTCCCTCGTGCACACTTGACCCTGGCCCGCTCCATGGCACCCTCACAGCGGAGCCCTTGACCCTGACTGCAAGCCTGGTAGACCTCCAGTCAGGGGCTCTGAGCTCACTGGGGGCCTCCTCCCTGGCTGACCATGCAGGACATCGTCACGGGTCCCCTCTCCAGCCCAGGGCTCCCCCGAATCCTTACCCCAAAGCCTTCACCCACACTCTCCTCTGTCCTACCTGCAGGCCCCCAGCTTCGAGTCAGCCAGAGCCCACCTGGAATGGACAGCAGCAGCCTGAGACCCCCCCACCCCCCCCTGGCCCGCGCCACCCTGAGACCCTCAGCCCGCCTCCCTGCCTCTCACCTCTGCCAAGCCCCGCTGCCCTCCCCTCCCTTCACTCTGCCCAGATTCCCTCTGCTGTCCACTCCTCTGCTCATGTCGTCCCTTCTCCTGAGCTGCCCAAACCCTCCTCATAAGCAGACGGGAGACAAATGAACTGAACTGACTTAGATGCTCCTCCTGGTCTTGACCTCCCGTCCCACTGGGCTCACGCTGGGCCCTGGTTCTCCTCTGGGCCGGCTCTGTCTGCTGGCACCTAAGCTGCCTGCCTTGAGCCCCAGCCGGCCTTCGGGACCCCTTCCGGGAGACAGGACCCCCATCACCCAGTGCCCGTGGCCGCACTTGCCACCAACACCATCGCGGTTTGCTCCCGGCCATCCAACCCTGAACCCCCACAGGCTTGTTGAGGGGTCACACAGCAGAGCCCCTACTGCAGGGAGGAAGGACTTTGGGGCCTGAGAGAGGGGTCAGCTCACCCGTGAGCCCCAGCAGGGCTCAGGAGCTGCCGCGTTCAGGCTGCCCCCACGACCTGGTCAGTCCTGGGGCTCTGGGCAGGGATGTCCACGCTGCTGCGGATGCTGACATGGTGCCCCTGTGGGCATCACAGGGGGACCGGCCACGCACTTCTGGGTTCATGCCCTAGGGGCCAGAGTGGACCTGGCTCCCTCCTCTTCTCCATCCAGCTCTGGCCCTAGGGCTGCCCTGCTGACCAGCATGACTGGGATCCACGTCCGGAGCTGGGTGACTGTCCTCCCTGAAAACAGGAATAAAATTCAGATTTGACCTGGAGATAAACCATGTTCTTATGGTCGGGGAGATGTTCAGCCACCCTGCAGGCCTTGTGGCATTGAACGCAGGGTCTCCTGCCCTGAAGACCAGAACTTTCTTTGTGACCTTCCCCCAAACTGGGCAGCTGGGAGCCCCTGGGAGCACCCTGCTGCCCTCACAGCCACACGGACAGATTCCCCTGCAGCCTGGTGCCCTCCAGCTGGTTCCAGCACCCCCATCCTCAGCAGGGCAGGGTGGGGGGAAGGGTGTGTGGGATAGGGGTGGTGGGGTGGGGGAGCTCAGCACCAAAGGGGATGATGAGGGCCACCTGAGCCGGGTGCGGAGGGAGCATCCTTCCTTCCCTCTGACCCGCAGGGTGCCCGGGGAGGGAGGGCTGGCTGGAGCCCAGTGCTCCCCAAAAGTCAACCAAGCTGGTCCGCAGATTTAATAACCCGGTTCCTGAGGCCCAGGGGAGGTAACAGGATGCAGAGCCCTTTCTGCTGGGCGCCAGAGCCATTTGTCCCAGGACCGTCCATCACTCCTGGATGACATTAGCTGGCTAATGGAGGTTAGATACTGCAAGAAATGGCCTGTGACAAATTAAACCTCTTGATTCTATTAAAAGGCCTTTTCAGGACAAACTAGGGAGGCTCTGTGTTTCTGGGGTCTCTCTCTTCACGGCGGAGCTGTGTGCACAGCGGGCAAGTCGGGTGTGTGGGGGGGACACAGTGCCGTTGACTGTATCCTGGGATAAGCATGACACAAGCCCCCCTGCAGGCCCCCCACCACCCCCCTTCCACCACACCCCCACCCACATACACCCTGGCCTGTCTCCGGAGGACCTGACGGCAAAGCTAGTCTGCAGAGCAGGCGCCTATTGGCTCGTGAATTTGACGCTGGGGTCTGGGGCTCAGCTCCTTGCACTGCCCCCTGCCTCAGCTTCCCAGGGACGGCGAGGATGGGTAGCAAGTGCCGAGTGAGCAGTGACAGCATCTTGAGGAGACATGGGCGAGGCGGCAGTTTGAGGAACGAGTGATGTTTTGCTGCCAGGACATGAAGGGGTGGCGAGGCTGGTCCTACAAGTGGTTAGGAGAAATACGGCCCAAGAGGAGGAAGGAGTGGATGCGGAAGGATTGGCTGCCTCTTCCAGGAGTGGGCGTGGTGCTGAGCACCAGCGACTGACAGGGAAGGGGTTCTGTGGACCCTCGGTGACTCTGAGTGGGGCTCCCAGCCACACAGGGAGCAGGGCGAGGAGGGAGCTCCCAGCAGAGGACTTCTGCTCCCTGAAGAGGCTCAGTGAGCTGCTCAGCCACCCCTTTTGGATGCAAGGCTGAGCCCATGAGCGTGGAAGGGGAGCTCCCAAAGGCCACAGAGGGAAGTGAGGGTGCAGCACAGGCTATGTCCAAGCAGATGTCACTGGAGGATTTCCAGATGCTGGCTCTCATATTCAGAAGGCTCAGTGAATCCCAGAAGGTTAAGTCAAGAGATGTACATGCAGAGAATGACAGTGAAACTGCAGAAAAACTGAGACAGAGAAGGTCCCCGAGTCCCTAGAGGCAGGGGACCAATAACCCACGAAGAGCAGCTAGACCAGCTGCTGACGTCTTCACAGGACTCAGGGCAGAGGTAGACTCAGGCCCAGGATGAAGATTTTGTTACCAGCAAAACTATCTTTCAAGGATCAGAACAAAACATAGCTTCAGTTCAGTTCAGTCACTCAGTCGTGTACGAATCTTTGCAACCCCATGGACCGTAGCCTCTTAGGCTGTCCGTGGAATTCTCCAGGGCAGAACACTGGAGTGGGTTGCCATGCCCTACTCCAGGGGATCTTTCCAACCCAGGGGGCGAACCCGGGTCTCCTGCATTGTAGGCAGATTCTTTACCACTGAGCCACCAGGGAAGTCCCCATAGAAAGGTGTAAACAAACCCAAATATATCAGCAATTCCAATAAATGTAAACACATAAAACTTCCAATTAAAAGACTAGATTGAGTAAAGGATGAGACCAACCCTTTAGTCAAGCTCTGAGCTGCTCTCGAGAGGCCTGTCCTGTCCTGGGTGGGAGATGTGGCCAGGCCTCTGGGAGCCTCTGCTGTGACGTGAGCTGGCATGGGCTGGCCCTCTGGGCCCCACAGTGAGGGTACAGCCCCACTGCTTTGGATTCTCACACCCAGGGCTTCAACCCACAGAGCTCAGATGGTCAGAAGTCCAGCATGGAGCCCGAACAAAGAGGTCTTACCTGGATCAACGTCTGGCTCCCTCGGCTGTTGGGGAGCTCAGCCCTTCTCGTGATTTCCACGTGGCTCCTACATCTCTAGTGCCTCGTGGTCTGGTGCCACCGGGCTCTCTGCACCTGCCCCATCACCACCCCCACCTGCCTCTGCCTGGGGGACTCCATGGCCACACCCACGTGCCTGGGTAACCCAGGACAGCCTCCTGTTTTCAGGTCCGAGCCGTGATTGCTGACGTGCATCAGCACCACCCCTTGTGCTGTGAAACGTAAGAGGCTCCTGGGCATCTTGCTCGGGGACAGAGATGACCTGGCCAATTTCTGCCAACCACACCCAGGATCTGAGCCAATCTGGTGTCCTGTTGGTTTCCAGAAGGGATGGAGCTGGCCAGTAGCCAGAGGTGAGGGCCTCACCTGGAAAGGGAGTTTTGTTAACCTTCACCTGCAGGAAGCAGCAGGGCCATGTCAGGGTTTGGGTTCCAAATACGGAGGGAAATATGATTCCCATGCAAGCTCCCTCCTTTTACCCCCACACGTCTGTCTCCTCAGAAGCACTGTTAAGTGCAACCAGGGCAGGATCAGGAAGCCAGTGCATGGGCGCAGGCACTGCAGGGGGCCAGGCAGTGCAGGGGTGCCGGGGTGAAGGGTGAAGGCAGGCAGGTTGTATACGGGTCCAGGGTGCAGGATGCGTAGGGGTGCCGGTGGTACAGGGGTCCAGGGGTGCAGGCAGTGTAGGGGTGCAGGGCTGTCGGGGTGCAGATTGTGTGGTGGTGCAGGTAGTTCGGGGGTCCAGAGGTGCAGGCTGTGTATGGGTACAGGGGTACAGGTTCGGGGTAGAGGCTGTGTAGGGGCTCAAGGGTATAGGGGTTCAGGCTGTCTAGGGGTTCAGAGATACAAGGTTTTGGGGTTCAGGCTGTGTAGGGGTGCAAGTGGAACAGGCGTGCAGGAGTGCAGACTGTGTGGGGGTGTAGATAGTAGAGGGGTTCAGGGGTGCACACTGTGTAGGGGTGCAACGTGGTGCCTGGGACCTGAAGCTGAGCTCTGCATTTTAGGGCGGGTTCTGCCCTTCCCTGAGCTCACATGCATAAATGGGAAGGTGATCCCGTACCTTCGTCTAGTGAATAGGGCTGGTTTCTGACTTTCGTGTCCAGCTGGTCGGGGAGTGGCTTCCAGCTCTAACACAGCTGGGTCTCAGCCCAGCCACCAAGCAGGGGCAGTGCCCTAGACCACCCTACTTCTCACCACCTGACTTTGGCCTCTTAGTCCTCCAGGTCCCAGTTTCCAAAGCTCTGAATGAAAATAGAGCCCCTGTCTGGGCTTGGGAAGGGCCCCCTAGGCTGCCAGGAACATAAAAAGGCTTCAATAGATGTCAGCCAATGAGCATTATCAGTACAGATAGTGAATCTTCTGAAATGGAAGCTTTTTTAAAAAAGTCAGCCACAGTAAAAAGAAAAAGGCTCAATTAGTGAAAAACACAATGGAGATGGTAGACTGTGTTTTTTTCTGCTCATCTGTGTACATACTTCTTTCTTTCTTTTAGAACATCTGTGATGTGTCTGAGAACCTAAGACTCCTGACTCTTTTGAACCAACTTAAACACAACCCCTCTACAAATAGTACTTAGTAAATTACTACTATGTTATCAGTTATAGCAAAAGTCCCAGAGATGGGTATGTGCTTTGACCCAGCAATCTTGCTTGGGGTGCGGTGAGGGTGGGGGGGTAGCTGAAGAAAATAACTCACCTCAAATAAAACCCCCATGAAGATGTCCATTGTAGTGTTAGTTATAAAAGTGTGCGATGACAAGGCACATGTTGGTCAATGTACGTGTCCTAAGTGGACAAGGGGGCACTGAAAAGTGTAATAGAATCAGGTGTGTAGATGAGCCTTGATGTGAAGTCAAGCGGAAAAGGGATAATATCAGAATAGCACAAACTCCATTTTTACAACCATGAGTTAATTAACGTAAGACATGAGCAAAAATTAATGTGTCCGTTTTGGTGGGTTGCAGATAACTTGCTCATTTTCAGGCTTGTCTTCAGTATTTCTGGTTTCTTGTGATAAGAAAGGGCTTCAGGTGGTGCTAGTGGTAAAGAACCTGCCCGCCAATGCAGGAGACATAAGAGATGCAGGTTCGATCCCTGGGTTGGGAAGATCCTCTGGAGAAGGAAATGGCAGTGCACTCCAATATTTGAAGGGCAGTGTCAACTACAAATTGGCACCCGCCATGGGTGCTTACCATCTACCTCTACAAGGATTAGATCATGTGCGCTGCAGCTGCTGACCTTCAACACCCCCTGAGGGAGTTCAGGGTGGAGAGCAGGAATGAGGCATCTGTGCTCAGGGAAAACTGGCAGGACAGGTCTTCAGATAGTTAGATGGTTTCAGGACTGGATTTTATGAGCCCAGTTTTTGCATCTCCTCGTACCTAGAAAGGGGCTTCCCTGGTGGCTCAGGCAGTAAAGTGCCTGCCTGCATTACGGGAGACCCAGGTTTGATCCCTGGGTTGGGAAGATCCCCTGGAGTAGGGCATGGCAACCCACTCCAGTATTCTTGCCTGGAAAATTCCATGGATGGAGGAGCTGGTGAGCTACAGTCCATGGGGTCACAAAGAGTCAGACACGACCGAGCAACTTCACTCACTTATCACATATCTAGAAAGGCACTACAATCCTCATGGTGACAACTGTTCCCCATGGCTAGCAGAAACCTTCTGGACAAATGTGTGCTAAATTGCATGTACTCCCCCTTCACCAAAATCACATGACCTCCACCTGCCTCTTTGGAGCAGTGTCTCAGAGCTCTCTGCTGCAGTCCTCATTTTGCCCCAAATAAGACATAACTCAAGACTCTTGACATTGTGCCCTTTTTCAGTCGACAACACTCTGTGGGGGTGACCCTGAAGAGGCCCCTGTGGCCACACGTCCAAGGGAAGGTTATTCTCAGCCCTGATCGTGGGTTGGGTACGCGTCTGCATGACTGAAAAGTCATATGTGGTCAGAAGGCCATGAACTCCCTGTAACAGGGACCCTCACAACGCTGTAGGCTCACCCATAGGCCCAGGTGACCACCCCCCGCCTGAGCAGCTGCCAGAGTCCCCCACCACCCACGCTGAAAGAGGAGGACTCGGGAGAGGCAAAGAACTACTGGCTCGTGAGAGAAGCAGGAAGCAGAAACACTGCCACCCGTGGTGTCTCGCCATTAACTCCCTAGTCAGAGAGAAGTAGCCAGGGCTGTGATGCTGTCCACCCTATCTCTGCCGCCAATAGGACTCAGCATCCTTAAATAACAAATTCCCGCCGGAAGCACAGCCCCCACCGTCACCCACCATGAATTTTCTCTGCTTCTGCAACTGCTCTGCTCTGCTGGTTAACATTGTGAGAATTCCTGCTTGGCCAGACCAGAGCCCCCTCACCTTCCTGACTCGACGTCCCCGGGATGCTCCTAGTGGGTGTCAGTAGGCGGACGGTGGTGTGGGGTCTGAGGGGGGCCTGGTTTTCCTCCCCTCATCACCTTTGTCCCTCTGGCTCGCTCGTGCCTCACACCTGGAGGTCAAGCTGCCGCATCCCCCCTGGACAGTGGAAGGGCGCAGCCTGGCCCCAGTAGGGTGACTGTCCAAGTGTGGGCCTTGGGAGCACAGCAGCAGGTGGCTGTGTGTTTGGCCGTGGGGCCCCTTTGTGCTAAACTCTGGGCAATGTTTTCTGGGGTCAGTGATCACCTCCCAGCCAAAAGATGTCTGTGTAGGACTTTCAAGGGGTTCGCATGCTTATGGGCTGGGGAGGAGGTGGGCAAAGATGTGTGGAGGTTTGGCCAAGGGACCCTCGGAAGTTTGGAGTTTTGCCCTGGAAGGACTGGGGTGTCAGCGGGAGGCTGAGATTCTGTGAGGGCAGTGACAGCGGCCAGGGGACAGGCGTGGACATGCCACCAAAGCTGGCTTCCTGCCAGTTCACCTAAACTGAACTTGCCAATCAGATCACAGGCTGATGGCTGGCGGCCCAGAGCCTCTCCTTGAGAGCAGAGCCTGTCATCCCACCCCTGTCCCATGAACCACCCCCAGAGCATCCAGTGACCTTGCCCAGGGCCCACCCACCAGGGCGGGATGACAGGAGAGCTGCAGGGCCAGGAAGATGGAAACATCATCAATTCACACTACTTCTAAAAACATGAGATTTTACTTCTGTCAGAAATCATAACCTGGCCTGGCAATGACACCCCAGTCCAGCAGGTGTGGTCAGAAGTGCACAGGTCTCTGCACTTCCCACTCCTTCCTCCCCGTCAACCACCTCTGTACAACCCTCCTGCCACTTCTGCTGCCCTGACGACTTGGTACCCAGAGCGCCGTAAAGAGGCCAAGAGATGCAAACCAGGGCAGCCGATTCCCTGGGGGCGAGAACCTCAGTCAGTGGAGAGTGGGCACTAGGAGGGGCCCAGGCAGAGACCTTCCCTCTCCCCGGCCCCTGAGTGCTCCCAGAGCCATTTTCTCTGTGCAGCCTGTTCGGGGGAGTCCCTAGAGCTGAATGGATGCAGCTGCCAAGGTGGGTCATTCCAGCTCCTCTTGAAGCAGCAGCCAGTGCCCATGCCTCCCTTTGCACCGACCACATCTCTCCTTGCCCACTTCCCAGTTTCTTACACTCTCTGCCCTGTGTCTTCACCTCCCAGTTAAAGTACCAGCACTTTCATCCTGGCCTCAGTCTCTGTTTTCTGGAGAACCTCAGCTAAGACGAGCCATACCTAAGGGATACCGAAAGCGAAGAACAGCTGTGAGGACTTCTATTTCCTGTGTCTGGCAGATTAGATGCCCTGAACAACCCTTCTGAAGAAAATAGATGGATAGCTGGATTAAAAGAAAACATACAATATATCATAGACCTTTCATGAAAACAAAGAAATCACATGGCACCAAACAGAAGAAAATCAGGAACCCAGGAGGCAAGCTAGGTCCAAACCAGCGTTCAGATGTGAGGTGCCATGCAGGGTCCTACAGACCTGATGCCACTCTGACAACCACCCAGGGCTTGGAGGAAGACATAAGGCTGAGAACCTTCCAAAGTGGGAAACAGACAAGGACAATTCATAAAGCTGGTTGGAAACATAGGCAGAAGTAAGCAGACACACAGGAAAGATTCCCGTGTCAGCCCTGATAGTAGGGAAGGATAAAAGCCCCTCTGAGAATTCATCAACTCAAGCCAGACGTCAGTGACGTTGGTGATCTAAACTGACACTAACTGTGTGGCCAAAATTTCAAGCTGATTATTTATAATAATGGTCCCATATTGGTGGCATCCCCCAGGTAACAGAAGTGAACACAAAATTTTGGCAGAAAAATCAAGTGAAGGACTCAAAGAATTCCAACCAAATACATTTCCAAACCAAGCAAGCAATGATCAAATTATAAAGGAAAAAAAAAAAGTCACCATAAAATTCAGTGTCTAACAACAGATTAGATGCAGCTAAAGAGAGAAAGAGTGAACTGGAAAACAGATCCAAAGAAATTATACAAAATGCAATACAGAGAAACAAAGATATGGAAAACTTACAAGGAGCTGAAAAAAAATTGGAGGATACAAATAGAGGATTAACCATATGTTTAATAAGATTTTTCAAAAGAAATGATAGAGAAAACAGGGAAGAAGCAATGTTTCAAGAGACAGTACCGAGAACTTCTCTGGTAGATTAAAGATACCTGAAAGATTCAGTAAGCCAAATAAACCCAAAGGAGGGTAAATAAAAATAAATCTCTATTAAAATGTATGATGGTGAAACTGCAGAAACCAAGGGAAAAGAGATGTCTAAGAATAGCCAAACAGAAAAATCAGATTATGTATGAGAGAATGATGGTTAGACTATTGACTTCACATTGGTATCAATTGAAGCCATGATTGGTATACTGTCTTCAGTGTCCTGAGAGAAAATAGCCCAGTGTTATAGAAGCTATCATACTATAATTATGGTAATTTTCTTTCAAGCAAAGGAGAAATGTGAGAGTTTAACACAGAAATATGTAATTAAAAGTGAAAGCATACTTCAGATCCATGTTGTCTGATACTGTAGCCGGTAGGTACACATGGCTCTTTAAATTTAAGTTAAATTTACATTAAATAAAAAATTCAGCTCCTCAGTCACCCTAACCATATCTCAGTTGCCCATGAGCCACGCGTGGCTGGTGGCCACCAGACTGAACAGCACAGACTTTCCATCATCACTGCAAGTTCTATTGGACAAGGGATCCTTCATTATCTCCCAGAGCTTGCTCAAATGTATGTCCATTGAGTTGGTGATACTGTCTAACCATCTTATCCTCTGCTTTCCCCTTCTCTTTTTGACCTCAATCTTTCCAAGCATCAGTGTCTTTTTCAATGAGTCAGCTCTTCACATCAGATGGCCAAAGTATTGGAGCTTCAACTTCAGCATCAGTCCTTCCAGTGAATATTCAGGGTTGATTTCCTTTATGTTTGACTGTTTTGATCTCCTTGCTGTCCAAGAGACTCTCAAGATTTTTCCCCAGCACTGCAATTCTAAAGCATCAGTTCTTTGGTGTTCAGCCTTCTTTATGGTCCAGCTCTCATATCTGCACAAGATTATTGGAAAAACCATAGCTTTGACTATACGGACCATTGTTGGCAAAGTGATGTCTCTGTTTTTTAACATGCTGTCTAGATTTGTCATAGCTTTTCCTTAAAGGAGCAAATGTCTTTTAATTTCATGGCTGCAATCACTGCAGTGATTCTGGAGCCCAAGAAAATAAAATCTGTCACTACTTACACTTTTCCCCCTTCTATTTGCCATGAAGGACCGGATGCCATGATCTGAGCTTTTGCAATGTTGACTTTTAAGCTTCTTTCATTTTTGGTTTTTGGCCTCAGGGCATGTGGGATTTTAGATCCCCAACCAGGGGTTGAGCCAGCACTCCCTGAAGTGGAAGTTTAACCACCAGACCACCAGGGAAGCCCCATATACCACAGACTTTTTAAACTAAGTACGCACTCACGAAAGGACACTTAATACCTGAATGATCCCAGAGAACACAACTAGTAAATACATAGAAGAAAAAAGGAAATGACAAAAGGATTTTTAAAGCATGTCAGCAAACAAAATGAAGATAAAAAAGGAGGGAGGAAAAATCTATAAGGGGACAAATTAAAAGCATACACATTAGATCTGAAATGCTGCTATTGTGAATCTTACCATTTTGTGTATAATTAAGGAAGAAAACAGTTAGAACTGGACATGGAACAACAGACTGGTTCCCAATAGGAAAAGGAGTACATCAAGGCTGTATATTGTCACCCTGCTTATTTAACTCACATGCAGAGTACATCATGAGAAATGCTGGGCTGGAAGAAGCACAAGCTGGAATCAAGATTGCCCAGAGAAATATCAATAACCTCAAATATGCAGATGACACCACCCTTATGGCAGAAAGTGAAGAGGAACTAAAAAGCCTCTTGATGAAAGTGAAAGAGAAGAGTGAAAAAGTTGGCTTAAAGCTCAACATTCAGAAAACTAAGATCATGGCATCTGGTCCCATCACTTCATGGGAAATAGATGGGGAGATAGTGGAAACAGTGTCAGACTTTAATTTTTTGAGCTCCAAAATCACTGCAGATGGTAACTGCAGCCACGAAATTAAAAGACGCTTACTCCTTGGAAGGAAAGTTATGACCAACCTAGACAGCATATTAAAAAGCAGAGACGTTGCTTTGCCAAAAAAAGGTCTAGTCAAGGCTATGGTTTTTCCAGTGGTCATGTATGGATGTGAGAGTTGGACTATGAAGAAAACTGAGCACCGAAAAATTGATGCTTTTGAACTGTGGTGTTGGAGAAGACTCTCGAGAGTCCCTTGGACTGCAAGGAGATCCAACCAGTCCATCATAAAGGAGATTAGTCCTGGGTATTCATTGGAAGGACTGATGCAGAAGCTGAAACTCCAGCACTTTGACCACCTCATGAGAAGAGTTGACTCATTGGAAAAGACTCTGATGCTGGGACGGATTGGGGGCAGGAGGAGAAGCAGACGACAGAGGATGAGATGGTTGGATGGCATCACTGACTCGATGGACATGGGTTTGAGTAAACTCCGGGAGTTGGTGATGGGACAGGGAGGCCTAGCGTGCTGCGATTCGTGGGGTCGCAAAGAGTTGGACAGGACTGAGCGATTGAACTGAACTGAACTGAAGGAAGAAAAAACACTAACAATTGAAGGATGATGATAATTTCTTACCATGTCAATTATAAGACATATACTAATTTTGCATATATGTGAAAAATGTACATCTTAGAATTGATGGAATCAGGTAATAATATGGAGAAAATTAATCCTATTTTGCCAGCATTTACATGTGTAAATATAATACATAAAGTATAAACATGGACTAAGTCACACCATTTAAAGATATATAGTGTCGGGTTTTTTTTTTTCTCTTTTAAGTATTTATTTATTTGGCTACGCCAGGTCTTAGTTGCAGCATGTGGGATCTAGTTTCCCAACCAGGGATCAGACATGGCACCCTGCATTGGACATGTGGAGTCCCAGCCACTGGAACCAGGAAAGTTCCTGGATAACTTTTAGAATTTCAAATTATCTACTGTTTAGAAATCAGGCGATCACACACCATATTGTCCAAACCAGGTTACTTTGGACCATAAGAGGGGGTTCTAAACCTGGTTCTGGTTTAGAACCAGGGATGGCATAAACCATCACTCTCCAGGGCAAATCAAGAAGTATGGTTCTCCCACTTATAGGAGTGTTCAGTCTCTCAGTTTTGTCGACTCTTTGTGACCCCATAGACTGTGGCCTGCCAGGCTCCTCTGTCTGTGGGATTGTACAGGTAACAATACTGGAGTGGGTTGCCATTTTCTTCTCCATGAGAGATCAACCTTAAAAACAAGGGCATTAAAAAAATAGGTCAAAGTTAGAAGCAGAGAAACAAATTAAGCACTAATGAAAGACAGATGACAGATGACATAGTCTTAAAACGAGCGCCTGAGAGGGGCTGTGTCTGTTGCATCGTCTCCCCACAGGTTATGAAGGACAAGGACCCAATCTCACCCTGTATCCTCTCTTCTCCGAGGAACCTCGGGACTCCCAAGGAATGCACCCTGGGCGCGGGCCCACCTTCCTGTCGTTTCTGTGTCAATCTCTCCCCGCTGCATCATCTGTATCTGGCGGCCCTCTGCATGGGACTGTCCCCCGAGGTCTCACTGTTTGCTCTAGGACTGTTGATGTTCAGGAAGGGCTCACAGACTCCAATGTGCTTGGATCTGGTATTGTTGCCAAAGTGAGCATGACATTCTCTCCAGCTGTGACCCTGACTACAAACGCTCCAAACACACCTATTTTTTCCCTTAGTTTTGTCGCCAGGGGTGGGAAAGTAGGCAAGTAGAGCAAACTGAGTGACAGTAATGAATTTTGAATTTCAGTGTCCTTTTAATGTCAGGGGCTAAGTCACCCACCCTGCTGGTCACTAGGAATCCAGGGATTGGCTTTGTCCCCACGATGCTTCAGTTTCAACACAGGTAACCCTAAAAAGGGTGCCTTCTTCTGGATTCAGGCAGCACAGGGGTTGGGGCACAGAAGGAACGGCAGCCCATCTCCAGCTGCCTGGGCTCCAATCCCCCAGTGGATGAAGGGCGAGTGACCAGGCTCTGGTTGCTCTGCTGCTGGGCAGGTGACAACATTTTAAACTACGGTCGGCATTTCCACCCTTAAAGGTTAAAGATCAAGCAGTTTGAAATAATCTGGAAAAGAAACTGTCTCTACTTTGTCCCTTACATGACCCAGGGTTAGCTGTTCCTGACAGAAGGTCTAGAATAAACCAGGCACTTGTGAGACATGGGATTTTTTTTAAATAAAAGATACACTCTGGATGCGGTGGATCCCCCATCCCAGGGCCCCAAGGCATCATGATGAGCTGATTAGCTCTGGGCAGAAGGAGAAAGACAAACACTGCTTTGAATATCAATGTCATCTGACTTTGCTTAAAATTATTCCAGCTCCAAAAAGCCCTTCCCACCCACACTCTCTCAATCTCTTGGTTCTTTCTCCCCAAAGGAGGCTGTAGGGAGTGGGCTCAGGACATACAGTTGGACACTCAGCCCTGCAGACCCAAACCTGGGAGGGTCCTGTGCCCATGACATTCAGGGGACTGTCTTATGCCCTATGGGCCCAGTCAGCCTCATGACGGGGTCTCAGGGGTATCGGTCTTGGCTAGAGGCCCACACCAGGGCTTGGGAGTGGGGCAGTCACTACCCAAGCAAAAGGCTCTGTGGGACTCCCAGTGTGGACAGGATGGGTGGGGCAAGAGGGTCTCGAAGAGAGGCCCTCACAATTTCAGTTTTGCTGACAATCTCTGAGAGATTTCTGACACCCTGTTGTTATTGTTTAGCGGCTCAGTTGTGTCTGACTCTTGTGACCCCATGGACTGCAGCACAAAAGGCTTTCCTGTCCTTCACCATCTCCTGGAGATTCCCCAAACTAATCTCCACTGACTC
Source organism: Odocoileus virginianus (assembly GCF_023699985.2). Lineage (NCBI taxonomy): Eukaryota > Metazoa > Chordata > Mammalia > Artiodactyla > Cervidae > Odocoileus > Odocoileus virginianus. The sequence goes on along the minus strand of NC_069677.1, from coordinate 82,771,375 downwards.
GGTTATACCATTCAACCATCTCATCCTGTCAACTCCTTCACCTCCTGCCTTCATTCTTTCCCAGCTTCAGGGACTTTTCTAAAGAGTGGGCTCTTGGCATCAGGTGGTCGAAGTATTGGAGCTTTACCTTCAGCCTCACTCCTTCCAAAGAATATTCAGGGTTGATATCCTTTAATATTCACTGGTTTGATCTCCTTGCAGTCCAAGGGACTCTCAAGAGTCTTCTCCAACATCACAGTTCAAAAGCATCAATTCCTTGGCACTTATCTTTCTTCATGATCCAACTCTCACATCTATACATGACTACGGGAAAAACCATAGCTTTGACTATATGGACTTTGGTGGCAAAGGAATGTCTCTGTTTTTTAATACGCTGTCTAGGTTTGTCATAGCTTTTCTTCCAAGGAGCAAACACCTTTAATTTCATGACTGCAGTCACCATCTGCAGTGATTTTGGAGCCCAAGAAAATGAAGTCTGTTACTGACTCCTCGTCTATTTGCATGAAGTCATGGGACCAGATGCCATGATCTTAGTTATCAGAATGTTGAATTTTCAGCCAGCTTTTTCACCCTCCTCTTTCACCTTCATCAAGAGTGTCTAGAGTTCCTCTTCACTTGTCTATCACAAGGGTGGTGTCATCTGCATATCTGAAATTATTGATATTTCTCCCTGCGATCTTGAATCCAGCTTGTGCTTCATCCAGTTCAGCATTTCACGTGATGTACTCTGCATGTAAGTTAAATAAGCAGGGTGACAACATGTAGCCTTGACATACTCCTTCCCCAACTTTGAAAGTGTCCGTTGTTCAACGTCCGGTTCTAACCATTGCTTCCTGAACTTCATACAGGTTTCGCAGGAGGCAAGGTGGTCTGGTATTCCCATCTCCTTAAGATTTTCCACAGTTTGGTGTGATCCAAACAGTGAAAGCCTTAACATCATCAATGAAGCAGAAGTAGATGTTTTTCTGGAATTCCCTTGCTTTTTCTATGATCCAGAAGATATTGGCAATGTGATCTCTGGTTCCTTTGCCTTTTCTAAGTCCAGCTTGAGCAATGGGAGTTCTCGATTTACATACTGTTGAAGCCTAGCTTGGATAATTTTGAGCAGTAACTCTTCATATACTTTACGACTAAATTTCGGATCACAGGTATTCCCACTCCTGCGTCCTGCCTGGGACACTGTGCCCCTGACTTTCAGGCAGACTCCTGCTGCCTCAGACAGCAGCACCAGTGTCTGTCCTGGCGGGAGCCTGTCACCCCTCCCGGCAGCCGGTGGACGAGTCTACAGACCAGAAGGGACCACCTCTCCCCTGGTTCCTGTTACCCGATCTTCTGCTCCCTAGACTTGGACCTCTGGGTCCCCTGGACCATGCACCTGGGTGACTTCTTCAACCCTGGATCCAACACCCAGGACAGTCCTGGGGCCACCAGAGGAGCCCCGAGACGTTAACTGAACAAACGGAAGGAAATAACGGAGAACACCCCCAGCCCAAACACACACTCTGATCCAGGACACTGCAGTGCAATGCTCACTCGAACACACCTGGACGGCTCCTTTGCAGGTGGCTCTGCCCCAAGGCTGCCCTCTGGGCACCTCCCCAGGGCCTGTACCTGACCCCAAGGTCTGCTGTGAGCCTGGGTGGGACACACTGCCTTCCCCCACGGCCACCTCCCCGAGCCTGGACACGAGCGACCCCTTTCTAATTCAGAGCCTCTCCTGAGAACTGTCTCCCAGACCCTGGCATGCCTCCCCTCCCCCACCTCAGTGACCAGCCCTGGTCGTCAGGCACCTGTTTCCCTTGGAGACGGAACACTCCCCAAGGTTCTGAGCGGTTGGTGGTGGCCCACAGGACATTGGCCCTCGGAGGCGGAGCTGGCGAGCCCTCCCTGCCATGGAGGGTGTGCTGCCTGCGCCTGGGGTCCACAGCCAGCTAACCCTGGAGCAGCTAGGGGGCGCTCTGCTGCTGGCTTCTGAGAGCTTGACCCGCGTCCCAGGCCTCCCTCTGCTGTCCGGGGGGGCCCTGGTTTGCGTCGTGTGGCTGCTCTGGGTCCTGAGGAGACGGCACAGTGTGCGCAGAGGGAAGGCGCCCGGCGGGAGGTGTCCTGCCCGCGAGGAGGCCTGTGGACGAAGGAGCCAGACAAGCGGCCCCCCCACGGCACCGGCCGCCGGAGCCCCCGGACCGCCCGACGGGGAACCGGGCGTCCCCGTGCACCGCACCCCGTGCCTGTCGGCACTGAACGCACAGCCGAGCGGCTCCTCTCATCAGGACACCGTGGCCTTTGTGGAAAAGGCGCAGAAGAGCCGGGAACCTCAAAGCCCCCGAGTGACCGATGACAGACCCGGCCTCAGAGCATTCGAGAAGAGTGGGGAGCAGCCTTGCCCGAAAGCTGTGAGCGATTTGAATGAAAACGCTCTTGTTGCCGAGCGTCCAGGGCTGCTGGCCCAGGAACTTGCGAGATGGAAGCAGAGAGTCCAGGAGAAGGAGGAGGAGAAAGAGAGGCTGCGGGAGGTGAGCGCACGGAGGCAGCAGGAGCTGGAAGCCCAGGTCTGCCAGGCAGAGGCCCTGGCTAGGCAACTGCTGCGGGTCTTCCCGGTCCCCGATCTCCTTGGGGGCTGTGGGGGTGACGGGGACGTCGAACCGGCTGGCTGTGCCCCGGTCCAGCAGCCAGAAGGTGTCCTGAAGAAGGTGGGCGCTGGCGGGGACTTGTGTGTGTCCCTCCCGGGGCCAGAGCCCCAACCCCAGGGAAAAGCCAGACAGGAGCTGGAAGAAAAGCGGCGCTTCGCGAGGCTCCTGAGGGAGACGGTGCGTCTGCAGCGGGAGAAGGCGGCCCTGAGAGCAGCGGCCTTCCAGTTGGAGCACGACGTGCAGCTGCTGAAACACAAGCTGCAGGTGCTGCCGGGACAGCATGCTCGGCTCTTGGCGGAGCTGCAGGAGAGGGAGCTGGAGGCGGAGACCCGCTGCCTGGAGCTGGAGAGGAGGCTGCCCGCCACGCTGGAGGACCTGGCCGCCCAGGAGGAGGCCCGTGGCATCTACCGTGAGATGGCCAAGCGCCTGGGCCATGAGCTGGAGGTGAGCGTCACCTTCCATCGCGAGGAGACCCTCTTCCAAGAGAGGATGGTGTGGGAGAGCTGGATGGCTGCCGAGCAGACCTGGAGGAAGTTCCAGGAGCTCAGGAGCGACAACGCGCACCTCAGGCAGGAGCTGGCTGCTGACCTGGCCCCCTCCCAGCCCTGCCCCTGGGGACCCGGAGCACCAGCCAGTGCCCCAGAGGCTCCCTGGCTGATTGGACCCCCTAGGAGGGGGAGCCTCGGGGGTCCTGGGAGACAGGCAGGTCTTGATTGGGCTCCAGCATTCAGCCTAACTGCCAGCACTACACCCAAGACCCACGTGTGTCTGTGAAGGAATCGTCCTTCCTCTCCACGTGCAGCTCCCAGGACTAAACATGCCCCAGTGACTCCAGATCCCATCATGACTTCTCATGATGACGAAATTCCCCCAGGGAGCCTTTAGAAGTATATTCTATAAGTCTTGTGGTTTCATTTAAATGAGATGCCCACTGTGATCGTGAGCCTCCTCTGTTTGGGCCTTGAAAGAAGTGTTTCAGATGATGAGAATGCTTCTGTGACTGGGGCCAGGACTAAAATTGACCGGAATAAGTTTTCACTGGTTTTTAAAACAGAAGGAGAGCAAACAAAACAAGAAAACCTTAAGGAAAAAACAAACTCCTGGCAAACTACTTAGTATTTGTGTTAGTTTCGTCTTCACTCATAATTTACTCCTAATTCATAGATTAGAGAAAGCTAGGCAAACTACTTATGATTTGTATTAGTTTATACTTAACTCATAATTTACTCCAACTTCATGGATTAGAAAAAGCTATGCAAACTACTTAGGATTTGTATTAGTTTCGTCTTCACTCATAATTTACTCCTAATTCATAGATTAGAGAAAGCTAGGCAAACTACTTACGATTTGTATTAGGTTATACAACTCATAATTTACTCCTAATTCATAAATTAGAAAAAGTTAGGCAAACTACTTAGTATTTGTATTAGTTTAGTCTACACTCATAATTTACTCTTAATTCATAGATTAGAAAAAGCTAGGCAAAGTACTTTATATTTGTATTAGTTTAGTCTTAACTCATAATTTACTCCTAATTCATAGATTAGAGAAAGTTAGGCAAACTACTTATGATTTGTATTAGTTTATACTTAACTCATAATTTACTCCTACTTCATAGATCAGAAAAAGCTAGGCAAACTACTTAGTATTTGTGTTAGTTTAGTCTTTACTCATAATTTACTCTTAATTCATAGATTAGAAAAAGCTAATATTTTGCAGCCACTGTTTCTTACCTAATTAATTTCTTTTTAATCTTCGTTGCTTTGTTTGAGATCATATTTTCCTTTAACTTTTCTGAAGATGTGCACTCAAATTCACAAGTTTTCTTTTGACGCCATCCTCACGGACACATACACACTTCACAAGACAGGTATTAGACCCTGTTAGCTGTGTCGTGTACCTGAAAAATGTAAAAGAAGACTTAAAAAGTGTTTTAAATAAATATGTGTCTGGGAGGAAACAATGGTGCATGTGTCATTTCTGGAAATCAGGCCCATCTCAGATATGCAGAGGGATGGATTCCCTGAGATCGTGAGCAGGTTCCAGCGGGACACCTCCCCATGGGGAGTACATGAGACACTGAGCTGAGGCTGTGTCCTGAGCAGTGGCAGGAAGAAGGGAAGGACCAAGGACAGGCCTCCAGGGGTCAGCAGGGAAGCTGTCCCTGCCCTGGGCATGGAGGGAGGAGGGGAAGAGGTGGGGTTTGATATGGGGAGGGGCTTGTCAGGATCATGGAAAGAGACCCCACCTGGGTGCTCTCCCCACACTGATGCAGGAGCAGTGGATGGTGCCCTAGACCTGGCTAGTGCTGGCAAAGTGGAGCCTTGGGACAGGACAGGCCAAAGTGGACGCTTGGAGGTGTGGGGAGTGAGCGTTACACCGTAGTGCCCTGGATCAGAGTGTGTGTTTGGGGTGTGGATGTTCCCCTTTATTTCCATCCATCTGTTCCATTAACATATGCGGGCTCCTCTGGGGTCCCCAGCACTGTCCTAGGTGTTGGATCCTGGAATGAACACAACACCCAGGTGCATGGTCTAGGGGACCCAAGGGTCTAGCTCTCGGGAGGAAAGAAACCAGTTGAGAGACGGTCTCATCTGCTCTCCAGACTCATCCACCAGTTGCCTGGTGGGCTGACAAGCTCCCACCAGGACGGACATTGGTGCTGCTTGTCTGTCTGAGGCAGGGCGAGTCAGCGTGGAAGTCAGGGCACAGTGTCCCAGGCAGGGTGCAGGAGTGGGAATGCCTGAGATTCGGTGTCAGGGGCGGGAAATGTGGCAAAGGTGATCTGGGTTAGGGGCAGGGCAGGGCTTCTTGCTCCCAAGCAGGTCCTCTCATGCTGAGACCCCACCACGGAGGGGCAGCCCTGGGGAGGGAGTTGAGGGAAGTGGGGGTGATGGCTGTTCCCTGCAGACCCGTATAGGGGTGGGAAGACTGTAGTGTAGGGGCAGGAGGTGGGGAGAGCACTCATGGGTCTGCAGGGAGTGTTGGGTGGCCCTCGGGTGGTCATCATGGGATGGAGGAGGAGGCTGGGGAGCTTGTGGTGTCAGAGGGGAATGGGATGACCCAGAGCTTTCTAAGGGCACTGTTGTCATCGGGACCTGGGTACCATGTCTGGGCAGGCCTTGGGAAGCCCTGGAGAAGGAGGGGAGGCCCATGAGAGCTCTTCTTGGGGACAGAGGACAGTGAGTGGATCTGTCCCTCTGGACTCATGGGGTTCCTGCCGACCCGCATCCTGCCATCAGATCTCACCACCCAGGACCTCCCACACGGGGCCTCCCAGGGTAGGAGCAGGGGCTGGAAGCAGGTGAGGCCTCTTGAGGGGGTTCCCCTGCCCGCTGTGGTGCTCCTCAGGGACCAGGGTGGAGCAGGCTTCCTCTTGCACTTGCACGGCCTGGGAGGCACCCAAGTGCCCTCGGGTGGGCCTGTACCCTCACTGCTGGAACTGCCTGGCTCTTCACCTGTCTGGGCAGCAAAATGGAGGGAGGATTCAGGGGGGACTCTCTGGAGGGGCTGGCCCTGAGCTAGGTAGTGATGGAGGAGCAAGAGTTTGCTGCAGTGCTTCCCACACCTTAACTCACAGGGACCCCCTGGAGAGCTTGTTGCCAAGCAGGTCCTGATTCCCAGGTTCTGGTCTGGGTCTGACTGTTCACTGTTCCCTGGAGACCCTCAGGTTGGGACCAGTCAGGAAAAACATAATCTTTAGAAGATGAAGCAGCAGGAAGGGGGAATGAAGGGCAGCCACAAACAGACGAGGCAGGAGGAGTGTGGCAGAGCTGGTGTGTAAGATGTGCAGGTTAGCTGCCCAAGCTTTCCTCCCAGAAGCTCCCCTCACCCCTGGACCCACATAGTCCCGAGGACACAGCCCATCTCAGAGCAGCATCAGGAATCTCGGATTCATAGTCATCCTTGGGGAAGCCAGCCTTGGACACTCACTTGCGTCCTGATCCCTGTGGTCAGCAGATGGCTTGGTTTATTTCTGGTTTCTATTGGTTCAGTTGATCCCTTTTTTGTCTGTTCTTTTTAACTAACACAGTGCTGTTTTTACTACAGTAGCTTTGCATTAAACCTGAACGTCAGTTAATGTATTATAATTTCTCCAAGTTTGTTCCTTATTAAATTGTATTGGCTATTCTAGGGATTTTGAATTTAATATAATTTTTGAGAAGCTTGTTTGGTGGTTGATGGTGGCATTCCATCTACAGGTAAATTCGAAGAAACCGACATCATAAAAATTTTGTGTCCAATCCTGTAAACACTATAGTTCAGTTGCTCGGTCATGTCCAACTCTGTGAACCCAAGGACGGCAGCACACCAGGCTTCTCTGTCCTTCACCAGGTCCCGGAGCTTTGAAGTTTCAAAACTCATGTCCATCAGAACGGTGATGCCATTCAGCCATCTCATCCTCTGTCGTCCCCTTCTCTTCCTGAGTTCAGTCTTTCCCAGAATCAGGGTCTTTTCCAATCAGTTAGTTCTTTACATGAGGTGGCAAAGTATTAGAGCTTCAGCTTCACTTTAGCATAAGTCCTTCCAATCAATATTCAGGGTTAATTTCCTTTAGGATTGACTGGTTTGATCTCCTTGCTATTCAAGGGACTCTCAAGAGTCTTCTCCAACATTACAATTCAAAAGCATCAATTTTTAGGTTCTCAGCTTTCTTTATGGTCCAACTCTCACATCCATACAAGATGACTGGAAAAACCATAGCTTTAACTATATGGACCCTTATCGGTAAAGTAATGTTTCTGCTTTTTAATATGCTGTCTAGGTTGGTCATAGCTTTTCTTCCAAGGAGCAAGCATCTTTTAATTTCATGGCTGCAGTCACCATCTGCAGTGGTTTTGGAGCCCAAGAAAATAGTCTCTCCCTGTTTCCATGGTTTCCCCATCTATTTGCCATGAAGTGATGGGACTGGATACTATGATCTTAGCTTTCTGAATGTTGAGTTTTAAGCCAACTTTTTTACTCTCCTCTTTCACCTTCATCAAGAGGCTCTTTAGTTCCTCTTTGCTTTCCGCCATAAGGGTGGTGTCATCTGGGTATCTGAGGTTTTACTATTTCTCCCAGCAATCTTAATTCCAGCTTGTGATTCATCCAGTCCAGAATTTCACATGATGTACCCTGCAGATAAATTAAATATGCAAGGTGACAGTATACAGCCTTGATGTACTCCTTTCCCAATTTGGAACCAGTCTGTTGTTCCACATTTCTTCTGTTGATTCTTGACCTGCATACAGACTTCTCAAGAGGCAGATACGGTGGTCTAGTAGTTCCATCTCTTGAAGAATTTTCCACAGTTTCTTGTGATCCACACAGCTAAAGGCTTTAGCAGAGTCAATGAAGCTGAAATGGATGCTTTTCTGGAATTCTCTCACTTTTTCTATTATCTAGCAGATGTTGGTAATTTGATCTCTGGTTCCTCTGCCTTTTCTAAATCCAACTTGAACATCTGGAAGTTCTCGGTTCACATACTGTTGAAACCTCGCTTGGAGAATTTTGAGCATTACTTTGCTTGGCGTGAGAGATGTGTGCAATTGTTCGTAGTTTGAAAATTGTTTGGCATTGCCTTTCTTTGGGATTGGAATGAAAATTGACCTTTTCCAGACCTGTTGCCACTGCTGACTTTTTCAAATTTGCTGGCCTATCGAGTGCAGCACTTTAACAGCATCATCTTTTAGGGTTTGCAATAGCTCAGCTGGAATTCCATCACCTCCACTAGCTTTGTTTGTAGTGATGCTTCCTAAGGCCCACTACACCTCACACTCTAGGATGTCTGGCTCTAGCTGAGTGACCATACCATCGTGGCCATCTGGGTCATTAAGATATTTTTTGTGTAGTTCTTCTGTGTATTCTTGCCACTTCTTCTTAATATCTTCTGCTTTGGTTAAGTTTGTACCATTTCTATCTCTTACTGTGCCCATCTTTTCATGAAATGTTCCCTTGGTATCTCTAATTTTCTGGAAGAGATTTCTAGTCTTTCCCATTCTGTTGTTTTCTTCTATTTCTTTGCATTGATCACTTTGGAAGGCTTTCTTATCTTTCCTTGCTATTCTTTGGAACTCTGCATTCAGATGGATATATCTTTCCTTTTCTCCTTTGCCTTTCACTTCTCTTCTTTTCTCTTATTTGTAAGGCCTCCTCAGACAACCATTTTGCCTTCTTGCATTTCTTCTTCTTGGGTATGATTTTGATTACCACCTCATGTACATTGTTACAAACTTCCCTCCATAGTTCTTCAGGATACTCTATCTATCAGATCTAATCCGTTGAATATATTTGTCACTTCCACTGTATTTGATTTACATCACACCTGGTCTAGATGTTTTCCCTACTTTCGTCAATTTAATTCTGAATTTTGCAATAAAGAGTTCATAATGTAAATACTATAGATCACCATTGATTTGGGTTCCATTTTATATATCTCAATACCATGCGGGTCTATGCTCAGTCTTTCAGTTGCGTCTGACTCTGTGACCCTCTGGTTTGTAGCCCTGCCAGGCTCCTCTTCCATGGGATTCTCCAGGCAAGAACACTGCAGTGGGTTGCCATTATAGCTTTTGTAATTAAGGTAGTAGGTATTTGTTCACTTACTATATTTTTTACTCTACATGCCCTCACAACTTTTCTTATCTTAGTATTTTATGTTTTTGGATAATATTATAAAATTGTTATTGTTAAATATTTTATAAAAATATATAGAAATTTATATATGTATACACACATACATTTATGTGTATTTGTGTTTGTGTCTACTGCCTGTCCCTCTATCTATATCTACCATCTATCCATCTATATCATCCATCTGGTGTGAGCACCACTTCTCTGAATTGGCTAAATTATAATCCTCAGTTCAGGGAGGGTTCCATCAGTAGCCATGCTTGGCAGGTATGTTTCATGCATGCACACATATGAGTGTATACTTGGTAAGGCAAGAAGCCCCTTTAATGTCTCCCATAACAATAGCTTCACTAGTCATCAGTTGTGTCCTGCCCTCTCCCCAAGACCTCTTGCTCCCCCCTGCTCATAGAATATCATCCTAAACCTACCTCTGAATTGACTGAATTGTCCCTTTGTGTTTGGGCCTTCAGTAACATTTCTAGGTTTCTGCTATAACAAGTAATTCTATAATAAATATTCTTTTTTGGTATATCTAGTCCAAATACTGATTATGTTTCTGGGATGTGTTCTTATAACTGGAATTTTTATGTCATCAACATCCACATTCCACGGTCTACAATGCATCTTCCAATATCCACAATCACTTTCCACCATCCCCAGGTCAATTCCCATGGCCCACCACCTCTCACTCTTCTGCATCCACCATCCACAATTTACTCCTCACTATCCTTCAGCAACCATCAGTCACCACCATCTGCTTTGCACCATCAACATACCACCTTTCACCACCTCCCACCCATCACCCATGACTCACTTTCTTTATCCCATCCTCCACCACTGGCCATCTGCTTTCCACTTTCAACATTCCACACTCCACTACACTCGTTTCCCCAATTACCACCCACCACCCACCCTCCAAAACCCACCACACACCATCTGCCAGCCTCTGTCTACCTCTGACAGTCCACCTGTTACTTCCCACCTTTCACCGCGCACATCCACAATCCACCACCCAACATCCACCATTCATTTACCACCCAACATCCTCTATCCACAATAGATCATCCACCTAAAACCCTGTAACCTCACCATCCATTTCCCACTATCCACTTCCAACCATCACATGCCCTTATTCAAATTCCATTCTCTACTATCCACCTTCCACCACCACCCTTCCACCGTTACTTCACTTTCCACCACCCATCCTCCTTTCCCTACCATCCCCATTCACCACCTTCTACTGTTGATTTTTCACCTTCCACTGTCCTCCAACCTCCATCCACCTTTTACCACCCACATTTACCACCCATTAGCTACCACACACCACCTACCACTCATCATCCAAAACTCACTGTGCACCATCCATCTATTCACCTGCCACCACTCACCTTGACCCATCTGCCTTCCACTTGTCACCTACAACCTCAATCCTCCATTGCCCATCTTCCACCTTCCCAAACCCATATTTCACTGTCCATCATATGACATCCACTACTCACATCCACATAAGTTTTCAGCTTCAACAAGCAGAACAACCTTCCACCTGTGACCACTCATTGTCTACCTACCACCAACCCTCCACCATCACCCTCCACCTTCCAGGCTTTACCATCCACCTGCCTCCTGCCACCTTCCACCATTCACCTTCCATCAAACACCACTATTTTCCACCACCCCCACCAGCCACTTTCTACCACACACCATCCACCATGGACCTATTACATCCTCCCATCTAACTTCTACCATTTACCAGCCACCACCATCATCCATGATCCATTTCTACCTTCTCTGCTCCACCATGCTCCTCGACTGTTTCCAACCCACTTTCCTCTCTTTGACTTTCCAGCATCTTTTATCCTCTTTGCCTATCCTTCCTTTTCATCACTTTGTGATCACCAGATTTTACTTATTCATAATATTTCCTGGATGTGTATTTCTTTTTAAATACTCTCAGTTGACAATTACTCAAACAATGTAAATACATACTGGAGAAAGGAATGGCAAACCACTCTGGTATTCTTGCCTTGAGAATTCCATGGACAGAGGAGCCTGGAGGACTACATAACAACATTGATAGGCGACTATCACATGAAAGTGAAAAAAATGGCTTAAAATTCAACATTCAGAAAACTAAGATCATGGCATCCAGTCCCATCACTCCATGGCAAATAGATGGAGAAACAATGGAAACAGTGACAGACTTTACTTTCTTGGGCTCCAAAATCACTCCAGATGGTGACTGCAGCCATGAAATTAAAAGACGCTTGTTCCTTGAAAGAAAAGCTATGACCAACCTAGATAGCATATTAAAAAGCAGAGACGTTAGTTTGCCAATAAAAGTCCGTCTAGTCAAACCTATGGTTTTCCCAATAGTCATGTATGGATGTGAGAGCTGGACCATAAAGATAGCTGACAGCTGAAGAATTGATGCTTTTGAACTGTGGTGTTGGAGAAGACTCTTGAGAGTCCCTTGAACAGCAAGGAGATCAAACCAGTCAACCCTAAAGGAAATAAATCCTAAATATTCATTGGAAGGATTGATGCTGAAGCTGAAGTTCCAATACTTTGGTCATCTGATGGGAAGAACTGACTCATTGGAAAAGACCATGATGCTGGGAAAGATTGAAGGCAGGAGGAGAAGAGGACGACAGGATGAGATGGTTGGATGGTATCACCCACTCGATGAATATGAGTTTGAGAAGCTCTTGGAGTTGGTGATAGACAGGGAATCTTGTTGTGCTGCAGTCCATGGGGTCACAAAGAGCTGGACACAACTGAGTGACTGAACTGAACTGATTACACACAAAAGCAACATCTGAGGTAAAACGCATTCCTTAATGAGATGAGGACTGTTCTTCTAAATAGATGGTTCTCAGGCGCGAAGGATCAAGAGCAGTCTGCTGCAACAAGACCAGCTCAGTCTTAGCTATGCTTAGTTTTTTCAATAGCTGTAAAGCCAGGACACTTTGCAGAATACAAAGAGAAGGAGGCATTGATACATGATAGCAATGTCCCTCAACTGCTTATTGAACTCCAACCTAATAGCCTTTCATCAGAAGGTGATCTGTAATAAAAATTACAAAAAATTTAAATTGCTTTATCAGGTCTTGACCAGGTTACCTTTTTATTCAAATGCTCTGAAAGCAAAGGATTTGAAACTCTGTACTTGTCAGATGATATGTTATCCTGTCATTCTCAATTGCTGGGACACTTACTGGCACGGCCTCACCTCTGCTTATAGTGATTCTCCATCACCAAGCGGTACTTTGTTCAACCTGATACATTCCAAGAGGGCTGGGAATGTGCAAATGTTCACTTCATTGCTTTTTAGCCCATTTGACATTTTTTCGATAAAATGCTCTGGCCATTCCATTGTTTTAAATCTATTTTCACCAATCCTTGGAGGTGCAGATTATTTTCATTCTATTGATCCTAATGGCCCATGTCTGCCATGCAGCCTAACCCTCCTTGTCAAGCCTGGGAACCGAGTTATACTTGGTCAGACCAGGTCTGACCCAGTTTTCTGATTGAAATAAAAACATTAACATGATTTTCCAGTGATTTTCAAAAAGAAAATCCTGAGAAATAAAATTATAGGACACACCTTATAAATGTCTGAAGGCAGTGAGGCCAAGATTTAGAACACCTAGATATAATTAATTGACCCACTTTATAATCTGCCATTAAAAGAAAATCAGTCTATATACTGATTTCCTAACTTAATTTGTAAAATTTAATGAAAGTATATAGGCAAATGTTCAGGTTATATACTGAGTGAGGAGAATGATGACAAAAAATGTGTATATGTTGGTACTGGACATTATTTCCAGGAGCTAAAGGCTAAGTAAAAATTAAGTCTAAAAAGCATTTTAAAAAGCTCTGCCTCACTAATTCATGATCAAAGGCTCCTTCATGTTTAATGAAAAAGAAAGTTATGCATTGCTAAAACTAATAAGTCTGATAGCTAGCACTTTCCAATGTATGTCTGCAGTGTTATTTAAGAATATTGTTTATCCATGTAAGATAAGAAAAGAGTAGGGAAGTGAGTAGTCTGATTCATGAAATCATTGAAGGCCGGGAGGAATTCAGTATTCACGAGAAGCTCGTGTTCACGAGGCCAGACTTTATCCAAACATAGTTGACTTTCGCTTTGGCTCCGCTGTTTCCTGCCCCAGGAAAACATTTAAACCATAAAAGCAAAAAGAACAGTGTAATGAATTCCTATGTATCAGCTCGAGCAATTTCCTACGTTTGGCCGATAACGTTTCATCTAGACCTTCCCGTCATTTATGCTGCTTTTTCTTTTAAGCAAGTTCCAGAGTTGTTCATCTGCAAAGACTTCACTGTGTATCCTAGCAGCGCCTTTGTGATGGTGACAAATGACATGGACTCCCCATTAGCCAGATGTCAGTACCTGGCTGCTAGTGTCCAAATATTTTAGCATTTCTCTCTTCCTTTCTCCACCGGTTTTCTGATTGTAAATGCATTCTTTTATTGAGATCGTCCATTATGTTCACTATTTCAAATTCTTCTTTGCTCTCACATTTTCTTCTTTCTTTTAGAATGTTCATTGAGCTCATTTTAAATTCTTGGGCTCTCTGTTTGAAAATATTAGCACATACTGTGATGGAGTCTAAATCACTGTCTCCATTCTAATGATCAAATAGTTGTACTCATCACACGTCTTCTGCTCAGGTCATTCCTCAGGGTGCTGTGGCCGCTTGGCAGCTGGCCTCAATGGCCACGGCCCCAGGGAGCTGAGGGGTGGGGAGAGGTGGGGAGCACTGGGCGGGGGTGGGGGAGGGCCCCGGCTCAGCAGCCTTGCCGCTTAGTGCTACAGGTGGACGCTCCCAGCTCAGGGCCCTTGCACGGCCCAGAGCCAATCATCGATTTTACAGCTGTGAAGATGGCAGCCCACGCTTCATAAACGATAAAAAAATACGATGATCTGGCAAGTCCTGGGGCCTGCTGTCCCCATAGACACCCAGTGGGTTCTCACTGTACCCTCGTAACTGGAGCCAGTAGTGTGGGGACCGTGGTTCTGACCAGAGGGTGGTCGCTGTCACTCACGCATCTGATTGGGATGAGCAATGCCTCTCATCACAGCTTTCAGAGGCTGCACCGACCCGTCCTCAATTCTGGGGCCCTTTCAACCTAACAGGTATGCTTCAGCGTGATCTGCACGTCTGCACCCCGTTCTCGGGCCTGGGGACTGCAGGGCGGCCAGTGAGGCCCAAGAGAGGGCATCCAAAGTACAAGGCTCCCCCAGGGCCCGGAGGGCGCCCAGCAGGCCGAGGCTCGGGCACAATGATGAGCCAATGGCTCTGAGGATCCAGCACCTTGTTCTCAACACAGCTGTGAGCTCATATTGTGTGGCTTTAAACAGCAGCTGGGTTCCACCTCTCCCCAGAATGCTGTAGTTTCATTGCTGGGCCAGTGCCCCAGTTCACCAGGCCCACTCAGGCTGGTCCCTCTGTCTTTTACTAAGGAAGTTATTAATGATGTGACTAATTTGATTTTAATGTTAACAATGACGTAGCAACTTACTAGGACTTCCCTGGTGGCTCAGATGGTAAAGCGTCTACCTACAATGTGGAAGGTCCGGGTTCCATCCCTGGGTTGGGAAGATCCTCTGGAGAAGGAAATGGCAACCCACTCCAGTACTCTTGCCTGGAAAATCCCATGGATGGAGGAGCCCGGTAAACTACAGTCTGTGGGGTTGCAAAGAGTCAGACACGACTGAGCGACTTCACTTCACAGCAACTTACTAAGCAGCTGCTTTCCCAGACGTCCAGCAGCCGAGCGAGTCTTCAGGGCAGCCCCCAGACCCCCTCCCAACCTGGGAGCGGATTTTCAGCCTTTCCTGCAGGAGAATGTGTGCTCCTTGTGGTCAGCCCCGTCACAGAACCCAGGGTCTTGCCGCCTCTCAAAGGAGCCACAGGAAGACCCCACGACTCTGTGGACTGAACCTGTGAAGAAGAGGCTGCTCCCAACCTTTTCTCTGAAGCGTCATCGGTCTTTCTGATGACACATATCTTCATTCGAATGTTGCTTTTATTGTGGGGAAAGAAATGGAGACAGAATCAAAACTGACGCGAAGAGAGCAAACCACTTGTCTCTAACAGTGCTGCTTTTTATTTGTATGGGACTGTTCACTTTCCAGAAACTTTTCCTATTTGCTTTTCATGTTGTTGTAGGAATACTGGACAAAGGTAAATTTTTTAAAATGGAAAATAAAATGAAAACGACTTCCCACCCCGTCATCCACACACAGTGACCAGACTCAGTCCTTTCAGACTGTTCCGTGCATGCTTGTACCCCCCTTCCATGAAGCATCCAAATTTCTCCACAACCGTGAACTTAAACACTTGCTTTACAGTCAGTTTTCCACTCTATTGGGAATGTCCTTCCAAAACACTAGCCCTGAACATTATTGCAACCAGGGGCCACCTCACGACCCCAACACCTAGATGGTCTGGTCAGCACCACCCTGGGGTGTGGTCCCCCCTTTGCTGCCCCATCCACGTCCCTCCACACGCCTCCTGTCACGCGGGCTCATGTCCCCCCTCCCCAACAGATGGGACAGGAGCAGGGTGGCTATGCAGTGTCCGCTCCTCTGCCCTGAACTTGCGGACTGGACTTGGAGGGCTGACCCCGGGGCAGGCGCTCGGGGCAGGCGCTCAGAGCAGGCACAGGGGGGGAGTGGAGCCCAGCGGCAGCGCCCCCAGCAGGTGTTGCTCCTGACACCCCTTCCCGAGCAAGAAGGGGGATACCAGGGAGGAGAGAGAGTCTGGGCAAGGCTGTGGTGGTGAAACATGGTTTTATTGAGAACATCTCATGCCCTCTGTCTGAGTGACAGCGTCTCATGCTCGGTTCTGGCTGGTCTCGGTGCAGGAGGAAGCTCATGCGGGGATCACGTGTGGCCTGGACATTAGTGTAGACGTGCGGACACCAAGGGCTGAGCCCTAGTGACAGCGTCCTCAGCTGAGTTACATTCATAGAAAGTGTCTGAGTTCTAGAACAAAATTAAAAGCATATAACTCAAAATCGGAGAAGCAAACCGTTTTCGGGGCTCACTCCACAGACCACCTTGAACTGCTCACGGCTGCGTCCGTGATGCACTGTCAGCACAAGCTATGGCCAAAACACAAATCCTTGGCGGGGGCAGGGGGGGTGCAGACCTCCTGCCAGAATAGGAGCTCAGAGTCAGGACTAAGTGAGAATCCCCCCACCTCCCACCACTCCCAGTTGTGTGGACACAAACCCAGCACCCCGGGCTGGCTGCTGGTGAGGAAGAGATGGTCCCAGGACTCACAAAACTGGACCCACACGGTCACACTCTGCTTTTTCCATCTGTATAGGTTTGATGAAAAATAAACATTCTGAGAGATTCACTGATTCCACAGAATTTAAGAGATGGGAATGCCAGCTCACTTTATTTCTCATGCCGGATCAAAGTGATGATTGGGGCAGACCTTACATGTTGGTGTAAGGTATTTTGGAAATGCCAAACATCCATCCTTTTTGTCTGTTTTGAGAAAAGGGGTAGGTGGTGAACCCTGGGACCTGCCCAGCAAAGAGACCCAGAGGCTCAGCCCCAAGACAAGGAGAGTAAGGGCTCTGCAGTCTGGAGGGCAACGAAATTATTCCAAGGAAATAAATTCCAGAGAAGTATATATCTCACGAAATGCTGGGTTGTACATGTTAAAATAAAACAACTCGTTTTGATCACAATAAAAATCTCCAGGCGAAAAGCCCCTTTAAGACTCCATCAGCAGGGAGGAGGACAGTGCCCTGACCCCAAGCAGGGGTGAGGGCTAGAGAGCCCAGGATAGGGGCCCGCCTCGGCCCCACCCCCACGAGCCCTGGCTCACTCTTCCACAACACAGGACAGCTGCCCCCTGGGCTGGGCACTGCAGAGGGGCCAATGTCTTGGCACAATTAATACTCCAGGCTCAGCCAACAAGTCAAAACAGAGCCCCTCCCATCCCCACTGGTCAAGCTGTCCTCAAAAATGTAACATTTTTTTCAAGAGATCAAGTTCTTGGTTATGTCAAATCTCTGTTTCCAAAGCCCAGATTAAGGACCCGAGAGGTGAAGGACTTGAGGGAACAGCTCCGTGGTGATGCCCTATGGGCATCGGGGAGGGGTGTGTAAGATGCTGG
The DNA here is from genome assembly GCF_023699985.2 of Odocoileus virginianus. Taxonomy (NCBI): domain Eukaryota; kingdom Metazoa; phylum Chordata; class Mammalia; order Artiodactyla; family Cervidae; genus Odocoileus; species Odocoileus virginianus. Next base: position 82,753,968 of record NC_069677.1, on the reverse strand, counting down.
GCTCCCTGATCTCTTTGGGGGTTGAGGGAGTGCGCTCCCTGCTTTTCCTGCCTACAGACAGATAGACACACAGATGGAGGAGACTGGGAGTGCTCAGGATGATCGGACTGGAGACTTCCTGCCTATGAGCAGCATCCAGCTGTCCTGTTACAGGAGCAGGGCTGGAATCCCTCTGGCCCTGCCCACCCAGGGCTCCCTGAGCCTCCCACCCCTGTGAACCTTGGCCACCTTCCCCCTGGCACCTCCTTGGCATCCCCAAGAGGCCTGAGCAAGAGCCCTGCGCCAGGCCCGTGCTGCCTGGGGGCACAGACTGGCCTGGGAGAGGCAGCGGCACACAGCTGAGGCCCCGGGGACCTGCACATAAGGCATTCAATTATCTGGGGTGGGGGGAGATGGGCGTGCAGGGTAGCTTGTGTGTGCGCAACACCGTTCCTCTGGACTTTGCAACCAAAATCCACGTATTTTTTAAAAAACTAAGTCCATCTTCCAATCCCCATTAGAAAAAAATACCATCTATAGAGACGAGAATACAAATGCAGGGGCTCACAGACATCTTCTCTGAGTGTGCAGGTCCCACCGGGCCCTGTGCTGGCAGGGTCAGGCTGAGCCACGCTCCACAGACGGAGGTGTGGGTGATCTGTCCTTTGACCCGGTCATCCCTGTGTGTGGACAGCACCCCCAGCATGCGCCCACAGGGCACACTATCTCATGTCTCTGTGATGCAAGGAGACACCCGGAAGCCAGCCCTCTTCAGCCCCCACCTCCCACCCTGAGCACAAGGGTCACGGCCAGGGCCGCCCTGCTCCTGCTTATTAGGTCCATAGAGGACACCCCCTACTCCCCAACACACCCCCTGGGCACACAGCCTGACTCCTGGACTTGGCTGGGGAGCGGGTCTGCCCTCTTGCCCACACACCCTAAGACCAGGAACTGGCACTGACCCCGCAAAGGGTGGGAAGCTCCTCTGGGGTCCTGAGTGAAGCAGGAGGCAGTCAGTGTGGACTCTGCTCAGCAGGGACGGCCTCCCAAAGCCCCCACCCCCCTCCCTGACCCCAGACTCGCTGGCTCGGCCTGCCCGGGCTCGTCCCTGCAGTGGGGTGCCTACCCGTGTCCCGGGTGTCCCAGACGCCAGACCACCCCCTTCCCTGCCGTGACACCAACACCTGACCTCTGTCGAGACCACGCGAGCAACACGCTGTCTCGCCAGCTTTCAGCCTGAACACTTCTTATATTTCAAACACACGTCTTTGATAAAGTGGGAAGGAATAATTTAAAAATACGCCTTCAGTGGCATTTTCCAAGAGTGAATATTTACGTAGTTCATCCTATTTCCATCCTGCGAGGATTTTGGGACAGTCGTTCACATCCACGCAATTCAGAGGAGGGATCAGAGGGAATCCTAGGCCATTTATTGTGCAGTTGGCCTGTGGACTCCTTCTGGTCCTTAAGAGTTAAATACTGCTTAAAAAACCCAAGTGAATGGCCAGGCTCACCGGCCACGTTTGACCTGTGATTACCAAGAGGTTTTCCAGGATATGGTCTGACAAGGGGTACAGAAGCTTCTAGAAGAGGGGGCTGCAGGACCTGGGCCACGGTCCCAGGGGCCACCTGGCGGGTCACTGTGCGGCAGGTCGGCCTCTGTGGGAGGGCAGCGACTATGGGGGAAGGGGCCATGGGCAGACGGGGATGGTTTCCTTAGGCTAGCTTCCTCGCTACTTCCTAACACCCTCCATATGGAAATGCCTCTTTGCACTTAAAACAATGTGGCATAAGAGTGACCTGGCATAATTATTTCTTATTTTATAAACCACATTCCTAGTTCTGAATAAATTATTCAAGAATTTCACACAAAGTAATTTCTATTTTCCTAAACTTCAGGAAGCCCTACTTAGTAGAACTCAATTTCTAAACGTAAACTGAGATTGAAAGCAGTCACTGGATGACTCAGAGGGGAAACGCTGCTGCTGAGATGCAGGTGGGGACCGGGACCTGGTGCCCCCACCCACCACCCCACCCCCGCCCCGCACTGCACGCCTGCCCCCAGGACAGCGCCCGCCCACCCACACCTGCCCCAGCCCGGCTGTGAGGTTGGGGCTGTGCTGCCCGCCGTCAGGGTGTGAGTGAGAACTGGTCCTGTTCCGTGGGCTTCTCCACCCAGGCGCCCAGCCCAGCCTTGATGAAGGCTCTGAACAAACAGGCCTTGGCAGCCTGGTACTCCTTGGCGACCAGCTTGGACTCATGGTACACGTTGGGTTTGGTGATCTTGGAGCGCAGTAAGTTGGAGGGAACCTGTGAAAAGACAAAAAGGCAAGTACGGCTGTTCAAGCCGTAACAGTGGAAAACACTATCCAGTACGGTGTTCGAAGGATAGCATTTGAACCTGTGCTGCTTCTGGGGGACCCCACTGACCCCAAGAACCACATCACACAGAGCCACGCCAGATGCCCCCGTGCGCCTGCGTCCTCAGCCCCAGTGGTGGCTTCGCAGTTAAACAGGCGGGCTGCTGGCGACCCATGAGCAGGGGACTCAAACGATACACTAACGCTTTTGGGTCTTGAACGAACACCGCTCTGCTGTTTGGTCACAGAGAACTCGGTTCGCCCTGCCTTGGCCAACGCGTTTCTGTGCAGCCAGGATCTGCAGGGAGGGCAGCTGCTGTGAGGCTGCCTGCATGGTGACCCTCTTGCCACGTGGACACAGCAACTTCTGTCCATCCCAGATAAAAGCTTCTGACTCGACTTAATAGGTGAAAACTGGTCACATATGGATCCACCAGAGAAGATTTTATCTGGGGGAAAGGGGACCTGTTGCTGTGGAAACCCTCCAACTCCAAAAGAAATCTCAAAATCAACAGGTTTGAGAGGCTTCCTGAAGGGCTGAGTGAACTCAGGGCAGCCCCAGGTTGCAGGGCCCAGAAGTCTGCAGCGAGGGGGAGCGCCTGCCAGGCAGAGCTGGTGGGGAGCCGAGTGGGGGGGCTTGGGAGTCCTGGGTTCATATGGGGGTGGGGACCAGGGGTTGCGGGGTGAGCCTGCTTTGGATCTGAGGAGGCAGGGCCTGACTGCCCGCTGAGAGCAGCCAGAGGAGACGGGGAAGGGTGGCCGCGAGTGGGTGGGGGATCTGGGCGCCTCAGTACCTTGCCGTGTACACGCATCCAGCGACAGTACAACGCGTGCTTACACAGGCGCGAGGCGCGGCCCAGCTCGTCCTTCCCCGTGGTGGCGTTGATGACCTCGATGGCCGAGTCGCCCACCGTCCAGTTGACGCTGAAGTTGGGGGCCTTCCCTGGCTGCCGCGCCTCCGCATTGCTGATGCCTGGAATGGAACGAGACAGGGCAGGTGACACGGGTGCTGTGGGGACAGGTCTGATGGTTGTCAGCCAGGCACATCCGCCCTCCCAGCAGCTCAGCTCAGTCCAGTGATGCAGCCCAGAAACACGCCCCTGTGGGGAGGCGAGCAGGTCCACAGAAACCCCCAAACCTGAGACTTCATGCACTCTGAGTTCCCTTGGGGCCCAAACTGCTGACATCCAGGAGCAGATGGGCTCCGTTTCCAGGTTAATTCAGGGGCCACGAGGCTGTGCACCTCGGCATGTTTGTGCTTGGGCCCTGCTGCCGAGGCCAGGCAGGTTCAGACCCCTCCCCACACGCATGACACTCAAGACCCAGCAAACTCGCCTCTCAGCTAGTGTGCTGGTACTTTCTCAGCAGGGTACAACTCTCCTGTCTTAGCCAGTCAGAGGCTCGTGCTGTGGGGCTGACAGGTGGATGTCCTCAGGTCACTGGGGACAGAATGCAAGTGCCCACCACGGGCAGAGTGACGCAACCCCACGGATCCAGACAGAGGCCACAGGGCTTGCAACAAGAGCTGGTTTACGGTGGCGGTACCGGACCTCAGGGAGCTCCCCCCTGGGCCCCTCGCTCTTAGTGACCACCTCCTCCTCCTTGCACAGAGTGTTAAAGCCAGGACAGCAGATCCAGGCAGTCCACGGCTGGCACCCAGGCCTTGCTCAGAAGCCTCACTTCTTCAGGGCAAAGCAGCAAGAGAAGGAACGGGGAAAACTCATGTTTACAGGCCACCAACCTCAGGGATCCATTTCAAGGGACAATATGTATTCAATGTGATGTCATTGCCCCCTCCCCAAGATGTGCAGGGGAGGGGTGGGTGCCCACTGTGCCTGGCCTCCCCTCGGCCCCTCCACTGCCTGGTGGGTGCTGGCGTCTGAATTCACATTTGGATAGCACTGGGTGGAGCTTCCTGAAGACCCGGGTATTTAACACAGACCCCACGATGGAACCCCCGGGGTGGCTGCCCAGTCTGTCTTCCCCAGGGAGGTGGGGGCGGGGGGCTGTCCCAGGAGAGGACGGGTATTGGGCACTGGATGGGAGCATGTGCTGGGAGCACTCCACCCTGGGTCACCTGTCCTTCTGAGGTGACTGCCAGGGTGGCTTTAGGTCAGCAAGTGAACACTTGAAAAATGACGATTTGTCCCCAGGAAAGAGCACAGAAGAAGAGGCGCACGTCCCCTCGAGTCATTTGCCCACAGAACTGCCTGGCCCTGCTAATCTTTGTTCTGACTCACCAGTCCTCCTGGATACAGTGGCCACCTCTGAGGTCTTTGGCCAAGCCCCACGCAGGGGGTCCAGCTGCCTGACTGGCTGCACGCCCTCCTCCCAGAGGCAGTGAAGAAGAGCCTAACCACGGAGGGGTGGAGCCCCCGATGAGGCCGAGTGGAGAACACACCGCCCGCGCAGAGCAGAGGCGCGCTGGTCCTGACCTCCGGGGACGTCTCCTGCAGCCCCAGCCCGTCGACCCACCTGGCCTGTCTTCTCGAGTGTGCACAGCCCCCGCCCGCGGAATCCTCCCAGCAAGGCCAGTCCCCCCTGCAGTCCCCCACTGGGGCCCAGGGCGCTCCTCCCCAGCAGCCTGCCTCCAGCTTGGCGTGGGGGACTTGACAGCTGAATGAATCATTTTTTTCATTCTAAGACATGAGCCCTGAATTATTTCACTTTCCATAAATGCTTTAACTAAATTAGAGGACATCTCACAGAGTGAGCAAACCCTCAATAAACTGAGCCTCTGGCCCCAGAGTCTGCCCCCATCCCCACTCCTCCGCCACGGCAGCCACCAGCAGCCTGACCCTGCATCACTGATCGTTGCTGCCTGCCTTAGTATGTGTTACACAAGTGCTTTCCAGACCTTCAAAATTAACGTGTGATCTCTGCACTTACTAAAAACATGTATTAACAAGGCTTATTCCTTACATCCTCTCTGTTCTCAGAGTTACTGTCTCTCAGTTGTTTTCTCACACAGATCACTCTCTTCTGTGTTTATATTCCTCAGAAGTTTGATGGCCATTCATTCACATTTGTGAGTAAACGTCTTGGCTGATGAACAGAGGCATCTGGCATGGCCTCCTGAGCCTCTTTCCAGGAAGGGCCTGAGCATACAGGGAGAGCCTGGACCCACGCCGGTCTAGACCAAGAGTCCAGAGTCCAGCTTGGCCACGGGAGCCTCACCGTGGGCAGGACCCCCGCCAGGGAAGCTCTGGCGTCATCCCGGATGTCCCAGGGCAGCACGTCCTCAATGCTAACCCTCTGTTGCCAGGTCGCTTCTGCCCTGCGAGCTGGGGGTCCCCCAGGCACTTTCATCAGCTGCTGGGTCTGGGGCAGCTGTCACGAGCACACATGCCCAGGTGTAGTTGGTTCTGCAGGTCCCCTGGCCAGCACTGAGTGCACTCAAGGCCACAGCCTCTCGAGGACAGAGTCAGGACCAGTGGCTCGGGGGAAGAAAAGGGGTCTGTTTAGGTACAACTGGTAGGGAATCTTGTAATGGAACGGAATCTTCTGTGAATGAATGGATAACGCTTATATTATTTTCTTTTGCAATCCCATGACTCCTTGACATAAGATCAAAATCAAGGGTTACTCTTCAATGTTACTTAAACCTTAGAATTGCAACATTTTACACTAAAACTAGACATGGTCGGTTAACTAACTGTATAAATATTTTTTACATGAAAGTGTTAGTCACTCAGTCATGTCCAACTCTGCAATCCCATGGACTGTAGCCTGCCAGGCTCCTCTGTTCGTGAGATTCTGCAGGCAAGAATACTGAAGTGAGTAGCCATTTCCTCCTTCAGGGGATCTTACCAAATCAGGGATCGAACCCAGGTCTCCTGCATTACAGGCAGATTGTTTACTGTCTGAGCCACCAGGGAAACTCCATAAATATTTTTCATATTCTGAGTTAAATAAACTACCATCTTTAGAAAGAATGGAGAAAATAAAGCTACAAGACAGCAGCCCATCCAAGGTTCTAGTACCAGCCATGTACTTTCCTGGGGCAGGGAGCCCACATGGGCCCAGGAGCTCCTGTCTATGAGTCTCTGGGGTCAACACTCCCGCAGGACAGACGCCCAGAAGGAGCTTGTGTTTCCGGGGCTGCAAAGTGAGAACGGGAGTAATGAGCTAACCACAGGCCATCATGCAGAAAACAGAAAAAGCAGCAACAGCTTGGCAGCCTTGAGAGTGTCTCTGCTGCGGTATATCCAGCGTGCTGAGTCAGAGCTTCTAGAGCAAAAGCATGAGAAACTGAACTGGCCAGGTAACTGACACAAGGGAAACTCAGGAAGCTTGGCTGGTGGCGCTGGTATTTCTCTTGCTTCCCTTGTGAGGGTGCTTCCTGTGCCGCACACGGTGTGATCAGATGCATCACACACACAGTGAAGAGTAACGGATGCCTAGGGGACCACAGCTCCTGTTACAGAGGCTACTGTTCACTCATTAAATGGCCAGGACAATGTGCAGTTACAATCCGCTCTGAGTGTGGCCTTCATTCTGCAAACGCACAAAAGCCCGAGCAGAGCTGAAGGGGAAGGACACCACGTGCACAGCCCAGCAACGGCCACGAAGTCCGTCGGCCGGGCCGTGTGTCCCACGCCTGCAGCCCCTGGAGTGGAGCACCAGGGGACGTCCATCTCATTTCATCAGCAGAGGCCCCTGGGCTGATGGAGGGGGTGGGAACCAACGGGAAGCATGAGTCTGCGAGGGCACGGCGGCCACACACACTCCTTCTGTCGTCTTCAGCTCCCCAACCCAGACACAGATCGTGAGACTGCGGGCGCCACACGGTGGACCTCAGGCCAAATCAGACCCCCTTCTTACACCAGCTCGGGGTGGGGGGGTGTTTAAAGCCAACTTAGGCGAAACACTGGCTGCTCTGGTCCAGAAGGTGATATGCACGCTGCTGGCAACCTGGCCCAGAGGAGCAAGACAGCCTCACCCCCAGGACAACAGGGCTGGTGGGTGGAAGGGAAAGTGCCCCCACCCCAAGCAACACACCCTGAGGACAAGAGGGGAATTCCAACTCTGGTGCAGGGGAAAGAGAATATCTGGGCAGGGAAGGGCAGCAGACCCCAGGACAGACACAGAACATGCGCCTCCATGGGAGGCAACTCAGACAGGGTTCAAGGCCTCCATGTGTCACTATATATACTAGTGTGGGCAAGAATCCCTCAGAAGAAATGGAGGACCCCTCAAACTGAACAAGAATCCTAGATGCGGTACTTGGGTGCAATCTCAAAAATGACAGAATGAACTCAGGTCATTTCCAAGGCAAACCATTCAGCATCACAGTAATCCAAGTCTAGGCCCCGACCACTAACACCTGAAGAAGCTGAACAGTTCTATGAAGACCTACAAGACCTCCTAGAACTAACACCAAAAAAAGATGTTCTTGTGCTCGCTTCGGCAGCACATATACCAAAATTGGAACTATACAGAGAAGATTAGCACGGCCCCTGCGCAAGGATGACAGGCAAATTTGTGAAGCGTTCCATATTTTTTACGCAAAAATAAACTCAAAATGGATTAAAGATCTAAATGTAAGACCAGAAACTATAAAACTCCTAGAGGAGAACATAGGCAAAACACTCTCCGACATAAACCACAGCAGGATCCTCTATGACCCACCTCCCAGAATACTGGAAATAAAAGCAAAAATAAACAAATGGGACCTAATTAAACTTAAAAGCTTTTGTACAACAAAGGAAACTATAAGCAAGGTAAAAAGACAGCCTTCAGATTGGGAGAAAATAATAGCAAACGAAGCAACAGACAAAGGATTAACCTCAAAAATATGCAAGCAACTCCTGCAGCTCAATTCCAGAAAAATAATTGACCCAATCAAAAAATGGGCCAAAGAACTAAACAGACATTTCTCCAAGGAAGACATACAGATGGATAACAAACACATGAAAAGATGCTCAACATCACTCATTATCAGAGAAATGCAAATCAAAACCACAATGAAGTACCATTACACGCCAGTCAGGATGGCTGCTATCCAAAAGTCTACAAGCAATAAATGCTGGAGAGGGTGTGGAGAAAAGGGAACCCTCTTACACTGTTGGTGGGAATGCAAACTAGTACAGCCACTATGGAAAACAGTGTGGAGATTTCTTAAAAAACTGGAAATAGAACTGCCATATGACCCAGCAATCCCACTCCTGGGCATACACATGAGGAAACCAGAACTGAAAGAGACACATGCACCTAATGTTCATCACAGCACTGTTTATAATAGCCAGGACATGGAAGCAACCTAGATGCCCATCAGCAGACGAATGGATAAGGAAGCTATGGTACATATACACCATGGAATATTACTCAGCCATTAAAAAGAATTCATTTGAATCAGTTCTAATGAGATGGATGAAACTGGAGCCCATTATACAGATTGAAGTAAGCCAGAAAGATAAAGACCAATACAGTATACTAACGCATATATATGGAATTTAGAAAGATGGTAACAATAACCCTATATGCAAAACAGAAAAAGAGACACAGATGTACAGAACAGAATTTTGGACTCTGTGGGAGAAGGTGAGGGTGGGATGTTTCAAGAGAACGGCATCGAAACATGTATATTATCTAGGGTGAAACAGATCACCAGCCCAGGCTGGATGCATGAGACAAGTGCTCGGGCCTGGTGCACTGGGAAGACCCAGAAGAATCGGGTGGAGAGGGAGGTGGGAGGGGGGATGGGGATGGGGAATACTTGTAAATCTATGGCTGATTCATGTTAATGTATGACAAAAACCACTACAATATTGTAAAGTAATTAGCCTCCAACTAATAAAAATAAATGAAAAAAATAAATAAAAATAAATTAAAAGTAAAAGAAATTAAAAAAAAAAAAAGATGTTCTTTTCATCAGAGGAGACAGAAATGCAAAGTAGGAAGTCAAGAGATACTTGGAATAACAGGCAAGTTTGGGCTTGGGAGTACAAAATGAAGCAGGGCAAAGGCTAACAGAATTTTGCCAAAAGAACACACTGGTCATTAGCAAACATCCTTTTCTAAGAACACAAGAGATGACTCAATTCACAGACATCGCCAGATAGTAAATACCGAAATCAGACTGAGTATGTTCTTTACAGCAGAAGACAGAGAAGCTCTATACAGTCAGCAAAAACAAGACCAAGAGCTGACTATGGCTCAGATAATGAGCTCCTTATTGTAAAATTCAGGCTTAAATTGAAGAAAGTAGGGGAAACTACTAGGGTACTCAGGTATGACCTAAATCAAATCCCTTATGATTATACAGTGGAAGTGACAAATAGATTCAAGGGATTAGATCTGGTAAGAGTGCCTGAAGAAATACGGACAGGGGTTCCTAACATTGTACAGGATGACCAAAATCATCCCAAAGAAACAGAAATGCAAGAGAGCAAAGTGGTTGTCTGAGGAGGCCTTAAAAACAGCTAAGAAAATAAGAGAAAAAAGGCAAAGGAGAAAGGGAAAAATATGCCCAAGTGAATGCACAGTTCCAGAGAACAGCAAGGACAGACAAGAATGCCTTCTTAGGTTAACAATGCAAAGAATTAGAGGAAAACAACAGAATGGGGAAGACTAGAAATCTCTTCAAGAAAACTGGAGATACCAAGGGAACATTTCCTGCAAGGATGGGCACAATAAAGGACAGAAACGGTATGGACCTAACAGAAGCAGAAGATATTAAGAGGTGGCAAGAATACACAGAAGAAATATACAATAAAGGTCTTAATGACCCAGATAACCTTGATGGTATGGTCATTCACCTAGAGCCAGACATCCTGGAGGGTGAATTCAACTGGGCCTTAGGAAGCATCACTACAAACAAAGCTAGTTGAGGGGATGGGATTTCAGCTGAGGTATTTCAACTCCTAAAAGATGAATTTGTCAAAGTGCTACACTTAATATATCAGCAAATTTGAAAAACTCAGCAGTGGCCACAGGACTGAAAAAGGTCAGTTTTCATTTCCAATTGCAAAAATGGCAATGCCAAAGAATGTTCAAACTACTGTACAATTGCACTCATTTCACATGCTAGCAAGGTAATGTCAAAAATCCTTCAAGTTAGGCTTCAGTAGTACATGAACTGAGAACTTCCAGATGTACAAGCTGGATTTAGAAAAGGCAAGGGAATGAGAGATTAAATACACAACATCCGATGGACCATTAAGAAAGCAAGGGAATTTCAGAAAACACATCTACTATTGCTTCACTGACTATGCTAAAGCTTTGACTGTGTGGATCACAAGAAACTGTGGAAAATTCTTAAAGAGCCTGCCTCTTGAGAAATCTGTATGCAGGTCAAGAATCAACAGTTAGAACCAGACATGGAACAACAGACTGGTTCCAAATTGGGAAAGGAGTACATCAAGGCTATATATTGTCACCCTGCTTATTTAACTTATATGCAGAGTACATCATGCGAAATGCCAGGCTGGATGAATCACAAGTTGGAATCAAGACTGTCGAGAGAAATATCAACAACCTCAGATATGCAGATGATACAACTCTAATGGTAGAAAGTGAAGAGGAGAGTGAAAAAGTTGGCTTAAAACTCAACATTCAAAAAACTAAGATCATGGCATCTGTGGAAATAGATGTGGAAATAATGGAAACAGTGACAGACTTTATTTTCTTGGGCTCCAGAATCACTGTGGATGGTGACTGCAGCCATGAAATTAAAAGATGTTGGCTCCTTGGAAGGAAAGCTATGACGAATCTAGACAGTGTATTAAAAAGCAGAGACATCTCTTTGCCAACCAAGTCAAAGCTATGGTTTTTCCAGTAATCTTGTATGGATGTAAGAGTTGGATCATAAAGAAGGCTAAGTGTCAAAGAATTGATGCTTTCAAATTGTGGTGATGAAGTAGACTCTTGAGTCCCTTGGACAACAAGGAGATCAAACCAGTCAATCCTAAAGGAAATCAACCCTGAATATTCATTGGAAGGACTGCTGCTGAAGCTCCAATACTTTGGCCACCAGATGCGAAGAGCTGACTCATTAGAAAAGACTTTGATGCTGGGAAAGATTGAGGGTATGAGGAGAAAGAGGCAACAGAGGACAAGATGGTTGGATGGCATCACCAACTCAAAGGACATGAGCTTGAGCAAACTCTGGGAGATGGTGAAGGACAGGGAAGCCTGGCGTGCTACAGTTCATGGGGTTACAAAGAGTCAGACACAACTGAGCGACTGAACAACAGCAATAATAACTAGTGATTCTGGGCATCTCTTCCTGTGGACCATCCATGTCTTCTTTAGAAAAATGTCTATTCAGGATTTCAGCCCATATTTTGTTTATTTTTTAGTACTGAGTCGTATGCACTTTTTGTACACATTGGATATTAACCTCTGATCAGTTATATCATTAGCAAATATTTCCTCCCAGTTGGTAGGTTGTCTTTTCATCTTGTTGATGGTTTCCTTTGCTATGCAAAAGCTTTTATGTTTAATTAGGCCCCATTTGTTTAATTTTGCTTTTATTTCTTTCCTCTTTAGAGACTGATCCAAGAAAATACTGCTACGATCTTTGTCAAAGAGGGCTCCACCTAGGTTCTCTTCTAGGAGTTTTATGGCTTCAGTTCTTACAACTAGGTCTTTAGAAACCATTTTGAGTTTATTTTTGGGTATGGTGTGAGGGTATGTTCTAACTTCACTGATTACAGGTGGCCAGCTTCCCTAACACCACTTGCTGAAGAGACCGTCTTTTCTCTATTGTATATCCTTGCTTCCCGCCTCAAAGGCTAATTGACTACAGGTGTGTGGGTTAGTTTCAGGGCTCTCTAATTCTGTTCCACTGATCCATGCATCTCTTTCTGTGCCAATACAACACTGTTTTGATTAATGTAGCTTTGTTGTATAGTCTGAAGTCAGGAAGCATGATTCCTCCAGTTTTATTCTTTTTTTTCCAAGATTGCTTTGCCAATTCAGGGTTTTTTGCGGTTCCAGAGAATTTTAAGATTATTTGATCTAGATCTGAAAAATGTCATGGGCATTTTGATAGAGATTGCATTATATCTGTAGATGTCTTTGGATAGAATGGCCATTTTAATAATATTAATATTCCCAATCCAAGAGCATGGGATATCTTTCCATTTCTTTGCATCATCCTCAATTTCCTTCATCAATGCTTTATAATTTTCAGGTCTTTCAGATCCTTGGTTAAGTTTATTCCTAAGTATTTCATTCTTTTTGATGCAATTTTAAATGGAATTCTTTTTAAATTTCCTCTTTCTGATACTTTATTATTAGTGTGTGTGCTGTGTGCTAAATTGCTTCAGTCATGTCCAACTCTTTGCAACCCTATAGACTGGTAGCCTGCCAGGCTCCTCTGTCCATGGGGTTCTCTAGGCAAGAAAACTGGAGTGGGTTGCCATGCCCTCCTCCAGGGGATCTTCCTGACCCAGGGATTAAAACTGTGTCTCTTATGTCTCCTGCATTGACAGGGGGGTTCTTCACTACTAGCACCATCTGGGAAGCCATTATTAGCATACAGGAACAAAAATGATTTCTCTATAGTAATCTTGGATTCTGCAATCTTGCTGAATTCACTTATTAGTTATAACAGTATTTGGGTGGAGACTTTAGGGTTCTCTGTAGAGATTATCAGATCATCTTCCAACCTGGGTACCTTCTATTTCTTTTTCTTCTCTGACTGCTGTGGCTAAGACTTCCAAAACTGTATTAAATAGAAGTGGCAAGAGTGTTGCCACTTGTCTTCTTTCTGAATTTAATAGGAAAGCTTTCAGCTTTTCACCATTGAGTATTATGTTGGCCGTGCGTTTGTTGTAAATGGCCTTTACATTGTTATGTTCCCTCTATGCTCGCTTTAATGAAAGCTTTGATCATGAATGCATGCTGAATTTTTTCAAATGCTTTTCTTGAGTCTATTGAGATGATCATATGATGTTTATCTTTCATTTTGTTAATGCGGTATATCACATTGACTGACACGTGAACATTAAACCATCCCTGTGACCCTAAAGTAAATAAATTTGACCATGGTACATGATCCTTTTAATGTATTGCTGGATTTCGTTTGCTCATATTTTGTTGAGGAATTTTCTATCTATATTCATCAAAGATTGGCTCAAAGTTTTGTCTATTTATAGTATCTTTGGTTTTAGTATCAGGGCAATGGAGGCCTCATAGAATCAGTTTGGAAGTGTTTCATCCTCTTCAATTTTGGGGAAGAGTTTAAGGATATATAGAAGTTCTTCTTTGTATGTTTGGTAGAATTCCCCTGTAAGGTCATGAACTTTGTTTGCTAGTTTTTTTTCTAATTACAAATTCAATTTCACTTCTAGTGATTGGTCAGCTCAAATCGTCTGTTTATTCTTGACTCCATCTTGCCAGGTTGTGTGCTTATAGAAATCTGTGCATTTCTTCTAGATTGTCCAATGTGTTGGCATATAACTATTCATAGTACTCTTACGATCTTACGTGTTTTTGTGGTATTTCCCCTCTTTCACTTCTTATTTTATTTGGATCCTCTCTCTCTTCTTCTTGATGAGACTGACTTTGTTATCAACTTTTTATGTCTGTACCAAAAAACCAGCTCTGGCTTTCATTTATCTTTTCCATTTCCTTTTTAAAACTATGTTTAAATTTCTCTCTCTGATCTTTAATATTTCCTTCCTTCTGACTTTGGGCTTCATTTGTTCTTTTTCTAAATTTTTAGATGGCAGCTTAAGTTGTTTACTTGAAGTTTTTCTTCTTACTTGAGGAAGGGCTGTATTGCCATGAACTTCCCTTTAGTACTACTTTTGCCACATACCATATATTTGGAAAGTTGTGTTCCATTTTCATTTATATCAAAGTATTTTCTGACTTCCTCTTTGATTCATCATTGACCCATTGTTTTTCAGTAGCATGCTGTTTAGTGTCCACAGATTTGTTTTCTTTCTGTTTCTCTATCAGTAGCTGATTTCTAGTTTCATACTACTATGGGCAGAAAAAAATACCTGATATAATTTCTGTCCTCTAAAATTGCTGAAGTTTGTTTTGTGACATAGTATGTAACCTATCCTGGAGAACATTCCATGTGCACTTAAAAGAATGTATGTTCTCCTGGTTTGGGACATAATGTCTTATAGATATCAATCAAGTCCAACTAGTCTAATTTGTCATTTAAGACCACCTTTGCCTTATTGGTTTTCTTTCTGATCTGTCTACTGATGTCAGTGGAGTGTTAAAGTCGCCTATTATTGTGTTATTGTCAGTTTGCTCCTTTACATCAGTTAGTATTTGCTTTATAAATTTAGGTGCTCCTGTATATGTTAACATATTATTGATTGGGTTTTTTTGCAGAAACTAATGCCTGTGGCTGGCAATTTGTTATGTAAATAAATATTGAAACACTCCAGTTAATAACATTCTGGTAACAAAAGGAGTATTAATACATCTCTAGTCATATGTGGTTAAGGAATGTTATATCCTCCTCTTGTACTGATTTCCTTTATCACTATATAATGCCATTCTTTGTCTTTGTTAATAGTCTTTGTTTTAAAGTCTACTTTGTTTGATATGAGTATTGCTCCCTTCTTTTTCTTGTTGTTTCTATTTGTGTATCTTTATCCATCCCCTTTCAGTCTGTGTGTGTTTCACCCTGAAGTGAGTCTCCTGTAGGCAGCATACTGAAGGGTCTGTTTATTATCCAACTAGCCACCCTGTGTCCTTTAATCAGAGTACTTAGTCCATCAACACTTAAAGCAATTACTGATTTGTACGTTTTTATTGCCATTTTGTTACTAGTTTTCCAGTTGTTTTCATAGTTCTTCTATGTTCTTTTCTTCTTCTTTTTGCTTCTCCTGTCAAGGTTTGATGATTTTCTTTAGTAGTATGGCTGCAATCCATGGGGTCACAAAAGAATAGGACATGACAGAGTGACTAAACAAAAACAATGCTTCCGTTCCTTTCTTTTTGATTTTTGTGCATCTGTCGTAGGTTTTGGATTTGTTGTTACCTTGGGGTTCACATGTCTTGACCCATAATCATATCTACTAGATTTACACTGATAAGTCATTTAAGTTCAAACACACTCTGAAAGAGCTACATTCTATACTCTCCTCCCCCACATTTTGTGTTTTTGGTATCATATTTTACATCTTCCATGTTTACCCCTTTACTGTTTTATTCTGGCCGATTATGGTTGAATATTTACTATATCTGATAACAGTATAAACTGTTTTACAAATAGTTAAATCAAGATTATATATACATTAAATTGTTTGTCATTCAGAGGGATACTAGGGGTTCACACTAATTTCTAACACCTCAGAACTGACAAATGGGTGAAAAACATTAACCAAGTTTGAATAAGGGGAAATGTCCATTTCTTTGTGATTGACCTGTTTTTTATGAATGGAAATTGTCATAATTTATGAGTTCCAAGCTGCAAAGCATGTCTGCTATTGGACAGAAATATGGGCATTATGATATGTAACTCTATTCAGTGTTACTTCTTTTCCCATCAACTCGCTGTTAAAAGTTTATGAATATGCTTACAAATAATATCAAAACTCACTATAAAATGCATTATTTAAGACAGTAGCATTTTAATCCATAACTTTCTATGGAAAATATAAATAAATAAACCTAGTTTTTTCATTTTTTTGTTTTCCTAATCAAATTACAACATTCCTGTACTTTAAATTATTTTTCACTGTTTACATAATTAAGTTACTACCTAAGGTAGAAGGCAGCATCCCTGCAAAGTCTTCACTATGTTAAGGTCAGATAATCAATTTCCTATCCCAAAAGACACAACTAATAGAGTACAGAGAATTATCACTAAATATTAGCAGATGCTTTTGTTAAGATGAGCTTTTATGGGGACTATTACAATAATGGAGTAGGAAGGAAATAAAATTTCATGTATCTCTGTGAATTCTGTGAAAGCCCCATAGTTTTTTTGTTTTAAACTTATCATTATTTTTAATACACATACATGTATCTATTCTTCTTTAAATTATTTTCCCAATTAGGTCGTTACAGAATATGGAGCAGAGCTCCCTATAGAGCTCTACTGTATACAGTAGGTCCCTGCTGGTTATCCATTTTAAACATAACAGTGTGTGTATGTCCGTCCCGAACTCCCTAACTATCCTTTCCCCCCACTTCCTCCTTGGTAACCACATGTTCATTCTCAGTCTGTGAGTCTGTTTGGTTTGTAAATAAGTTCATCTGTATCATTTCTTTTTGGATTCCACAAAAAGCAATATCACATCATGTCTCTTTCTATGTCTGGCTGACTTCACTCAGTATTGACAATCTCTAGGTCCATCCATGTTGCTGTAAATGGCGTTACTTTATTCTTTTTATGGCTGAGTAATATTCCACTGTATACATGTACCACATCTTCTTTATCCATCCATCTGTCGATGGACATTTAGGTTGCTTCCATACCCTAGCTATTGTAAAGAGTGCTGTTGTGAACACTGGGGGTGCATATATCTATTTTCCTTTACTGTTTATCATAGTCATAGTTGCTTTTATTATTTTTTTGGTCATTTAATTACATACTGGATTATTTAAGTGATTGTCTTACTCCATATTTGCCTTTCCTAATGGGATTTTCTCTTTCCTATATTTTCTTACTTCTTTTCCATTTAGAGAAAGCCCTTCAATAATTCTTTTAGGGTACATTCAGTACTGCTGGAATTCTAGTTTTTGCTTGTCTGAGAAATTCTTCATCTTTTCTTCTATTCTAAATTATAATCTTGCTGGGAAGCGTATCCTGGGTTGTATGTTCTTCTTCAGCACTGTGAATATACTGTGATACTCCTTTCTGGCTGCCAATAGCCTTACCAGGAAGCTCATGTAACTGACCCCTTGTTTTTCTCTTGTTGCCTTAAGAATTCTTTAGCTTTTGCCATTTTAATGATGTGTTGGTGTGGGTTTGATTAGGTTCATGTTGTTTGGGACTTTCTGTGCTTCCTGTACCTGGATATCTGTTTCCTTCTTTAGGTCTGAAAAGTTTTCAGCCATAATTTCCTTGGTTGAAGACATTTTTTACGCTCCCTTCTCCTTCTAGAACTCCTACAACGTGAATGTTGGCACATCTGATGTTACTGCAGAGATCCCGTATGTTCCGTTCACTTTTGTTTTGGTTTGTTGTCTTTCTGTCTACTGCTCTGGTTGGGTGAGTTCCATTACTCTCTCTTCCAGGTCATTTCTGTGTTCTTCCGTGTCATTCCATCTATTATCCATGGCTTCTAGAGTGCTCTTTAACCTCAGATATTGAATCATCTATTTCTGATTGGGGCTTCATTAAATTTTCCATTTCCTGTGCTTCTGTTCAGGGGGTAGGTGAGCCCCGCGCCCTCACCCCACCGCCTCGCGCTCGTCCTCTGTGTTACTGTTTGGTGGCACTGTTGGCAGTGAGATTGGCACTGTGGGTCTCACCCCACGACCCCAGGCAGCCTAGCTGTGACCACAACCCTGGAGCCTGGGCACCACGATAGTCAAGCAGCTCGATCTTCCTCACTGAGTTCTCTTGGTGCACCTGCCAGCAAACAGGGCCAGTGAGAAACTCAGACCTGGGGGCCAGTGGAGGAGAGTCAGGAGCCAGAACTGCCCTGAACTTGCAGGTGCTGGATCTGAAACTAATCTGAAAAGGAGAAACAAGAGAGTTCAGAAGGATGGGAAAGTGCATCACGTGAGCGCCCAAGGCAAGGGTTCACCTCCAAGAAGTTCTTTCTTAAACACACACTTTTCATGCTGAAGTTAACGTAAAATTCTCATTTTTAACCTCGACGGCATTTTCAAACACAGTCTGCAGATAAACCTTTTAATAAGTCTATCCAGATTTGCTTTAGTTTCCGGGGAACCTCATTCAGTCATCTCAGCCTTTCTCTGTGTGGCATTCAGGTCCGTTTCTCTCGCTCCCTTCAGACACTACCGTTCCCTCACAGCTGTTACCCGGCATTCTCCTTCCAACATGGGGATGACTTGCGATAAACTATGAGGTGGAAAAGAGCAACACACAGGGCATGACCTGCTAGGCAGGCAGCCGAGCACCATGTGTGCACAGCAGGAGGCCTGGGAGGGCACAGCCCAGGTGGGCCTGGCCACTCACTGGCTGTGGGGACTCCCTGGGAGAAAGGTGAGGGCTGTGCCATGGGCCCATTTAAAAGGAGTGTGACCTCCTGAGTTCCTGAGACACGGACACCCTCTCCTCCAGACTTCTCCTGTTTGCATCCTTTTGTCTGTGAAGACGCCCTGCACGGTGTCTGTGGGCTTCAGGGCAATACTGGGGAGGAAGAAGGAAGAACAGGTCTTCCTTTGTAAGTTCACGTTTCTAACAAACATACGTGGTGAAACAGTTTTCCAGCATGTGCTCATAGATACAGACCACTCTGCACATGTACGACGTGATAAAAGCACATCTGATTTCACAGGTGAGCAAGCCTGTCAGCGCCCAGGACTCCTTCAGCCAGTGGTGGAGCAACACACCCGGAGCCACCCACCTGGGCACTGGGCGGTGGTGACTTCCGAGTGGCCCCTGGCGCCACCTGTTTCACACATGATGCTCTCAGTGGCTGCGGACACTCAAGACAAGTGACAGCTGGCTGAATCAAGGCACTCTTGCCCCACACACGAAGCACAGACCGAACAAGGAAAACTGTTCTCTGACTCGTGAGAGATTCACAGGCAAACACACATCCACATACACCTGCTTCACACCTACCAGTGTAAGTTCAACGGCAGGGACGCTACAATCTCAACTTGCCATCAAATTTTATCAGTCTACTTTTATCTTTTTTCTCCTAAAAAAATAACGGTTTACAGTAGAGAGTTGTGAAATTGAATTTGGAGCAATTTTTCTCCATTCCCATGTGATCCATGTGCTCTAAAAGACATGCTTTCAAACAAAGCTCCACGTTGCTTTTCTCAGTTAGAGATGGGCTAGTAGCAAGATCACAGACCATGGCAAAACACACACATACCAAGAGGCATTCCAGTTCACGGTTAGGGTTTTAGTTCTAGCTTTAAAAGTAGGTAAAGCGATATTTCCAAAGGATAAAAATACCTTAACTGTGTCCTTTTAAGTAAAGGTGAACTGAGAAGTTAGGGCCCTTGAATTCAAAAGCTCTTGTTCACTTTTCTAGCCACTGACATTCTAGAAGAAAAACAATAAACAACCAGTAACCCAGGGCCCACTAAGCAGGTGCATGTCCCCACTGAGACAGACATCACTGCCTGCCACGGGCACACAGTCCTATCGCCGACCTCCTGCAGAGCTCGTCACTGCAGCTGTGAATCCTCTGTGGGCTGGCCCAGCATCATCTCGGGTGGCTGAGGCCTGTGGAGTCTTCACGGCACCTGCAAGCCTCTACAGTGGATGCAGGACTCAGCAGCATGAGTGCGGGTGAGAGGAAAGCCCACGGGTGCCGAACCTGGGCTCTAATTTCCCTGTAAATGGAGAGGTTTTCAACTGGCAAGAGAGGGGAACCTCGAGGGACCAACTTAAATGACCCATCCGTCGCCTCCGCCCCTTCTGAATAGCCCAACACTGCGCGCCACCCCCCCGCCTCAGTGCAGCCCCCACCGGTGTGTTATTTGTAAGCCCTGCTGCAGTCAGAAAGCGGGGGTACTTGCCGCTGAGCAGAGGCTTGTTGAGGGTGTACAGCGCGGGCAAGTCCTCGATGTTGGAGATGCGCTGGTACATGGCCCTGGAGAGGTGGTCCCCGTGGTACAGGCTGCCCAGAATGATGCTGGAGAAGTAAATGGGCTCCACGAAGATGCTGAGCAGGGACCCCTGGATGCCCACCACATTCCACCTGGAGGCAGAGGAAGAGGGCTTCAGCACGGGATCCCTTTGGCCTGGGCCCTCCATAGCGCCGTGCACGTGGGCATGCTGCTCATTCTGTACAAGTGTTAACCAATTTAAAAGGCAGTTAAATAACTGACTGGGGTTCCCTGGTGGCTCAGCTGGTTAAGAATCTGCCTACAATGCGGGAGACTTGGGTTTGATCCCTGGGTTGGGAAGACCTGCTGGAGAAGGGAACAGCTATCCACTCCAGTGTTCTGGCCTGGAGAATTCTACGGACTGCATAGTCCATGGGGTCGCAGAGTTGGACACGACGAGCGACTTTCACTAAATAACTGACTAAGTAAGATTCTAAAGAGAAAAATCTACTTAATTATTTTATGCTGGAACGATCTTTTGCCTCCATGTTTCCCAAGATGACACATTTACCGAAGATGAGTTCTAAAAACATATCGAGCCACGTTTCTTGTGAGAAAAATCAAAAGAAAAAATAAACCTTAATTTCATTACTTCTAATAAATAAAAAAAACGGCAGCTCCAGAGGGACGGAAACTGGTCTCCTCCTGCTCCCTGGTGGCGGCACTGACTGTCCTGACCCTGCACGTCAGTGCTCTGAGCCCCACAGACAGCAGGAGAGATGCCCTCCATGGCCTCAGGGCTCCAGGTCCCAGCACCCAGGGGGCAAAGCTCACTGGCTTCAGGTGTCTCTTCCCTCACACCCCTTCCCCAGGCCAGCAGCATGGGCATCCTCTGCTCCCTGCAGAGCTCCAGCCCTCAGCCAAGGGTCCCCAGTGCCCCCACCTTGGTCTGTGCAAAGTCCTTGTCTCTGGGCACCCCCCCTCAGCTGTCACTGGAGCCCACCAGGTGCCCCCTCTGCTGAACCCCTGCAGATCTTACCATCTGTCCCCCACCTTCTCCCATTAATGGGCTCCACGCGGGAGGGATTCGTCTGTTTAGCACACTAAAACATCCCAGAATTTAGGGACCTGGCCTCACAGCGCAGTGTATGCTGACTGGACAAATCCCCGGCTCCCCCCACCCTCTAAGAAGGAAATTAGAGCACAGGTTTTCTCCTATCTAGCAAGGAACAGTAAGGAAGGATTCAGTGCGCACAAAACCCACAGGGAGCCCTTTCTTATGTAAATCAGAGGCTTGTCAGGGGGTTTAGGCCCCATTAAGCTGAATTCAGCCTCCTGGGGCAAACTTCAAAACCCTGCTCTTGCAGAAACCTATACGAGTTACAAGTCATTAATTCTGAACACATGCTTCGCAAGCGAGTCCTAGGCCCCGATTGCTCCACGGAGGCCCTGGTGGGAAGTGGTCCACCCACTCGGCTCAGCTCCCCTGGTCGAGCCTCACGGGGAACACGGAGGGGCCGACTTTACCAGCAGCAAACATGCATGGGGTGTGCGTCGTACAAGCCCACCGCCCCCAGCAACCACCTCTGAAAACTGGCTGTCCCTGTGACCCCACAGCCTCCCCACGACAGGGGGGCTCACAGTCAATGCCCCCAGCCCCCTCTGTGTCTGGGGGAGGGGGAGGAGGCAGTGGTGGGGGACAGGGCTCTGCATGGTCACGCACACTGCTGCCCTCAGGCAGGTGGTCTCTGCTTCCTCCCCAGCTCTGCGCAGAGCACAGGCTGTCCTACTCCCTCCCACGGCCCAGTCAACCAAATTCACCCAGAGGTGAGAGCCCCCGGGACCCCTCACCACCACCCCCGCACCGTGGTCTCACCGAAGCCTGCCCACTGCCCTGACCCCTCTGGGACCGGAACCGTCTGTGGGAGGCAGCCCTGCCCTCTGTGAGACCCAGGCCAGCCCCCCAGACCCTGTTCATGGTGACCATGTGACTGCCAGAGGCAGGGGCAGCCCTCAGGGGCACCAAAGATCAGAGGGTGGGAGCTCAGCCCCGCCCCTGCTTCCGGGGTTGAATTAATCACCAAAGACCAAGGATTCAATCATCTGCATGGAGACCCCAGAGGACAGGGCTGGGAGTGTCCTCCACCACGCCCTGCTGCCTTAACCACTCAGCAAGATGGGCTTACTTTTCCACTTGAGTGTCAAGTGCTATGAAAAATGATGAGATTTTGATCGAAGTTACAGATTGGGAGGAAAATCAAGCCACTAGAAATAATGTTGGATGTGGCATATATGTGGATGTTTTAGATTAGTGGACGGCTTGTCATTTTGTTTCCCTTCCTGGCTTGGTCTGGGGATAAGGGATGAGCTGGGGCCCTTCCCCACATTCCTGATCTGTAAAAATGACTGTATGTATGAAGAGGATACCTCCCTAGAATGCAGAGAACTCACTCAAGGGTCTCCTGCAAGAGCTGCATCCTCTTTCTCTGCAGCCAGCTCTTTGATTTTCCCCAATTTATTTACTTCTTGGGAGTGAGGGCGTGACTGGTTTACTTTTTCTTAATGTTTGGAACTCCATTCAAATTTCTTACACATGCTTGAGTCAATTTTAGGAACATACATGTTTCTACAAAGCTTCTATGTCATCTCAGTTTCAATGGTGTCCGTAACTCTCACTGCGGCCATCTGCGCACGTGTCCGTTCCTACTAGATCCTGACACCCTTTCCTCCTCCCCTGACTTGGCCTGGCTGCACCCTGTGTCTTGGTCAGACTTCCAGAGGTCTGCCAATTCTATTACCTTTCTCAAAGTAGCACCCTGGGATTCTGACTGTTCGCTGCTCATCGCTGCCGCATCGAGCACTAACGTCTGCTCTCTGTCCTTCCCTCCCGTCTGCGAATTTGGACTTGCTCTCTTGTTCTCGGCTGTGGTGTTTGATGTCGTTCACTTACGACCATCTCCTTACTTCCCCTGCAATTGCTTCTGTGAGCTGCTGAGGCTTGATGGACATACCGTGCCCTGCCTGGGGTTAGAGCACAGAATTTGGGGAGTCCTGGCATGCAAACACCCTCCTGGGCCGGGAAGATCCCCTAGAGAAGGAAATGGCAACCCACTCCAGTATTCTTGCCTGGAGGATCCCATGGACAGAGGAGCCTGGTGGGGTTGTCACCAGTCCACGGGGTTGCAAAGAGTCAGACATGACTTAGCAACTAAACCACAACCAAACCCCCACCCCCAACCCTCTAGACTCTCCCGCCTTACTCCAGGCCTTCCTGCCCTTCCTGCTCTGCCCCATCCCTGGGCCACCATTGACCTGCTTCTGTCACTTTCTAGAAATCTACAGCAATGGAACCACATGGTAAGCACTCCTTTGGTTCCTGGCATGGCTGCACAGTTCTTCTGTGCTGTGACCACATACCACTGACTAAACATCACAGCTTATTCTGTCCCTTGCCTGAGCAGTGCCCCAAGGCACAGATACTCCCATTTAACCCTGTTTAAAGACTGACAGCCGTTCGAGCTGTTCCCAGATGTGGAGAAGCAGCTTCAATCACTCCAGTGTGAGCCTGCATGGACAGTGCTTCCATCTCTCTCCAGAAACAGGAGTAAAGTGAAATGCCAGAAATGCCTTTAACATCTAAGACACAGGTGAGCTGTCCTCACAGTTGGCTGCAGTGTCTGTCCCCAGCCTGGGAGGACGACGCTCCAGGGATTGGGGTCCCCACCAAACCCGACAGGGCTCTAACCCTGGAGTGAAGAATGTGCTCTCTTAGGACATCTTTTTTGGTAAAGTGTCCATTAAAATATTTTGCCCATTTTAAAAACAGTTTTTTTCCCCCTTGTTGGTTTTAAAAGTCTTTGTATAGTGTGGATCTAGGTCCTTTATCAGATGTACGATGTGTAAATATTTTCTTCTAGTCAGTGACTTTATTTATCATTCTTTTAACAGAGTCTTTCAGAGAAGCAATTTTTAATTTGATTATGTCTAACACCATTTTTTTTCCTCTCAAGGAGCATGCTTCTGATGTTGCATCTAAGACATAACCCATCCCAGTGGCCAGGATTTTCTCCTCTTCTAAAACTTTTACACAGTTAGGTCTATGACACATTTTCAGTTAACTTTTGTATATGGTGAAAAATAGGAAACACACTTGTTTCTTTTTACATAGGGTGTTCAGTTGTCCCAGCATCATTTGTTAACAACACTATTCTTTCTCTACTGAACTAGCTTTGAACCTTGATCAAAAATCAGCTGTGACCAACAATGTGGGACTTGAAGTTTAAAACACAACACCATTCACATTAACACCTCCCAAAATTAAATATTTAGATACAAATCTAACAAAAATACAAGACCTCTACAAGGAAAACTATAAAACTGACAAAAGAATCAAACAATTAAGTAAATGGAGAGACAGCCCATGTTCATGGAGAGGAAGACTCGACTCTTCCCAACCTGAGCTGCAGACTCAGCACAAACCCATCAAGACTCTAGCACAGCGTTCCGCAGATGCTGACAAACGGATTCCGAAGCTTACATCAAGGGGCAGAAGGCCCAGAAGAGCCTATACAACACAGGAGAACAAAGCTGGAGGACTGACCACCTGACCTCAAGACCTACTATGAAGCTACAGGAACCCATCTCGTGATGTATCAGAAAAGTACACCTGGTCATTCAGATGATCAGAAATATATTTTTCTTATATACGTTTGGTCTTCTTCTGGGGTTCCTGGCTCACAGCTCCTAGGCCCTGGGAACTTCCTAAGTGATTAACCATAGGTGTCTATGTTAATGAGGTAGATTGTGTCACCCACCTGAGGATGGGGGGCTAGTTGGCTGTGGAGCCAAATACTGATTACATACGGTGGGAACTTTCAGCCTTATCTTCTTGACCTCCCGGTAAGAAGACACCAGCTGGAGGCTGAGTTCCCATACCAACAGCCATGATTTTTAATCAATGGTGCATTTGTAGTGAAGCCTCCATAAAAACTCAAAAGGACCTGGCTCCAGAGCCTCTGTCCACAGAGACCACACCTCTCTTCTCAAGGTGGCCCCTGAAGCACCTTTTAAAACCTGAGTCCTTCAGTGAATCTGTGGGACACATGCCCGGGTGTCTCTGGAAACACTCCGGGGCCCCCAGGCATGCAGGGGTGGGGGCGGGCCCAGGTGTACATCCAAGGGGACTTACCTTGCCATCTTGTCACTGCAGGACATGGTGAGCAGCCGCTCCCCCTGCAGCACCCCGTCCCATGTCTGGACGCTGGCGTTGGAGCGAACGGGGATGGTCCCCTCACCAGACTCTATCTTCGTCCGCAGCTGTCCGCGGGCTTTTCGATTTGGATGTCTATCTGCTGGCTCTAAGACAGAGACACAAGGTCCTCTTGAGAGGGTCTGCTGGTCAACCATCTATTTAACTCACCAGAAAGCATGTCTAACAACACTCTATCAATTCAAAATGCGATTCACACGCATGTGTGCATGTGTTCATTCTACATGCACCTAAGACATGTATGTGTGTTTGATGCAAGCACAAAAAATTGGACAGGAGGATACAATACAAACCAAATTCACAAAAATGGTTTCCTTGGTGGTTGGGAGAAAAGAGGGCCTCCACTTTAACCAAATGATGTATTTCTAGGATTAGAAACTAGCTAAAGCAGACAGAACACAAGGCTGACATTTGCTAATTCTAGGTGATGGATATTAGAGTATTTGCTATATTTCTTTGCTGCATATTTAAATTTTCAAAAATAAATCTATAGGGATGTGGAAATAAACCCATAGGAAACATTCACAAACACCCAGAGATTTTTTTACACGAATACAGTGATTTAAATGTTATTTTTATGTTTTAAAAATATTTGTCAATTTCTACAGTGCATACTTGCTGCTTTTTATTTTTTTTTATAATTTTGTTTTTTCTTTTTAAAAATTTTTATCTATCTATTTATTTATCTGGGCTGGGTCTTCTTTGTGGACTGCAGGGTCTTAGATCTTGGTTGCAGCACATGGGATCTTTAATCGCAACATGTGGGATCTAGTTCCCTGATTAGGATCGAACCCAGGCCCCCTGCATTGGGAGTGAGAAGGCTTAGCCAACTGGGTCATGAGGGAAGTCCCCACCTGTTGCTTTTATAATCAAGAAAAATAATGTAATCAAATGTTCTATTTGGAACAAATAGTGCTTAAGCTCATAAGTAGAGTTGTGGATACAAATTACTATGAAACAAGAGCACGAACAAGAATGAGAGGAACACAGAGGTCAGAGCGAGGCCTTCCTGTCCATTGACACCTGCTTCTGAGACTCGGTCACACTCTCGTGATATCACAACCTACCAGAAACACGGACCACGACGTGCATTTCCAATCTAGAGATGCATGTCATCCAAATTCAAAACCTGAACACAATTTTGATTTAATATCCTCACTCTAATTTCTTATATGAATCTACATTTTCATTCATTAAAAATTTAAAATTACTAATTGAGAAGAAAAGTTCATGTTTTTATACATTCTTATCAGATTCACATCCAAGGTTGAAATTTTTGAAGAAGAAACGATATTAATACAGGTTTGTCCTTTTCTCTGTTATAACACAGTCATGAACTTTCTTGGGAAGCAGTGGCTGCCGCCGAGCCTGGCGTGGTACCTTCCAGGATGGGTTCGTGTGGTGAGAAGATCCTGGCGTCCCCGCAGGGGGAGGTGCTGATGTACAGGTGGAACTGGACATTCTCCTTCAGCTTGAAGCCGCCCCGCTCGGACTTCTCAAAGATGGATCTCTTTTGATCATCTTTGCTACTGAAAGGAGTAAGTTGCAAAGATAAACCTTAAAGCTGAACACAATCAAAACTCAGTCTCTCATAGCTCAAAGGCCAGTGTTTTCAACAGGGTAAGATAAGCTTGCACTGGGGTATTTACTTGACATGTTTATGATAATTAGCACGGCTCCCGTCCGCTCACCAATGAGATAGGTCATCAGCACACAAGTGACCCTGTGCTCCTCATTCACAACTTCAGAACAGAAAGGCTGCGAGTAGGACATGGCCTGCTGCAGGAAGCAGTCAGACTCAACAGTCAGCCATCTGGGCATGGTGACCTCCCCAGCACTTATTCCTGTATAAAGCGAAAGCCTGGGGTCTGGAACACAGACATGACCCCTCTGACTGCACGCATGGCGGGTATGTATGTGGGCATGTGAGTTATATAACTCAGCCAACTCTACTTGACAGCCTGAGCTTCAAGAGCAAAAGGGATCCCAAACTGTAACCCAGAAAGTTACTACATTGAGAATTTTTCAGTGATGACAGACACAGTGAAAAGGATGCAATACACTTTGATTGGAGGAAAATTTTTTTTATGGAAAACAGCTTCCTTCACCCATTTCCTCAGACACTCACTTTAAGTAAAGCTCAAGCTGTGTGTAGAGAAACCTCAGCAGGGATCTGCGGGCTATGATCTCCGCGTGGCAGTCGTTGAGTGCGAGCCCACGGTCACTCATGTACTCGCCATTGATGCACTTTGTTCCCGTGGAGATGCTGATCACCTTGGCATCCTTCACATCTGTGCCTGGAACAGAGGAGAAACCATCTCGTGATTCCTCTCCAGGAATCAGCTCAGCCAGCTGGGCTGAGCAGATACTCCAGGAAGAGAGGGCCCCGAGACAGCCCCAGCTCCAGCCCCCAGGAGCCGAAGGTCCTCCGGCCGCCCCAGGGACGCAGGCACTGGCCGTGGTTGTGGTTCCTGCTCCCAGGAGGGGTCCCTGTGGATGCTGCTCAGGGGGCTCACTCCTGGGAGGTGGAAGAGGACTTGGGGAGGGACCCCTTCACAGCTGGGAACTTAGGGGCAAATTTAGCCGGGTTTCTGTTGCCATCCCTGAGCGTGTTTCCCCCACAGACTCCCTATGCTTATAGAAGCCTCCTCTCGCAGGGAAGGGTTATCTGGCAACAGTGACATGAACTGACATACCAGAGACGGCTACTCTCAGTGAAGCAAAAACCAACAGGTTTCCTGCATTTCCAAGACTTGCTCAAGATGATTCATATAAGATTACTGGAATCAAATACTAATACAGGACGCTTCCTCCAAACAAAACACTCAGGTTAAACAGATGAAATGGTGGGGGAAGAAACATAAGTGCAGCTCCTCCAGTTGCACACAGCATACATTCTGAAGGAGAATGAAAAAGTAGCCTCCTGCTGCTGTCAAAGACTTCTGTAGACTGAGAGTGGGTCTTCTTCATTAAGCATGAGAATACGCAGTGGACACACACCGACATGGTTACCTGTTGTCATGACGATTCCAGCAAGGACCTTCCTGCGCGCGTGGGGGGAGGCGAAGCTGTCTGTCAGGTCCCCAAACTTATCCAGCACCAGGCGGGCCACGGCATCGGCCAGGACCTGAGGACCAAGAGGGGGTCAGCGCCCTCTGGGGTTACGTTCTGGGGCCTCTTCTCTGAGCCACATGGTAGGTCTGGCAAATCAGCACATGCACGCATGCATGCACACAGTTTTTCCTCCAAGACATTTCTTGGAAACAGGCATCCAAGGGGCATAGTAGGGTCTCTACAGACAGGCTGGTAGGAGCCCAGCCACGTGGGAGCAGCTAAGGCCTCCCATCCCAGCCCTGTCTCCAGGGGGACCCCAGGCCCAGGGCGGCAAGGTCACCTGCTTCTCTCTGTGGCTTGGAACCAGAGCTCTGAGTCCTGCAGCCACACTCCCCAAGCACTAGGGCTTCTGGAGGAAGTAAGACCACAGGAGGGACCGACCGATCACCTCAGGGCAGAAGCCAGAACGGCCCTGCAGGGGACACTCAGGAAGGAAAGGGGAGTCAGAAGGGAAATCATATCTCAGCACCTCCCTCCCAAGGCACCAGTCCAACTGTGCCTGTTACTTCCGCATCTGAGACCAGCGAGCAGCACCGCTCTGAGCCCCATAAGCGAGGTCTCTGCCCCCTAGCTGGGATGACGGGAAGGCTGCAGGGCCACTGTGCACAGCGACTGCTGGTCACGTCTGGGGAGCGTACAGCACTGTTCTTGGGAGCAAACGGCTTCCAGAGTGTGGACCTGGGCCTTCTTCTACAGCATGGACTGAGGGACCCCCTGTGTTCTGGGAACAATGCTTGATGGGAGGGGGTGCAAGAAGTCACCCACGTCCCAGCAGCTCACACTTGTCTCGAGTCCCCAGCTAAGCCCTCAGTGAAACACTCCTGAATGGACAGAAGAGCCATCATCCTCAGTGGCAGCTTATCCGGAAAGAACAGTCGTCAGGACATTGTCCCATCCCCACACCAGCAACGAGCCCCAGAAGATGGTGCTCACGGCCGAGTAGGAGGGGAACAGGAGAGTGGGGACAGGGCCAGGACCCCACCCTGCACCCTCGGAAGAGGAACAAGGTCATGGGTGAGTGCAAGAAAGGCAGCAAGACTGCGGACAGGGCCAGAAGTGGAGGGAATGTGAGCAAGAGGAGACAGCGGCCCCCCTACAGGGTGAGGAGCTCCAGCTGGACTGACAGAGAGTCTGGGCTGCCGCCATGCCTCTGCCTGGGCAGTCCCCCACCCACCATCCCCCCGACACGCTGGCATGAAGCCCCTCCCTCCAGCTTTGGGGCTCTCACAGTCAGTGGGGACTGGGTGGACTCCTGGGACGCCTTGTTTGGGCCACGTCCATCAAGTTCATGGATAGCCCTGCACTCACCATGTGGGCAGTACCATCGGACTTTAATCTCTCAGTGCCGCATGAAGGCAACATGGAAGTAACAAGTCCCTGGGACCAGGGACGGCCCCCTCAGATCCTTCAGGGTGACCCCAGGAAGACAGCAAGACACCTCCCTCCCAGAATGTATGTCTGGAAAAGACCATCGAGTCCAGAAATGATGCTAAGAGGACCGACTCTCTGAAGGCCGCCCACAGGTCCTCCGAGGAGAGCATGACTGCATCCTTGGGCACCACTTGAGGGCAAGGAGCCGCCCTGGGGCCCCTGGAAGCAGTGGGGGATGGGGAGGAGACAGTTCACCTCCCCAGACCCGGCTGACCTAGGCCACCACAGCAGTGGGCAGGGCTGATGAGGCCCCTCCCAAGCCAGCAGCTCTAGTCACTGCTCCCCGCTGCTGTCACGGCCAGGACAGAAGCAGGCCGCCAGTGCACACGCACGCACGCACACTCATCCCTCCCCCCACAGGTGACTCCCAGGCAGCTTTCGATGACCCCAGTCTCTTTACACGACTGCTGACACTAGGAGAAACAGCGCGTATCAGGAGTCACCGCAACCACAGCATGGATGAACCTCAGCTAAAAGACTGCATCAAATAGTCAACTTGAAACAAAGTCCCTCGAGAACTGGTGCCCCAACGTGTGCAACGATAAATGGACCAATGGTCCTTATAAATCATATAACAAGTGGCTAACACGGGAAGCAGTTACTTGGCTCATTAAAAAAAAAAACAGTAATATACTTTGAATATATTACTTTACATTGATGCTGTTTTGGTTGCTTTAAGCAAAATAATAATAATAAAGTTCCTTCTTTCACAGTTGAGAACTATTGGTCCTCAAGGGTCCCCCAAGGGCAGGATGGGCGTGGGTTTTCCTGAGGGAGCGCAGGCTGGCCTGTCAATCTGGGCTCCTCCATACCTTCTCATCACATCAATGTGTATTTTATCCTCAAACTGAATCTTATGATGATAGAAAGGATTAGAAAACATAGTGAGACTTTCTCCCTGAAATAAACATCTTCATGATAGACCAGAAAGATGTTGGATTTCCATGAAAAGAAGCAATAAATAACCAAACAGTTTTAGGGTGTTGAAATACCTAAGCATTTCTTTCTCCTTCACTCTCCTCAGAGGCCCCCCTGGAATGTCCCCTCTTCACCCTGAGATGACCCCTCACCTTCTTGTGAGATGACATCACCCTTAACCCTGAAATGTCCCTTCTCTTCATGCTGAAATGTCCCCTCTCCTCACCGTGAGATGACCCCTCCCTCACTTGAGATGACCCCTCCCTCACCTGAGATGACCCCCCCCTCACCCTGAGATGACCCCTCTCCTCACCCTGAGATGACCCCTCCCCTCACCCTGAGATGCCCCCACCCTCACCCTGAGATGACCCCTCCTTCACCCTGATCAGGATGACCCCTCCCTCACCTGAGTCCTCTCTCCTCACCCTGAGATGACCCCTCCCTCACTTGAGATGACCCCTCCCTCACCTGAGATGACCCCCCCCTCACCCTGAGATGACCCCTCTCCTCACCCTGAGATGACCCCTCTCCTCACCCTGAGATGACCCCTCTCCTCACCCTGAGATGACTCCTCCCTCACCCTGATCAGGATGACCCCTCCCTCACCCTGAGATGACCCCCCCTCACCCTGAGATGACCCCTCCCTCACCCTGAGATGACCCCTCCCTCACCCTGAGATGACCCCTCTCCTCACCCTGAGATGACCCCTCCCTCACCCTGAGATGACCCCTCTCCTCACCCTGAGATGACCCCTCCCTCACCCTGAGATGACCCCTCCCTCACCCTGATCAGGATGACCCCTCCCTCACCTGAGATGACCCCTCCCTCACCCTGAGATGACCCCTCCCTCACCCTGAGATGACCCCTCCTTCACCCTGATCAGGATGACCCCTCCCTCACTTGAGATGACCCCTCCCTCACCCTGATCAGGATGACCCCTCCCTCACCTGAGATGACCCCCCCTCACCCTGAGATGACCCCTCCCCTCTTCACCTGATTTTCCTGCTCCGTGCCCTGTCCAAGGCCAAACTAAAAGCAGTGCCCACCTGTGGCTGAGCAGACAGAGCTGTAGGGACCCCACGGGGACTCCAGGTGCAGAGAGCCCTGGGACCCTGGGGCTCTGGAGCACTCGTAGAGGCCCCGACGCCCCAGCTCTCCTGACACGTGCTCACCACTGTGGAGGCTTGGCCTCTGCCTGGACACGCTTCACAAGGCCCTGGTACATTGACCCCAACTTGGGTTTCAGCTGCTGACCGGCCGGCCTCACCTCTCCTGCATCTGGGGATCCATGTGAGCCGTGGAGGGAAGAGACCGCTGAGCTGTGACAGGTGCAGGGCTCTGGCCCCTCTCCTGCCCTCCCTGCTCCTCTGAGACAGGCTCTGCGGGGTGTGGTCGCCACAGGGTGGGCAAGAAGGTGAGCGCACCTCGGCCTGCCTACGGTGGGCAGCACTGACCACAGAGCACCTGTCGGCGTTGGCTTCAGCTGGGCTCCCCGTGACCACACAGCCAGCATAGTAAAGGGAAGGCCACCTGGCCTGGCTTACAGGAGCTCTCTCTCTGCTGGGGACAGGGTGGTAGAGAAAGAGTGACCCTGACAACCACACCTTGTCTCAGAGCGTTAGCCACACACGGCGCTCAGCGGCTCTCCTCACCTGCGGCAGATGCAGCTGCAGGCCCTCGCTGGGGATGGGCTGGCGAGATGGGGTTTGATCCAAGTGCAAGTTAAAGATAGTCGCCAGGGCGGACTGCGCGGCCCGGGCCTTGGCCAGCTTTTTGTTCCTCCCAGAGCCTTCAAAGAACTGGCCGTCCACAACCACGGACATGACGAAGTTCTTGGCGTGGCTCTCCCCACTCTCTGAGAGGAAGTCGTATTTGAGTCCCGGGCGCAGCTCATTCAAGATCATCACGGGGTTCTTCCCGCTGGGCGGCGGGAAAGGCGGGGGCCCAGGCAGGGGCGGCTGGGCCAGGCCGGCGGGCGCCGGGGATGCGGCCAGGCTGAGGTCCCCGCTGGAGCTGAAGGAATCGTCGCCGTTGGAGCCCAGGTAGAAGGGCACCTCCGACCTGTCGGGCGTCTCGAAGCCGTTGAAGAGCGCGTCAGGGAAGTCGGCCTGGTCAGACGTAAAGTCCGCGTTGGTAGACAGGCTGCGGCCCATGGCCAGGTGGGCCTCGGACGCGTTGGGGAACTGGACAAATGAGCGCAGGGCCTTCTCAGCTGCGTGCAGCTTGGCCTTCTTCTTCGTGGGGCCGGAGCCCTCAAACACCTGCCCGTTGACCTCGACAGACATGAGGAAAAGGGGCGCATGTACTGGCCCCGTCTGCGACAGCAGCGTGTACTGCAGACCGGGCTTGATCTCGTTCAGCTGCATCAGCGCATTCTTGGGCAGTGCTGGCCCCGGCGCCCTCCTCCGCTTCTTCAGGCGGAACTTGGCATGGCCGTTGCTGCCCTCATCCAGGGCCCGCTTCCTGCTGGTGCCCCCGCTGCCCCCGTTGGAGAGCGGGGCACCCTCGCCAGGCCCTGGGGCGCTGCCGTCCTTGGGGGGCGCGCCGTCCATATTGCAGTTTTCCTTAACATCTGTGCTGCTCGAACCTGCGGTGCCCAGAAAGAGTAACTTACAACGCCTTCGTTGCAGGATCTTGTAAATGCAAAATTTATAGATTCCTTTATCTCTCTTTGTAACTGGTTAAGTGATGTGTGCTTATACATCTTATTCCTGGCTGTACTTTTAACCACAGAACTATCCGCCTACACTAGAACGAGCAATTTGATGTTCTGCTAAATAATGGCTAATCCTGTTTCTATTCAGTATCAACGACTGCTTTTGCATCAAAAGGTGAATCTTTAAATCGTCTTTTTCTATGAGAATATTCTGAAGCATCTAAAGTTATCTACTCAAGTTTCTCAAAATGTGGAATAAACTAATCCAAGAAGACCTTACATTAATAATCTAACATCAGTATCAACAAAGTGCCTTTTATTCTAGCATTTCCTCCTTTTCAAGGCTGTTTCTTATACCACACCCATATTGGGCTTTCAACTGCAGCCTTTCCAGAAGAGAAAACATGATTTAAAATACACATTCACAAGTCACTTAGTTTTTCTGGTTTAAAATATTCAATTAATATGTGCAGTTGTTTGATTTGGTTCATGGATAAGTCTTAGAAAACTGTTTATGTAAAGTGTTCTGGCCTTTTAGAAATTATTTTGAAGGACACAGCTTCTTCTTCTGGTGCTCAGTTAACATTTTTTCAATATGTTATGGGGACCGATTTGCCTCTGAATCCTTAATACACCCCATGATAGAAAAAAACATATAAGGCCAGACATGAAGACTGACATTGCTAGTGGTGGCCACAGCTTCCTAACTTTCCTGAGGCTGGCAATGTGCTCTTTTTTAGAAAAACAAATATTTGATGAAATTACAAAATAATTTGGTTATAGTACCTTTTAAAGGTAGTTTATTTTTACAACTAATAAATATAATTTTAGAACTCTAAAAGTTCATGGCAAAATAAATATGATTTTAATTTAAAAAAATGGGAATAAAAAAGCACTCACTCTTCCCTTTAAGTGTATCAAGCTTTTTGGAAAAGAGAAAAAGCAGTAACTTCTTGTTTTCCTGGTCAGCTTGCATAGGCCACTGGCTGCAGGAAGCACAAGGTTAATGACCACCGGGCTTTACAATACTGTTGATATGAGTGTACTTAAAGCCCTACTGCTACCTTTTGAGAATCCACAAGTGTTTTCAGCAATGGACTATTGCTCACAATCATAAGCTGGTTTACAGGTGCCCCATTAGGTGGCCCCTGCTCCAACTCTACTGTTTAATGTGAAAGAAGATTCTGACTATGCTAAGGAGGCTGTTTTTATTATGTAACGTGAAAGTAGACTCTGACCACGCTAAGGAGGCTGAGGATGGCCATAAAGACCTTCGCCAGCTGGACGCATGCAAGGCACTTCACTCGGCAGCAGTCTGGGTCCCCGGCTGCCAGTGCCTACAGTTCAAGCTCCCAGGCTCCTGGGCTGCCATCATCACCGAGATGCGAGAATGGTGCTGATGCAAACACAGCCACAGGGAGACTCACTCTATCTCCGCTGGCTGAGATTAGGACACTGCTAAGCATCCCCTGGTGGCTCAGACAGTAAAGAGTCTGCCTGCGGTGTGGGAGACCAGGGTTCAATCCCTGGGTCGGGAAGATCCCCTAGTGAAGGAAACGGCAACCCACTCCAGGATTCTTGCCTGGAAAATCTCATGGGTGGAGGAGCCTGGCAGGCTAGAGTCCATGGGGTCGCAAGGAGCTGGACATGACTGAGCGACTCCACTTTCACTTTTCAAGCCTTCCTATGACTCACTGTCTCCCAGGCACAACTGACGCACACACCACTTCTCCCAGTTGACAAAGCCGACGGAATGAACACTAAATTTTCATTTATAACATCCTCCAGCAAAAGCTCAATAGGTTACTCCTTTCGGTGCTCAAAGGAAACAGAAGGTTAGAGAGGGCAGAGCGAGACAGTTTAGATGAACAAGTGAGCGAGAACATGGCACACGGCATGGCTGCGTACTTTCTCATGTTACTGCTAAACAGAATGATCAGTAAAGAAGTCAAGTCATGATAAACATTCTGACATGCATTTAATCAAACGTTCATACTCTCTGAAACCAGTGCTTTCCTTGAAGAAGTAAAAATAGTGTTAATTATAGAAAAATACACTTTCTACAAGAGAGTTCACATAAATTCTACATACTTATGTGCTTCAGTTCACATGAATTCTACATTCTCATGTGCTTCAGAAGCTTGGAAATACTACTCATGCTCTACTTTGCTAAAAATGCTTCTACATAAAGGCAAATATAACACTAGAACTGCAAGAAGACATCCCACCCTGACAACTCTTCTTAAATAGATGCTTTCTATTTCCATATCATGCTATTTTATTTCATAAATGTGAATACTAATCATGATAAAAATGTTTCATTGCTTTCAAAATGACAGAAAAATATGGGACTGGCATTTCAGTTTCAACACTAGAACCAGCAGCTTATCTTTCCAGAAAACGTATTCAGAAGGACTCTTTATCTGGTAACTGACCCCCAGAGCAGTCTGGGGACAGTTACATAACCCACAGCATTGAGAAACTTTCTCCCAAACCCGACAGTCAGCACCATGGACGACAGCTCACAGTCCTGATGGCAGGGGGAGGGCTGCATGGGTGACAGTGGGTGTGGGGAGTGGGTTGGCCCCAAAGCCCCCCAAGAGTGACTGCTGGGGCAGCAGCCTGGAGAAAGTGCAGGCAACCAGAGGCCGCACTCACGCCACGAGAGGAGGCGTTGCCACGTGGCCTGAAACCATACCTGGTCACGACTTCTCATGCCAGTGTCCCAGGGGTGGCCTCTCACATGAGGGCACATAATTGCAGGGTCACCCGGCAGAAACCCAGCAACCCACGGTACCCACTACTCTCGGGGACAGAGGCCTGGATTTTGTGGGCAGACGTGACAGCCCCAGTGCCTCGGCTACAGGCTTTGGGTGAGGCCGCAGGACACTGGGCTGAGGTGTGTCCTCATCCTGAGTGACTGTTCATCCCTGACACCTGCGGGCTCTTCCAGGGACACCTCAGCACACACAGCTAACAGGGAAGGGCACACACTACACACACCAGAACTCTCAGGTCTCTGCTGTGACCTCCCTACAGAACACTCCCAGCCTCTGTGGGAACATTCAACCTGATCTAACGGCTCTGCTGCCCGGGATCAGCAACTAACAGAACAGAGAGGTGTGTCCACTGACCCTTTACAGGGAATAGTGTCAAGGGTGGGGCCAAGGTCCAGGGAGGGCAGTGAGGAGGGGCTTCAGCCAGCTCCAGCCCCGAGGCTCATCAAACAAGACCAAGAGACTCAGGTGAGCCCTTCCTTCAAAGCGCAGGACAGCCCACTGCATCTGAAGATTCTAGGCACTGTCACCTACACGGCCAATCTCAGAGGCCACCTTAGATTTACACAGACGGAAATCAGGGCCATTGTTACGAGAAGCATGCAGGGACACAAAGCATGCGGCTTTATGGCGTGTGTGCCTGGAGGCTGGGCCCCTCCTTTCAGCCATATGCACTGGGGCCCCAGGGCGAAAAGAATAAAAATTCAGACAAACCGCTATAAGGAAAACGCCCACAGCAGACTCCGAGACCTACTGTAGAGAATATATGAAAATTAAACACGTGCCACTGTGAACAGGCTGTATCAAAGGAAAAAAAACCACCCTCCCCAAATCAGTCCCACTGCATAAATTTACAACACTAAGATTTTAATAGAAAAATGAGCCACTTGACACTACAGGATAGGCCTGGATCTTACTCATGTTTTCTTCATCTTCTACATCCATGGCAAAATACTCTTGAGGGTTTCTTGTCTGGCGGAGGCTGTTTCTGTCTGAAAGACATCAAGAAGAGCACATTGAGTGTACAAGTAATGTAAGTCTCCTCTGTGGGAAAATGGTAAGACAGGATGGTTAGGTCTGCCCTCTGGATAGCATTTTGACACTCCCACGTCCTGAGCATGTACCAGTCCTGGCCAGGACTCTGCAGCTGGAGTGGGGGTGGGGGGTGCAGCAGATTTCAGGCCACGTTGCAGAGGGCAGCCTTGATTCTGGGGGTCAGAACCATGGAGAGCTCCAAGCCAGGGCAGGATGAGGACCTATGCATCATAGACTCCTCATCAAGATAGACCCCAGAAAGAACTCAGGCCCAGCTGCCATGTGATCTCTGCTCTGGGAGACTTCAGTAGAGTTAAAGCTGTGGAGCAAGAACAAACACACCTCAGCATTCACTCCACCAGTCCCCTCTCATCTTGAGCAGCATCGCATGGATGACATTAAAAAGCAGGTAATTCCTCAAATCTGATCTAATTTCTTAACCATGTATAACTTA
This sequence comes from Odocoileus virginianus, assembly GCF_023699985.2. NCBI lineage: Eukaryota > Metazoa > Chordata > Mammalia > Artiodactyla > Cervidae > Odocoileus > Odocoileus virginianus. Next base: position 82,716,350 of record NC_069677.1, on the reverse strand, counting down.
TTATTTTGTTGGCAGGAGAAACCACAGGAAATCCTCAAAGAACAATTATTCCAATTATATAATTTTTAACAAATTCAAGAGTTTCCTCTTCCTAAATATTTTGGCTGTGCTTTGCAGGATTATACTAACATATTTGCTGCTGTTTGGTTGCTAAGTCATGTCCGACTCTTTGTGGACCCAATCGACTGCAGCACGCCAGGCTTCTCTGTCCTCCACAATCTCCTGAAGTTTGCTCAAATTCACGTCTATTGAGTCGGTGGTGCCAGCCAACCATCTCATCCTCTGCCACCCACTTCTCCTCTTGCCCTCAATCTTTCCCAACATCAGGGTCTTTTCCAATGAGTTGGCTCTTCCCATCAGGTGGCCAAACTATTGGAACTTCAGCATCAGCCCTTTCAGTGAGTATTCAGGGTTGATTTCCTTTAGGATTGACTGGTTTAATCTCCTTGCTGTCCAAGGGAAGACTCTCAAAAGTCTTCTCCGGCAGCACAATTTGAAAGCATCAATTCTTCAGCAATCAGCCTTCTTTACAGTTCAACTCTGACATCGTACATAACTACTGGAAAAACCATAGCTTTGATTATGGTGGCGAACTGATATCTCTGGATTTTATTTTTTTATTTTTATTTTTTTTATATCTCTGGTTTTTAATATGCTGTCTATGTGTGACATAGCTTTTCTTCTGAGGAGCAAGTATCTTAATTTCATGGCTATAGTCACTGTCCACAGTAATCTTGGAGCCCAAGAAAATTAAATCTGTCTCTGTTTCCACTTTTTCCCTTTCTATTTCCCATGAAGTGATGGGATCAGATGCCATGACCTTTGTTTTTTGAATGTTGCATTTCAAAACAGCTTTTTCACTCTTCTCTCTCACCCTCATCAACAGGCTCTTTAGCTCCTCTTCACATTCTGCCATCAGAGCGGTATCACCTGCAGAGCTGAGGGTGGTGATATTTCTCCCGACAGTCTTGATTCCAGCTTGTGCTTCATCCAGTCCAGCATTTTGCATGATGTACTCTGCATATAAGTTAAAAAAGCAGGATGACAATATGTAGCCTTGACATATTTCTTTCCCAATTTTGAACCAGTTAGTTGTTTCACGTCTGGTTATAATTGTTGCTTCTTGTCCTGCATACAGGTTTCTCAGGAGACAGGTAAGGTGTTCTGGTATGCCATCTCTTGAAGAATTTTCCATAGCTTCTTGTGATCCACACAGTCAAAGGCTTTAGCAATGAAGCAGAAGCAGATGTTTTTCTGGAATTTCCCTGCTTTCTCTATGATCTAACTGATGTTGGCAATTGGATCCCTGGTTCCTCTGCCTTTTTTAAACCCATAATAAAGACTCCCATCAAGTTGCCATTGAGGAAAAAAAGAGATTGGCAAATTTTGTAGTAACATGTTGCTTTGTATACAAATTAAATTATAAATCAGTAAAAGGAAAATTTATTGCTTTTAAGAAAATGGTGACTAAATGAGCTAAATCATGCTTATATCTTATATATCCCTCTCATATAACACATATATAAAATAGTTTCCAGGACAATCATTTGTTGATAACATTAACCCTTACTGTGTATCTAGCAAATACACAGTTAAATGAGTTAAAAGTTGAATGGGTTTCTGTTTTTTGGCTGTGCCATGCAGCATGTGGGATCACAGTTCCCCAAGCAGAGATCGAACCTGGGCCCCTGCAGTGGAAGCACAGAGTGCTAACCACTGGGTTGCCAGAAGCCCCTATGAGTTTCTATTTAGACTCCTTTATTCAAGAAAGTGTTTCATATAATTTTTAAAGTACTAATATTTTATATTCATGAATTACTTCAACATATATTTTCTGAAAATTTACTATATGAAAAGCACAGTACTGGATACTATAAGAACCTAAAATGAATGACAGACCCCGCAACTGAGAAACTTAAATAAAAATATTGTCTGGATAGCTGATATATTAAGGAATTACTTTTGATCATTTTAGGTGTGGAAATAGTGTTTTTATCTTTTGGTAATGTATAACGAAATACTTACAGATGAAATGGTACCTGGGATTTATTATAAAGATGATACAGTGCAGTGGGAGAAAGTAGATACGGGTGAAACTGAGGAGCTGGCAATGCTGGTGCTGCCGGGGACGTGGGGTTCAGGCTGCAGTTCTGTGCTGGTGTGTTTTAGCCTTCCCACTATGGAGACTGTTACTAAAAGCAATTCCCTTGAGCTCTAGAATGGACGTGAGTGCTGACCGCCCCTCACCCGGGGGAGGTATGGATGCTCTGGGGAGCCTCGTGCGCTGGCTGCGCAGAGCCTGGAGGGGAGGGGCGTTTGGGAAGCACAGAGGCTGAGTGAGAAAGGACTTACAAAGCGCTGCTGAGAGACTCGGAGGACCAGTCCTCGAAGCAACCACACGAGCCGTCCAAGCACCCTGCTCTCTCTGGCTGAGAGCTGGATTCAAAGCGGGCAGAGGGGCTCACGTGGTGGGAGGTCAGAGGGCACGTCCGTCCCCTCCCCTTCAGCCCGACTGAAAACCCCAGACGGCACAGCACAGCACAGCGAGAAGGCTCGGGCAGGGGTAGGGGAGAAGACGGCAGAGCAGCTGGGACCCGAGGATGGTGTGGCTGTGAGTCCCGCAGTCTTGTTTGCATCGCCACCCCAGACCTGGAGCTGAAGGCACCAGCAACCTGCAAGCACCAGTGAGCAGACCAAAACTCCCAACAAAACTGTCTCTCCGGCCAAGGGGCCAGGAGAAGCCCTCCCAGCGGGACAGGAGGCTGACAGACTGAACTGCCCCATTCCAGCCAGACCGCAGCCTCCCACCCAGCAGGAACATGGGGTGGGGGAGCCTTGAGTCCCATCCCCTCTGGGCTGTGATGACCCCTCCCACCCCACCTGCGATGCAGTCAGGGAGCAGAGCTGGGAGCCTGGACCACCCCCACCCCGTGGCACCCAGGTGCTTGCCCCCTCCTCGCTGGGGTGGCGCAGGAGGCCCCACCCAGCAGTGCCAGAGGAGGCTGGGGAGCCTGGACGTGCGCTCCCACTGGCGGCAATGAGGCGGGTCTCCCCTCCTTTACAGTGAAACAGAGGGTCAGGCAGGATTCGGATCCGGTAACATAATACGTCCAGGTTGCACTCAAAGTCACTCACCAGACTGAGAACCTCAACCTGAATGAACGAAGGCAACAGACGCCTACCCCAGGACATCAGCATTATCTGAGAAGGGCTTTCAAGCGGCAATCAAAACAGAAGTGGGAGGAACCAGGAACCAGTCTCAACACAGCCTACACAGCCCACGTCACCAAGACAGACAGGCAGACCACACAGAACAGAACAGGGGACTCGGAGACCAGCCCGCACAGCATACTCATTCACTGTTGACAAAGGCAGAGGAGCCACACAGTGAGGGGAAGACAGCCTTGTCCACAGACAGCGCTGGGTCAGCCAGCCATCTCAGCTCACACCCGACACAGGCCCTCGGAATGAACCACAGGCTTAATACAAAGCATAAAACTAGAAAATGTTCACAAGAATCATACCCCAAACTCAGGACTGGGCGAACAGTCTGCAGACTAGCCATCAAATCCATAGAAGAAGAGAAGGATAAACTGGAACCCATCAAAATTTAAGGCTTTTGCTCTGTTAACAACCCTGTTAAGAAGATGAAAAGACCAGCTATGGACTGTGAGCAGATAAGTGAAAATCACGCATGCAACAAACAGAACAAAACTCTCAAGAACAGAACACACACTCACATGAGAAAGAGACATTTCACCAAAGAGCGCAGACAGACAGAAACACACGGGAAATGATGTCCATCGTCATCAGCCACAAGGGAAAGGGCCTGAGAACCACAAGCACCCACCACACACCTACGAAAACGGCTGAAGCAGAGGACTGACGACCCCAAAGGCCAGCGAAGACAAGGGGAACTGGATCACCACACAGCCACTTGGGAACCGGCCTGATGGGTTCTTAAAACCAAACACAGACAGCTATCCCAGAGAAATGAAGACTTACATTCACATAAAAAAAAAAACAACAGCATGGGAGAATGTTTACAGCAACTTTATTCATAACAGCCCCAACCCAGAGACAACCCAGATGCCCTTCTGCAGGTGCCCGGCTGGATACATGTGGACCGTTCACACCTGGAGCACCACAGACAATAAAAAGCAACCAACCGTCAACAAGCAACAACCTGGGTGAGTCTCCAGAGGACTCAGCTGAGTGGATAAGCCAACCCAAGGGTCACATACGTTACACCTATTTACACACTGGGAGCCTCCGGCAAGCCAGGATGAACTGCGCGGGTCACTCAGACACAGATTTCTCTCACTAAACGCACACTGCCCACTGCACACCCCAAGGCCGGCTGAGGCCAAGGACAGGGACACAGAAGGCCGACGACCCATTACATGGGTTTTTGACGGCAGCTCTGGTCGACACCCAACCCTGCATAGTTCAAGGGTCAACTTTCAAGGGTTCCTAAAATGAGACAATCATAGAAATAGGGAGCAGAGCAGTGGCTGTGGGGGTTGGGGAGGATGTGGGCATGGCTACAAAGCACAAGGGGGTCGGGGTCCTGGTGACATCAGACGCTCTGGACCTCTTCCCAGGGTCTGCCTCCCACTGAGACCGCACACCGTGTAAAGGGAACACAATTCCCCTGTATTCACAGCTGCACGTGAATGTAGATTCTCTCAAAATAAAAATGCCAATTTAAAAGTAGGCAGAGGTATGTTCATATTCATATGTAACTAATCATGACTGGTGTGCTGAGAGGCTGGCTTCCCTGGGGTCTGGGACGAGGGGAACACACGCCGCCAGTGACCATGATGGGCAGTCTGAGCCACAGGAGGAGTCCTGTGGCCCCAGAGTCCACTCGGTCTACAGGTCGTGCCTTGTTTTCTTGCTCTTTCATACTCAAGTCCTATAAAAGGACAGGGAAAATGTCTCACAGTAGAAAATAGCCAGGCTGTGCACTGTGCCGGGGAGTACGCGTGTAACAGAATGGAAGCCAGAGACCTCTTGCAGGGTAGAAGCCGGGATTTCCAGCTTGCGCAAATGCCAGCTTTCATACTGAAGGTTATAAAACAAAGCAAAATGGCAAATACAAGCACTTCAGAGCATTTTACATAACCATTTTTTTTTCATTCTGAAAAGCACCTTATATGGCCTGGACCACAAACACCTAAGGATGAAAACCCCATCAAAAATCCCATATGGACAAAATTCCAGGAACTGCCAGTTAAAGAAAAGCTCTATTTGATAGCAACATTCGAATAATTTCTTCATTTTGCAGGATTCCCCCAAAGCATTAAGAAGTAGGCAGTGAGGTATGGAAAGACTATTAAACTTGGCATCAAAAGACCTGGGATTTCAGTTTAACTTGGTTCCAGTTATAATTTCAACTTTCCTTTTTTAAAGTAGAACTAGACACACTGACGCTGAAGTTTCTGTGGAGAAATAATCAGATTTGAATAATTAGGAAAACTCTGAACTGAGGAGCGACGAGGTGGGGCTGGTCCTCCTAGACTGGAAAGGATGTGGCCCCAGAATGTGCTCACAGCTCATGGACACAGAGCAGAGAGACAGACTCGGGACAGAAGGGCTTCCCCACCACTGACCAACACATTTTATAACGAGTGGGGCCGGACCTGGGGTGACCGCTGGAGGAAGAGGAGGCTGGGCCCTGGGTCAGGGTCGGTTCTCTGTGGGTTTGCGTCTGACTTCCATAACTCCACCCAATGGCAAAGCTTTACTTTCTAAGTGGCTGGTGGGTAGATGGTCATCTGTTGTGTGATTCCTTACACACTTGTAGGTGTTTCTGATGTAAGACAAAGTATAAATAAATACATAAACTATAGCATTTCTCTCCGCATCTTATCTCTCACTGTAGAAACACCAACATGCACACATGTCTCCCCTCTCTTGGTGAAAAGAAGGTTTTCTGGAATAAAGCACAACAAACAGGACTTATTCACATTCACGATGCATCAGAACATGAATTCTCTGTTGTGCTGGAAAAAAAAAAAAAGCTATCTTGAGGAATTCACTAAAAATTTAAAAAATGTTAAGAGAGACAGTAAACTTGACAAAACTTACTAGTAATTATTACTCATTTTAATCTACCTTATGCTCTGAAAAGAATGGTTTTGAAAAAGTTTTACATATTCTTAATGACTGTTATGGGTTTCAGTTAGGAGCCATACACTACAACATTTTAAAGAGAGAATTGTTAAAATGAAGATTCTTCATGTTAATTCTTTTTACTATAAATCAATCAACTTGCTAAGGGGCTTCCCTGGTGGCTCAAATGGTAAAGAATCTGCCTGCAATGCGGGAGACCTGGGTTCAATCCCTGGATTGGGAAGATCCCCTGGAAGAGGGCATGGCAACCCACTCCAGTATTCTTGCCTGGAGAATTTCATGGACAGAGGAGCCTGGCAGGCTACAGTCCATGAGGTCGCAAAGAGTAGGACACAACTAAGCACAGCACAGACTAATTTTGCAGCTATGGGAAAAAATTGAATGCTGATTTTTTATTTAACAAATGTGACTGAAGTACAAAATTCTTTAATTTAAAAAATAATTTCAAATTCAACAACTTAATCATGCATGCTTAGAGAATGCATTCATGACTTGCATTTTGCTTCCAATATTTTGCTTTCTAAACATAGTATCACTAAAATATTCAAAACAATCAACTTATAACAGTTTACAATGAAATATTTTCCTTTCTAGGAAACCACCCAAACAATAGATGTTCAGTTCAGTTTACCTTTAGAGACTCAGTACACACTGAACATGGTAAGGCAGACTGTGTACAACAAATAAGGTTCAAGCACTAGGTTCAGAAAATGTAGTTTTCCTAGTGAAATGTAACACAGAATAATTAAAATATGCACAGCAACCAACAGGAAAACTCTTGGAAGCACTTATATCAAGCTTGCAGAAAGTGAAGCTAAAACACAAAAGACAACTGCTTTCCTACATACGAGCAATGAACTAAAATTTGACATAAAAAACAATATTGTTTACATTAGGATCACTCCCCCAATGAAATAAATTTAACAAAATACGTAAAAGATCCATATGAGGAAAAGTACAAAACTCTGATGAACAAAACCAAAAAACTAAATAAGTGCAGATATAATCCCTATACATGGATAGAAAGACTCAACAATGTTGGTGTTGGCTCTTCCCAACTTCACCTATAGATTCAACAAAATCCCAATAAAATCCCAGCAAGGTATTTTGTGGAAATCAACTGACTTGTTCCCATGTTCATATGGAGAGGCAAACACCTGGAGCAGCCAACATAATGTGAAGGAGAAGAACAGAGGGGCCCTATCTGACCTCAAGACTTATTGTGTATATGGCTATGGGAATCAAGACAGATCTGCACAAAGATGGTGGAATAGAAGGAATGCGCTCATCTCCTCCTGCAAGAGCACCAAAATCACAACTAGCTGTTGAACCGCCATCAACAGAAGGACGCTGGAACCCACCAAAAAAAGATACTACATCCAAAGACAAAGAAGAAGTGTACAACCACAGTAAAATCAAACCCCATACCTGTTGGGTGGGTGACCCACAAGCTACAGAACAATAATACCAAAGAAGTTCCCCTGCTGTTGTGAAGGTTCTGAGCCCCACAACAGGCTTCCCAGCCTGGGGATCCAACAAAGGGACTGGGAATGCCCAGGGAATCGGGCTGAATGAACTTTTGGACCAACCCAATACAGTCCACAGACCTAACCCCCACGTTTCTTTTAGAATTTCAACTATCAGACGAGGCTCCCCACTGGAGGAGCTCCTCCCCAGGGAGCCTGGTCCCCACTCATGCTGGGAAGCCCATCAGTACAAGTGCAGTAACATGCACCCACACATGTGTCACAGTCTATTCTGGGAGCCCTGGGCCCTCTGTCCACAACTGCTGCTCATCAGAGGTCAGCAACTTCCCCTCCCTGTATCCTCCCCTGGCAGACATGTTATCTCCTACTCTTGCCAGAGACTGGCTCAGATCCTTCCTTCCTGAGGCAGACATGGAACTCCTCTCTCTTCACTCACCAAAGGGCACTTCGGGTGGCCCGCTGCAGAGCAGTCTCAAGGCCTACCATCCTATCACCCATGCCTGCAGACACAGGCCCCAATCCTGGTGCTGGCACATGAGGGTGCCAATAGCTACTTGTTGCATGAAAGGATGCCTGGGTGGGTGGGTGGGTGGATGAGTGGATGGACTGGATGAATGAGTGAATGGGCAGGTGAACTAATGGACGGATGGATGGGTGGGTGGGTGGTAGGATGAGTGGATGGACTAGATCAATGAGTGGGTGAACAAATGGATGGATGGATGGATGGGTGGATGGATAAGTGTTCTCCCTCCCTATGCCTCCAGCTGGCACAGTGCTCTGCCCCTCACAAGGAGGTGTTCTCTCAGCAAGACAGAAGCAGGGAAGGAGCTTGAAGCCTCAGGTTTCTCCATCTACCAGAAAAAGTAGGCCCAGTCTCTGGTGCCCTGTCCTCCGGCGGTACTCAGAGGAGGCTAACCGCCGTGGGTCTGGGCTTCCATTTCTACAACAAGCCCCATGCCTATCCACTTCTCCATTCTGGAAAGATGGGGGCGCCCAGATGACCTGAGCACAGGAGAGCAACCATCACAGAGTGTACAGATAAGGGTGCTATAACACTCAGGACCCAGCACTCACTAGGGAAGCCCATAATCCCAAAACACAGGAGCCTGTTCACATGGGGTTCCTCCCCTCTCAGACCCGTTCTCAGCTTCTCAGCCAGAGGCCAGGAGTGGAGGAGGCCACAGTGGAGCTGGTGGCACTGCTTGGGGCCTGGGGAGGCTGGGGTGTGCTCCACTGTCCCCGGGCGTGACCTGGGCTCCAGCCCACCTTGGGCCTTGGGCACAGTGCCCACCAGAGCAACAGCATCTGCCTCACAGGTCCTGGTTGGTAATTAAACTGCACATCACTCTCTTCTAACTGCAATTCATTTCCTGATGACTGAGTTAATCCACTGGAGTCTCATCCACAGCCACAGCCAACACCTGCCTTGCAGAGGGGGTGACCACAGGGATAATTCAGGATCGGTGAAAAACCACTGAGACCCCAATACTGAGAGCAAGTCGCCTGCTGCTATGCTGTACTGACAACCAACGACATTTGAAAAGCCACATGTCACACCAGGCTTTACACGTGACTGGGAGCACCTTAAAATTACACAATACCAAAGACTACATTTCAAATCCTGTAAAATGCTGCCAGTTTGGTATAAACGGGATGGCCAGTCCTAATAACACTCATAAATTTGAAAGGCGTTTTTATTAGTTTCAAACATAGGGTGTGTGGAAAACAGGAGCAGGCATTCACGTGTGCCCCACTCATCAGCGGTGTCCACGATGAGCATGCACACACAGTGTCCACCATGAGCATGCACGTACAGCGGCCACCATGAGCGTGGACACATAGCGATGTGCAGAGAGCACAGCTACATCTCCTTACACTCAACCTCCCAAGATGCTGGTCTGAAAATGCAAACAGCTTTCCTAGTGCAGAAAAAGATTCCAGCACACGTGAAGACATTCATAATTTGTGTACGGTGGGGTTCACGCAAACCACTTGAGTTACAGCAAGCTTCAAATGATGACACAATTGTTCTTACACTTCTCAAAACTTTCCCCAATTTAAATGTCTAGTGATGAAGGACCATGGGAAAAAAGGGGGCAAGTCTAAATTTAGGGTCTTTGGATGAGAATTCTTGCAGTTTTGGCTCCTGCCTTTGTCTCAATTCCCTGCTGCTTGTCTTCCTGCCATCTTGCTCTCCCACACCTGACTGATGCTGTCACCCAGGTGCGGGAGCAGCAGGGACACGCTGAGAGGCAGCACCCACGTGCCCTCGGGTCCCGGACAAGCATGTGGGCACAGCACCCCTGGAGGTCTCGCACTGTGAGCCAGCCCCGCTGCTCCCACAAGTGTGATTCTCTGTGTCGGTCAGCAAGATGCTCACATCGAAAGGCTGCCAGTATCAAGATGGGTTTCCTCCTCCTCCTCCTCTCGGGAAGTGAACTAAAAACTGAGGCTCATTCTATTTCCTGGAGAAGTGACTGTCTCCCGCTGCAGAAGACCCCGAAGATGCGGTGCTCCTGAAAGACCCTTTCCAGCCCTGTCGGCTGCTGGGTAATGAGGTGGCACCCAGAAAACACCCAGCTTTTCCCTCAGGAGGGGCGTCTTTGCACTGATCACATTTTCTGTTAGTTCATGCATGTTACATGGAGACAGCAAACTCTCAACATCTCTTAAAGCAGCAATTTGCCTCAAAGCCAGGAGTGTGTGATTTTTATAGTCAAGGGCAACTTCTGAATCTGGTGTTAAAAAAAAAAAATGATTTTAACATTTTAACACATTAAGTTGAATTATAGACTGAAATCGTCTGAAGTGGTGAATTGAATGCTCTCCGCGTTTTTAAAAGGCAAACACCTAACAGTGGTAAACAGCATGAAGAGCAGTTTTAAGGCTGGAAAAGTCAGTAAGGAAGCGTGTCAGCAGAAGGGAAATTACAGAGTACCCGTCTCTAGAGGGAGAATCCCCCAGGACTCCAAGCTGCACACTTCTGAGACTCCATAAACATCTTTCTAAACAATATTTTAAACCTGGAAGCCAACGGGATCTCTAGACATGTTTCCAGACATGTTTTTTTTTAAATCTGCCTTTGTAAGCTGGCCCCTCACTGACATTCTGTGAAGTGCCAACAGAGAAAAAGAGGAGGGCTTTAAATGGAGAGTTGGGATCACCGGCATCAATAAGATGAATTCACAGCACAAGTCAGAACACATTCCCACAGCGCATTTGCATCCAGGATCTGCATTTCAGAATAAAAGAGGACGACTCACCTTTCCTCTCGGAGCGTCTCCTGCGCCTCCTCTTACACCGGCGGCCCCTGATGCTGAGGACAGTCCCCATAGCCTGGGTCCCCGTGATGAGCAAGCCAGCCCGGGGCAGCTCAGCCCTAGTCTGGCCCCGCGGCCACTGGGGTGGACGCTCAGCCAACCCTCTGAGCTGCACAGCTGTGACGGCCGCCCAGGGACACGTGGGAGGGCGGCTCCTCCCCTGCCCCAGGCTCACTCATCAGAGGCAGACGGAGGGGCCACCAGCCGGAGGGTGACCCGGGACCCTCAGCCCTGAAACAGAGGCAGGGACATGACCCTGAAGGGGGAGGACAGACATGCTCTCCCCGGCAAACAGAATCCGACCTGAAAAACCCCAGCATCTTCAGAACACACAGAGCCCTCCAGTAATGAAGTGGAACCGCCAGGAGACCAGTTCATAAAACACGCTGCACAAAGTAATGCGGCCAGGCAGAACCACACAGGGGGCCAGGACCCCGTTTCCTGGGGACAACGCCACTGACCTGCATGTGGGCAGCCAGGCCAGGCAGAGCCACTCACCCCTTCCCAGGCAGCCAGGCGCACAGGCACGCACGCGCGCACACACACACACACACACAGTTACACACTCGTATGCGCACACACAGAGGCACATCTCGGGGCACGGGACCCCCACACTCGGGCTGGCCCACGCCCTTGGCCCCCCTCATCCAGACAGGCTGTGTAGACAGTCTCCCACATCTAGGGGGCCCTGTCCTCCCAACAAAAGGCAGCTGCAGCTGGGAGGACATGAATGGCAGAGTCCTTCAACCAAAGAGAAGTCAATCAATGTGTCAAACTCTTCTTTTCAACATGACTGACTGTGTCTTGCAAAAAAGAAAAAAAAAAAGTTCCTTTCCTGGTAATGCCAGCATCCCTTCTACAATTTAGTATTCCAAAGGTGCACACGAATTAACGCCAGATTCACCAACTGCACGCAAAGCTGAGCCATGTCTTGTCACATCGGGCAGCTTCTATTACCTTAGACCTATGGGTGTGCCCATCCAAATGTGCCCCACAGAACAGGTTGCCCTGCACAGCCCCCTCCCCAAGGCTCCAGGCAGTGGGCACCAGGGGAACAAAATCCACCCCTGGCCTGGGGTGGGGGTGGGGCAGGGGGACCAGAGTGCAAACCCGAGCGGTGGGCTAGCTTGGTGGGCAGAGCCCAGGGACTGTCCCCAGCCTCGGTACAGCCGTTCATGCCGCTGATGGAGGCAGTCATGCTAACTCTGCTTTCCTGGACTCTGTCCAGTATTTTCCCACGTGGCATCCATACGCCACACGGCACATTACTTTAACTGTATTTTCTTTCTGTTGATGCTCTGGCATGGGGAGAGGCCTTGCTGACCCCAAGAGAGACTGCCCCTCCCCAGTGAGCCGATTCTCAGAGACAGCAGAGGGCTCAGCCAGGGGCAGTGCAAACCCCAGTGCCCACCACCATCCAACCTCTCCCCAGACCCTTCTGCCTCACCCCAAGGCTCCCAGGCAGGGACCGTGCCACCGGAAGTCACTGTTCCAGCCCAGAGCCTGTCAGCATGACCCGAACTGGTTGGTCCTGCGTGGCTGACTCTGTTCCCATGTTGTTATTCAGTTGTTAACACAACAAAGCTGCGTCCGACTCTGCAACCCCATGGACTGCAGCACGCCAGGCTTCCCTGTCCTTCACTATTTTCTGGAGTTTGCTCAGATTCATGTCCACTGAGTCAGTGATGCCATCTAAGCATCTTGTCCTCTGCCACCCTCTTTTCCTTTTGTCTTCAATCTTTCCCAGCATCAGGGTCTTTTCCAATGAGTTGGCTCTTCGCATCAGGTGGCTAAAGTATTGAAGCTTCAGCTTCAGCATCAGTCCTTCCAATGAATATTCAGGGTTGATTTCCTTTAGGATTGACAGCTTTGATCTCCTTGCTGTCCAAGGGACTCTCAAGAGTCTTCTCCAACACCACAGTTCAAAAGCATCAATTCTCTGGTGCTCAGCCTTCTTTATGATCCAACTCTCACATCCATCCATGACTACTGGAAAAACCATAATTTTGACTATATGGAACTTTGTAGGCAAAGTGATGTCACTGTTTTTTAATATGCTGTCTAGTATTGTCATAGCTTTTCTTCCAACAAGCAAGTGTCTTTTAATTTCATAGCTGCAGTCACTGTCCACATCGATTTTGGAGCTCAAGGAAAGACAATCTGTCACTGTATCCACTTTCCCCCCATCTATTAGGCATGAAGTGCTGGGACCAGATGCCATGATCTTAGTTTTTTGAATGTTGAGTTTTAAGCTCTTTCACCCTCATCAAGAAGTTATTTAGTTCTTCTTTCCTTTCTGTTATTAGAGTAGTATCATTTGCATATCTGAGGTTGTTATTTCTCCTGGCAATCTTGATTTCAGCTTGTGATTCATCCAGCATGGTATTTCACATGATGTACTCTTATGGCTCAGCTGGTAAAGAATCTGCCTGCAATGTGGGAGACCTGGGTTCCATCCTGGGTTGGGAAGACCCCCTGGAGAAGGAATGGCTACCCACTCCAGTATTCTGGCCTGGAGAACTCCATGGACTGTATAGTCCATGGGGTCACAAAGAGTTGGACATGACTGAGCGACTTTCACTCACTCACTCACTCTGCATAGAAGTTAAATAATCAGGGTGACAGTATACAGCCTTGATGTACATACTCTTTTCCCAATTTGGAACCAGTATGTTGTTCCATGTCTGGTTCTAACTGCTGCTTTTTGACCTGCACACAAATTTCTCAGGAGACAAGTAAGGTGGCCTGGTATTACATCTCTTTAAGAATTTTCCAGTTTGTTGTGTTCCACACAGTCAAAGGCTTTAGCATAGTCAATGAAAGAGAAGTAGATGTTTTTTGGAATTCTCTTGCTTTTTCTAAGATCCAACACATGTTGGCAATTAGATCTTGGTTCTTCTGCCTTTTCTAAATCCAGTTTGTATATCTAGAAGTTCTTGGTTCACATACTACTGAAGTGTAACTTGAAGGATTTTGAGCATTATCTTGCTGGCATGTGAAATGAGTGCAGTTGTGCAGTAGTTTGAACATTCTTTGGCATTCCCTTTCTTTGAGATTGGAATGAAAACTGACCTTTTCCAGTCCTGTGGCTCTATTGCCAAATTTTCCAAATTTGCTGGCATATGAGTGCAGCACTTTCACAGCATCATCTTTTAGGGTTTGAAATAGTTCAGCTGGAATTCCATCACCTCCACTAGCTTTGTTTGTAGTGATGCCTCCTAAGGCCCACTTGACTTAGCACTCCAGGATGTCTGGCCTGAGGTCCATGATCACACCATTATGATTATCTGGGTCATTAAGACAGTTTTTGTATAGTTCTTCTGTGTATTCTGGCCACTTCTTCTTAATATCTTCTGCTTCTGTTAGCTGTCCCCATGGCAACTCCCCAAAGGCCTTCTCACTGCCTTATCCCTCCAGACCCCACTGGGTGCTACCATGTTCTGCAGGGCATGTGTGCAGCCAGACCTCTCCAGGGCACCCACTGCTCACAATGATCCCGTGGGTGCAAGAGGACACAGTTTGGTTCTCAAGACACCTGGTGTGATGACATTGAGTCCATTTAGGTTCTTTTCAACTAAAGGGCAGGTAACAGTCTATGAGACACAAGGGCAAGCTAGCTTCCTACAAGCATGTGCACAAGCCCACTTCACACCCACTATACATTCATATCAAGAGGCAGGCAAAGTGGCAGTTACATGCATACAGCCTTCACTTCATAAACTGATAGCGTGCTTTTTCTCATCAAACGACATGACTCAGTGCACAATGAAACTTCATCAAGTAATAAGTGCCACATTCTCAAGAGTAAGCGTGAGGCAGAATCCACCAGAATGACAGGGCGAGCAGGGCCCTGACCATGCCAAGCCTGTGGCTATGGTCAGGCAGGGCCCTCAAGGAGTACCATGCTTCTCTCTGCGTCTTAATTTATCTCACAGCCACTCCACACGGAGTCCCCAGAGGTGAAGTAGTGACCTCTCTCTGCATCTATCATAGTCTTCTTTCTTCCCATCTCCTTCTTTCACCTTTAGGATTATTTAAGAGAAGCATAAAAATAGAATTCCCATGTTCATGAGAATCAAGAGATTCACAGCAGAATGGCAATGATTTGCTGTTTCAGATAGGGATTCCAGAACCATTAAATTGACAGTTTATAATCTAAAAAAATACTTCAAAGCTCTTTTTCTAATTTAAAAATACATCAATTTTGGACTTCAGCGGCCACATCTTTGCAAGTTAATAACTACTGAATTCCAAGAGAAAGTCATAAATAGCCAGACACCATTTAGCATCTGACATTGCTGGTACCTAATTAACTTTATTTTTATCTAGGTCCTAGAGTAAAGACACCAAAATTTAATGTTCCTAGACTATTAATCTAAAATAAGACTCTTGAAAACTATTTTTCTACCCTTACAAGAAGGAAAAAAAAAGTTTATTCCATTAGAGTTCTAAACCCTCTAAATGAGTCAGTTATTCATTAGTTACTCATGTATAATCAAGACATGGGAAATTGTAACAGTACTTGATTTAATATTAATATTATGGCACCTGAGAAATATCTCTTAGTAAGAAAAGCAGCACTCACTCACCCCCTCATCCCGCTGTCCCCTGGGGAGGAGTGGGCGTGGGGCAGGGCGGAGGAGGCAGGCAGGGCCGGAGACCAGTGCCGACAGCCCCAGCGGCTCCGAGCCCGCCAGCGGACGAGGCGAGACACAGCCAGATCCACACAGCGGAGTGGAGCAGCACAGCGGGCAGGCCGGCCTGATGGCTCGGGTCTGCGGCAAAAGAGAAAGGAGGCCCGGCTTTCAGCCTGAGAGCACAGAAGGACGGAGCTGCTGAGTTCAGAGGCCTGTAGCGGGCTGGGGGTGCGTCACTGGGAGTTCACTCTGAGGTGCCAAGCTGGAGATGAGGTAGTCCGCCAGAAGATGCGGGGGGACCTGGGGTCTGAGTACAGAGAGCAAGAGAAAGGTCTGGGCAGGTGTGGGACTCACCTACAGAGAGGAGGTGAGAGTCTTGAGTGTGGATGGGATACCCGCTGCTGTTGGGCGGTGAGGAGAGGGAGCAGCCATGAGGTGGTGTGCATAGGACAGGTTTATCCAATGACCACCACCTGCTGGTCACTACCGTGCTTCAGCTCACTTAAACATCACCAAATCTCAGTAAAGAAGACTCTGCATGACCGCACGAGGGGCACCCTGGACACAACCACCATCTGTTTCATGACCAGAAGGGATGCCAGTCAAGCCTCTGCGAGGGGAGTTGTGCAGTGCACAGCCTGCATGAATGTACAGTGCAGCCGTGATGACAGCATAGAGGTCTCCCTGCTGAAGCCCCGCTCTACCTCCTACTAGCCTGGGGACCACAGGAACTCCTCACCCTCCTGGCTCCCAGGTGACAGTGAAGGTTCCCGCCAGGCTTGCTGGGGAGACCAAGTAAGGACAGTGCGCAGAGCAGGGCAGGGGCCCCTCAGCTTTAACTGCTCTTGTATTAGCAGCACCGCTTTATAGAGGAGCCTGCCAGCTAGAGAGGCTAAGTGACCTGTCCACAATCACAACTAGGCAGGCAGCAGGACCTGTTCAGAACCCAGGACATGCCCAGCTCAGACCCAGCAATTCAACCTCTGCAACACAGCCAACACAGCAAAAGCATGGCCACTCAAGTTTACTTTTTAGTACATTAAGATTCTACAGTACTATCAAAATGACATGCACATATTTCTTTAACATTGCACATTTCTACTTTCTATGACAGAAGAGTTTCAAGCAGACTAAGGTGACTGTAGTTGTCTGTCTACTTGCAACATTGCTCCACTCAGGTAAGATCATGGATTCAAGTAAGCTTTTACCATTTTCTTTTAAAGTGACTTTACCAAGGAACTTTGGATTAAAATAAAAATCTACACAGCTTAAATAAGTAAAGCAGGTGTTGAATTTGAAAACAAAAATCAGGGAGACACTTGAACTGAAATTAGGTCCAATACCCAATCATGGTGGACAGTGACTACAACCATGATATTAAAAGGTGCTTGCTTCTTGGAAGAAAAGCTATGACAAACAGGCAGCGTATTAAAAAACAGAGACATCATTGGCCAACAAAGATCCTTATAGTCAAGGCTATGGTTTTTCCAGTAGTCATGTATGAATGTGAGAGCTGGACCATAACAAAGGCTGAGCACTGAAGAATTAATGCTTTCGAACTGTAGTGCTAGAGAAAACTCTTGAGAGTCTCTTGCACTGCAAGATTAAACCAGTCAATCCTAAAGGAAATCAATCCTGAATATTAATTGGAAGGCCTGATGCTGAAGCTGAAGCTCCAATACTTTGGCTACCTGATGGGAAGAGTCGACTCTTTGGAAAAGACCCTGATGCTGATAAAGATTGAGGGCAGGAAAAGGGGGTGATACATGAGATGGTTGGATGGCATCACTGACTCAGTGGACATGAGTTTCAACAAGACAGTGCTCAAGAGCCAGAAGACAGTGGAGGACAGGAGCCTGGCGTGCTGCCATTCATGGGGATGCAAAGAGTTGAACACAACTGAGCAACTGAACAAAGTCACCTATAGCAAGGAAGTAGCCACAGATGGTGGTAGGCAGATGGCTCAAGTGTTCCATGGATGATGGAGGTGATCCACAAGTGGCCATGGTGGTCCTTGGATGAGTGCCCGCAGCAGAGGCCATCTCAAACCCAAGAGGCCTGGGCTGTGCAGGGAGGGCTCGGACACCTAGCTAAAGATGAAAGGAAAGTCTGAAATAAACACTGCCATCAAATCTGAACATAAATTTGAAGCTAAACAGAGTTTAACAATTGATAGTCATGATTGGATAGGTATTTTTTCTCTATTGTATATTCTTTAAAATTTATTTATTAATTGAAGGATAATTGCATTACAGAATTTTGTTGTTTTCTGTCAAACATCAACATGAATCAGTCATAGGTATACATATATGTATATTTTTCTTTAAACATTATTTTTTGAAGCATTCTCTAAAATGCTTTAGCTATTACTGATTATTAATAACAGATTAGAACATAAACTTTTTGAAATACAAAGTAAATCTGGCTGGTTCTTCAAAGAAGACACAGCGATTTTGCTCAGTCTAGAGTAGAAAACCTCTAGCCTAGTTGATCTATTTACAAATGATTCCAGGGTTGTCGTTTTTTAACTGGGTATGTGTAGATGAAAGAGCTGATGTGAACATATGTAGGTACAAGGAAGGTTCAGTTCAGTTCAGTTGCTCAGCCATGTCTGACTCTTTGTGACCCGTGGACTGCAGCATGCCAGGCTTCCCTGTCCATCACCAACTCCCAGAGCTTGCTCATACTCATGTCCATTGAGTTGGTGATACCATCCAACCACCTCATCCTCTGTTGTCCCCTTCTCCTCCTGCCTTCAATCTTGCCCAGCAGCAGGGTCTTTTCCAAAGAGACAATTCTTCGCATCAAGTGGCCAAAGTATTGGAGCTTCAGCTTCACCATCAGTCCTTCCAATGAATATTCAGGGTTGAGTTCCTTTAGGATAGATTGGTTTGATCTCTATGCAGTCCAAGGAACTCTCAACAGTCTTCTCCAACACCCCATGACAAAAGCATCAATTCTTTGGCACTCAGCTTTCTTTATAGTCCAACTCTCACATCCATATATGACCACTGGAAAAACCATAGCTTTGACTAGATGGACCTTTGCTGGCAAAGTAATGTCTCTGCTTTTTAATATGCTGCCTAGGTTGGTCACAGCTTTTCTTCCAAGGAGGAAGCATCCTTTAATTTCATGGCTGCAGTCACCAACAGTGATTGTGGAGGCCAAGAAAAGAAAGTCTGTCACAACGAAGGTACAAGAGGACAAAAGTGACCAGATTTGATTACAAACTTCAGCAAGACTGAAGAGGAAGAAACAACTTGAAAAGAGATCAGAGGTGTGAAAGCCGAGACCCGCAGGTGGTGTCTGAGGCATGCAATTCTTGAGCCTGAGGAGCAGACACATGAGGGGCACACTCAGAGCCGTGAGGGGGGAAAACATCTCAGGGTGTGAAGATCCGAATCTGCCACCAAATGGACGCCATGTGCAAGGAGACGGTGATAAAAGGCAACAACGAAAACCCATACCTTTGTCAGCAGTGTCACTGAAATCCGTGACTAGAGAGCACCAAGGGAATCGAGACCAAAGCAGTCTGGTTACTGAGGCCATGAAGCTGGGCTGGAGGGCAGTGGCGGGGAGTCACCCAGTCTCAGAGGGGGTGACCCAGCTCAGGTCCCTCAAGCTGATCACCTACAAAGGTGGGAGCCTAGGAGACCCCGAGTCCCAGGGTGGGGCAGCCCGCAGGCCTCACCCCACCTGCAGGAGGCCCTCAGGAGACGTATCATCCTGGGCGGACGTTCACAGGGAGGTGTGGGAACAGGTCCCTTACTCGTTCTGGCCCGCAGGGATCTCAGCTGGCTGGAGTGTGCCTTCATCCCAAATGTCTAGCACTCTGGGATCTCACAGGCAGAATCTGAGCCACGACTTGGAGGCCCTGGATTATACCATGGATCCCGGCGCCTGCCTGGCCAGACCCGACCCCTCTCCCTCAGATCCTGTCCTGCCGCAAGGTCAGCCTCAGGAAAGCAAGTGAGGGTGGGGACAGGACAACAGAGTGGGCATGGCTTCAACACAGCCGGAGGGCTGCAAGACACGGTTTACGAAAGAGGAATTTTAAACCTTAAGTAGTCACATTATTTCTTCACTTTATGTTGGCAGCTCTTCACTAAAGATCAAACGCACATATACAAATTTTGATTAGTCTTATTAAAATTAGCAATCTGTTACCACACATTTAGAACTTGAGAGTACAGACTGGGGTTTTTTTTTTTCTTTTGCATTTTTTCGTAACTATTGCCTATTTGAAATATTAAGCTAAAATAGTAGAACTACAGAATTATGTTACACATAAATAAGCAAAGCAATACTTTTTTAAAGATGACAACAAATTATGCAACTGTACAAGTCTGTAACAGACTCAATTTATTAGTATAGTTAAACATAAATTATTTGATAAAATTTAATTTATAAATCAGGTCACTCACTAAACTAAACCAGCTGTAAGTATTCCATGCCATTGTCTCCTGGCTCCTTTAAAACGGCTAAAACAAAGCCAGTGAACCGAAACTTTCCTGCAGACTTTTCTACAGGAAGTTGGTATCTGGGTTCAGGATGTAAAACGCTTTTCTCGTTATCTCAGCACGACCCCACAGCGCCACCTACTGTCTGAAGGTGTCTACGTGGGGCTCTGGGCATGCTGGACAGTGCAGTCTGCCCTCTCCACCGCTATGTCCCGGTTCTCCGTCGGTGGCAGGCAATGACACAGACCACCACCAACAGACAAGGCCACTCTGCGATGAGGGTGGATGGGGACATCTGAGCGGGCCAGAGGGCGCCTCTGGGAGGAAGGAGACACGGTGGCGCTGTGCTAAGTGCACACACTGTCAGCACACGTCTAACTGCTCACAGAAAAGTGATTTTTATCACATGTCAACTATATCTCAATAAGGTCAGCTTTAAAAAAATCCCATAAAAAAAGCACAAATTGTATGAGAAAGTCATAGTTCAGTTTGAAATAAAATAGAAGGTATGTAGATTTCAAGAGGAAGGAATGAACGGATTCCAAACACAGAAAGCATCAGTTGGAAAAGACTGGAAAGCACAGTCTCTCTCATCAGGACAGCAGAGGGTGGTGCCACCAGCTCCCACTGCTATGGCTGAAATGTCACACGAGGAGGTCAGGCCAGGAAGCTGGCAAACTGCCCCAAGCACAGAGCTGTGTCAGGGAGGCCAAGATCCAAACTCGGGCTGCAGCCACGTCTCACCACCCGCTCCACCACCCCAGACAACACAAGAATGCAGGAAGAGGGTAACATTGAACAAAAAAGCCACGACCCAATGATAAGGCTAGTTAAGATGCCCTCCATGCCCCCACTCTGACAGCTGCAGCCCCCTTGGGCCCACCAGGCTGCTGGGATCCTCTCCTGTCCCCAGTCCCCTGCTCCGTGCCCACCTCTCCATGCCATCTGCCCGGAAAATATACAAGGTTCAGGAGTCCCCACCCCCATGAAGCCTGCAGCCCCTGCCTGGAGAGCAGGTCGCCTGCCTCTGCCCCGACTCCTGTCACAGCAGCAGCACACACCACTGTCATCACTTGCTTCCTACCCACCGCCAGCCACGTCCATCCCCGGGGCTACAGAGGCCTGAGTGCCACCAGGAGCCAAGAGGCCCACCCTCTCCTCTAAGCAGCTCTGGGCTTTGTTCTTCCAGGATGGGGCCCATGGAGCTCTCATCACCACTGCCAGCTGCCACCTGCCAAACTCCAGGGAGTGACGAGAGACCACATGGAATGTCCCAGCTCATGTTCAAAAGGTGGACCATAAACCCAGCAGCGGTCCACAGGGTCCTGGGCACAGCCAGGGGTGCATTAGTAAGGTGGTCAGGAAACACCAATCTTCTTTTTTTTTTTTTCATTTATTTTTATTAGTTGGAGGCTAATTACTTTACATCATTGCAGTGGTTTTTGTCATACATTGAAATGAATTAGCCATGGATTTACATGTATTCCCCATCCCGGTCTCCCCTCCCACCTCCCTCTCCACCCGGTCCCTCTGGGTCTTTCCAGTGCACCAGGCTGGAAACACCAATCTTCTAGAATTCTCCATGTGCACAGGAGGGGCAGGCGGTCTCATAGATTCAGCCTTTCAAATTTTCGAGTGGTGACTACATAACAAACCCGTCCACAAGAGGGCGATGCTAGTATTTCTAAAAATCCCTCCGTGAGGACACAGGGAAGAACACCAGATTTTCCTGTATTTACAAAGATCGAGCAACAGAGGATGGGATGGTTGGACGGCATCACTGACTCAATGGACATGAATCTGATTAAAACTCCAGGAGATACTGGAGGACAGAGGAAACTGGTGAGCTGTAGTCCGTGAGGTCACAAAGACTTGGACACACTTAGTGACTAAACAATATAAACGAATCTCTTTTCTTTTACACATCAGTCTTAAGTGTCTGGATCGATTATCTGGTATTGAGTCATGACTAGAGCTCTAAACAGCTAGCAGAAAATCACCAATTCTTCTCTAAGAACAACAGATATAACCGCACACAACACTGCAAAGGTAACTGAATTTTTATTTACCAAGTCGTACTTTTGAGGTTGTGCTGGGCTTAGTCGCTCAGTTGTGTCTGACTCTTTGCAGCCCCATGGACTGTAGCCTGCCAGACTCCTCTGTCCATGGGATTCTCCAGGCAAGAAAACTGGAGTGGGTTGCCATGCCATCCTCCAGGGTTATCTTCCCAACCCAGGGATCAAACCCAGGTCTCCTGCATTGCAGGCAGATTATTTACCGTCTGAGCCCCCAGGGAAGCCCACTCGTGAGGTTAACTGTGCACTGTTTTGCCTGCAGCCACCCTCAGCCAGGGATATGCAGAGAAGGAACATGAGGGCCCCTCCTGGGTCCTCTCTGGGATGCTGCCCCTGGGAGAGGTCCCACCCCTGGCCTGCAGGTCCCCCTCACAGCCGATGCTGCCTGGTGGCAACCACGACTGCTTCCAGTAGCATCAGTGGGTGCCGTCTGTCCCACCCACCCTGGTCCCAAGGGCCTCGGTTAGCGCCTGCTCACAGGTGTGAGGCACGTATCTGCTAGATAATGACAGGCTGGGTCCAGGGTGCAAGAGATATTCCTTGAACACTGCTGCAGGTGCTAAGAAGCAGAATTACCAGAGTAACAAACTCCCAATCTCGGGGGCCCTCAACTGCGGCCACAGTCCCTCTGTCCACTGTCTCCATGCCACCCTCCCCTCTGCCTGCCAACATCTGGCAGGTCTGTAGCTTCACTAGACGTTCCCTGCCACCTGAGCCCCATCTGAGGCCTGGAGCTGAGAAAGAAGGGGCCTGGGATATTGAGGGCGGTACCCCCAATTATGCAAGACCAGCCAGGGGATCATAAACCCAGTGCCTGGTCCACACCATCACCCACCAGGAGGGTTGGGGAGGAGGCCAGAGCCGCGGTCAGAGGTGACAGCCTGGGGAGAGTTCTCCCAGCAGGTGGGCTCCAGGTTGGGGGAGAAGATGGAGTTCTTCCCTCCCCCCCAGCTCCAGCCCCTGGTCCACTCACCCCAGCCTCATCCCAACCCCAGGCCCCCCAGCAGTCCAGCTGCAGCACCCTCCACGCACCTGACCACCTAGCAGGCCCCCATCCTTCCCAGCCTGTCTGACGGGCAGTGAGGCGCAGAAGCAGGCCAGCAGTTCCAGAATGAGCTCCTGGCCCTGCTGATGAGCCTGTAAGGCCTCCCTGAGAGTACGCTCACAGCAGCCTCTAACTGTCTCCCCTGCACTGAGCGCTGAGGCCACAGCCGCGGTGACACCCTCAGGGCCTCCTTGGGCACCAGGAGTGCCAGGCAGCAGCAAGGGGGGGAGGGTGAGCAGAGTAGGGTTCCCCAGGAACCAGCCTCTCCACTCTGGCTTCAAGTCCACATGCGCAGCCTCAGTCAAGGGCCGCTGCTAGGGTCTCAGGCTTTAGGTTGCACATATCTTGGGACAGACCCCAGAAGTAGAACGCCAGACCCACCTGGGGCCCAGGTGCCCACCTTGGGGATGGTTCTGGGAGGATCCCCAGGTGGCTTTCAGGCTGGTGCTGGGCCAACCTCCAGACATGCTGGGTTTCGCTGCCAGTGGGCACTGCTGCATATGTCCACTGGCCAACCCTATTTCATTTCTGGTGCCAAACCTGTGCAAGCTTTCTTGCCCTTTTCTCCCCATTTTCTTGTCCATATTGGTTTGTAGGGACCCATATGCATTATGCGCTTGAGAGACCATGCAGGCCTCTGCCTGCCTGGTACACACCAATCAGATATACATCCTGCGAGGCACAGACCTATGTCAGATGCATACCTCAGCCAGGTGCAGGAGCAGTAAATTCTTCCCCAGTTAGCGGGTGTTGGCACCACATTTCATTCCACACCTTGCTTCTCCCTCCCCCTTGATGGTGGCAGAGCTGCAGACTTGATGGGCCTGCTGCCACAGGAGGCATGGGGAAGGGATGTGTAGATATGATGAAGGCCCTGAATCAGCTGGCTGAGTTAGCGTAAAGGGGACCTCCCTGGGTGGGCTCATCCAATTAGGGTGGAGGAAAGAAATCCGAATGGGAGGCAGCAGAAGAGGCTCCCTCCCCCTCCCCGTGTCCAGGGGTTGGGGCCAAAGGCCTGCATCCTGCAACCACAAGTAACTCGGTGGGCTGGGTAGGGCCCTTGGGCCTCTAAACTCTGGACCAGGTGACAGTGGGAGCAAGGAATCTGGCCCTGACCCTGAGATGGCTGGAGGACACTTGCTGCAGTTTATTTCACAGTGACAAGAAGTTAGTCCATGGGCATGCTGACCACCGATGCTTCCAAGGATAGAACTGGGTTCACACTCCGCACTGAGCCAGCGGGTGACCTCTGAAGGCTGGGGAAGTGTGGCTGGCCTGACGCTGGCCACGCCAACTGCACCAACCACAACCACCGCGCCCACCACGCCCACGACGCTGGCCACGCCCACCACACCAGCCGCGCCCACGCCCTGGGCTAGCGCGCCTCCTCCAAGTGGCCTGGGGAAGCAGGCCCTCACCGCCCCACGGGGCAGGACACAAGCTTCCCAATGAGTGATGACTGGATCACCAAGGTTCACATGCAGAAGCCTCCAGAAGAGCACGGTCCCCAGCAGGATCCGTTTCCCGCTCGGCCTCCTGGTTCCAGAGCAGAAGAGCGAACACTGGCAGGCCTGAGCTAGGCGGACCGCGGTTCCCTGGGCAGCACTGGGGTCCCACAGGGCCAGTCTCTGCCCCTGGCTGCCCGAGACCCGTGACCTCACAAACAGGGGCGCTTCTGCCTGGACGCCCCTTGTTGAGCTGATGCTGATGAGTCAGGCAGGCCACGCAAGGACACCTTCTCGGCAGCAGTGACTCATGCCAGAAGCACACTGAGACACTCTTCATTCTCAGCCAAACTTTTCTTTAGTTCACTGACCTTCAGAAGTGTTTGTAAACTGAAGTGTCATCTGCGTTAAACAGATTCTGTTAGCCAATAAATCACAGTAAGGGGGAAAAGTCAAGTTTCTACCCCAACATGTAAGGATTCAGCCACCTGCCTAAGCACTAAGCCCTCGCAGCACTGCCTCCCACTCCCCCCATTGCTGGTGTTAGTTAGGAGCACCTGGGGTCACCTGCACCTGCCAGGGCCTGCCTGATGCCCAGGAGACCCCTCCCAGGCCCACAGCTGCCCCGGCTTTCAGAACACCCAGCAGGCCTGTGAGGATCTGGAGACCACCCTGTCCCCGACAGACCCTCCTTGCCACTTTCTTCTCTCTGCCAAGGCTCCTGTCAGCGGTAGCCACGTGTGCACGTGGTCTGGTCGTCACAGGGCTGGGGCGCTCGGGCACCATATGGGGAGAGGGAATGTGTGAGACAAGCACGACCGTCCTAGAAATAACTGTCCCGTCTGAAGGACTGACATGCAGGTGACAAAGAGATTCATGGGGACACAGGCCCAGGCCTGGTACAACACGGTCACAACTTCCCACACACCCAGCAGTCCAGAGTGTAACCCCGTGTGAAGGCAGAGAGGACCACAGCCTACTGCTCTGAGAGCCAGTCCGTGAGCTGAGGGCCGTCCCGCTCGGGTTAGCCCCACAGTCCCACGTCCCCATCGTGGCACCCGCAGCTCTGTGTCTGCAGGTGTATGCGTAGCACAGGGTGGTCACAGGTCTGCGTGAGAGCTATTGCATTGTGCACCCTCAATTTCTCTTTTACTACAGGTGGATGTGGTCATAATTACAATGATTTCACTTCAGAATTAGAAGGGGAGTCTATACGTATTTGTCATAAGCAGACTGCGGGGACTGGTGGCAATGAGACACTGAGGAAAGCCTCAGCGTCTGAGCAGAGCCAGGCCTCCCTGGGACCCCTTCAGATTAACTCCCTGAGGGAGCGTAAGGGCTTCCCAGCTGGCACTAGTGGTAAAGAGCCCACCTGCCAATGTAGGAGATGTAAGAGACTCAGCTCGATCCCTGGGTTGGGAAGATCCCCTAGAGGAGGGCATGGCAACCCACTCCAGTGTTCTTGCCTGGAGAATCCCATGGACAGAGGAGCCTGACAGGCTACAGTCCATAGGGTCGCCAAGAATCAGACACGACTGAAGCAACTTGGCTTGCACAGCACGCACGGGGCCTTAAATTCTGCAGGGGCTCCACAGCCCGAGCTCAAGAGGCTCCAGCCTCGGAAGGTGTTCTCACCTGTGAGACACAGGAAGCAACTTCAGCCTGTTTAAGGAGCAAGAGAAGTGGAAGCAGGGACTGGCCTGGAGCTAAAAATACAGGCTGCCTGCAGTGCTCCCGCCAGACGGCAAATGAGGCTACTGATCAGGAGCGCGGCAGCCAAGAGATACTTTATCCAGCCAGAAACTTGCGTGCTTTTTTCTTTTTCAAATCACTGTGAAAAAAAAGATTAATACACGGGATTACGGTTGCTAGAATTAGCTCTCATTTTATGAAACAAATGCAAAGTGTCTACTCTGCAGGTCCCACCTATCAGCACAGACTCAGCAGCAGCAGACCTGATTCCTGACACTGGGTGTCTGACCATTCCTGTCCTCCGTTCTGCTTCAGATGCCGCCTTCTGTCTTGCTTTTTTTTTCTGTGCCTTCAGGGACAACTGCCGTGTGCACAGGATCAACAACAATTCGCTTCTTCAGTGCATGCTTACGTCACATTAAAAAACACTTTCTAACTCACTTCAACAGCATAATTAAAGCGATAGTTTACATCACATGATAACTGTCTCTGTGGTTTAGCTATGAAAGCACCTGTTTAGCAAACAGGAGACCTTGGGTTTGAATCCCAGACGGGCCTAAGAGGGCAATGTTTTGGGGGCTTCCCTGATGGCGCAGTGGTAAAGAATCCACCTTCCAATGCAGGAGATGCAGGTTCAATCCCTGGGTCGGGAAGATCCCCTAGAGAAGGAAATAGCAACCCACTCCAGTATTCTTGACTGGGAAGTCTCATGGACAGAGGAGCCTGGTGACCCACAGTCCACGGGGTCGTAAAGAGTCAGACACGACTGGACAACTAAATAACAAGAACGTTACATCTACAGCACCCTGCATGTAGGTGGCCATAAATCACAGCTCACTTGCAGTGCTAATGCATGGTCTCACTCTGGGCTTTTTACCATCTCCCAATCAACTCTGGCTACAGAGAAACTGATTTAAGATCACTAATTGAGCTAAAAGATGAGTTGTGGTTACAAATACAACTCCGTCCCACTGGCACAAGCAGTGGTAAAAGTAATCATGGTTTTTCCCTCTCCATATACTTGCTGGCTATGTACAAAAAAGAAAAAGAGAAAGAAAGCACCAGTTGAAGATTAGACAAAACCCCTTTTAAAGGTTTCCCTGGGAACCAGGGACCTGACGTTCCTGAGGTCTACGGACACAGAAACGACAGGTGGGGTCTTCCAGGTACAATCCCAGGGCCCTGTGGTCAGGCAGGGCACATCTCCCGCCCCTAACCGACCCCACGGGCTCCACGCCCACCACGGCCCAGAGGGGGCTGTGTCCTGGCTGACACGCCTCAGCCCCCGGGAGGGAGTGGACGAGAGAGTGGACGAACGCAGAACGCCCTCTTTCTGCACGCAGCAGCCTCTGGCAGCCACTTCCTATAATACTTCTTCCCCAGGAAAAAAACCTCCAAAGTTCAGCGTTCGACCTTCCTGACTCAGTCACTCTGCCGGCCACAAACTAACCTTACGTCATACGAACGACCGGGATTTTGACAGTCGTCTCAGCTTCCCTCAAAAGCAGACGCTGCATCATGTAATAGTCACCAACAATAAGTACCGAAGAAATGTTCTTTTAATTACCTCAAAGAAAATAATCTGCGGTGAAGGCTTTACGGCGAGTCCCTGGTAGTGCCCAGCCCTGTGCCACCCGCGGCGGCCACTGGGGGGCAGCAGAGCATGCGCTGAGGCTGCAGGGACAGCAACGTCCGACTGTCTGTAGGAAGCTCCTAACAAAATGTGTTTTAAACAGCCAGCCAAAAGGCTTAATTAATGAGTTTACGTGGGGCCAGAGGCAATTTTTTTATGAGTCAAAAGTCAGCAGAGGTTTACAGGTTCCACTCTTACCGTGAATCCCACGTGTTCCTGTGCCTCCTGGGCCCTGCGGAGCGGGTGGAGCTGAGATGATCCGAGCGTGGCGCCCGCTCGGCGAGCTTCCTTTAGGCCCTTGTCCAGCTCTCCATGCCGACCGGAAAGCCTTCCCCCTGTAACAGACGGTTCCCGTGCTTCATGTTAACTTCAACCCAACAATAAATCTTTTCCACCATCACAGACGTCAAAGTGAAAAAGTGAAGGCACTCAGTCACGTCCGGCTCGTTGAGACCCCGTGAACTGTAGCCCACCAGGCCCCTCCGTCCACGGGATTTCTCAGGCAAGAATACTGGAGTGGGTTGCCATTTCCTTCTCCAGGGGATCCTCCCGACCGAACCCGGGTCTCCTGCATTGCAGGCAGACGCTTTAACCTCTGAGCCACCAGGGAAGCCAACTCCATAACACATCCTGCTCATGAAAAGTCCTCTTCCAGGGAACTGATCCTGCAGGCTGCACAGCACTGCCCCAAAAAAACCAGTCCTCTCTTGAATATGGGGGCTTCCCTGGTAGCTCAGTGGTAAAGAATCTGCCTGCAAATGCAGAAGACGCAGGTTCAATCCTTGGGTCGGGAAGAACCCCTGAAGAAGAAATGGCAACGCACTCCAGTATTCTTGCCTGAAGAATTCCATGAACAGGGGAGCCTGGTGGACTACAGTCCATGGGATCACAAAGAGTCAGACACAACTGAGCGACTGAACAACAACTCCTAGATATGTTTCACTTACTTCTAATGTGTTCTTAATTTTTAAAGCCGATATCCCATGATCACTTCCACCTTGCCACAACACGCAGGTGCACACATGACATACACTATTAGATCTCCACTCGCCAACAGGCCAGTGCAAACAAGCACCAACCCACACGCTAAGGAATGAGACCTCGGGCAGAGTCCTGTCCAGACCCATCTTCTGAGAAAGCAGACACCACCTGTGCAGGCCTGTGCACACGCGTGTGAGTCCAGACAGACCCGGAGTTGCAGGCTTGGCATCCCCCCCACCCCTCCCCACCCGGGTCACCACTGACAGCCATCCCTGTGTCTGGAGCGGAGCCTGGGAAACAACTCTCCAGATCACTTCCTCCCAACCAGCGGGGCGATGGAACCTGCTGACATACCTATGAGACCTGACAATGGAGAGCCTGTATTTTCTTTCTGAAAAACAAGCTGATATCCAAACGACACCTGCTTCTCCAGTGCAGACCTCCTGGCCCACGTCTGCGGGGAGAGCGGTGGGTCTCAGAGGGGCAGTGGCAAGACCAAGGCGGACAGTGCATCTGACCGCGGTGTGGCCAACCTGTGCACACCCCCATCCCCAGCCATCAGGACCCTCCCTCTGCATAGCCACAGCTGCAGGTCCGCAGGCTCTGACACACCTCTCTGCTGTGACGGGCTCAGATGCCCCTAGAACGTGTGCCAGTGGGTGTCTGTGAGGACAGGGCACACGGCATCCCCATCTCCTTTGGCGGCATCTCCAGGTGTGACGGGCTTTCACTGCAGAGCCCCGCAGGCCTGGGGTTACGGTCACAGCCATCTTGTCCAGCACAGAGGTTCTGAGCCGAGTGCCCAGAGCCGTTCACAGCGTCACCCACCCATCATCACCCAGCTGCAGGAGGTGCCAGCCATGTCACTCACGAAGCCTCCTCGGGCAGGACACTAAGAACCAATGAACCCAGGCATCAGCCTAAACGATGGCCCCCAACACATGGCCAACCTCCAGATATTTGGGCCAGCCCAGCTGAGGTTCCCATCACTGTGGAGCACAGACAGGCCATCCACACACACCCCGCAAATCCCTGACCCATGAAGACACAAGCAGAACAACACTGTGGCTGTTCTCTGAAGCTGAGTCTTGGGTGCGTAAGTTAAGCAGCAAGAGACCCACAGAATGGAGCTACTCCAAAAGTCTTGTAAACTTAGGTAAAATGAGCAAATTACAAGAAAAATGCAACTCAACAAAGCTGACTCAGGAAGAAATGGAAAATGTGAGTAGACTACCAACATTAAAGTAGAATCAAGAGAGAAAAAAAAATCACTGTACGAACAACAGTCCACGCCTGGATGGCTCCCCCAGGAAATTCGCCCAATACTCAGCAGGAACACATCTGCCGAGCGCGAGGAGGAAGGAAGAAGTGTCAGCCAAACTACTCCCAGGGACAGACGTAAACACCCTTGACAAAACGTCAGTGAATGTAGTTCTGACTAATCCTGCATGATCTAGCTGGATTTGTGCTGGGAACACGAGAATGACTGCATGCGTGGAGATCTATTGATGTAATCCTCCGTGCTAATAAACCTAGAGGGCCGTAAGAGGACATCCCATGACCCCACTATAGGCAGCTCAGTAGCAGGCACAGTTGAGCTGGATTCCAAGGGACCCAGGCTTCCGTGCTGATGTAGAGAGAACGGCAAGCACAGTGCTGTTCTGAAACACGGGACGGCGGCCATGTCCACATGGGGAGGGGCCATGGTCAAGGAGGAGCTCTAGGGAGACCGAGACATGTCTGCTTTTACCCTGGGGAGGGCAGAGGACAGACGTGTCATCAGAACCCACTCTCCTGACCCACACGCCTTTGTAGGAGTCACACAGCTTATAACATAGATGTAGGAGAAAATCACAAGGCACAGAAGACACCCGTCCATGGTGCCCACAGCTAGGGAGCACTGTCTGTAACGATGGAGCCCAGCACAGCTGACCCAGGAACGACCCGGGAACGACCCAGTGCTGCAGAACTACTACTGACAGAAAGGTGACCCATTCACACCCAAGCTGGGCCAGGGCCAGCAGCACCTGCCACACTGTGAACCAGACGAGACCAGTGACGAGACCACCTGCAGCAGCAAAGAGAGCCGAGGAGCCTGCGTGTCAAGGGTGGCAAGACCCCAAGGAGGGTCAGGAGAGGCAGCTGGAAGGTTCCTGCAAGTGGAAGTGCAAGTGTTAGTCGCTCAGTTGTGTCTGACTCTGTGACCCCATGGACTGTAGCCCGCCAGGCTCCTCTGTCCATGGGATTCTCCAGGCAGCAATACTGGAGTGGGCTGCCATTCCCTTCTCCAGGGGTTCTTCCTGGGATCCAAACCTGGGTTCAAACCTGGGTTTCCTGCCCTGTAGGCAGATTCTTTACCATCTGAACCATCAGGGAGGTTTCCTATTTCTTGCAAAAGAGAAGGAGAGAGGCTCTGTGGGAGAAGCGAGAGGCGCGCAGGGAGCCAGGCTGCAGGGAGAGGAGGCCAGCTGATGGCGCAGGCTCAGGGGCCAGAACCCTGCCCGGCTCGATACACCCGGTGCGCCACAGGAGAAGGGCAGGGCCTGGGCACCCTAAAACTCCGGAAGGGGTGGAGAGGGTGGGACACGGAGGAGCCTTGTCAGCTGGAGGCTCCATGGTCTCCGGTCCCTGACACACCCAGGCACCACCACCACTGCCTCCCGGAGTCCTCACCTGCTGGCTGCGCCTGGCTCAGGACACCCTCCTGACAGCAGTGTGACCACTCATTAGTCAGGCTGCAAGGGTTTCCGCAGGGCGTCACCTGTATCTGCTGACAAAAGGAGCTCAGATGCCACAGCAATGCTGGTGAAACAGGGTCAGGTGGGGCTGCGCTCGTGGGCACTAACCGCAAACACAGAACCAGTCCCGTGACATGAACGCGTCGCTCGGCACCTGATGGACTGCTGTGCCCTTGGAAACCTTGCTGATGGAATGGAGCTCTCGGATTTCCTTGAAAAGTGGTATTTATCGTTACAATTTTACTAGACTCTGAAAATTAAGGCTTCACTCTGCCCCCAAATAAGTATCTCACATTCTACCTTGCAGATGCGTAGCACCATTCATAAGTGTGCAGATACCCACTCAGTATTCTTGGGCTTCCCTCGTGGCTCAAGCTGGAAAAGAATCTGCCTGCAATGCGGGAGACCTGGGTTTGATCCCTGGGTTGGGAAGATCTGGAAAAGGGAAAGGCCACCCACTCCAGTATTCTGGCCTGGAGAATTCCATAGACTGCATGAGGTCGCAAAGAGTCGGACACGACTGAGCAACTTTCACTCACTCACTCTGCCCCTACATTCTACCTTGTGGGTATGTAGCATCGTTCGTGAGTATGCAGTTACACAAACCAGATTCCCTGATATTAGAGATGCCGACTATCCAAGATACAAGGCTTCACAGGCTCAAGGCAGGGGACAGAGAATGGTCAGCAGAGGGATGCTGACACACAGGGGTACTTGTGCATCACTGGTACCACCACTGCTTCAAGTGCTTAACTAGTCCTGCGATCGTCCATCAAAGGAGGGTCAGCCAGGGG
This sequence comes from Odocoileus virginianus, assembly GCF_023699985.2. Classification (NCBI taxonomy): domain Eukaryota; kingdom Metazoa; phylum Chordata; class Mammalia; order Artiodactyla; family Cervidae; genus Odocoileus; species Odocoileus virginianus. The sequence continues at coordinate 82,683,905 of NC_069677.1, read as the reverse complement.
CACCGGGAGGAGGAGCTGCGGGGGCTGGTACTGGAGGAGGGGTCGCGGGGAGGGGGGGGCCCATGAGTCACCGAGCAGGCAGGGAGGGCACTGGGAGGGTCCTCGGGCAAGGCAGCAGGAGGAGGGGCTTGGGGGGTACCAGGAGGTGGGAACATGGAGGGGCACCAGAAGAGGGGCCGCAGGGGGGACCCCCAAGTCACTGGGTCAGGAAGGGCCCCCTGAGTCACTGAGCCAGGCAGGGGGTGCGGACACCCCTCAGCTGAGGCTGAGACGGAAAGCAGGAGGAGCCCCTCCAGATGCCTTTGGTAGAGGAGAGGCTCTCAGCAGAAGCTGGTGTGAGAACAAGGAATCTGGGCTGTGTTTTCTGAAAGATCAGGCTGATAGCTCTGTGGGCAATGCCAGGGGTGAGGCCGGGACAGCTGGGGGGCAGAGGGATGACAAGAGATGGAAATGTCAGGCTTCCTATTGGGAGGCTCAGTGGACGGGCCTTGGAGACGAGGCCTGTGGATGGAGGAGTGAATCAAAGCCGAGTGACTTTGAGGATCCTCACTCCGAGGATCCTGGGTCCACCCAGAGGGCAGAGCGGCTCTTCAACAACTAGCATGAGAAAATGCAAAGGAAGTTCTAGAAGACAAGTGTCTTCAACTGTTCTGAACTAGGGAAACCTCTGAGCATTGATATTTCAGCTCCGATATGACAAAAGCTTCCCTGGCTAAGATTTCAGAAGAATCAAGTGGATCCTGGTATGCGACCACTGTGGAGAAAAGCAGTAGCTTCATACGGTAAAACTACAACAAACACTTAATATAAAAACGTCCCGAGGAAGGGGACACCCAAGGAAGGGAAGTTGTGGGGGGGCCCTCACTCCCTCTGGGAAGTCTATGAAGAAAGACTTGCCCGAGGAAATGATTCTCTAGTCCAGAGGCCTTGGTTTGATTTCATCTCTTTTTGTATTACTTACACTCCCACTTGGAACTCCCCGACAGTTCAGTGGTTAGGACTCGGCGCTTCCACTGCCAGGATCCAGGTTCAAACCCTGGTTTGGGATCTAAGACCCTGCACGCTGAGGAAATGCTCCGCACTGTGCATTTATTCCGCGACATCCGAGAACCACCCTCGTCAATGCTCCCAAGCAGGGCCCACTCCAGTCTGAGCCAGCGGGGACGGGGTCCAGGAGAGGGCACTGGATCTACCTGGTCCTGAAGGCTCAGCCAGATACAGGTTCTCACGTGACCGTGGGACCGCCCAGCAGGGCCCCAATTTACCCGCCTTTTATTCCCCCTGCATTTGGGGCTTAATAGCCCCAGTCAAAGTGGACTTTATTCTACTCAGTAAATTAAATCTACCCCACCTTCTGAGCAAGCAAGATACTGTCCTTCCCCTCAGAAGAAAGATTCCTTTGGGATGAAGCACTGACAGTTGCAACAACATGCTGGGTCTCTGAGTCATCGCGCCAAGTGAGATGAGCCAGACAGAGAGGGCCGTGTGGCCTGGTCCGTCCACGTGAACCAGAGCTGCAAAGGATCCACCGCGACAGGACCGGGCAGGGAGGGGGCGTTCACCACCTTCACAGGGCGATGCCCCCTGGGGCTCAACACAGCCAGCTGCACCCGTTACAACACGTGCAGGGTCCAGGCATACGTCAACTGCACCCCAAAAAAGCTGCGGTTAAAAAAAGACTACTTTGTTCTGTACTTTAAAACCCCACTTATTTTTTGAAATGAACTGGTGAACATTATTGGAAATATTTTTATGACCTGAAGGAAACGTTATTTTGTTTTTCAAACTTTCAACAATCAAATGCTTCATGGGCAATTAAAGCATGCTGAAAATATTAAAACAATTCATTAAGTAGGTGGGAGGCTGCTCCCTGTCTGTATATATTTTATTGTTTTATGATCATTTTTAGAGAAACCCAATGTTCCCAACACTAGGAATAAGCCCTGCATCTCCACTGGAAGACAGCAGAGATGGAGTGGAAGAGAAGGAGCCAGACAGAGACCCAGAGAGGGAAAGACACACAGAGAGAGACACACACATAAAGAGAAGGAGAGGCACACAGAGGGAAGAGCAGAGAGACAGCGAGAGAGGGCCAGAGATGCAGGCGGGAAGAGAGCGAGCTGTCACCCAGCGCCCAGGGCCCTGGGCAGGGCAGGGCAGGCCTCCCCTGCCTCTCCTGCACTCGGGCCCAGGACAAGCGATGCTGACACGGGCTGCAGGCAGCACCGGCATCACCAGCCCAGAGCAGGAGTGACTCCATCCTGGGCACAGGGCAGAGGCCTGGTCAGCAGAACGGCAAGTGCAGCAGATGGGGAGGGACAGGTGTTCTGAGCCCGCCCCGTCCTCAGGCCCTGCTCCCTTCGGGACAAATCAGCGAGACTAGTGGGTGAGCAGAGGAGGTGTCTTTGGCAAGGGGAGCCCAAAGGCATGCTGGCCTAGAGTGGAGCCTCGCACCCCATCACAGCCGACAAACAACAGGACCCAGAGTAGCAGGCGAGGGGGGCCAGCCCCAGAGGATGTCCGCCTGTCCCTAGGCTGCAGCCGCTGCCCAGAGACCCCAGGAAACCCACAAGACAGGTCGTGCCACTCCCCCAAGAATCCCGCACTGGATCCTGAACAGAGCAACTGGAGGAAACAAAATGCTCTCCAGACTGAAATGCACAAGCCAAGCGTGGAAGGCAGAGTGACAGGAAGGATTAACACGCAGAGCAGAACTCAGGAAGCAGCCTGTGACTGAAAGAAAGAACAGGGCTCTGAGACCCGCACAGACCAGAGCGGAGGGAGTGCAGGGATCCACCATTCACTGCAAGGTCTAAAAATACCAATAATGCGGAAACTGCCCTAAGGACGCATGTCCCGGAGTGACAACAGTGCCAACTTCCACAGTCACATCCCTGTGTTACATAAACCTGGGCCAGCCATCCACCTCTTGGATCCGATTCATGTGTCAAACTAACACATTCTTAGAAGCTCTTAATTAAAGCCCAAACAAATGTGATCTTTGTATTTCTTAAGTAATGTTATAATTTTAAAAGCCATCAGTAAGGTTACGTATCAAATACTGAAAATTAATATATCCTATTATCCATTGCAGGAAGATGAGCTGTCTAGACAGGAAAAACCTTTAATCATTTCTGATAGAAAGTTCTCAAATCTGTCTCCCTGCTCTTACATAAGGTGAACTAAATATAAGTTTTTAACCAGAAAATGGTCTTTGGTTAGGGATCAGAGAGGAGAAGGGGGCAGGTCCCTAGAAGCAGGCAATAGCCAGCTGGTTGCGGGGCTGCGGGATCAGCCCAGTCACTCCCAATGAATAAATGAAGCTATTAAAAACTATGAGCTTAGACCCCAGAGAGTCTGGGGCCAGGCGGGGTGGGGGTGGCGAGACCCCCACCAGCAAGAGACACGGGCAGTAGCCCCTCCACAGTGAGGAAAGCCGAGAGGGCTAGACTGGTGCCTGGGGCCTGCGGCAACCAGGCGCAGCAGTCAGCTCAGGAGGAGGAGGTGAGGTAGAGGACAGGGAGGATAGAGATGAGGCAGGCAGCCTGAGGGCGTCCCAGACCCTCAGAGGAGGGAAGAGGACACACTTCCCAGTGCTCCTAACGGCCGCCATGACCTTGGCCGGAAGCCTCTCGAGGACACAGGTTACAAGAATTAAAACCTAGTGGCCGACTTCTCTTACAAACAGACACACAGAAACCGTAACAAAAATACAAGAGAATTCAAACCCCAGCACGTGTGCCAATATATCACCACCAGCTCCTTGTGTTCATACTGAGCGGGCACGGTGGACTGGATCTGAAAACAAATCCATACCCTCGTCACCAGCAACCAGACTCCCCAGTGATCCCACGGGGGTTCTCCCGACTGCACCAGTGTGGTGAGCCTGGGGCTCTTCCCCAAAATGTGGAAAAGAACCAAAAACAGGGCAAGGGAAATAAAGAAGCCAAGAGCACGAAAGTCGGCATCCCTGCTAATCACAAAGATGAAGACCAAGCCCACAGAGGTCTCCCCAGCCCCGTCCTTCCTCTGGGAGGAGGAGGGCCGCGGGGCTCGGCATCTTCAGAAGACGCTGGTCCTCCGCCAGGAAGTCGTGAGAGAGCCGCAGGCTGAGGCAGGAGGGGCCAGTGCCTGTGGGGCATCTGTCCTTTGCTTCCATGCATGATGCCCCCCGCCCGGTGGGTGCTGGGCAGAGGGAAACAGTGGCCCCACATCTTATCTAGAGGAAGGGTGCACCGAAGGGTCCTCAAGTCTGTGGAAACATAAAATTAGACACACAATGGGGTGTGTGTGTGTGTGTGTGTGTCCAGACACACCTTCCTAGGACATGTGAACAGAGCTGCAGTCAGACGTCCCGAGACCCTCTGGCCTGCACCCTGCTTCAGGTCACCCTGCTGGGGCTGACCTCGCACCCAGTCTCTTCTTTTTGCTTTTTAATGATCTTCAGCCTTTCCTTTGCTCGTTTGCTCATTTACCTGGGGGTCGTCGTGCTGCACATGGGCTCTCCAGCCGTGGCAAGCGGGAGCTACTCTCTGTTGCCCTGCGTGGACTTCTCGCTGTGGCGGCTTCTCCTGTGGGGCAATGGGCTGTAGGCGTGTGGGCTCCGTGGGCCTCAGCAGTTACTGCACGTGGGCTCAGGAGTCTGCTGCGTGGGCTTAGTTGCCCTGGGGCATGTGGGATCTTCCCAGAGAAGGAATCGAACCTGTGTCCCCTGCACCAGCAGGCAGAGTCTTATCCACTGTACCACCAGGGCAGCCCCACTCCTCTCTTTGGCACTTAACCGACAAGATGTTACAGCCTCTTGTTTTGGTATAACTATCAATCAATGGTAACCTACAAAGTGAATTATTAAGGAGAACTAAAAGTTGTAATTCATAACCCAAACCTGGGGTGTTCTCGAGTTTGCAGAGGGCCATGCACCCCCAAGTTCAGAAAGAACGGTTCTTTATCAATGATGGCTTTAATTTATCATGGACTTCAATGGCTACTATTGTGTTTTTTTTTTATGTCATTATAACATCAGCTTTGCTTTATCATTTCATATTAGTTTAACATGGACTATTTGGGTACACAGGGAGGAAATATGGTCCGTTTTCCCAGACCATAATTTTTCAATAACTAAACTTATCAGTATCATAAATGATCTTCAACTTTATGGCAAAACAGGTGTATAGAGCCCCTCTGAATTGTGATGCGGTAGAGACGTTTATCAGGAAACCATGTGCTGACTCTGAGTCTGTGAAATTTAACTAACTTGCAACACACTATCTAGGTAAATGTAACAATATTATCCAGCTATTTTTAAGTTTATGGGGCAGGCTTACATAATACAAAATGACAAGTATATGCTGCTGACAAATTTACTGGAACTGGCTCATTTAATTTCTTTCCAATTCTCTGATAATGCTGGGCAGTTCTTCCAGTGGAAAGAAAGAACCCCGACTGTTGGAGATGTTCAAGGTACAGAACCCTGCTGCTCACAGTGATCTAAAAGGCTTTTAATTGAAAACAGTGATAAAGTCCACACCTTCCTTCCTTCCTTCCCAAGGCCCTGTCAAAGGGTCAGAAAACGTACATTCTGGAGGTGAATGAGCCGAAATAGCGCTGAAAATTCACCAAGGGGGCTCAGCAGTGGAGGAAGCTGGGACGGGCGATCATGGCAGAAGGCAGGTGGATCCAGGCTGACTCATGTAGGTGGAAGGAGCCATGTGCAGGACGGCAGGGCAGGGGTTCCAAGAGCAAGGAGCCAAGAGCAGGACTTGAGAATGACTGTTGAAAGACAGGCCAAGAGTCTGAAGGGGGCCCAAGCACGGGCCTGGAGGAGAAGCAGAGGGGAGCAAAGGGCAGTCCTCAGTCAGATGAGCAGCACTCAAGGCCACGCAGGGACATGAGGGGAGAGCAGGAGATCTACCTGCAGAGGAACGAGCATCGCTGTCCTGACTTCCCATCAGCGACACCAGACCCTGGAAGATACTAGAGAATACTTGCCAAGTTCCAAAGGAAAGTGACATGGACCAAGAATTCTAGACCCAGCCAATTATCGATCGAGTTCAGGAACAAAAAAACCCACATGTTTGAAGACTGTGTGCAGGAACCCAGGAAGTCTCTCAGCTGTGCATTCTATAAGGAAGTGGATGAAGGAGGCGCGCCAGCAAAAGAGAAATGGAATCTAAGAAATGAACATCATGGGGTATGAGGACCCACAGCAGCTGGAGCAGCCAGAGGCAATACGGAAGCCCCACAGGAAGGCAGGAGGTGCCGTCTGAATGTCCTCTTTGCTGGGCAGGAGCTCTGATTCGGAACTGCATTTTCTGCTACTTGGCTCTGCAGTGAAATACATTTATATGATCATAGTACTATACACGCCGCTCTCCTTCTGTTAACGTTCCTGGACTAACACTGTAGAAAAAGCACAGAAAGCCTAAAATAATGGGAGATGAGAAACAGACTACAAATGTTTAGAGCTTAGTCAATATAAAGCTAAAAATGTAACTCGTAAAAGTCAAGCACTGGAGAGGCGCTGCTTGCTGGCTCCGCACAGGAACAGAAGTGAGACCAAGTGATGACGGTCAGGACCAGAAGGATGGGGAAGCAGAGGCGCTGCACGCCGTCAGCTGCTCACCTCGGGGAGCACAGAGGACGGGAGGGGACGGGTGACTCGGTTCCTACCGCATGCTCACAGCACTTTGGGCTTTTAAACAGTTAAACTGCAAGGGCATCCTCATCCATCAGGGCATATTGAATGACTGCAGGGCATCTGCAGGAGAGAAGCATAAGCTCTCCTGGTAAACATGGCAAAATGAGCCCGAAAACAAGGTTGTGAGCACTGTATTAGTTACATAAAATCAGAAGGCTTCTGAAAATATTTTTACCTGTGGAAGCAAACAGATAACAGATAAAATGTATCAGTCCTAAGAGGAGGGAGGACCCTGTGCACTAACATGCCCACAAGGTAATGGAAATGGTATGTTACAACCGTGAAGAGAGTAAGCCAGTATCTAATGGAGAAAGCCCACAGATATGTCATGTATGTGTATATACGTGCTGTATGATGTGTACATAGATCTCAGGGATCCCATGTGCACAACAGGAGTCCCATACATACCACAGAAATGCCACACAGACAACAGAAACCCCACACATGTCACAGGAAGCCCACAGACATGACGAGAGACCCACACCCAGCACAGAAGGAAGTCAGGACTACAAGCACTTTTAGCTGCCCCCTTCCACGTTTCTCCTGCGTGTACACTTGAACACTCACACGCCCCACACACCGGCCGGGAGGGTGCACAGACATCATGGGAAGATGCCAGAGTGCTTGGAGACAGCCTCCCTGGAAACTCAGGCGGGCAGCGGGCACAGCGTCCTGGAGGAGAGTGAGGCCGGGGCAGTGTCCGGGGCTGCTCCTCTTTGCTGCGCCACCGTCCTCAGAGGAAGAGACCCAGACATACAACAGTGCCATCCACTCCACGTGGGACCTGCAGCAAAGTCCTTACTGAATGACACTGTACAGTGAAAACTAAATATAAACCATTTTTCCAGTCGTTGCTGCTAATCTGTAGCACGTGTTGCTCCAATGACACAAGAGACCCACAGAAATACACAGATGAACAGCAGTCTCTCAAATGTGTTTAGGGAAAAATAAAACATGTCCGTATGCAAGAAGACTCAGAGGACACAGACAAATGCTATCAGCACAGCTGCCATCAGGCAGAGGGATCACTCCACCTCCTTCCTCCTAGTTTGCATCCCTGCAGAGTACACAGTTCACAACAATATTTTGTTTCTGAATAAAACATAAAATCTTACTCAAACTCAGCAGTGCGAGGAGTGTTCTGCAGAGACCTCAGCTGAGGCAAAGGACACACGTGGTGGGACAGTGGAGCCAGAGGACACAGACCCTGTCCCGCCAGCCCCGCCCGGACAAGGTGGATCCCAGACTGACCCTACTTGTAAGACAAACCTGGCTCAAAGGAGGACCAGGGGACACACTGACCAACCAGCATCCCTGGAAGCACTCACCACCCCCTGCCCCGTTATCTGCCCTAATGAGCGGGCCAAGTCTCCAAGGTGGAAACGCAGCACAGGCCCCACGTGGTGGCAACCAAGGAGAGATCATTGAGCTAACAGGTGTCTGTCTCCCCAGCTTCTGCCTGTGCAGATGACAAAGCAAGCTCCCTTCTGGACAAGTCCACGTTCCAAACACTAAGTTAGGGGGATGACCTCGCCCCACAGTCCAGGGGACGAGGCCCGGCTCAGGCTCCGCCCGCGACCCTGCGTGTTACACAACAGCATGCAGACCCCACAGGGGCATTCAGAGCAAATGAGTCACCCTGACCTTCCAGCAACCTTGACGACTTCTGCAAGAAGCCTCAGGTTTCATCAACACAAGTAAAGAAAGACATCTCAGTAAACACGTGAAGTTCAAAACCCGAGACTTCAGGAAAAGGGGGAGGGTGCTGAAGCCAGAGGCATGCACGACCAGGAGGTCACCCCTCATCACAACGGGACCCGGGAACGAGAACTCTGGAGAGGGCACCGGCAGGGCAAGGGGTGCCGTGGCGTTCTGAGCTCGCGTGCCGGGTGAACCCTGCCTCCTGTGCGGGGCAGCCCTGGGGGTGGAGGTGGGGAGCCGTGGGCCAGCAGGGCTCCACGCCCAGTGCTCGGCGTCCTGCTCTGTGACAACCTGCTGGGCTGTGTGTCTCCATTCTGTGCGCCTTCCATGCCCGTGATGCCTCTCAACAACAGTTCAAACATGAACTGTTTTAAGTCACTGCTGACTCAGAACAGGTGAGAGAGCAGTAAGAGCACAAGGGTTCCGAGAGAGTCGAGGGCCCTCACCCCCCAGGGGGGCCTCCACAGAGGAACAAGTTCTCGCAGGGCCAGCGGCCATCCTCTCCAGAAGAACCAAACCGGACAGAGATGCATGGCGCGCTTTTATGAGGCGGGACAAGAGTCTGCGCAACGCTTTCCATGAGATTCGTCATGTTCGTTTATTACTTTTAACAATGGCCAAAGATTCATCACCTGTTCAAAACAAAATGAATCCTGCTGGGAGCTAACTAGAAAGGTCAAAGGTGCTATAAATAAATGCTAGCAAGTCCTTAACTGTGAGACTCTCCAAAGGGACAGAGGCTTAAACATATCAGGCTGACCCCTCCCATGGCTAACAGAGAGGGGTTCACGCTCTGAGGAATTAAAATACATTCCTGCCAGTGACTATTATTTAGCTTAATTCCTGTAGGAAAACATAAATAAAAACCAAACAGTAAGCAGATCCTCCGCACACTAGCCTCATCTGGCTCTCTGACAAAACGGCCCTCATGAGTGTCCACCCCATGACCCTCTGCCCTGGGACTCTGCTGGACTGCCTGGAGAAAACAACCACTGCTCGGGGCAGGTCTGTGCTGTTCTCCAACTTGCTGAGAAAGAATTAACAATTACTTCATAGAGTAAACGGATTAACATTTTAAAGTGTGTTTCATGAACGGAAAATGAACATGCTACCCTGAGGTTAATCCCACCACTTTTGGAGCATCTCGTGCTGAAAGTGGCTTCTTGTCAAGGCATAAAATTATGCAGAGAAAAGAATCGCACATTTTCTCCTCAAACTCTGGAAGTGAAAAGGCCAAGTAAAAATAAATACAAAGCAAACTGACTAATCTGGGCTTCTCTCCTCCCTGCGCTGGCTAATAGAGCAGAAAGCTAAAGTTAGAAAGCAAAGCGGTCTGAGCTTTCTGGAGAAAGGCTGAGGATATAAATACACGCTCACATCTGACTCGGGGCTGAGTCGTGACTGCGGAGCAGCCCTGCGCCCGACCCGCACATTTCCATGAGCAGCCGAAGAGGAAACTCCTCACCCCGCGGCTGGCGAGTGGTTGTGCGCCAGGAATGATCCGCTCGCAGAAGGACCCCAAAGGGAATTCTAGGAGTAGATTAACTATGTCTCCCGAAAATCAGATCCAACTGGCTTTTCTATCGTTTCACCTGAAGGCACACTAAGAGCCGCTGCAAACACTGGTTAAACCTCAAACCTGGTGACAAAAAAGGCAGACCAGATGAAAATGCTGAGGCACCCAGCCACTCTTCAGCAAGCAGGGGCCCAGGCCCCTGGAGGCCAGCTGCTGTGACGGGCTGAGAAGGAGCACACGCCAGCTCAGAGGAAGGGGCGCGGAGGGACGCCACTGGCCACAACAGCACTCACACGCAGAAACAGGTGCTTGACACGCCAGCAGGGCCACGACCTCACGTGTGAGCCCACGCAGACAGGCACGCGTGTGCTCGGGCGTGGCTGTGCTGGGACACACACGTGAGCTCAGAGCTATGCCCCCAGGCAGCTGCTGGGTCCCCCTCTGCTCCCTGATCTCTGATGAGAGCAGAGAGCCCAGACCCCCTGTCCCCCTGGCCACTGACACGCCAGAGGGACTTGGGTCCGAGGCACACCCACCCGTGCGCCCACATGTACCACGAGGAGGCACAGCCCCAGACGGTCACTGCAGTCCCCTCTGGGTGGCGAGATGACATCTTTTGCTTTCGTCTGCTCGTCTCTGCAAAGCAAACGATTCTCACAAGAGAAAAAGTTCCAGCGGTGAGAGGGGCAAGCCCCACAGGAGAGGAGCGGCTGAACTCTGGCTGCCACTGTGCCCCACACCACTGTCCCCTGCTGTCCCCTACTCAGGCCCTCGGCATCCACTGCACCTGAGCAGACCAACTTCTGTCTCTATTTAATTTAAATGCCAACCAGCATGGCAGGCGGCGCTGCTGTCAGAGTCCCTGAAAGTCTTACAGCCACTCGGGGAGGCGGCTCCCGTGCCTCCCTCCCAGGCCCTCTTCATGGTGAGGCCTCTCTCCTCCCCTCCAGATGGCCCCCAAGATGAAATGAAGCTTCAAGGCCTGGCACGCAGAGCAGGAAGATGCCAGGGACAGGAGCTCCCGATGGGATGGGTGATGCCCGAGCTGCCTGTAAAGGACGGGCCACCCGCAGCGTGGTGGGAAGGGAGGGGAGTGAGGGACAGAGGGGGATGCGAGCCTGCCAGATCTCTCATCCACCCCAACGCCCACTGTCTCTCCTGCAGAGAGTCCAGGCCGGGCTGCGGCCACAGAGAAGGCCTGAGAGTGTTTGGTGGGAGGGCAGGGAGCAAGCCTCCAGCCAGCCATCCTCCTGGACCCCCCCAGGGGGCGGGCCTGTCACCGTCTCCCACTGCTGACCCTGGTGTGGTGGTAGGGCTTTGTCTCAACGTGAGCGACAGGGTGGCTGCTGAAGCTGGCTGGGGCCAAGCTGAACCCCAGCAAGAAGCAGGCCTCAGCCCCATAGGCGGCCGGCAGGACGGACAACACCCCCCCATGTTGTCACCCACATGGAATGGGGGCACATGGCTCCCAGTCTGGAAGGGGCCTTGGCCTGGCTCCCCACCCCACCCCAGGTGAATGCTCACTCCCACACACTGGGCACAGGAGGGCCGGAAGCAGCCCTGAAGCTCCTCAGTCAGACCTTTGAGGCTGCCTTCCCTGTGTGTGCAAGGCTGTGGGCTCGTAGGTCCACACGTGGGACACAAAATCAAAACAATGTGGCCTTTAACCAGAACCCAGGAGCAGAGAAGGCTGTCCAGTGTCCACAGAGGGTATCAGCGGTGAGACAGCGGTCTGAGGGCCAGCGTGGGAGGGCCTGGCACAGCCCAGGCCGCAGGTCTGACCTGCAGGCAGGCCTCTCCTCCCCGTCTCACTTCTTCACGTGAACTTCCCGAGACACACGCCAGCGGAGCAAGGCTGGGTGAGCCAGCTCAAGGACGGATGAAGGGGCACCCACAGGGCCTCACCCATCCCCCTAAATCCACACACGCATCGCAGACACCTTCCCACCAAGCAGAGCGTGAAATCCATGTGAGCACAAAGCCACCTACGGCAAAGGGCAGCCGAGCAGCAGCTCCTAAACTTCAGGTGTGGGGAGAGGGAAGGACAAACAGCCCGAGGGACCCATGGGACCCAGGAAGGGACCCAGGGGCCCAGCAGCTCACGCATACAGCTGCCCAAACACTTGCTCCATGCTCAGAACCTACGAACAATGAAATCAAGGGCAGGGTTGTCACTTCCATCATAAAACCCATTTCCAGGCCAGTCACAGGTCAGCTCAGAGTCAACCACTGTGAACTCGGCCTCTTGATGGAGCCAAGAGGCCCCCTCATCCACTGACCGTCTTCTCCCACTAAGCACATACACACTGACAGTTTTCCAAAGGGCTTTGGAATTTCTGCCCATCTGATGTGTGAGAAACAGTACCTCCAAGAAGCTGAAGGGCTATTTTTACATGTGTGTGCAAACACATGTGTACCTATGTACACACGTGTGCGTGCATATGCATGTGTGCACACATTCATATAGGGTGTGTGTGCATGATCATGTTGCTGCAGAGGTGTGTGCGTATGTGTGGACATGCATGCATGTGCACGTGCTTGAGCATGTGTGCATAGGCCTGTGTGCAGGTCTGTGTGTGCACATGCATACACATGTGCGCATGTGTGATATGTTGCACAGATGTTTCTCACAGCTGACCTGTCTTCTAACATCAGTGTATGTACATGTGTGTGTGATCATGTGCCTATGTGTGCATGCCATGTGCACGTGTTGAGTAGATGTTTTTACAGCTGACCTTTCTGACTTCTGACCTCACGCAGTGTGCACGTGTCTGTTCATGTGCACATGTGTGCATGCATGTGCATGCTGTGTGGTGCATGTGATATGTTGCGGAGATGTCTCTCACAGCTGACCTTTCTGACTTCTGACCTCATGCACAGTGCTGCTGCTGCTGTTTGAATCCTGGTCAGACAGAAGTTCCTCATCGCCGCAGTACTGTAATGTCATAAGATCCGCCCTCTCCTGACTGACTCTCAACTCTGAATCATGTTTTAAAAGCCCTTCCCCCCAAAAAATAAATAAATAAAAGCCCTTCCCAGCACTGAGGTTGTACCGGCAGGTGTTTCTAACACTAGAATAGTCTCCTCAGATCCATTTGGCGCTTATCCTCATACGTGGTCTAAGGCATAAACCTGATGTTGTCTTTTACAAAACAGTGTCAGACTGTCCCCAAATCACTTACTCAAAGTTCATCCTGGCCCAGCACTCTGAGATGCCGCCTTCGTCAGACCCGAGGTTTCCGTCTGTACCTCAGCTTCTTCCTGCCCTTCTGGTCTGCTGGGCTGTCTGTCTACTCGTGTTTGTCCTGCCCCGTCACCACCTTATCTCACTTAGAGGATGACTTAATGTCTGGCAGGGCTCTTCTTGGCCCTTTCTCTTCTGAGTTTTCTAGGTGGTCACAAATGTTCTTCTGTTAATGACACAATCAACATGTCCAGCCCCAGGGAAAAAACACAACTGACGTAGAAAGACCTGCCATCTCACTGATGCTGCAACAACCAAACCAGGAAAAGCCTGTCCCGTCTGCCGAAGGCTACCTTTGCGTCTTCCTGGAGAACTTTCAGAATGTTCTTCCTTAGGTTTTGAACAATTCTTATTCCATTTACTCCTAAGGACTTTATTTTGCTATTGTAAAGGGAGCTGTCTTTCCCCCAATATCTTCTAATGGGTTAACTCTGTGAATGTGAAAGGCACTATGAACATCTGTGTATTAACTCTGTATTTCCACTACCTCAGCAAATTCTTTCATAACCTGAGTTGCTCTCATCACTGACTCTCTTGAGTGATGGCCTCTGCATGGACAGCCCAGGTGTGAGTAGCCCCGCTTCCACCGCAGAAAGTTCCGCTGGAAAGTACTGCCCGGGTTTGCTGCAAGAGGGGCCACTCACCCCCTCTGGTCCAAGCCCCAGCCTTGTGTCCTCCTATTCTTTCCTCAGCCTGGCTGGGAGGGACAGTGTGATCAGTCATCACACTGCACACCTGTGTTTGGCGCAGCCCCTGCCTCCTGCCTTCCCCTTGGTCCGTAGCCAGGTCTACGTCTCTGAGCGGAGCACAGGGAATGAAAGGAGGATCAATTAGCGCCTAAAATTTATTTTCCAATAAAACCTTCTTTACTTTTCTGACTCTTATTTAAACCTCTGGTAAGACTTTTTCAGACAGAAAAACGAAATTTCCATCTGGGACAAACTGAATGATTGACACCGGTGGACCTGGAAAAGAGATCCTTAAGATGTCTAAACGTTACATTCAGTGGAATTTGAAACAAACACGTGTTTCTGCCTCCCCTTTCATGAGTGCAGCATCCGATGATCACACGCCTCACCGACCCCACGCCTAGCCCCGGGGATCGCGCTCACACAGGGACGTGGGACTCCTTGCATCCTGCTGCTCAGGGTCTTTCACTGGGAGGACCCGAGGCCACCGCAGATGCAGTAACACGGTTTGTAAATGTGACACGGGCTGAACTTCTTTATGTTGCTGGGAAAATTAATTTTTTATTAATTTGTTGCTCTAATTCCCAAGTCACTCATTAATAGAGAGGAAGAAAAAAGGGGTCAGCAAACATGCCAAAGGCCCGCGGCCTCCCAGTGCTCTCCCAGGGCTTACTGTGGAGACCACACCCAGGAAGCTCAGTGCAGGCACCACAGTGGTCAGGCCTAGGCAAGTTCATGCGGTGGGACGGCTGTACAGAAACGATCATGGAAACAGAAGGATGAGTTAGCTGACAGACCACGTGTGTACTGAATATACTAGTCTAGGCTGCAACACGGAGCAGGCCCACCACCTGCCCTGAACACAGAGAGCTCTGTTGGACCCAGAAAAGGGCTTTAAACTCAGCAGGCATCTCGGAGAGAAGGACCTTTAAAAACCTCCAGAGGAATTTAATAAGCCTGGTTTTACAGGATACAATTGCAACAAAAACAAAGAAAGGAATTACTACTGCTGTGAAGAAGGAAAAAAAAAAAAGCAGCTTTGAAAGCCTGAACCCTATTGACGACGCTTGAAAATCTAAGAACAGCTTTGTAAACAAGCTGAGAAGAATCTTAAGACTCCAAATGGCATCAAGGTGCTTTCTCTTCAGGAGAGAAGGAGCACCAGGGTCTTGACATTCCCCCACAGCTGCTCCACTGGACAAAAGCAACAGTGTCATGAGCAAAACAGTCTGAAAAAGAAAAGAAGATGAGTTCAGCCCCAGTTCCTAGACAGAGGCCTGTTATGAAAAGAGCACACAGCTCACGCACGGGTCCAGAAAGCCCAGCCAGGGTGAGGGTGTCATTTGCTTCTGAGGCTGGTGAACTCCACGTGGTCGGTCCCACATCCTCCCATGGCCTCTGGTGCATCTTCACGAAAGAGGTCAGTTCCTGAAATAAACCCCCTTACCAAGTCTCTAGATAGCAGGTGTACCCGAGAGCCAGAACCAACACTTTGGGGTGCTTTCATCTGTACAGTGTTCGAAACACTTCCCTGTTTCCTTACAGCTGGCTCTCAGGGGCTGTCTCCTTTAGAATACGTGTATGTGTGTGAGAGCTCAGTTTCTGACTCTCTGAGACCCCATGGACTGTGGCCCACCATCTCCTCTGTCCATGGGATTCTCCAGGCAAGAATACTGGACTGGCTTCCCATTCCCTTCTCCAGGGGATCTTCCCAACCCAGGGAACTCACATACACTGCATCTCCACTGGCAGGTGGGTTTTTTACCAGAATACTGGAATATACCAGTATATTCATTGACCAACACAAGAGACCTGGTCTTGCCCCTCGGTTATCACACGAAGGGCCAAAATGAACCCAAATGTTCCTCTAAAAACACAAATGCCACCATCAAAAAGTGAAAATCAAAGGCTCAGTGATGCATCTGAAGCAGCAGAAGAGCCTCGGAGGAGGTGAGCCAGCCAGCTCATACAACCCCGGCACCGTCACCCTGAGTGGGAGGCGAGTTTCTTCCACTGAACCCTGTCCTTCATTTGGGAGGGTGTCCCTTTGGGGAAAACACAGATTGGTATTAAGGTCATAAAACCCAAGACCCCTCCCAGCCAGCAGTCACCCCAGGCAGCCAGCAGGAGCATGTGCAGAGGCAGCACTCGGAGCAGGGCTCCCAGGCCAGCAGGCAGGAAGCTCACAGGGCTGCCGTCCGCTGCAAAGCAGAGCCCCCACTCCCCAAGGTCACACGGTGTCCCACTTGGAAAAGCAGACACCTTAACTCTGCCGGAGGCACTGCCAGCAAGCAGGACAGTTTCCGCTTACAGCCCTCGCTAGTGACCTGAGCTTTTCTCCCTGAGCAGGGTCTGCACTGGCAAACCCACAAGGGACACTGACCAGGGCAACAAACCCAGGTGAGATCTATGAGAACCCAGGTGAGATCTATGAGAACCCAGGTGAGATCTACAGAACCAAGGTGAGATCTACGAGAACCCAGGTGAGATCTACGAGAACCCAGGTGAGATCTATGAGAACCCAGATGAGATCTATGAGAACCCAGGTGAGATCTATGAGAACCCAGGTGAGATCTACAAGAACCCAGGTGAGATCTACAGAACCCAGGTGAGATCTACAAGGACCAAGGTGATATCTACAGAACCCAGGTGAGATCTACAAGAACCCAAGTGACATCTACGAGAACCAAGGTGACATCTACGAGAACCCAGGTGAGATCTACGAGAACCAAGGTGATATCTACAGAACCCAGGTGAGATCTACAGAACCAAGGTGAGATCTACAGAACCATGTGAGATATACGAGAACCCAGGTGAGATCTACGAGAACCCAGGTGAGATCTACAGAACCCAGGTGACATCTACGAGAACCAAGGTGACATCTACAAGAACCCAGGTGATATCTATGAGAACTAAGGTGACATCTACGAGAACCAAGCAGACGCTGTTGCCTAAGTCGGACTTTAGCTAGTGAAACCAGCAAGTCACAGTCTGTTCAGACTCCTCAGTTTCCCCTGGTGACCATCTGCTGCTCCAGGGCTCCGGCCAGGCCCCCACGTGACATGCAGCCATCATGTCCCCTCAGCACCTCTGGGCTGGGACAGTCTCTCAGACCTTCTTGTCTTTAACGACCTTGACAGTTTGGAAGAGGAGCCAGGCGTTCAGGACACCTCTCAGTGAAGACCACAGGGCAGAGGGGCCCTTCTCAGCACGTCCCGTCCGGGGTGGGTGCCGTCACGTGACCTACATGGTGGACGCTGACTGTGGTCACCGGTGTGGGTGTGTCCATCAGGTCTCTCCACTGTGCTGCCCCCACCTCCCCCCGTCCTCTGGAAGGAGGTCGCTGAGCCCACCCCCCACCCGAGGAGGGGGCGCTCCCCTGCCCTGAGGATGGGGCCGCTGCAGAGCCACGTGGAGCCTCCTGGGTTCCTGGTTTCCTTCTCTGTCACTTGTTTATGTCAGGGTGGCCCCGTGGGTATTTATTTATTTTATGCTTCGGGCCATGATCCAGTACGACTCTGTTCTGTTGCTGAACCTATTCCAGCACTGGCCCTCGGGAGTTCCTCGGTTGGCTCTGCTGAACCCTGACATGCCCGTCCGTGGGGGCTGGGTTTTTTTTTTAGCACTTCTATACTTTCTGGCACTACCGGGGCTCTAGATCATCTTGGGTATTTCCTGCACAGCCTCAGAAAGGAACCCTCACTCTTTTATCACATGTTCATTTATGGAGCATGAAGTTACATGTTAAAAAACACGAGTAGCAGACAGCTAGCTCTGCCTACCTTCCAAAGGTAGGCATCTTCCTCCTGGGAATGGCACCTTGACCTTGTTCAGAAGTAATGACTTTCTCCCACTGGACATGACTGGGTGGTCCTGTGCAAAGGGTTACCTGCAGGGAGTAAGATGGGGGAGGAAGCCCAAACTTTTCATTTTAAACTGCCTGCATAATTTTTCCAAGGATGTGTATTAATTCCATCATTATTTTTAATGTAAAAAAAAAAAATTTAAACCCTTGTGTTGTAAGTACAGACCAAATCTAAGAAAGACAGAGAATACTAACAATTCTGATTTTGAATAAAAATAAACACACAGCGTGCTCACTTTAGAATGAACTGAGTCTAGCAAAGCACATACCACGTGTTCACTCTTTTTCTTACACAATTTTAAGTTGCTCTTTCACTCATTTAACAATCAGCAAAGACTCTGGTTAACTAACATGAATAGCAGTCAAAGTATTCAAATGCTTTTGCTGAATACACAGTATTTAGAAACTTTTACAAAACGCTTTGCTTGAGAAGTTTTATAGCTGCAAAGATGGTGGAGTTCACCATAACTCCCCAAAGCAAAAGCATTCTTGATCTACATGAGAAGAGTTACCCCTTAAACTCCAGGACAGGAAGTAAATGTTGTACAGTAGCAAAAGAGAAGCATTAGCCAAAAAAATGTTTTAGTTACATCACAGGTATACTTAAGAAAAAGTATAATTTATAATTTCAAGGTTTTTAAAACCAAGTCTCTGTGTGCATACTTTAGGAGGCAAGGTTTTCCGATGTCCCCTAAAATATCCACACCTGGGGATCTGCAGAACCCAGCGGCGCTGGCGGCGGATAGAAGTGGGAGGGGGGAGACCCAGGGAAGGCGGCTCGCTAACACCGGACCCAAGGCTGGGCGCGCGCACCACCGCTCCGGAGAGTGCGAAGGCGCAGGCGCGCGGGCAGCCCAGGGCGGACCGTTAACAGTAGCGGACCCGAGTTCTCCCAGACCTCGCCGCCGACAGGACCCCGAAAGGTCTCTGCGGAGCAGACTCAGCGGGCACTGAAGCGTCCCGCTGGCCTGACCAGAAGGAGCCTGAGCGCACGGCCATGGCGACCCCGCCCACGATGGTGCTGCTGCTGCTGCTGGCGCTGCTCCTGCCCACGCAGACCTGCATGGAGCCCACGAACAGCGCGCCCACCTCGACCCCCATCCCGACCTGGGAGCGCAACACCTCGGAGAGCCGCGCCTTGCCCGGCATCGAGCTCAGAGCCCGCAGCCCGAGCCCCGTGCCTGGCCCACTCGCCCTGCTGGCCCCACTTGCCCTGTGGCTGGTCCTTGGGTAGGGACGCTGCGTCCAGGCCTGCCCAGCGTGGACACTGTGCACCAGCACCTCGCCAGCCTCCACGTCTCGACCTCACGGACAGAAACAGGTCCAGAAAGCAGAACCCCAACACCGCCCGTGTGCGGTCAGTGATTGTCCCAGCGACTCCAGTGAACAGCCTGAAAGGAGATGCCACATCCCAGCGAACTGAAGATAGGGCTCAGGAAATCTGGGTACCAGGAAATCAGAAGATAGTTTATCTCTACTTTGGTTCATTAAATTTAAAGTCATAAAATGGCTGGGTGGTGTGCAAAGCGTGTCTCTGAACTGTGGGCCATTGGCAGCAGGCAGGCCTCCCACCAGTGCAGCTTGTAAGCTGCAGTTTTCTTAGGAGCTGGTGGCTGCATTTGACCTGGGGACAGTAAGTAACAGAGGCCTACACAGTGAATGGCAGATGGTCCCCAAATTCAGACCTGGCGAGTCACCTGTGCACCCTGCTTCCCCACACCCCCCGCACTGACCCAGAGAGCAGACGCACATAACCTCACTGAACTGTAGGTGCTATTGCTTTATTTCTGTATGTTCAACAATTTTTACAATTTAAAGGTGAGGGTTTTTTTTTTTAACATATTTAAAAATCTTGAACGTAAGGTTTCGGTAAAAAGGTAAATTGAGCGTTTGGAAAATGAAGATTGGAACTTGCCTAGGTTGAGTTCACACAAATTTCATGCTCTTTTTATAAGGTGTGTTTTCTCTTTACAAATCCACACCTGGACTGCTTGCTATCAGTGTTTTCAGACAGTATCTGGGGCAAAGCCTAAAATAGATTCCAGAGGTAACTCTAATACAGCCAGTGATGTACAGACACCCCCTCTAGAGTCTGTGGTTCATGGTTGCACGTGGACACTCCAGCACCCAGAGGCTACAGGCCTTCATAACCAAACACGTGCCAGCCTTAGAGGGCATTCCAGAAACACCGGGGCCAGAGATCTGGAGGACAAGGATAGCACGTGTGAACAAACACTGCATGTGTCCTGCGTCACATGCTGTGTTTAGTGTATAATTATGCTTTGATTTAAAGTATTTGCACTGAACATAAGTGGCAGTTTTTTTAAGCTTATAGAGCAATTGAAAGAAAAAGATCCTAATTTAACAGCTAGGTTTTACTCTGCAGTAAAGAATGGTGACCAATAACAGCTTTATTTCACTAAAATAATGATGAAAATGCTGCTCTCCCACAGGAAACTACATTTTCTTGGCCACCAATCCTACAAAACCCATTTCTCAAGGAGTGGTGCTGAATTAACACCCCTTACGAGAAGACTTGGGAATTCCTTTCAGTCTCCAGCATCTATTAGATTTCACCTCTGAAGCCTGGAGAAGCCCTTGCCAGCTCCACTCCTGCTGGTAAATGATCAGGTATCTATTTTGTTAGGGGAACTGTGTTCCTGTCCTGTGGTCAGCCATGGCTGCTCTGCAGGGAACATGCTCACTCTGGTCTACCAGGCTGAAATACTAAGAATAGCCTGGCCATGTGTCCAATCCCAAGGCAAGGCAGTAGGGCTCAAGGGTAAGGAGACCAGTTTCCGACTGCCTGAGCATCCACTCTACTGCGGGGCACTCTGCCAGGTGTCCCATCCAGTTCTTCCCAGTACCTGCTGTCCACACACACTGTCACAAATGCTTCACATGATCATATAATCCTCATCTTGCAGATGGGGAAACTGAGGCCCAGAAGGTTAAATGTCAAGGTCACACAGTAACAGGCAAGGTCAGCATGACCCAAACCCAGTTTGGTTCCAGAGACCAGGCCCATGACCATGTCCCAAAGCCACCTCTCAACAGAACATCAGAAGACACCACCACAAACAGGTGAGCCAGGACCACCTCAGTGGCAGTCACTTGATGGAGAAGAACAGCCCAGGAAAAGCCAGGAGGCGGGAACAAGTGAAGCACGTAGAAGAGCTGGGAGGCTGGGGTGGACCTGGTAGATGGGGGATTGTGGCGTGGGGCGAGTGGTCAGAAGGGGGAGGCTAGGGTGGATCAGGCACAAGGCTGGGGTGGATCTGGCACAAGGCTGGGTGGACCAGGCATAAGGAAACAGTGGTTCAGAGGGAAGCCAAGGCCAGCTGGAGGCCAGGGAAAGCAGGGAGCTGGTAGCTAAGAATGAAGTCAGGGTTCTCTGTAGATGCAACGGCACGTCAGGAAAGACTGAAAGCGCAAGGTGAGACGGTCTGACCTCCGCTACCTCGCGGAGGACGTGGAGAGACGGAAGACTCAGGGCCCACTGGGACGCGTCTGTCAAGGCCAGAGGAGACAGCAGTGGCCTGCAGGCCGCGGGGAGGGGGGGAGCAGGCGTCCAGGAGGAGATGAGTGCAGGGACAGCAATGACAGAGTGTGAGAAGGACTGGAGGCAACAGCAGGGAAGGTCTGGGACAGCTGCCAGGCCTCCAGCAGAAAACCTGGGGGTGTTGTGACACTGACTGGGGGGAAAAGGGTAGAAAATTTAGGAAAATAGAGAGACTGGTTCCAAATGTTCAGTTTGGGTCCTGTGACTCGTCAGCGTGGAGCGGGGGGTGCACCGTGCTCCTGGTAGGCCCCGGCCCAGAGCTCCGTGGCAGCTGGAGACAGAAAAGCAAACCTCCTTCACGTCCAAGTGTGCGCATGCAGAACAGACCTGCTGCTCCAGGCCTCCCATCACTACAGCCGCCTCCCAGCAAGCTCTGTTCAGGCAAAGGCACCCCTGCACCCCACACGCAGCCCCAACACGCCTGAGCGCTCCACCTGCCCTAATTCTGACAGTAGACACAACCGCCTGCCGCCCACAGACCCTCCGCCAGCCTCCTCTCCTGCAACCCAGGCTTCTAGCAAAGCTCTGTTCCAGCCCCATCAACTAACAAAGAGAAGGTTCAGGGCCTACCTGGTGGTGAGCGACTCTCTCTGAAGAACTGAAGCGGCCGTCCACCTGCTCTTGCCACCCCTCTCTGGGGGCCGCAGAGGAAACCCAGCCCCTTCCCTGCAGGAAACAAGGTGGCGGGGGTCGGAGGGAGTGCCAGGGGAACAGCCGTACCAAATCCCAGAAGGGTGTCCCCGGAGGTGCCCCTTGGCTCCCAGGACTATGAGGTCAACCCTTGGGGGGGTTTCTCCTCAGAAGCCACAAAGAGGCGGCAAGAAAGGGGCAAGGGTCAGCAGGGCCCCCCGGGGGTCACAGAGGTATGAGGGGGGCTCATCAGGGGCCATGTGAGGAAGGGCCACCATCCCTGAGGCCGCCCCATGTCAGGCTTCCCCCCACCGGAGATGGCCAAGCCCACGGCGGGTGAGAAGGCCGCCTTTCTGCTCCGGTTGCCCTGAGGGGAGAAGCCAGCTCCCCCTCAAGAAGGGAGGAGGCAGCAACAATGGTCTGGGGGAGGGTGGCCCACCCCCGAGACCAGCTCCTCAAGTCACTGTGCAGGAGGGCTCGTCCCCGTTGAGGTCACCTGCCCGGCCATGCTTGCCACCAGCGGGGTCGGTCTGACTAATCTGAGATGAAAGAGGAGCAGCCTGTACACTAATGATGATGTCGTCCCACAAGCCTGGGCTTCCTCTCTTCTCCACAAGCCCGTTCACGGGGTGTGGGGCCCTCCCCACAGAGGAACTTGAGCCAAGAAGAGTGGGTGCAGGTGACAGGAGGCCACACCCTATAGCCCTGCCAGGCCTCCCCCGACCATCTCCCTGCTCCTTGCAGAGGCTGACTCTGGAGACACCCTCCCAGGCCAGCGGGGTGGCGGCAGGGCCCCTCAAAGAGACCCGTGCTCTGCTTGCCCTCAGAACAGCCGCCCCGAGCGAGGCCAAGGAGCCAGCGGAATGGTGGCACAGCAGAGAGGAGAGACGGAGGGTCCCAGCCCCCGACAGGAGCCAGTGGTCTGCTACTTGCTGCCAAACCACCCCAGAGCCAAACGCAGGCCCAGGAGAAAGCCCCCAGCAACCCAGGACCGCCTCTGGTTTCCAAAAGCTCACATGCCAGGGCAGGGGACAGACAGCACACATGCCTACAAGCAAATAGTGCACCTTGAATGCTCACAATAGGGGGTGGGAAGGCCAGGGGGCCAGCTCGCGGAGGGCTGAATGGGGAGCCGCGGCAGCCCCGTGAACACCAGGAGACAGCCATCGCCCATGGCGGGAAGAGCAGACACTCCGGCCCTGGGGGGTGGGGGGAGGGCGCAGAGCAGCACACAGGGCGATGGAGGGAAGACTGCGAGCTCCTGCCGAGGGAGTGCCCTCCTGGTGTGACGGGAAGTTCACCAGAAAGGTTCCCGGGCAGGATGTGCACCCAGAAAGATGCCTGCTGGGGCCAGATGAACGGTGGGCTTCTCGAGAGCAAGTCCAGACCCAGGAAACCAAGGAGGAGTGCCCACGGCTCGGAGTGAGGCTCAAGCAGGAGACAGGAACTGGGAGGAGAGGATGACAACCAGGCTGAGACACAGCGAAGCTGAGATGGGGGCTGAGCACATGGCCAGCCAGTGGGGAGCAGGGGTGGGCAGGAGAGGCCCCGACCCGAGAGCAGGAGGGAGGGTAGTCTAAGGCTGAGGGTGGACAGGAAGATAATCTGGCATGGGCCACTCAACAAAGAAGGTTCCCAGGGGCTGGAAGAGCCACGTGGAGGGGTGGCGAGGCGACCTGACCGCAACAGCCCAGGAGATGCGGACAGTGGGGCCAGGAGGCAGGAGGCACCTGTGCAGAGAGCCCCCAGGCTGGCCCTTGAGGGAGGCGCATTCACCTGGGCTGGGGTGTGGGGGACAGGGCTCACTGAAGCAGACACTCTGGGGCTGCTTCTCCGGGCAGAGGGGTGTCCCGACCAGTGACCACACCAGCCCAGACAGCAGTGAGGGCACTTGGCGGCAGTGGTGGCAAACCATCCGAAGCAGATTATCCTCCCAACCCACAATTCAAAAGCACCCCAGGGAATGAAGCCAAAGCTTTCCAAACTTTACTTAAAGATTTTCCACCCTAAAGGTGACTTCAGACAACAAACCAGCATTGGGTCCAAAGTAGGCTACAGCCCTTGGGGAGAACCCACCCTCGATAAAGACAGGCAAGCGGCCCTGCACTGGCTGGTCTTCTGGGCCTTTAACGAGACACATTAAAGACTGTGTTTAAACCCAGCTGCTCTCCGGGTTGTGAAACCTACTTCTGGACATTTCTGAACAAATCATTTGATTTATTCTTCGGAAAGGAGCCTCACTTTTTATGTACAAAATCACCAGAAACCCATCTTAACAAAAAAGACATTATGTACTAAAAACAAGACACCACCTCTAAGAATGCTTTGAATAAAAACGTTGCAATCACATAGAGCAATACAAATACTCAGATGAGTCACAAGTTGAGAAGGCAACTAAAAAGACTGTCCTATGAAATGCCGGAAGGCAAGTTATTTCATCAGATTTTATCAAACCTCTTCTGGGCACTGTGTACAGCGGGGACATGAAGCCCAGCCCTAAGGTGCCCAGCAGGAAGGACATGAAGGCAGGAAGTTCCAGACTGTGACTGAGAAATCCAGGAGGCCTGCCTGTACCCTGCACCCCCAGACTAGGCCTCCACCTCCTTCCAGGAGAGGCTGTGCCCTCGCAGTGAGACCGCAGCCCTGAGCTTGCCCACCGAGCCTCCCCGTAGAGGGCAAGGCTGGTCCCAGGGCCGCAGAGTCAGAGGACAGCAGGGGGGGGGCTCTGAAGGTGGCACCATGAGAGGTCCCGCGTCTCTCTCTTCCAATTGCTAGCCATGGAATTGATAGCCAGCGGGTCTGGAAAGTGGCCAGCAGGAGAGGAGCCGCCCTGGGACAGCAGTGCCCAGGGTGAAAGAGGGCCCCGCAGCCTGGGTCCAGCTCCAGAGCCGCGCAGGAAGTGAGAAGGAGGCCATCCTCCAGCAGCTGCCCCCACCTCAGTGCCCAGTGCCCAGCAGCCAGGGTCTTGAGGTCCCTCTTGGCCAGAGTCACGTGCGGGTGGGTGTGACTCCACAGGGTGTCGGGAGCCAAGCTTCCTTCCTCCCAGAGACCGTACTTATCTCAGAGCCTCGGTTTCCTGGTTTTCATTGTGACTATTGTGTAAACACTGGGGTGGGGGCAATCTGAGACTCCCCAGAAGGGAGTCAGAGGCCTGTAACAGACAACCTCGTGGGCTCTAGAAAGCGGGACACAGACTTCCTCAGCGTTAGGAAACTCAAGGTGACAGTGGTTTCGACATCTATAGGACCCAGGATCCACCTTCAAGAAAAAGAACCAAGAATACAAATGTATGGTGACAAGTGACTGCTACTTCACAGTACTAAGAGGCTCTACTCACTAAATCACTTTAAATAAGGACACAAGAGTTAGGTTTGACCATTAGAGCTTCATCGACCTCCACCCCCCCCATGTCATCTGCTGTGTCTGGTACAATCTCTAACTCATCCACTCTTCTGGTATCTATAGAAGGATGTTTTGCTTTCATATTCTGTGATACTATTAGTATCTGACTTATACATTTAAGTACAGATTAATAAGATGTATCCATTTTAAAATCCAATAGGACCACAACAATGGAAAATTACTTCTGACAAGGGTTCTTGAATTTTAAGATTTAAAGGTAGTCTGTGAGGATTCAACCTTCAGATTAAGCCCTCACCCCCAGAATTGTTACTTTCAAAGACTGAATTCCAAGGTGTAGCTTATACCCCCACCAAAAGATATTTAATCCCATGAAAAACGCTTTCCATTACATCCATTTTTATAATAAATCCTCCTCATAAGCCAGTTGCAATACAGTCAGAAGAGAAAGGAGCGCCAGCTCACAGAGCATTTACTAATGGTCACAAGTCATTCATGGCAGAAGGCTCTCAGAGGTTATGTCCATCCTTGATACTGAGGGCCAGACCACACCTCTGGACTGACAACAGGCAGCAGTGACCCATCCTTCCCTGGAAGGTTCTTCTGTGCAGACGGACACTCGGGGGCCAGGAGCCAAGGCCTACCCATGCTGTACTTTCACACATCTGACTTCCTCATATCCTCCCGGAGGGGCAGCAAAGTTGATCTCCGAGGTCTTTTAAGATCCTGAGTAAATAAACTACAACTGATTTTTCCTATTAAAATGAAATACTGACTTTTAAATTAAAGACAAACTAATTGTGCAAAGGACTGAAAAGCAGAAATCCCAATCAGCTTAGCAAAGATGGGGAGGTAAACTTGCAAGGCCCGCCAGCTTGCACCCTAATTTTCCAGCTGCCCCTATGCCGGCTACCCCAGATCAAGGTCCTTTTGCTCCTCCTCCCCACAGAAGCCTCCTCTCTCCTGGCCTGTAGCCCATGGGGCACAGGGACCTGGCCCCCACCTCCTCCACCTCTCCTGGTTCCAGAGCTCCCAGTGAATGTCTAACAAGGATCGGTGACTGGTCTCCCACCCTCAGAGCAGCCGAGCTGCCAGCCAGCCCCATACACCCTGATGCCGTCCAGAGCGAGATGAGACCACGGTGGTGGGGAGCAGCCCCTGGACACCTGCCTCCCCAACCAGAACTGTAGCGGAGACCGCCAGCTCATCCCCAGCTCCTCCTCAGACAACAGGCCACACACCATAAACAGCGTCACTTCACTAAACTTCTTCAGTTAGTCTACTGATCAAGCCCTTCAAAAACACTGAACTCTCCTAACGTAAAAGTCAGCAGATGCAATTCTTTGCCTTTTCCTGGTGAGAGTTTGGTAAAAGCAGAAACTGCTGCATAAGGAGTTCAGGTAAAATGTCAACTAGCATCGGAGCAGGGAATCTCAAAACTGGAGCAGTGGAAGGAACTGGATTAATTTAGGGTTGATTTAAGATAACACCAGCAGCAAAGTGGATGTCTCAGGAGAAAACTCACAAGGGTGATCAGAGCAGAAACACACACAACTTAAAGGTATATGAGCGCTTGGGCTCTATGAAGGAGGAGTGCGTGTATGCTCAGTTGCTCGGTCATGTCCAACTCTATGGCCCCACGGACCTTAGCCCAACAGGCTCCCCTGTCCATGAGATTCTCCAGGCAAGAATACCAGAGTGGGTTGCTATGCCCTCCTCCAGGGGATCCTCCTGACCCAGGGATCGAACCCACATCTCCGTGGTTCCTGGAATGCAAGCAGATTCTTTACCAGCTATGCCACTGGTGAAGCCTGCTATGAAGAAAGAGACTGAATCTTTTATTCACTGCTATACCTTTGGCCGGAGAAGGCAATGGCACCCCACTCCAGTCCTCTTGCCTGGAAAATCCCATGGATGGAGGAGCCTGGTAGGCTGCAGTCCATGGGGTCGCTAAGAGTTGGGCACGACTGAGCGACTTCTCTTTCACTTTTCACTTTCATGCATTGGAGAAGGAAATGGCAACCCACTCCAGTATTCCTACCTGGAGAATCCCAGGGACAGAGGAGCCTGGTGGGCTGCCGTCTATGGGGTTGCACAGAGTCAGACATGACTGAAGCGACTTAGCAGCAGCAGCAGCAGCATACCTTTGGCACCCAAATGCCTGACACTGGTGGATGCTCATAAAATGCCTACTGAATGACTAAACAAATAAATGAAGAGAAAAGACCCTAACTAATACTAAGGAAGATGAAAAGCTACATGATTATAACATGCTAGCAACCCCTCAGATTTAAAGAAAGTTACTATCAGAGAACCCTCACTGTTTTCTAGTAAAGTTAGTGTCACAATAGTAATCATGAGTCCAATGTTCAATTCTTCATCAGAGCTCACTGTGACCCAATGTCTTACCCTCTCTACATGAGGTGTCTGTGGGGAGAGAGGAGCTGTGAACACAGGAAAGAATGCCAGGGCTCCAGACGGGGCAAGGACCCGGGGTGACTAAGGTTAGACCCAGGGCATGGGTGCCAGTGTGGATGGCCAGGAAGCACAGAGGATGTCTGAGATGGTCCCGTGAGCCACATGGGCGTGGCCATCAGTCAGCAGGCTGCCCACCAAACTTGGCAGCTAGGCTAGCTTCTACCAGCTGGAGAGAACTGTTGTATCTCAGGACCACCAGCCAATAGCTTGTTAGTATCGTGAAATAGGTGATGGTGAGAAGATTTACGCCGCGGAAATTGGCAAATGCTACAAATCAGGGCTTTTTACACCAGCACCAGCACCAAAAAAGCCATCTGTTAAACATCGATCAGCACAGCCCTGTACACCATGTCTCAAAAGCACACAGGACAAGGGGGAGAGAAGAGACACATTCTAAAAGAGAGAAAACATTAAAATAAATAGCAAGTTAAATAGCAAATTAAATAAATTTAGTCAGGATACAATGGCATTTCTGAACCCTGGGCAAAGGGCAGAGCAAGCAACAACTGAGGCAGCTGCCTAGCCAAGCAGAAAAAAATACTAGATCCTGGCCTTAAACTGTACAGAAGCAGATTTCACGTGGATTAATAGGCTGTGTGGAAAACAACAGAAGACGGTTGGAAGAAGAACGACTCCTGAAACAGTAAAGTGTTCTCATGCAGATTCAAAACCAAGTCATAAAGGAAAAGACTGACAAATCTGAACATTTAAAAATTTTAAATTTCCCTTCGGAAAAAATGGGCTTCCCTTGTGGCTCAGCTGGTAAAGAATCCGCCTGCAATGCAGGAGACTTGGGTTCAATCCCTGGGGAAGGGAAAGGCTACCCACTCCAACATTCCAACCTGGAGAATCCCATGGACTATACAGTCCATGGGGTTGCAAAGAGTCGGACATGACTGAGAGACTTTCACTTCACTTTGGAAAAAATAATAAAATCAAAAGATCAAGAACAACCCAGGACAACCCTCCTGCTGCTGAGATGTCCCTACCTGCGCCTCTAGAGGTCACTGCCTCTGGGTCACAGGGTCTCTGCCCACTGGGTCTAGGCCACCACGATGCTCTCACCTTGGGAAGAGCCATGCCCCTCTGCCAAGGGTGCAGGTCACATGTCTCCAGAATGTTCCATGCCCGGTCCAGGTGGCCAGAACTTCCGGTAAGAAGGCATGAGTTTCTCGTTGGGCCAACACTGACCCTCCCCTGGGACAGAGTTAGGAGCCATACACACATCTCGCTGCCTTGTCTCCTTAGGCCCCTCCAGGCTGAGACCGCCTCAATCGCCCAGTCTCTTGGGATGTGGACATGTTAAGGGCCTGGCCTGGTGTCTTGGGGACGTCCTGTGTGGGGCAGGCCTGCACTGTGCCCGTGCCCAAGCAGGAGGGTGGGCACGAGGGTGACTGTCTTATCACGGGTGACACTGCCCAGATCATCGGGTGGGGTGTTGTCTTGCTGGCTCTCTCCACTCTAAAGTTACTGCTTTTCCCTTTTCAATAAATAAGTAACTTGGGGAACAGATACTTTGAGACGAGACAAATATCCTGTTTCTCCTCAAACTCTCACTAATTTAGCATCAGTCCTGAGCCCTGCCTAAAGTAATTATTACCCTGGTGTCTGCCTCTCAGTGATCCTGTCTTCACTCCCCGCCGTGGCTTAGCTGGAACTCTGGTTCCCCTCTCCTTGGTTACTGACTGCTGCTTATGCGCACCAGCACGGAGTGATGGGCCTTACTTTATTCTAGGGATTATGAGCCACGCCATCGCCATGGACGTCCTCGCTCAGACCCACCAGCTCTGCCCCACCCCCTCCACGTGGGCCGGTCCCTGCCGGGCTCCTCCTTGCTTCCTGCACCTAGGGCTTCCAGTAGCATCTTCTTGGAGGAGCCCTGCTTCTCTGCTCGGGAGGGCCCCTGACTCTCCTTGGGGGACTGGCTGAGGAGCTGAGTGGCCTGGGCTCTGACATTGATCCTCTCTGCCCATCTGTGCACACGGACACCTGCTTCCAGCCCAGTGCCCAGGCTCCTCTGCCCCCTCCCCTTGTCCGCACCTTCCTCCCGGACCCCGCCCCTGCCACACACCCGCTCTCCCACCTGTGTGGACACTGCACCGCTAACCTGGCCCGGGGAGAGAGAGAGGGACAGAGGGTGTGCAGCCCTTCTTGTCTGTGGCCTTACAGAACCCAGATAAGTTTGTTTTCCAAAATCCAGCTGATCCCTCCCCACCCCCACTGTAGTTCCGTGACTGTTTGTCCTACACGGAGCTTTGGTTCTCTGTTGCATTCTGGGTCCTGCACATCCTGGCTGACGCTCTTTTGTTTTGTCTTGGCATCTGTGGTTCCCAGAGTTGGGCGTACTGACGGGGTCGCTCAGAGACGCCCCTGCCAGCCCTCCACCCTCCTGCGTCCTCCCTCCTTCCCACCGGCCAGGGCCCCAGCCCTCTCGCCCTGGCTCTCTTTTTCGGTTTCCCTTCCGCAGGAAGGCACAGATACACGTTTGCTCACTTCAAGGGCGCTCACTGGCCAAGCTCCAGTGCTTGGCCCAACTCCCTTCCTGTATGTTCTGGAAATCGCCTCAGATCAGAGACCGACACCTCCACATAGCTCATTACGGTGTGGTCACCCAGAGCCCATCTGCCTGCCCCTGACTGCACAGTTAGGTCACTGCCGTCTGTATTTCCATCTTATTAGCAGTGAGTCCTTGGGCTGAATTCCTGGAAGAGGACTGCAGGGTCAAAGCATGAAGCCCGTGGCATCTGCAGGCCGGGTGTGGATTTTAACAAACCTCGGAGTTCCTCCTTGACAGCTTCTAATGAGTGAAAGGAAAAGCCGGACACTGGGGAAGGGTTCCTCAGCCCCACACTCGGCCCCGAGGGTGCCATCACGTCACAGTACTTCATCCGGGAAGTAACGGGTCCACACTGCTCTGGACGCACAGTGCCCCTCACAGGGACAGGCCTGAGTGCGCCTGGGGTCCTGAGAGAGGCTGTGCCATCATCCTAAGCCCACCTGAGCGCCGGTTCCCACAGAGACGCACCCACTAACACTCAGCACACTGTTCACAGAGGCAAAAGGCAGAAACTATCTAAATGCCCGTCCCTGGTGGAGGGTAATACAGGTGTGTGACCCTCATGCAGCAGAGTCCTAGTCGACAACTAAAAGGAACAAACCACTGATCCACTTACACCACAGGTGAACCCCAAAAAAGTCATGTGAGGCGAAAGAAGCCTGATTCAAAAGACTCCATGCTGCACGATTCTATTTACATGAAATGCCCAGAAAAGGCACCTTTAGAGAAAGAGAAAGCAGATCAGTGGTTGCTCACAGCTGGAGGTCGGAATAGGAATTAACCACAGACACAAGGGGCACTCTGGGGTCATGGCAACGTTTTAAACTGGGCTGTAGTCCTAGGTGCATAACTCAGAAATTCATGAAAAGCGCTGACTTGTCCACTTACCGAGGGTGAAGCTCACACTAGCTTTTAAAGCAAGAAAGCAAAACTTCCCCAGGGCCTGCCGGTCCCTGTACTCCCTGCCCACGACCTCCAAGCACTTGAAGATGGACACGCAGGCCACAAGCTGACTGTGTGCACCATCTATCCATCTGTATGGACTCTCTCCCCCACCAGCGAGGCTGAGCAGGCTCCTGGGGCTTGTGCCCGTGAACAGCACACACTGGCCGTGCAGCACTTCCCTCCCCAGCTGCTCCCAGAAGAGCTCTGGCCCCACAAGTCCTGAGCACCTTACCCAGCTACACGGCTAGTGCGTAGCTCAAAGCCCTGATGAACTGTAGGGAAAGCCCCGCTTTTCCTACAGCAAGGCTTTCGGAGAGAAATGCTGAAAGCCATCAAGCGCCTCCTTCCCAGCTGTGCTGCCCACGCCCAGGGCTAACAGCTCAGGGAGAACTCAAGGGGCGCTGGCCGGGTCACACAGCACCTGCTTTTCCTGTGGAAATGTCATCAGTACCCTTGGTTTCACTGGACGGTAAAATCAAAGAGTAGAAAGCATCACCGTGAAAACCTGAAAACCCAATCCTCACCCAATTTAATTCAACAACTAATACAGTCTCGTCCCCAGAGACTGAGAAGATAGAGACAGGGCTCATCTGGACTCCCCAGCACTCCAGTATCCTTGCCTGGAGAATCCCATGGACAGAGGAGCCTGGAGGACTATGGTCCATGGTATCGCACAGAGTCAGATGTGATGGAGTACAATCTAGTCTCGTCCCCAGAGACCGAAAAAACAAGAGACAGGGGTCATCTGGACGTCCCAGAGACCAGAGTTTCCTCAGCGAGTCAGAACCCAGGACTCCGCCCCGGTCCTGTGTCCTGAACCCCTCCTGGCTCTCCTTCAGGAAAGCTGCGGGTCCGGGAGGTGACAGGACGCCTCGTGCCGAGCCCAGGTGCGGGTGCAGCCACATCGCCGGGTGACTGGCGCCCCGTGCTGGCCTCGAAGCACTGTTCTCGACCTACACTTGTTGACAGCTGGCTGAGGACCCTCAGAGCACCCAGAGTCTGTCATCTGACTCCCAGGTACAACAGCTTTCTAGGAACAGGGTGACCTTGGACAGCGCCAGCTCGACCACCACTTTACACTCAAGGACTGCGGGAGGGACGCGGGAGAGCCCAGCGCGTGGGAATGGGGCTGCACAGAGTGCCAAGGCCCCATTCCAGTGCACCCTACCACGGGCCCCCTGCCAAACAGCTCTTAAACAACATTCCTTCCAGCCTTTAAACCCTCTGAGCCTCCACCGTGAATCTACTTCATTTTATTTGGCTGCTTTTCTGATATCTCCTAGAATTATTCAAAGCATCCTCACTTTCATCAAGATGTATCACCTGATACACTGTATCATTAGGAATATCACTTTTCTACAACGGATACTGTTAGTTCTTATGAGGATGCATTTCAATCCGTCACCTGAAAGGGGTTAGAAGAACACAGCTTTTTTTTTAAGTTGAGAACTGCCTGTTTTCAACAGATTAACTGCTATATTGCACTTGATAGTTTCAGAACAAGTTTGAATGTTTTGTAAATGTTTCTGTTCTACAAAGAAAAGCACAGAAATCTGGAGATAACACAGACATATGGGCCGTAAATATATGACTGATTCACCAAGCACAATAATGGGAGCCACTGGGGGAGGGGGCAGCTGGGGGTGCAGTATGCTCGGGTGGAAAAAAATATATTTTCAGAGGCAGACAGCCTCATTTTGGATTCTACTACCTACACTGCAAGTTAGAAAAACTTATTCATTCATTCAACAAACACTGGTAAGTGCCTCTATCTGCCAGGCACTGTTCTGGGCCCTTAGGATAAAGACAGAATTAAGATCCCTGCCCTCCTGAGGCCTCCACTCTGCCAGGCAGGCTGGTGAAAGGAGCGGGGGGCAGGGGGGGGGCAGAAGAACAGAACAGACTGAAGGGTCCACAGCAGAGGGGAAGGGGAGGGAAGGGCATGGAGGAGTGAAGCCATGGGACAGCTGGAGGGGTGGCCCGAGGGGAGGGCAGGATGGGGGCAGGTACAGGGCTCTAGTGCAGGCTTGAGTCTGGCTGCCGGTCAAGAACGGACGGGGGGTGGGGAGGAGTGGGGAGGGCAGGGGGCAATGGAGGGGAGGCTGTAAGGCAGCTACTCGGGTGAGCCAGATAAGAGGGGACAACCATGGTTCCACAGAATGGGAACCCTCTGAGATTACCGTCAGGAGTAAACGAGATTAAACTGGTTCCATCACACCTGACACATAGCAGGGGCTTAATAAATGTCAGCTAAATGTTATTAAATTAATAATAATAATAATAATAATTTAATTAAATTATTCTGCTTTCCCAGGAAGTTACTGAGCCACTTCTACCAGTTCTTGATTGGAAAAATAGGGGCAATGAAACATCTACTGTGAGAAATGGCTGACAGAAGCAAAGTCTTGCCCCACATAAGTGTAAGCACACACGTGCCTGCCTTTCACAAACAACGCGTGTTATGTCTACAGATCACACCTACGTATGTACAGATAAATACTCTGCACACCTCACAGAAGGGGGAAGTGATGTGCAGACTCAAACCGAACCCACCATAAGCTGATGCCCATGACTGAGATTCCCCACCTCGGACCCTCTGGCCTTAGCAGCATCGGATCCACAGCTCCAAGAACCAGTCTTAACCCTCCTGGTCCCCCGCCTCCCAGACCCCCTGCGTCACCAAACCCTGCTGACTCGGCGGACACCACTGTTCTCTCCTCCCCAGCGGCCCCACACGGCTCCAGCCAGGTCTCTGTCCTCCGCCACGGGCTCCTGTCTTGCTCCAGGGCCCCTCGCCCCTCTCTGCAGGCCCTTCCCAGGCCCAGGAGAGCCCCCACGGCTGGCATCCCCACACACACCCCGATGAAGGCTGCCGGCCTCCCTCAGTCACTCTGATAAGTGGCCTCCACCTTGGGGCGTCCCCCACCTGTCCCCCACCTCCACCTGGCTGGATCGTCCCACAGGAAGGCTGGCTCCCAGAGGCAGTGTCCCCCTCCACGAGTCTGGCCGGAGAAGGTCCCCAGCCAAAGCTCCACATCCACAGAGGGCAGGGGGACATGACCAGCTCCCCTTCGGCTCCCCCATGGCCTGAGGACAAGGGGTCGGGGGGCCTTGTGTGTTTCAGCCTATTGACTGAACCACTGAGAAGGCTGACATTTCGCAACTCCAAACCTAAAAACCCCAAATAACCACACACAGTACAAATCAGCACGCAGGGAAGATGTTCTACCATTTCACCAGGCAACTGGAAGTGAATGCTGCTGCCTGAGGGGAGCTTCGGCCCACAGGGCCCAAAGCAACAGTGCCCACCTCCAGGTGGTGGGGGCAGCTGGACGCAACTTCCTCTAGCGCTTTCAGACAAATAAAGGGCAAACCAGGAACCAAGTCTGGTTAGTCCTCTGCGCAGGACTGGATTCGGTGAATAAAGGTGCCAACTTCTAGTTGAGTTAATGATACTTCTAGAGACAAGTGAATATTTTTAATAAAGAAAAATGCCATTTCCACATGTATCTTTCTGTAAGGATGCCCCAAGGTATGTTTAGCACCACAAGCTAATAAGAAACTAGATCCTAAGTCCGACAGCACAGTTCCCAAGGTTCTTGGACTGAGCACAAAATTATATTTTATTTTATGCCCTCCTTTCAAAGGGGTAGTATGTCTCTTAGCAATATTCTCGGAGGCTCCCACGCACAGAAGTCTCGCCTCGCTCCGGGGGCTGTACCGCCCTGCTGCTCCACCCCGGCCGCTTCCCCTCTGCTAGAAATCTGTCCTGTCAGCCCCAGGACACACAACAATCACTCTACCTGAAAATTAACAATAAAAGCTCCCTTGAGCCCACAGCCCTCCGGTCAGTGTCCCATTACTCTGTCCCCTCCCGGGGGTCCTCCACACCTGATGCTCTCCACCCACCACAGGCCACCTCCTCCTATCAAACCCCAGACCCTCCTCCTCTGCGGACCCCATGCCCAAAGCCCCCAGGCTCAGTCCTCACCCTTCTGTCTACACCCAGGGCCCAGCCTATAGTCTCCAACACCAGCAATATACAAATGACCCCCAGCCTCTCCTTGAACCCAACCCTGAATTTCTGCGCAGACCCACACACCTCCACTAGATGACTGATCACAGAGATAACAAGCAGAGTAAACCCTCCTAAGTACCGCCAGTGAACAACTGCTTCAGGCCCTTTACATCAGCTTAGCTATCGAGCCACGGGCCATGGAGGACCAGGGTTGCCGCACCTCCTACGGGAGAGAAAAACTGCAGCGCTGGATGGTGACACGGCCGGTGGCCCCTGCTCTGAGGACCTGACACCTCCCCACCTCACAGCTCCGCTGGCTGGCTGCTCTGCCAACCGACACCTGGGGGCATTTCTGGGCTGTTCCATCTCAGAGTCTGCCAGCAATCCCCACAGGCCACCACCAAATACGCCAGGGCTCCTGGGCCCTAAGACCTGAGTTTTCCCACGTTGTCATGACGTTGAGGTGGGGTGGGGGCTGAGCAGTCACTCAAGCCCAGCAGTTCCTCGAGGAGGCATGGCTGAAGGAGCTCCCTACCCCGTCAACGGGTCAGTCCACAAATCATTCAAGGACCGGAAACCTCTTCTTAACACCTGCCGGGAGGACAGAAAGCACCCAGACTCCGGGGATCGTGTGTCCGAAGCTTGGACGCGCCCCAGAGACAGCAGTGGTACAGTCGAGAAAGACACCATTTCGGCAACAGATGGTAATAGCACAGCACACCCAGCCGTGGCACTGACCTGGAGGAACTAAATTCTAAAGGAGAAAAGCAATATTATAATTACTGTATTTCATTTTCCTTCTACATCAAAGTGAGACTGGCATGGTTTTAAGTCTATTCGTAAAGTCTGAAAGCTATTTCAATGGGTATAAGTGAGTGCACGCACACAAGTGACAGGAAAGCACTGTGTAGCAGGCAAATGGGCAGCATTTTCTGGTTAACAGTACAAAATGATGCCAAAATCGGTGACCTCCACACCTCTGCCCTGGTGCCAGGCTCCAGCAGGTCACTATGGCCCTGCTGCCCCCCTCCAGCCCTGGGCAGGAACGGGGGAGTCCGCCCTTGGCCCATTCTGTGGTCTCCCAACACCGAGCTTTACACACACGTAATGTGGGAGACTGAGAGTACTGCCCGCCTTACAGATGATCACAAGAATTTAATTAATATATGTGAAGCGCTTAAATGGCCTGGCACACCACAAGCTCCCAATAAACACTGCTATATAACAGCCAGAGCAATTCTTCTCAAAGAGAAAGCAGATCGTGTCATCTGTTGTCCAAAGCTGTGACGCCAACAAGGACGGCAAGCAGGCTGGCCAGCAGCCCCAGTAAGGCTGAGGCTACCTTCTAAATTCCACACCCCAAGCCAGGCTCCACAAGCCACAGCCAGCCGCCAGTCTCTGGGCTCACTTCCTGCCACCCTCCCTCCAGGCCACACTGGGCTCCTGGCTATTATCAGCACCGGACAGGAAGCTGGGACGATGGGGCCACTGTGAGTCCAGAACCCCCTTCACCAGCGCCCAGCCAGGCGGCGCCCAGCTCCCTCCACCCTGAGCTCTCCCCACAGAATCTCCCGGCCTGCTGGTCCCATCCCCTTCCCAGCAGGGCACTCAGAACTTTGTAAATTTTACATTGGAATACAGTTGATTTACAATGATATGTTAATATCAGATGTACAGCAAATGAGTCACCCATACATATACATACATCTATTCTTTTTCAGATTCTTTCCCCGCATAGGTAGATTATAGAACATTGAGTAGAGTTCCCTGTCCCCTACAGTACATAGGTCCTTGTTGGTTATCTATTTTATATACAGCAGTGTGTGTATGTTAACCCCAAACTGCTAATCTATCCCACCCCTACTTTTCCTTTAGTAACCAACCATAATTCTGTTTTCTATGTCTGTGCATCTCTTTCTGTTTTGTAAATAAGTTCATTTGTATCTCTCTGTTTAACTACACATATAGTGATACCATATGATATTTGTTTTTCTCTGCCTGACAATTCACTTGATATGGTAATCTCTAGGTCCATCCACGCTGCTGCAGATGACATTATTTCGTTCTCTTTGGTGGCTGAGTAACATTCCCTTGTGTGCGTGTACCACATCTTTCCACCCATTCCTCTGTCAGTGGACACTTAGGCTGCTCCCCTGTCTTGGCTACTGCAAATTATGCTGCAGTGAACACTGGGGTGCACGTATCATTTTGAATTATGGTTTTCCCTGGCCAGCACTTAGGACTGGAGCTGGGGCTTAGGATCCTCATCTCCTCCAGAATGTGAACCCCTGAGGGCAGGAACTACCCCGCTGTGTTTACTCCCCAGTCTCCAGCACCTAGAACAGGACCTGACACATGGCAAATACTTGTGGGATGAGCACGGGAATGAAACGAAACTGCCCTCCATGCAAACAGGGGATCACTGCACTCTCCGCAAGAATACCAGGGCCCTCTCAGCTACTCCCCCCCGCCCTGCTCCCTGCATTTTAAATCCACCACAAAGATAAACTGAAAACCAAACTCGTTTTTTGGTACATTCCTAGAACGCAACACACACATACAGGCCAGCAGCCGGCAATCCTAATCAGACCACCAAGAATACAGCAAGGCCAGGTGAACACCTCTGTCCACGCTCCAAACAAAATGTAACTTTGGAAAGAAAAGTCACTCTCAGAACAAGGAAATCTTAATGACTTCAACTTACAATTTTTAACTGAAATTCTGTTTGTCTTTCCTACCTCACATATTATGAACATACTTTTTAAAGGTTTTTTTCTTTTTTTTTTTTCAACAGCAGCATTACCAGGGGCACTAGTGGTAAAGATCTTGCCTGCCAATGGAGGAGACATAAGAGATGCAGGTTCCATTCCTGGGTTGGAAAGATCCCCTGGAGGAGGGCATGGTAACCCACTCCGGTATCCTTGCCTGGAGAATCCCATGGACATGGGAGCCTGGTGGGCTACAGTCCATGGCGTCACCAAGAGTCAAACATGACTGAAGTGACTTAGCACACACACAGGCATTTCTATCACACCAAATTTCAGATTCAGAAATTTGTGTTTAGAAAACTGACACAAAAAACCATCAAGTTTTCCAATAAAATCTGACCTCTCTAAGCTCTTATTTCATACCAAGATTGACTTTTTTTTTTTTGCTCGTATAACGGGATCTTAGTTCCCTGACCAGGGATCAAACTCTGGGACTCAGCAGTGGGAGCGCCGAGTCCTAACCACTGACACCTCCAGGGAATTCCTCCAACAATTTTTCTTAAACAAGTTTTTTATAGGCTGGATAGTTTCACCTATTAATCTCTAAAATGTACTTTCTAACTATCTCTAACCTAAATATTTAAATAAATTCCTTGGTGCTAAGTACTTACATAGCTCATCACAGCATTCAAGGGAATACAAACCAGCTCTTAAATAAACCTTAGAGCTAAGGAATTTTGACAATTAATAAAAAATGATTAGTGGATTTTGCTTGCACACTAATATATAAAAAAATATTCACTGCAGTACTTTTAGCAGATGTTAAAAATTATATTAAAGCATACACATAATCATGTATGTTTCGACTGCTGCTGGGACAATCCACAGTCAAATGACCACAGCAGTGGCAGGGACCCGGGTGGCTGGGGGTGGAGTGGAATGGGGTTTTCTTATGTGTTTATACCTCTATGCAGTATGCCTGCTCATACTTTCACATCTATAAATACAAATTTCAATGGTACACATTTTAAAATTTTATAACTGAAAGTATAGATTTAACTTTTAAAATGTAATACTATAACTGTTTAGTAAAACAAACTGCCAGCTTTCAAGCTTTTTTGAACTCTGCCTAATTTGTTCAGCACTATATCGAAGGAGCCTAAAACAGTGAGCAGCACGACACAGGTAAGTACCTGCCAAGTGAATCAGTCTGCTTCATTTGTCCACCAGATAAATATAAATTTAAAGAATGCTCCTATTCCAATCTAAAAGCAGTTGAGATGCTTTTACAACCTGTAAATTTACGGAGGACTGGATTCACCTATAAGCTGAGAAGTTTCTTGAGGAAGCTGTTACTAGCTAACTGTCCGTCCTTCACCTCCCAGGTCAGAACTGACCTCATGAGCATGCTGCATCTCCAGAGCCATGTGTCATCACTTTCTCAGAGCTGGACCAATTTTCTTTTCACCACTGCCCCCTGCGGAAAGGCCTCTTTTTTTTTTTTTTTCCTCTTCCACTTACAGCTTCAATTTTTGTTGAAGATGTCCCTGAATACATTGAGTTTCAGGAACGTTCAGACATCAAACAGGACGCCACTCAGAGACAAGGCTCTCCCTGCAAAGCAGGGGTCAGTCCCTGCCTCCACCCCAGCAGACAGCAAAGCGGGCTCACCACCCAGCTCAGCCGCTCTCAGCCAATACTTTACGGGCTCTGCTGTGGGTGGCCTGGGAAGGGGACCCTGTCCCTGGAGGGACCCTGCAGGGAGGGCAGCGACTTCTCACACCTAGGAAGAAGGGTACCAGCCAACCTTTGCATTTTCCTTCTCCCTTTCCCCTCAGGGAAACCCTCTGCAAGCAGGTAAAGGAATCTCAGCCTCAGAGAAACCATGGTATCAAAAGACACTGCCCAGACTGCTCCTAACACAACCCAGGTTTTGGAAAATGTAACTCTAGGTGGCACCTTTTGAAGGAATAAAACACACTGGAAATTTAGGAGATATCAAAGAGAGTTAAAATTTGCAA
Source organism: Odocoileus virginianus (assembly GCF_023699985.2). NCBI lineage: Eukaryota > Metazoa > Chordata > Mammalia > Artiodactyla > Cervidae > Odocoileus > Odocoileus virginianus. The sequence continues at coordinate 82,643,914 of NC_069677.1, read as the reverse complement.
CCCCATGGACTGTAGCACCAGGCTCCTCTGTCCATGGGATTTTCCAGGCAAGAGTACTGGAGTGGGTTGCCATTCCCTTCTCCAGAGGAGCTTCCCAACCCAGGGATCGAACAAGGGTCTCCACATTGTAGGCAGACGCTTTACCATCTGAGCCACCAGGGAAATCTCAAAACTTAACTGATCATCATTTCAATTAGGGCACTAAGAGTAGAAAAGTCAGTCTGACACCAAGCCAGTTTTCCTTATACTTAGAGGACTGAATGCTAACCACTATTGCTTGTGTAGAGGGAAAAAATAAATAAATAAACGCCCTTATCATTAGTAACAACCCAAACCTGCTGGCTAAAAATACGAACTGCGAACCAAACACGGCGCTGTGGGTCTCGCATATATAAATCGGTATTAGAACACATTTCAGGTTCTCCAGTTTGTACACTAGGACTCCCACCCGCTGTAGCGTCCACAGCCCATCTTGACAACCTTCCCCCAGACCCGTCCACAGCTCGGTGATTTTCCTACTGCAGATCTGACCACGACAGAATTCACCTCGAGCCCCCAGTCGCCTCAGACGCCCGACACCCGCGGGAACTTCCCCGCCCCGCGACACCCGCGGCGAAAAGCATCCCACGCGGACACTGCGCCCTAGAGAGGGGACGCGGGCCGCCCTGGCGCAGCCTCCCCTCCCCGGGGGCGCAGCCTCCCCCTGGGGGTGCCTCTCCCCTCTGCGCAGCGCAGGGCACCCCGCGCGGACACGGCGCTCTCCCGAAGGGGACCCGGGGGCCGTCCCGGGCGCAGCCTGGTCCCAGGAGCAGCCTTCCCTCCCTAGGGCGCAGCGCATCCGGAGCAGAAACGGCACCCCCGGGGAGGAGACAGGGTTGTCCCCGGGGGCGCAGGCTCCCCTCCATCCCGGGTTCGGTGTACACGCTCTGGGGAGCAGCTTCACTCTGGGAACGCAGCCTCCCTCCATCCCGCGGCGCGGCGCGGCGCGGCGCAGCGCAGCGCATCCCGCGCTTATGCGGCGCCCGGGGAGGAGACGCGGGGCCGTCCTGGGCGAAGCCTCCCCTCGCGGGCGGCCGCGGCCCCTCCGGACAGGGCTCGGGGCAGCACGGGTCCCGCTCGAGCCGCACGCCCGGCGCGGCCTCACCACCTGCCCGGAGGCGCTTACATAAACGCGTCCGCGGCGCTGCCCAGCGCTGCCCGGCAGCGTGGTCGGGCCGTGGTGTCCGCCCGCGGTGTCCAAGCCCCGCCGTCCCCCCAGACCCCGCCGCCCTGCCGCCCCCGCCAGCGCGCCTCACCTCAGCCGCGGGCCGCTCAGCTCCGCGCAGCTCAACGCCGGGGCTCGGACAGCGAATCCGTGGGACTCCGCTCGGGCGCCGGGGGCTGCGGCGCGCTGGCCGTGGCCTGGCGCGGCCCCGAGCGCGCCCCCGAGCGCGCCCCCGAGCGCGGCCAGACCGGCCGCCGCCTCAGCCGTCGCCTCAGCCTCCGCCCTCCGCCCCCAGCATCGGCTCCGCCCTCCCACCGCCCCCGTCGCCGGCCGCGCGCACGCCGGGGAGCGTCGCCACGACGCAGGAGGGCGCGCGCACGTATGTCGCGGCGAACACTGCCGGTGGTACGCGGAGGACCGAGGGGACGCGATGCTAGGGTGGGGGTGGGCTCCAGGGACCCGGGTGGGGCGGGAGAAGCGGGAAACCCGGCGGGGCCCGCACCTCGAGACCCCCGCCCTGAAGCACGAAGCCCTTGATCAGGCGAGCGGGTCCACACAGTCCCTGCGCTGGAGGGCGCGCCGGCAGCGGGACGTGAAGGTGCATCCGGCCTGTGAGGGGTCGGGTCGGGACGAGTTGGGAGGAGGAGGAGGTGGGGTCAAGGCCCCAGGGGCGCCCTGGGTGCGAGCAGAAGCGAGTCCAGGTGAGCGGTTGGGGGTGGTGGTCGATGGGTTTACTGTGAGGCAGTGAAAGCTTCTTGCAGCTGGGCAGTACGCGGACTCTTGTCTGTATCTACCAAGAACGTTTGCACACCGGACGGCAAGCATTTGAAGAAGTGCCACGTCCCAGAGCGGAATAAGCAACTCGAGGCCGCAGGTCTACTCAACATAAAATAGTTGGGTAGGGAAAACTAGTTCTTGAATGCACTTGGGCCACTGGTGGTCTGCCAGGGCAGCCGGGCAAGCCTGGGGTCTCCACCTGCGAAAGGCCGATGACCTCAAGACTCTGAGGTCAAGTGGAGGACTGCCGCCCTCTTCAGCTGTGGGGCCAGGCTGTCTCTGCGGACCTCTGCCTGTTTTCTCCTGTTAAAATGGGGGAGAAAAGTCAAATGTGGGGGAAAAGGCCAGCGCAGTGCTCCAGGATGGTTCCCTCTTGCAGCTATTCCTGGTCATCAGACAAAACTGAGCTGCTCTGAGACTCAGTGGCTTGGAGCATAATGTAACCACAGGGGAAAGTGCAGCAGCTGGCCAGTTATCTGCTTCAGGTTGCTATCTGATGGAAAGGAAAGCCTGCCTTCGGGGCCAGCCAGCCTCCAGGCAAGTCCAGCGCCCTCCTGAGGGCTAAGTGCCAGCACAGGGTTTGAAGGGGTGCTTGTGAGGGCGTGGAGAAGTCAAGACTCCTGTAATGCCTCCTAGGAGTTCATCCTTAATGAACAAAAACCACCTGAAAACTAAGTGACTCGAAGCATTCCATTATTTGCTCATGATTCTGAGGGCCAGCAGGTGGAACGGCTCATCTCTGCTACTTGGGGTGCAGCCCATATTAACTGGGACTCCCATGGGCCACTCCCCTCCCATGGTTTGTGGGCCGGGACCCCCTGTGACCCCGGCTGTTGCTTGCACTGGCATGACTCGGTCACCAGCAAGAGAAACAGCCGGCAGAGCTCCATCACAGGGCTTTTCGGACCCTGCACGGTGTTTGCTAACATCCCTTTGGCGGAAGTAAGCAAAGGGCCCAGCCCGAGCCTGTACGAAGGGGGGATGTGTGTGCCCTGGAGGCCGTGGTCTCCTGCCTGTCCTGCAAGGAAACATGAGCCTCCCTCCTGTCGGAACAGGTGGTATAAACCTCAGCAGCAGGGTTGAGAGCAGTGCCACCATGACCCCAGCCTGCACGCTGCTCCTGCTGTGAGGCCAACCTCACGACAGCTGTAGAACCTGAGGTCACCCCGACTGTTGTACTCTAACCTCTGCCTCCATCATCTCCAGAGATGGGTTTATGGTGGAGGTCTCCCGACCTGGGGGCATGACATGCAGAGCTTGCCAGTACAGGTGGTCATGGGAGACAGTGACTTTCAGGCACCAGGACCAAGACGGGTACACCAGACAGGGAGGGTCCTGCAGGTGCCTGAGAGGTCAGGTTCCTTGAGGTGGGATTCCACAGCCCCCTGAGGAAAGCTGGTCCTTGTCCCTTTCACTATCAGTGTCAGACCCATGGCTGTCCAGGAAGGGGCCCTGGTCTCCACAGAGGTGCTGGCAGCTGTGATCACACAGCCTTTGGTGCAAAGAGCAGCAACCAGACCACCACCACCACCCAGACACCATTCTGTTGTTTACCTCCCCTGTGCAAACTGGGAAAGTGAAGGTTGTCCAAGGAAATGTGGGTGATGCCTGGAGATTTCGCTTGTAGGAATCCGGCTATCCCCTCCCTGCGCCAGGAGTTAGGGGATAAGATCCACATGAGTGCGTGAAGCCTCTGCTGGGAGCACTGGCTGCCTTGCTGCTTCTCACCAGCTGAACCAGACAGCTCGACCATGCAGCTGAATGAGGACTTCTCTGGTCGCCACATGCAGGACAGAATGGTGCAGAAGGACTTGTCAGGGACTAAGGAGAAAGACCTCGCCTGCTCCAGGGCAGGGGTGTGACTGGTTTCAGCTTGTAGCTCAAGGCTGTTTGGGAACAACTGGAAGGAGGGGTGAGGGGCTCAGACCAATGGCCAGGAGCTGTTGGGTGAGCGTTCACATCCTGACTCTCAGGACTGCTTTCCACAGAATGTTGCACCCCAGGTGTAGAAACCACTGTCTTGTCCAACAATCCAGTGAAGTGTGGCAGTCCTGCAACCCTAAGAGGGGGCGGCTGTCAGCCTGGCTTTCGAACCCTCAGTTCTAGCCTGGGGGCCGCCCGTCCTGCTCACATGGGGCGAGCTGGCCTGTGTGACCCAGTCCCTGTCCCCCGCTGGCCGAGCATGGTCCAGGCCAGTCCTGCTGAGAGTGCCACCCGGCCACAGTCACAGTTCACTCAGGCCATGCTACACTGCATGGAGTGTTGGTTTCAGTCACTTGATGCTGAGGAAGGACCACCTTTAATTGTTCTTTGGAAGCCACTTTCACTGTCGTCCCTGTGAAACGTGTGTATGTATGTGTGTGTGTGTGTGTGTGTGTGTGTGAGAGAGAGTAGCTCAGTCTTGTCCCAGTCTTTGCGACCCCATAGACTATAGCCCGCCAGGCTCCTCTGTCCATGGAATTCTCCAGGCAAGAATACTGAGTGGGTACCCATTCCCTGGAGAAAGGATTGTGGTTCCCTTCTCCAGACTGGGGATCAAATCCAGGTTTTCTGCATTGCGGGTGGATTCTTTACTCTCTGAGCCACCAGGGTAGGCCAGATGACAATCTAAGTTACTGATTTCTTGGTTTCTGAAAATGTCAGGAAGCTAAAACTGCTAATGAGTGGTAACCAGTATACTGTCTTACATTTATTTGAGACATATTTTTTGTCTTTTTTTTTTTTTTTTAAGCATGAGAGTAGAGTGATAAAAATCAGATGCTACTAAACCTTCAGCCAGCTCCTCCCGGGAGTGGACACCTAGCTTGGCGTCTGCTCAGCTCCTGATGAACCTCCTCTTCTAGGCCCCCAGCCCCCTCTGTGAATCCTGCCTGGGCACGAGATGGGCCCGGAGCAGCCTCACCTTTGCTGGGAACACTCACCACCCACCCCCAGCTCCAGGATCAGAGGAGGAATTCTGACCCAGGGTGGTTACACTAGGAACCTGGGGCTGACACGACTCAGCCAGGGCCCCTCTGTGCACCAAGTCCTGAAATGTTTAAACCCAGAGGCGGTCAGGCTGGTTTTCATCCCCTGCCACAAAGCCCTACCAGGAAGGCAGCCTGAGGTGAGTCACAGGGCGCCAGGCAGGCAGAGGCAGGACACTGAGGACCTTCAGATGGTGTTTTGGTGCCTCGGGCCGTGTGTTCTGTGCACATTGGGAAATGAACTTGCCGTGATGTTGTCCATAGTCTGGAGCTGGGGGTGGAGTGGGAGGGAGGGTAGGGGGAGGGCAGGGGTTTTCAGGGCTGTGCCAGCCTGGTGTGAGGGGCACAGGCTGGGCTGGACAGGTTCACCCCACCCTGCCTCTCACTAGCCTGTGACTCGGACATCATCTGGCTGCTCAGAGCCTGCTCCTCATCCATGATGCCCATGTCACAGGCCAGTCCAAGGCCCCACGTGCAGAGAGGCTCAAGGTCAGGGCGTGGGCCCTGCGTGCTGAGGTGTTTTCATCCCAGGAGCATCAGGTGATCAGAGCAAGCTTCCCCGGGATGCCGCAGCCTCAAGCGGAGCCCCTGAGGGCCAGGAGGCCTTGGGGGTGAGGTTTCCCAGGCAGAGGGGTACTCCATCAGCATGTGATCCAGGAGTCATGCTGACTGGGCCCCCTGAGTCCTCTGCCCTCCCCAGGCCACCAGTGGTCACACCAGAGGCCTACCTGTGACTCCTGGGGACAGGCCTATGGCCCATGTCTGTATTGTCCACAAGCTCAGGATGACTTGTGCATTCATGAAGTGCTGGGACGAGGAATCGAGAACAGACACACATGTGACCTGAAAAGCCTGAGCTAGGTACTGTCTGAACCTTTAAAGAAAAAGCGTGTCCCCAGCACCCACCCCCCGCCACCCCAGCCCCAGGTTCTAGCTGAGTAGGGCCTCCCTCTGAGCTTGGAGCTGGCCTGCTCCATCAGCACACAGAGCCTGCCTGGGAGGTCAGTCAGTTCAGCTGCTCAGCTGTGTCTGACTCTTTGCAACCCCATGGACTGCAGCATTCCAGGCTTCCCTGTCCATCATCAATTGCTCAGACTCCTCAGATGGAGTCTGTGATACCATCCAACAATCTCATCCTCTGTTGTTCTCTTCTGCCTTCAATCTTTCCCAACATCAGTGTGTTTTCCAACAAGTCAGTTCTTCCCATCAGGTGGCCAAAGTATGGGAGTTTCAGCTTCAACATCAATCCCGATAAATATTCAGGACTGATTTCCCTTAGGATTGACTGGTTTGATCTCCTTATAGTCCATGGGACTCTCAAGAGTCTTCTCTAACAGCACAGTTCAAAAGTATCAATTCTTCAGCGCTCAGGTTTTGTTATGGTCCAACTCTCACGTCCATACAGGACTACTAGAAAAACCATAGCTTTGACTAGACGGACCTTTGTCGGCAAAGTAATGTCTCTGCTTTTTAATATGCTGTCTAGGTTCATCATAGCTTTTCTTCCAAGGAGCAAGCATCTTTTAATTTCATGGCTGCAGTCACCATCTGCAGTGATTTTGGAGCCCAGTCAAATCCCTTACAGTGGAAGTGACAAATAGATTCAAGGGATTAAATCTGATAGAGTACCTAAAGAACTACGGATGGAGGTTCGTAACATTGTACAGGAGGCAGTGATCAAGACCATCCCCAAGAAAAAGAAATGCAAAAAGGCAAAATGGTTGTCTGAGGAGGCCTTTCAAATAGCTGAGAAAAGAAGAGAAGCTAAAGGCAAGGGAGAAAAGGAAAGATACACCCATTTGAATGCAGAGTTCCAAAGAACAGCAAGGAGAGATAGAGCCTTTCTCTGTCATCAATGCCTGGGAGGAGTGAGATGCAAACCCAAGCCAGGGCATGTTAGGAAGGGGAGGTGGCTGTGAGACACCCACCGGGGTCTGCCCCGGCGCTAACACATGTTCCCAGGTGCACTGCTGATGGCATCCATCGGGTAGCGGAGGGAGTAGGAAGAGGTCAGACATGCTGGGAGGGCCACTTGGCGTGCTTGCTGGACACAGACGTGGTGGAGGGTTGGGTACAGGGTGTGGACAGGGTTGTGGCCATGTGTGTTGGAGCAGGTGACCGGGAGATGTGCTTTGTACTGAAGGTAGGGATCTTCACTCATAGTTCAGTGGGTAAAGAATTTGCCTGAAAGTCAGGAGACCTGGGTTCAATTCCTGGGTCAGGAAGATCCCCTGGAGAAGGGAATGGCAACCCACTCCAGTGTTCTTGCTTGAAGAATCCCATGGACAGAAGACCCTGGCAGGCTACGGCCCAAGGGGTAGAAAGAGTCAGACATGACTGCGTGACCAAACCACCACCACCACTGAAGGCAGAGGCTGGGAAGAGCTGAGGTCCTTCTGGCTGTGCTGTCTGCAGCCCTGAGAGATGTCCCGGTGGACATCTGTGTTCAGTGGAGGATGGGGATCCAGAAAAGGGAGCTGTGCTGGGGACACACACCTGGGGGTCTGGAAGGTGGAAGCAGCCACCCAGAGAGAGAGGACAGGGAAGAGAACCTGGGCCACCCCTGAAGAGCCTCCGCCATCAGCCTGGGGTACAGGGGTGCAGGGAGGCTGAGAACCCGGGAAGCCAAACAGGAGACGGTGCTTCAAGAAGAAAAGATAGTTCAAATAAAGTGAGGACGGAAAATCTACTGAAGGTCATAGTGACCTTGAAAACTTCAGGAGAGTGCTGGGGACAGAACGGTCTAGAAAGGGGGAACACCCCTCCCACATGAGGCCTGCCTAACCTTGACCCCAAAAGCTAAACAGAATGACTAGCAGGGAAAAGCATGGACCAACTTCACTCATGAACAAAGCCTAAGTAAATTATCAGAACATCCTAGACAGAACATTTAGCAAACCAAGATCCAGTAATATGTACAATGAAAACAAAGATGTCATAAATAACTTGGGTTTACCCAAGAATATAACTGATCTAACACTTAAAAATCTATCACTGTAAATCACTGCCTCAGGACTTCAGAGAACCCCCGGATAATCACCACGGCAGGTGCAGAAAAGGTTGTTAATATATGAGCAGGCTCTGAAAGTTGATGATGGACAGGGAAGCCGGGCATGCTGCAGTCCATGGGGTCACATAGAGTTAGACACGACTGAGCAACTAAACTGAACTGAAACCCAGCATCACTCACACCGAGGAAGACAAACTCTCAGAGAACTAGGACTAGACGGGAAACTCCTTAACCTGATGAGGGAACCTACACACAGCAGACCCAGTGATATGGGTGTTCCCTGGTGGTTCAGAGGCTAAGACTCCACACTTCCAATGCAGGGGGCCTGAGTTCCATCCCTGGTCAGGGAACTAGATCCCCCATGCCACAGCTAAAAGTCTCACTTGTTGGAACTAAAGATCTCACATGCCACAGCAAAGATTGAAGATCCTGTGTTCTGCAACTAAGACCTGTTGCAGCCAAATAAATAAATACTAGGAAAAAAAAAAGTGGTGAAGTGTGAGAAGCATTCTCTTTAAACCAGGGACAAAGCAAGGGTGATGGTTCTTTCCACTGCCATTCAGCATTGTAATGGAGTGTAAACAACAGCTCGGACGTGGCCGAAGAATGAAATGCCTAAAGAAAGATAACAGTCACGTGTAATATGATTGCATATATGGAAAGTAAAAATAATCTACAGTTAAATTATTAGACTTAATAAAATCCAGCACAATTATGCGATATAGAATCAACACACATCCAGAAAGTCAATTTCTGTACATCAGCAATGAGCAACCTGTAATTGAGAAAAATGATCCTGTTTGTAGTCAAGTATGAATTACAAATAAATCTAATGAAAAAGTCTGTGATCTTTAAGGAGAAAAATGTTTTAAAAAAATTATTGAAAGAGCAAGTGAATGTAGAGACCTGCCATTTTAACAGATAAAAATAAAAGTATCTCTTTCCCCTAAATCACCTATACAGTAGATGGAATTCTTATAACTATCCCAACATGGATCTTCATTCAACTTGACTGATTCTAAAATATGTAACAGGAAGGCAAAGGGTCCAAAATGGCCAAGACAATCTTTAGAAGGGGACAGGGGATTTGCACCAGCAAGTGTCAAGTCATACTATTAAGTTTTAGTCAACCAAGCCCTGTTATTGGCCCATAGATGGACAACTTGACCATTGAAACAAAAGAGAAAGCTCAGAAACAGACCCCCACGCATCTTGACATATGACTGAAAAGACTTTGCAGATCAGTGGGGAAAGCAGTGACTTCAATAAATAATGCTTAGACATATGTTTGTCCATTTGGGTACTAACTAGAATTAGGAATGTACCTTACGGCCAACCCAAACTCAGTTCCAGATGGATTAAGGAAAACACAACTTTAAAAATTCTAAAATATAGGCGAATGTCTTTATAACCTTGAAGAAAGAAGAATTTCGTAAGGTATAAGAGGGGCTAACCTTAAAAGGTAAGACTGATAAATCTGATCAAAGCTAAAATTAAGAATGACTTCTCATCAGAAGATGCAATGAAGGAAAAAAAGTACACAGTAAATAGGAAGAAAATGTTTGCAACATGTATAACTGTCAGCATTTGTATCCAGGACATAAAAAGAACTAAATGTCCAATGAGCAAAAGCACACAACCTAACTAAAAATGGACAAAAGACCTGACAGACATGGACAGAAGAGGGACTGTGTGGCCACAACACACATAAACAGATGTTCAGTCTCATCAGTGATAGAAATACAGATTCTTGGCCCCAAGAGTGCAAGTTTGCAGCCACCATATTGAGAGAACTTCTAAAGGCTGACAACAAATATCAAGTGTTAGAGGAGACGTGGATCACCAGAATTCTGAATCATTGCTATGGGAGGATGGTTTGCAACCATTTTGGGAAACACTGGTGTCATAAAATTGAATGTTTGTGTACCCCACTCCTGAGTGTACTGGGGAAGAGTCCTTCCTTGTGTGGTCAGGAGACAGGCAGCAGGCCGTGCTCACAATAGCCCACTGTCCATTTCCTGGGGAAGACCACCTGCACTGGGGCTGATCCATACATGGCACACACGTGGTAAAGTGGTCATACAGCTGTTCAGTGAGTCAGCGACAGCAGCACCCACCGTGGGCAAATCTTGGAAATTAGATGCTGGCTGAAAAGCATGCCATTTTCTAGAGCCTAGAAAACAAGGGAAACTAATCTTCGAGGGTTTAGGCTTAGGCACACATGGCACGTGTGTGTTTATAGTACTATGTATACATAAAACCTCTTATGTGTACATGTATGTGTACACATGTGTGCACATGTTGCATGAACTAGCAAGGGAGTGAGACACATAAAGGTCTGGGGGGAGATTGCCTCCAGCAGGAAGACAATAGGGAATAGGTTTGGAAAAGAGCAGGTGGATGAATGAGCTCCTGGAAATAGTGTTGGTCTTGGGTTGTGTGTTAGATGAGAGCTCAGCTTCGATGCTTTGTAACTTACATATGTGCTACATACAACATTTGGTCAATCAAATAGCATATTAAGAATATTCCAGTACATAGAAACAATGTAAATATCCATCAACAGATGAATGGATCAGGAATATGTGGTACATATAGACAAGAATATTACTCAGCCATAAAAAAGGAATGAAATAATGACATTTGCAGCAATACCGATGGACCTAGGTATTATCATACTAATCAAAGTAAACCAGAAAGAGAAAGACAATGTGTGACCTTAAAAGAAAAAAGGTGCAAATGAATTTATCTACAAAACAGAAATAGACCCACAGAAATAGAGAAAAAATTTATGATTACCAAAGAGGAAAGGTGGAGGAGGGATATTTTAAGAGTCAGGGATTATCAGATACACAATACTATATATAAAATAGATAACCAAGGGCCTATTATATAGCACAAGGAACTCTACTCAATATCTTGTAACAACCTATGTGGGAAAAGAACTGAAAATAGATACAGATATAGATAAAACTGAATCACTGTGTGTACACCCGGAACTAATGCAACATTGTAAATCATCTATACTTCAGTTTAAAAAATTTTTAAGAATATTTTAAACTGTAAATTTTAGAAGGGGAAGGCTGGGCAAGAGAAGCATCAGGCATGGAGAAGCCCTGCCCCTGCCCAGGCACCCAGCCAGGTGTCAAGGTGGATAAAACTGTAGTCCCTGCACAAAGCCTCCTCAAAAGTGCACCGGGGAACAGAGTGATCAATCCCTCTGGAAAGCAGTTTGGAATGGTCTTGCAAAGACACATTCATTCCCCCAATAATCTGCAGGCCCCCTCCTAAGCACACACCCTAAGGAAGCTTGCACTTGTTTCCGGGGAGACATGTCACATCAGAGTTTGTGATGTCAAAACCTGGGCAAACTCAGCACGTTCTCCAAGCACGAAGGCTTGGGGTGCGTGCAGATCCCCCAGGACAGCGTATGGGAGGACACAGGTTCTCCACAGTGACATTGGGGTGGTAACACCACACATCACTTTGAGGACTGCATACAGCAGACTACTTTGTGAATGCTAAAGGTCTCTAAATGCTAGGGATTAGTACTGCCAAACACCTCACATTCCTTGTGGGACAAGATGGGTGCAAATAAATATATAAATCAGGCAAAATTAGTACCTGCACCCACTCCTTTTGCATGGTAGTAGTTTGGGGTATTTTTTTTTATATAAATCAGATGCATAGTATGGCTTCTGGTACATACTATTCTAAGATCATGGACTAGTACTAGTAAAAAGAACTTCTCTTTTTTCTTTCTTTTTTTTTCTTTTTTCTTTCTTGCTGAGTTACTTCTTAATTATTATGTTAGCAGTCATTCTTGAAAAGCTGAAAGGCAATTAAGAACTGAAGCTGGGCAAGGGAGAGAGGGGTAGGGGGGACGTGGGAGGGATCCTGACCCCTTCTCCTTTCCTGGCAGAGCCCTTCTGGGGGGTCTGGAGGCTGAGCAAGTGCCTGATGAAAGTTGGTTAATGACAGTTTAGATGGTTGTGCAGTTATTTAAAGCCTGCTCTCCAAGGGACTTCAGCTCCCACGCAGTCAGCTCTTGAGGGTCACAGCTTTAGATTTGAATTCTAGGGATTCCAGCCGACTATTACACATATTACTTGGTAACACAGTGGCTGGGAGTGGTGCCATGAAATGGGACAATCACACATGCGTTTCTAAACATTTTGTTGAAGGATAATATCATATAGAAAAATATCCATCTTACAAGTGTGCAGCTTGACAAATTAACCCAAAGTGGATGCACGGTGAAACCTCTGCTCAGGACAAGAAATAGAACCTGGTCACCACCGGAGTCCTCTTCATACCTGTCCCTTCCAAACTCACAGAGAACCTCTGCCCTGGCTTCCAGTGCCATGGGTTGGCTGTACCTGTTTTTCACTTTGCACAAGTAAAATCATACAACTCAAACTTGTCGGAGTCTTGCTTCTTCCGCTGGATGCCATGTTTGGGAGAGCCATCACTCTGTGTCTGAGCATCGTCCAGAGTACGTTAATCATCCAGAATGTTAATTGCATGATATATTAATTCATTCTACTGTCAATGGAGATCTGAAAAGTGAGAGTGTTAATCACTCAGTCTCATCCAACTGTTTGCAACACTATGGACTGTAGCCCAACCAGGCTTCTCTGTTCATGCGACTTCCCAGGCAAGAATACTGGAGTGGGTTGCCATTTCCTCCTCCAGGGGATGTTCCCAACCCAGAAATTGAACCCAGGTCTCCTGCATTGCTGGCAAATTCTTCACCACTGAGCCACCAGGGAAGCCCATGGAGATCTGGGTTGCTTCCTGTTCCTTGCTCTGTTCCCCAGTGAACATTCTTATATGTGCCTTTCAGCACATATGTGTACATGTTTCTTTTGGATGTCTACCACATCACAGGTGACACATGTGCCCCACTTGTTAGGTAACACCAGTTTTCCATAATGTTGAGCTACATTCCGCTCCCACGAGCATCCGTGAGAGCTCCAGCTGCTCTCATCCTCAGCAGCACTTGACGCTGGCAGTCCTCTTCTTTGGGGCCCTTCTGGAGAGTGTGTGGGTCTCACACGGCCCATGGGCTGAGCATCTTTGCAGGAGCTGGTGATCCCTGCACCTGCCCTGTTGGTGAGAAAACTGCTCCAGTGTTTTCTCATTTGCTTATAGAAATTCCTTGTGTATTCTGAACACAAACTCTTTGGTCCGTTGTATTTCAGCTATTTTCTCACATTCAGTACTGTGCCTTTACACAAACAGGCATTCTTAATTTCAGTGTGATCCAATTTTTCAACCTTTTCACTATGGTTAATGCTCTCTGTGCCCTGTTAAGAAAGCCTTGACTAAACTTCCTGCTTGTGAAAACATGCCCTGTTATCTTCTGTAACATTTATTGTTCCACTTTTCTTTTTAAAAATATTTATTTTATTTATTGGAATGTGGCTGGGTCTCAGTTGCAGCATGGGGAATCTAGTTCCCTGACCGGGGATCAAACCTGGGTCCCCTGCATGGGCAGCCTGGAGTCTTAGCCACTGGACCACCATGTAAGTCCCCCAACTTTCATTTTCAGAGCAGTAGTCCACCTGGAATTGTTTTTTCTGTTCAGTGTGAGGTAGGGATCGGGATTCATCCTGCTGTTGCTGTTTGTATTTGGTATCCATCGACCCAGCACTGTTGATGGGGACAACTGCCCTTTGCCCTGCTGTTCTTCAGGGCTGCCTTTGTCATAAATCTAGAACCCACATGAGCAAGACTTGTTTTCATATGACACTCCCTCTTCTTCTAAGCAATGTGCCTGTCCCTGCACCAACCCTTACTGTCTTAATCACTGAAGTATATCACAGTCTCGTTATCTGGTAGAGTCATCTTCAGTTGTGTTCATCTTTAGAATTTTCTCCTAAACATGTTCCTTTACACTTCCATATAACTTCTTTGACTTGACTTTTCAATTTCCCCAAAAGTCCTGCCAGAATAATGATAATTGTGGTGAACCTATAGATCAGTTGGGTGAGAATGAATGTTCTCACAGTATTGATGCCCTGCTATTGTTTATTCTGACATTCATTTAAGGATTCTTCAATTTCCCTCATTTATTAGAGTCTTCTATGTATATGGTTCACACATATTTTGTTAGGTTCATCCCTGGGGATTTGGTGCTTTGGATGATATTTACTTTTATTTTGTAACCACTGATTACTGGTTTACAGAGAATGCAGATGATTTTTGTGTGTTGACCTAGTATCCAGCCATCTTTCCAGATTCACTTAATAATTTTATTAAGAGTAATCTGTGGGTTCTGTTGGATTTTCTATGCACATAATCATTTTGCCCATGAAGGCTGACTTTTTAATTTCTCCCTTTCCAAACATCGTTCCTCCCTGACTTTTTCTTGGCTTGCTTCACTTCTGGTCTGACTACAAGTGTCCGTAGCAAATGTTCTTATCTTGGTCCTGACCTCAGAGGGAAAACATTCCCTGTTCACCAGTGAGTGTGATATTTGTTGTAGGAATGTCGTTTACATAGATGCCTTCTATCGGATTAAGGAAATTCCCTTCTGTTCCTACTTCACTACGAGTTTCTTTTCATGAATGCATGTTGAGTTTTATTGAATGTTTTCTTCCTTACCTATTGAGATGATAGTATGATTTTTCTGATTTGTTCTATCAACATGATGAAATAAATTGAAGTTCAGATGTTAAACAAATATTACATGTCTGGAATAAGCCCAATTTGGTTGCAATGTGTTATCTTTTTTGTATATTACTAGATGTCATTCACTCATATATTGCATCTATACTTATGTGGGAAATAGGCTATACTTTCTCTTTCTTTATAATGTCCTGGTCAGATTTTAGTATCAAAGTTTATATTTGACTTTATAAAATTAGTTAAGAAGTGTTCCCCCTTTTGCTCTTCTCTGGAAGAGTTTAATATAAGACATGTGTAATTCTTTCTTAACCTTTGTCAAATTCAGAAGCCTCGGGGGAAAGCTTGCAGCTTACTTTGAGAGACAGTTTATAATTACAGATCCCATTTCTTTTCTGGCCATCAGACTATCAAGTTTCTATTTCTTCTCAGTTGCGCCAAAGTCAGATTCTGGTCTTGCCAAACCCGGTCTCTGCTGCCCTGAGGAGGATGGCTGGGGGGGAGAGGGCAGCCGAGCCACTCACCTGCCTCGGCATGACGTTCCCTTTAAAGAAACGCCCTCACGTGCACCAAGAATTGAAAAGCGACTTAAATCTGTGTGCAAGTGATCTGAGGATGCTGCTGCATCCTCAGAGGCGCCGTGTGCCCACACTCAGAATGACCCCTGTAGACTTTCCTCCTCTCTGCCTCCCCTGGGGAGCCCGCTGTCCCGGAACCCCAGACCTCACCATCCCAGCAGCCTTGGCTTCTGTGGCTTTCTCTCAAGGACCCTCTGCCCTGCCCCTTTGTTGTGATTGCGTAAAGCCCATCTTGGCTCTTTATTCCCCATTTGCTCCTGATCCTCGTCGAATCCAGCTCCCAGGTGTGCAGGGAAGAAGACAACTCAATGTTTCGGCTGGATGAGTCAGCTGAATTGTCCTCGGAGCATGGCCTCCACACTGGCCACCCTACAGTCTCCGGGGCTGCTCCTGCCTCCCGCCACCAGCAGCAGAGCCCCCGGCCGGCCCAGGAACCTGATTCAGCGGCAACTGTGGGGGCGTTGAGTGTCACTGAGAAGCTGTCGTTTGCTGTCTCAGGCTGGTTGGCCCATGACCCACTGGGGACAGATGGGGGCTCTGGGAAGTGACTTATGATGGCAGGACACCCCCAGAGTGCTGACACCCTGACCACTGCCCAAGGCCTAGTGCCACCTGCTCCCTGTGCCTCTGAGGTGGCATGCCCAGTACTTCCAGAATTCCTGTGACATGCCAGCATCCATCCAAGGCCCCCTCACCCTGCCCCTCTCCCCCAGCCTCAGTGATTTAAGGCAATGCCTGGGAAAGCTAGGGCCTCAGGCCTCCTGCCGGCCTTGCTGAGCCTTGCCCACCTGTTAACTGCATCCTAACCCCCAACTCAGCTTGGCAGAGGGGGATGCCCTCGGGAGAAGGCAGCCTGGCTGGTGCAGGACGGACCACCCTGCTGGTGGACAGGTGACTCCTTGGGTGGCCCGCTGGTCTCTCTGGGCCTGTCCTCAGAGAGGTTGTCTTAAATGATGTATCATTAAAGTAAACAGCTGATATTATAATAAAGTGTGTAAAACAAAATGTAAGCTAAACATAAATATTATATAAAGTTTACATCATAGGTGGCACTAGTGGGAAAGAACCTGCCTGCCAACCCAGGAGACACAAGATATGCCAGTTCCATCCCTGGGTTGGGAAGATCCCCTGGAGAAGAGCATGGCAACCCACTCCAGCATTCTTGCCTGGAGAATCCCGTGGACAGGGGAGCTTGGTGGGCTATAGTCTGTAGGGCCGCAAACAGTCGGACACGACTGAAGCAACTTAGCACGCAGGCACATTCAGGTGTAACTCATTGTTTCTGCCTTTGGGGGCGGGGTTTGGTATGCAAAGCACCCCACCACCACGAGGTGGGCATGGCTCTCAGACTTTTAAACCACTGAGGGTCCTAACGGGAAAATATCACTACCTGTCCAGTGCCAGCCACCACAAGGACTTATGACTGCATAGCCAGCCAGCAACGCTGGCCTGTGAGTGGTGCAGACTCCTGAGGCCCATGTGGCCCCGAGGGGGCTGGGGCCTGCCGGGGGAGGGTTCAAGGTGGCCGAGCTGGTGCTGCCCCCGAGCTGATCTGTAGCCTCGTGGAAACGCAGGCCCACATTCCATGGAGATGACAGCACTGCTGGCCGTGCAGACACGCTTGAGCTCACACACGGATAAGCCCACCTATTTTTGCTTTCTAGAATTCCACTTCTATTTTTGGTGGAATAGAAATGCTTTGACTATTTCCCCAAGTGGAAAAACACATTTTCTCCCTTGACTGTCTCACAGATCACGGTTGTCCTTAAGTTCATCCTTCCAGTCTGGATGGGCTCTGTGCCCTCCTGACCTCTGAGCAGGAGGTGACTGTGTACACCCTGCCTTCACTTTGTTTGGTTCAGGTTTTTTTTTGCCTCAGTTTATAACACGTATCTTAGTAGGTGGATTTGAATGAGGATGTTAGCTGTGTCCACCGCTCCATAATTGAGGATTCCAACCCTCAGGTCCCAGACCTGCCCCCTGGGAGGGGCGGGGGGAGAGGGGGAGTGGGAGAGAGGCCCTCTCATCACGTTGCCCTACAGTTGTGTGCGATGGGCGCTGGTGCTCTTGCTATGAATGGACCTGGGGAAATTCACTGGCTATTTCAGGAAGCTATCATCCCCCTCAGGCTGGTGTGACAAGAACACGCCCAGCTCGGCTCAGTCCCACTGGCCATCAGCCTTCATCACAACTGGTTAATTGGCAGGAGGATTTCAGCTTCATTATTGGACATTTCTAGAAAGTAACAGAAACTTAACACATCTGTTCAAGTAGTAATCTACGTTCCCAATCCCCTGCTGCCCTAAAAAGAGCCTGCAGTGGGTCTACCAGAAACATAAGCCCTGACCTCAACGATGCCTGGTGGGAGTCCCACCCCAGTCCACTGCACCAAGACAGAGTTCACATGGTTAAGGGCCTCAGTCTCACAGTGGGATGACCAGCAACAGAATTCCAACCACATGAGAGCCACCATCCCCCGGAAAATCCCTTTCAAGTTAAGCCATCCTTCTTCTCTGACCCAGAGCAGGTCTGGTTCTGGACTCTGTTCTGTTCTACTGGTCTGAGCGTTGTCATCACCACCAGTCTCCATGCTGCCTATAACTCTGCCCTGAAGGAGCTGTGTCCACCCCTAGACCCTACCAGGACCCCTGGGTCCACTCAAGTCCACTGCATCTCCATCGTGCTTGTGGAATCAGCTGGCTCATCAGTTTCCATACAGAAGACTGCTGGGGTTTGGTGAGGATGGCTGGATCGGTCATCCGGGGGAGAGTGGGCCTTCCAGCTGAGTCTTCCCTTCGTGGTCATGGTCAGTGCCCCGGTCACTTAGCCACTCTCCTTTCTCTAGGCAGCATTTTGGAGTTTTCCAGGTAGAAGTCCCACATGTATTTTTGTTGAATTAATTACTAGGTGAAAGTGAAAGCGAAAGTTTAGTTACTCAGTCCTGTCCAACTCTTAGCGACCCCATGGACTGTAGCCTACCAGGCTCCTCCATCCACGGGATTTTCCAGGCAAGAGTACTGGACTGGGTTGCCATTTCCTTCTCCAGAAGATCTTTCCAACCCAGGGATCAAACCCAGGTCTCCCACATTGTAGGCAAACACTACTGTCTGAGCCACCAGGGGAGGCCTAGTTACTAGGTACTTCGTGGTTTTTGCTGTTGCTCTAAATGGTATGTTAAATCTAATTTTCCTGCTCTCTCTTGCTAGTGTGTAGAAATACTACTGATTTACTGTGTTACATTGTATTCCTTGGCCTTGCTGTATTGGCTAATTTCAGCCTTGTTTTGTAGGTTCTTTAGAATTGTCTATATCTACATGCAGACGGTGACTGCAGCCATGAAATTAAAAGATGCTTGCTTCTTGGAGGAAAACCTATGACAAACCTAGACAGTATATTAAAAAGCAAAGATATCACTTTGCCAACAAAGGTCCATCTAGTCAGAGCTATGGTTTTTCCAGTAATCATGTAAGGATGTGAGGGTTAGACCATAAAGAAGGCTGAGTGCCGAAGAACTGATGCTTTCAAACTGTGGTGCTGGAGAAGATTCTTGAGAGTCCCTTGGACTGCAAGGAGATCAAACCAGTTAGTCCTAAAGGAAATCAACCTTGAATATTTATTGGAAGGACTGGTGCTGAAGCTGAAATGCCAATACTTCAGCCACCTGATGCCAAGAGCCAACTCATTGGAAAAGACCCTGGTGCTGGGAAAAATAGAAGGCAGGAGGAGAGGGGGACAACAGAGGATAAGATGGTTGGATGACCTCACTGACTCGATAGACATGAGTTTGAGAAAACTCCAGGAGATGGTGGAGGACAGGAGAGCCTGGCATGCTGCAGTCCATGGGGTCTCAAAGAGTTGGACACAACTAATCGATGAAACAACAACATCTACATCCAAGTCATGTTGCCTAGAAGTAAATACAGATTTATTCTATTTCTTTTTCCTGCCTTGTTGCACTGGCCAGAGCTGACATGCAGCATTGCTTAAAGCACTTACTGGGCCCACAACTGCACTGGTGGGGGACACAGGAGTCTCAGGTCCCAGGAAACACAAGAGAACACTTCATGCTGTGTAAAGCTTGAGAACCTGACTGGCTATGTAATCTTCAAGGCCCACTGGAAAATTTTTTTTAAAATGTATTTTAGTTGTTTTTAGTTCATCCTTTTTTTTGCTCTGCAACTTTGTTTATTCTCATACTTTTCGATTTTTTCTGTGTGATCATTATTTTCTTTGTTTTTTGGGTCTTTTCGGCAATGCCATGCAGCATGCAAGATCCTCGTCCCCCAACCAAGGATTGAACCCATGCCCCTGCAGTGGAAACACGGAGTCCTGACCACTGGTCTGCCAGGGAAGTCTCTCTTTGTTTCCTCACTGGAAGGAACTTCTCATCCAGGTGAGAGTGGACCCCACCACGTCATCATGTAGTACTCACGTGCTTTCTTGTTTCACACCAGGTCCCCTCCACCAGAAGTCCATTCCTGGGTCTGATGTGAAGAGTGGATCTATTCTGGGGGAAGGGGTGTCTGCTGCAAAAGAGGAATTGTGGGGAAAACCACTGTATCGTTTCAATTACCACCTTCTCAATCCTTACTGCTTTTCCTCTGTTTCCTCAAAGGTGTGGGATGGGATTTGCATGAGTGGAATGTGCACATGCACTATGTCACCTCTGTGCAGAGGACCCTCTGCCCTGCTCTCCACGTGCTGGAGATTCCTCTTGTCCGCTGGTCATCCCTCCTTCCTAACCCTCTCTTCCCTGCCTCCCCCAACCCCTGCCCTTCCCCAGTCCCGCCTCAACCAGTGGTAGCTTTGTTTGTCCACCCAAGCCAAATGCCTGAGAATCACCCCAGATTCTTCTTTCCCTGAGTGCCCACATTCTATCAGCCATCAAGTCATACTCATCCTACTTTCTTACAACTGCTCAAACCCATGCCTTTTCAAGCCACACTGCTATTGCCTGAGTTCACGCTCTGCCCATCTTTCATCTTTCCCCAGAATTTCCACATGGGCTTGTTTTCCCTCCTTCCTCCCTGTCCCCTCTCACTCCAACATTTTTTTCTAACTATTAAGTGTTTTACCTTTTCCCCCTAATATAATCGGTTATTTTCTCCCTATATGTCTCCCTAGGAGGTTGGATATAGAAAGGCTATTTTAAATTTATATATATATATATGTATATATTTTAAGGATCTATTTGATATTTGCTTATTTGCTTTACATCAGATGTGGCTTTGGAGATGAAGAGTGATGAGCAATCCTTAGGTTTTCCCTAAATCTCTCATCAGACACTTGTGCTTGCCTTCTCTTATATGGAAGAAAACCAGAACTTGTGACTTCCAAAGATATTCCCTGAGACTTTCCTTTCTTCTGGGAAACTTAGCTGTATTTCTTTCTTTCTTTCTCCATTTTTTCCTTGTACCTTTTGATCCCCTTCACCTATTTCTCCCACCACCAGCCCCCCCACACCCCACCTAGGTGGATCTGCTTTATTTAATCTTTCTCCCAAAGGCTGTCCCAGGGGACCCACCATTTATTAGAAGTCCACTTGGGGCTTCCCTGGTGGTCTGGGTAGTTAAGAATCTGCTTGCCAATGCAGGGGTTAGATCCATGGTCCAGGAAGCGCTCACACGCCGAGGGGCAACTAAGCCCAAGCACCACAGCTAGTGAGCGGGTGCTCCAGGTCCTGTGCTCCACGGCAGGAGAAGTCACTGCACTGCGAAGCCAATCTCCACAACTAGAGAGGGGCCCCCGCATGCCGTAACTAGAGAAAGCCCGCGTGCAGGGGCAGAGACCCAGGACAGCCATGGAGATGATAATAATAAATACATAAATCTTTTTAAAAAGAGTCCACTTTGCCCAGGGATGTGCGCACCTCCTCGGCCACATGCTGACTTCCTGATGGATGTGGGCCTTTCCCCGGCTCCTCCTCTCTCCTGGACCTGCTGTGTGTCCACACATCTGACAGGGTTGCTCTGTGGGAGCCAAGCCTGGTCCCAGCCTGGCGCCTTTTATTCGGGGCTTTTCTGGTTCTCTTTGCAGGGTCTTTCAGAGATGATTTCCTGTGACAAAGATTAATCTATGTGAAGTTTACAGCCTTCGATTGTGCTCAATTTCTTTTTTTTTTTCTGTTAAAATCAAGGAGGACCCTTACTCTCTTTCCCTCTGCCTATCCACTCATGAGACCCGGCAGCCGCTCTGTTGATGGTCTGCATGGGCCTGCTTCCCCTGACAAGAACGGGGTATTTCTGGCAGTGAATGTTTCACTTGTTGTTGCTGTCTCTCTTCTAACTTTTGGAATTGTTTCACTCTTTACAATGTGCATCCCTCCCTCCTATAAAAACAACCACATCACTATTATCAGAAAGAATTGTCAAAGGTCACTCAGATGACCTTGGGTAGAAGAAGGGGAAGGGGATGGCCATCTGCAAATTAGCTCTGGGTGCCTTGATCTTTCCTAAAATGGTCTCTCATTTACATCTCTGACAAGCACATGTTTCATGGGAAAACCACTTTCCTTGCAGGACTTCTGGGGCGGCCATTGGCCCCATTCTGCCACTGCTGCCCACTGTCCTGCGTTTCCTATCATTCTGAGGCAGCATGATCCTGGCCTTCCACGGATAGAGGAAGCCAAATGGTGCAGGAAGGGAGATAAAAGCCCATGAGTGGAGCCGTCTCTGCCCCGCAGGTCAGCTTTGGGGTTTTGTCTCCGCTTCACATCCAAGAAATGGGCTTTTGCTTTGCTCTTCTCATGATAATTTGAGATCCTGGTTATTCAAGGAGCCCCGAGGAGGAGGAGGGTGACTCAAGTCCGCGTTGGAGAGGGGATCCTATAGCAGACAGCTCAGCATGTGGGAGCACCGACCCCAGCCTTGCTGTTTGCAGGGCGGGATTCCCATGCCAGGGGTGGTACCCAGCTCAGGGCACTCGGCTGAGAGTCTAACGTGACTGTCCCCATCCCAGCAGTTCTAGTTCAGGAAACCCAGCAGAGTCTTTGGTTGACAGCATCCGGCTAAGGCAGACTGGGCACCACCGTGAGGCGGACGCGCCAGGGCAGCCGTCAGCAGCTGCTCCTGCTGGCTGTCCCCTGCTCCGACACTCCAGGGCCCCGACTCTGCGCTCCCCATCAGCAGCTGTTGGGAGAGGCAGACAAACAGCAGAGCTCTCAACGGCTCTGTTCTGAGATGCTGAGTGTTTCTGTCCCAAAGGTTTGCAGAGATGGCTTAGGTCAGCCACCCTGGGGTCCCCACAGTTTCCGCTCCCCTATTGCAGCCCAGGGCATCGTGGAACCTCTGGTCCATCTCCTGTCTCTTGGGCGGCTGTTCTTCTTTGTCTGAGCCCATGAACTGTTGTTTCATGAATTTTGTGTCTCTTGGGTTCCTTTTTGTTCCAAGCAGAAGCCTGACTTGGTCACTGTTCCTCTGTCATGGCAGGAATGAATTCTCTTACTTGAATTGTCTTATGTCCTCCTTCCTCTTTAGCTTGTTGGTCCAACATTATTTCAAGTGTTTCTGGACGAGATTGACATCTAAGTCCGTGGACTAAGAGATCGCCCTCTGCCATGTGGGTGGGCCTTGTCCAATCAGGCTGATCTCCCCCAAGTTAGAAAGACCTCTCTTGCCTAACGTCATTTTAAATAGGATATCAACCCCTTTCTGCCCTTGAACTAAACCATCAGCCCTTGTGTGTCCAGCCCACCCACAGGTCCTGGGATTTGTCGGCCTCCCTGATGGTCATGTGAACCAGTCCTTGCAATAACGCTTTCTCTGTACACACATCCCACTGCCTGTCTCCCTGGGGAGCCCTGACCAGTGCAGGTGTACCCATGGCACTTTCAGAGGGAGGTGTGGGTGGATTCCCTTGCACCAAGTTGGTGCCCGCAGGAGGGACTGCAGGTGAGTGAAGGAAGGAGACGGGTCAGCCAGGGCCGGGGGGCAGGAGGGTAGCCAGCCAGACGAGCGGGGCCAGGATCCGCTGGCATCCCTGGCGGGCACCAATGCTGTCCGTCCAGGTCACAGCCTGGCTGTTGTCTCCCATCCTTCTTCCACAGACAGCATGGCAGTTACCCGGGCCATTTGTGTCTCTGCCCAAAGCAGGCCTGCAGGACTGAAGGACTCACCTGCTCGTCCCCTGGCAGTGCATGGACTGTCTCCCTTCAGCCCAAGTGAGAGTTCAGGGCATCATCTCCAGGTGATAAATTGAACGAAGTCTTATGACCCGTACCCCCAAGAGCTGCCTGTGTCTTCCCAGCCTGTGAGCCGTGGCCGTATTAAGCATCTGGACGCCGGCCTGTTTGGTTACATAGCTAATGACAGGCTTTCTGAAGCATCCAGGCTGTGGAGGCAAGCTGGCATCTGGAGGATGTTTCTCTGTTTAATGGATTGTCTCTGGGGACTCTGGTCTTCCCTCTAGGCTTCCCCACCTAGGAACACTGCCTGCCAGTCATTTTCCTGCTGTGAGGTCCTCGGGGTCCCCAGACAGCTGCAGCTCAGACCATCCTCTCTTAAGTAACCCGCAACCCAGGTCCAAGTTGTCGCCCTTGGAGGACTGGAATTAACCTGTGACCATATGTAATGAAATAATCATATAGCTATATAATGTTAAGGCTAAACTCCACAGCAGCATTTCTATTACCATCCCACTTAGGGTGGGTGGATTTACGTATCCAGGAGGCAAGTCTCTTCAATGGTCCAGCATCCGGGGATGGCGGTGAGCTGGCTCTGGTCCCATCTTGGCAGCCTCAGCATGCATACCTGCCTTGCAGGAAGGAAGTGTGGGGTCTCCCTAACATCTACCAGCTTCTGAGAATCCCTCATGTGTCCCATGGGAAAGAGAATTCACTTCGCACCATGCACCAGAAAAATGTCCAACATTTAAAGAGCTGAGTGTAAAAATGAAACACAGATATACACAGAGAATAACTTACACCCTTACTATAACAATTGAGGGTAAAGGCATAAGTCAAGTGGGAAGGAAGACTGATAGATTGAAAAAACAACAACAAAAACCTAAACAAAGTTTAAAGGCATATGACAAACTGGGAGAAATATTTGTGGCAAGTATAGCAAACAAGGGGTTAATGTCTTGCTATTTAAAGAACATCTAAGCATCAATTTGCTGTCATGTTGAATGTAGCACTTTAACAGCAACATCTTTTATGATTTGAAATAGCTTAGTTGGAATTCCCTCACCTCTACTAGCTTTGCCAACAAAGGTCCATCAGTCAAAGCTATGGTTTCTCCAGTAGTCATGTACGGATGTGAGAGTTGAACCACAAAGAAGGTTGAGCACCTGAGAATTGATACTTTCAAACTGTGGTACCAGAGAAGACTCTTGAGAGTTGCTTGGACTTCAAGGAGATCAAACCATTCAATCCTAAAGGAGATCAACCCTGAATATTCACTGGAAGGACTGATGCTGAAACTGAAGCTCCAATACTTTGGCCACATGATGCAAAGAGCCAATTCATTGGAAAAGACCCTGATGCTGTGAAAGATTGAGGGCAGGAGGAGAAGGGGACAACAGAGGATGAGATGGTTGGGCATCACAGACTTAATGGACACAAGTTGCAGCACTCAGGGAGATAGTGATGGACAGAGAAACCTGGCATGCTGCAGTTCTTGGGGTCTCAAAGAGTTGGACCTGACAGTGACTGAACAACAAATGCATCACTTTAAAAAAGACAAACTAAGAAACTGATGACAAACCGATGAAAAGGCAACAGGCAATTAACAAGAGGAACGGCAAATGGTTAATTACATGAAAACAGATCAACACCATAGATAAAACTGTAAATTAAAAGGATAACAGTGCTTCCCCGATGGCTGAGTGGCAAGGAATCTGCCTGCCATTGCAGGAGACATGAGTTCCATCCCTGATCCAGGAAGATCCCACATGCCAACAAGCAGCTAGGCCCATGGGCCACAACTACTGAGTCTGTGCTCCAGAGCCTGGGGGCCTGAGCCCGCCTGTTGCAGCTACTGAAGCCCAAGTGCCCTAGAGCCCACGCTCCACAACAAGAGAAACCACCACGTGAGAAATGCACATACCACAACTAGAGAGTAACCCCTGCTCTCCACAGCAGAGAAAAGCCCACGCACCACCCAAGACCTCACACAGCCAAAGATAAATAAATAAGATTATATTTAAAAAAGAGTAAAAATACACTATGTTTCAGTGATCTGACTAGCAGATACTAAAAAGAATGGGCTTCCCAGGTGGCTCAGTGGTAAAGAATCCACCTGTATTGCAGGAGATGCAAGTTCACTCCCTAGGTTGAAAAGATCCCCTAAAGAAGGAAATGACAACCCACTCCAGTATTCTTGCCTGGAGCGTCCTGTGGACAGAGGAGCCTGGCAGGCTACAGTCCATGCAGTCAGAAAGAGTCGAATGTGACTTAGTGGCTAAAACAACAACAAAATAAGATGTCATTCTTAGTGGGGAGGGGATGTGGAGGACGCTGGAATTTTGGTCATTTATTTCTGTGGGATACATTGATAACACCAACCAGAAACATGGACAACTTCTTAGAATTAACCCTGAGATGTAATAAGAGACCTGCCCCAAATATATGCCCAACAAGGTTTTCACAGCATTCTCATAAGAGCTAAACTTGAAATAAATAGCTGGTCAACAATAAAGACTCCAATTTTATTTATTTAAAGCAATGTCATTCTTGCCACTGTTATAATGACCCAGTAGATCTGCATTATTGATCTTGAAAATGCTAGCAGTATAGTTACTCCATAAAAATTGTGTAAGACAGACCTATACAGCATCCCCAGCCATCTATAGGACGGTGTGCAGAGTTTTGTGTGTTCCCAGAGATGTCAATTGTTTGTGTGATGGAGCTGTGTCTCTTTCTTCTTTTTGTTTATAATTAACTCCATGTCTCTATGCGATGATATGTATGGCTCATGGACTTCGCTGGTGACTCAATGGTAAAAATAAATTCACCTGCCAGTGCAAGAGATATGGGTTCAATCCTTAGGTCAGCAAGACCCTCTGGAGAAGGAAATGGCAACCCACTCCAGTATTCTTGCCTGGGAAATACCGTGGACAGGGGAGCCTATGGGCTACAGTCCACAGGGTAAGAGTGGGACACGACTTAGCAACTCAATAACAACATATATGGCTTAAACAGCAAAAGTGATCAGTGTTTCCCATTTTTCACATCCCAGGTCTCAATTCTCTGGAAACATGGTTTGGAACCTCCGGCCTCTGCAGTTTGCTGCCCCGTCACCTTCTCAGAGCAGACCCTTCTGCAGGGACAGGCCTGGCAAGCTCCCTGGGCTAGAAAAGCTTGCAGCTGAGTAAGGCTCCGCCCAAGCAGGTCCCACAGGAGTCCGGGCCAGTCATCACCCTATGCGTGCGGGCTCTGTGCTCAGAACCCCCAGGACTGTGCTCAGACCCACCGGGACAGAACGTTCCGGAGCAGCAGCAGGTCAGAACAGGGGCTCTGGTAGACATCCAGCGTCCAGATCCCAGGATGGAGCTGACTGTGGCCACTGTGCCGGAGCCTCCGAGAGGCACAGCTAATCTGTTGCTGCTGGGAAACAACCACAATGATGGGGTGCTGGGAACAAAACCTCGGTGTCTGGGAGGAGCGTTTCTAAAGCAGTTCCAGTGATAGAACGGAAGCTAATATGCCAGGGGAGGGGGGTTGGTGAACAGAAGACAGGGATGCCAAATGGTGCTTCAGGACGAAGGCCGCGAGGAAACCTTACTGTTCACTGGATGTGCCGGGGTGGGCAGACGGCGAGACAGGCCCCACAGTGTTCAAGGGTCCAGAGACAGGAGGAGCGTGCAGACTGCCCGAGCCAGCAGTGGAGAGAGGCTCGAGTTGATGGGGTGGGCGGGGTGGGGATGGGGGTCTTAGCAGAGAGACAGAGGTCCCTCCTCCGCCGGGGCATTCAGGGACCAGGCTACCAAGCTTCCTGCCTCCCATCCCGCCTGCTGCAGCGAAGAGGCATCTGAAATTGCTGAGCCCCTTTGGCTCAGCTGTCGGCTGGAGCTCGGCAGGAGCCCAGTGGCCACAGGGAGACCAAGAGGTAACCAGACAGTGGGTCAGGCATAGTCAACAGTTGACTATTTGGGCACTTGAGAAACCCCAGAGCTTTCTAAAGTGAAAATGATTAAGACAGATTTGAATGTGGCGATGACGGAGGTATGAATCCATACAGACTCAGCGGGTCAGTTTAAATCTGCCACTAACAGCAAGAAACAAGGCGATTTCTAGATATATACTTGACATTTATGAACTATTTTTTTTTCCTTTAAATGGGCAAATATAAGTAGTGTATCTCGCAAAGAGTTGGACACAGCTTAGTGACTAGAAAACAACAATTGTTATTTTATGAGCATACAGAGCAACGTCATGATTTTAGACTCACAGATTACTGAGTGTATTTATCTATGTGGTTCTTTTCAACCAAAATTAATGTAAATACCATAAAAACGTTGAAGTGAAGATGTGGTTTCTAAAAAGAACTTTTGTGGCAAACATCGCATTTCTTTGAATGACTTTTAGTTTGTTTTAAACAGATATTCCTGTTTTTCTGCCAGTGTGTTTTCCTGGTTTTTTTTTTTTGATCCCTGGACAACTTTGCTCTCACCACACTTATTTTTTTAAATTCTTTTGTAATCGAACACTGTCTTTCCAGTTTGTACCAAAACTATGTGAGAGTTACCTCAACCAGCGAGTCTGAATGCTCAGCAGATGGGCTGCTGTCTGGCGTTCCCTGCAGAACTCATCCAAATCCTGCCCAGATGGTCATGATATTTCCTGAACACGGGCTGAATGGGGGCACAGTGGGCGGATCATCTGTCTCCTAGCCGCCAGCGTCTAGAGAGGAGGAGACTTTCGGTGCAAGGAGGGGAAAGCAGCGCTCTTACCTAAGTTGCTCTCAGTTTGAAGGACGTTCAGTGGAAAAGGATGATCAGAAGAAGATAAGTTTATCTTAGAAGCATAATAATTACTCTATTAATTGGTAACAATTTCCACTCAGCGTGTTTTTAATATACAGAACCCAAAATAAAATTTAAAACTGCAGCTATCAAATATGGAATTTTCCTTGGGAGTTATTCCTTACTGAAGGAATATCTCATCTAGGGATGGAAACTTAAGGTTTGCTTTCTTTTCACAGTGGAATGCTTGGGGTCCACAACCAGGTTGAGAAAGCCACCTCATGGTTTTAGGGGAGCAGAAGGCCAACTCTCCATTCTTAGGAATTTTTAGATGTCGAAATGTACTCTGCAGAAAGAAAGTTAACCATCCAACCTCATGTTGGCCTAGGAAATATAATCGTTAGTGAAAGGATAAAAACAACTCTAAAATCCTATTTTATTGAGCTCTTCTGATGACATAGTTATATAATCACAAAACGGAAAGGTCTTTTTTTGCTACTGATTCTGGCTGCCCTGTCTTAACCACCACCATTTCCGGATACAAAAGAAAAAAAGATCAGCATGAAAGGAATGATGTACACACTGACAGTATTTCTTTCTGTCATCACATTTTGTATGAAATAAACAACTTTTAAATTTTTTATTTATTTTGTTTTTGGCTGTGCTGGGTCTTTGCTGCTGCCTGCCGACTTTCTCTAGTTGTGGCAAGCGGGGTCTGCTCTGTCATTGGGTTTCCCATTGTGGTGGCTTCTCTGGTTGGGGATCACAGGCTCTAGAAGCACGTGGGCTCAGTAGTTGGGGCAGGCTTAGTTGCTCCACAGCATGTGGGAACCTCCCAGACCAGGGTTGGAAGCCGTGTTTCCTGCATTGGCAGGCGGATTCTTTACCACTCAGCCAGCAGGGAGGCCCTAAAATAAACACCTTGTATTTTGACAACCACTTTGGGTGTGTTTATTTTATTTTTAAATTTTAAGTAATCAGTTTCTGTATTTGCTGCTAGCCTGTTATCTCTAAGCAATCTGTGCTGAGCGCCACCATGAGTAGAGGGCTGAGCAACATGGGGTTCCCTGCTCCCCCCTCCTCATCCCCATCTCCTTGCTGAGTGCCAACCTCTCACTGTTAAGTACACCTGTGCCTCCATCATCTGCTGTATCGGTGTTAAACACTGTTTGTTAGCCCCTGGCTGTAAAGATACAGAAGTCAGCACTCTTTTCTATTCCCAGCTCCTTGCTCCTTGTCACTTCGCACCATTGTTAGCAGTACAATTTCTCTGTAGTGGAAATTTATGACCTTACATTCTTACAAACTTGTCCTAGCCACATTTGGTAATGTTTTACAATTCCTTTCTCAGTTGGCTACAGTTTACATTCTAGCTCATAGGAATAGCATCCCCAAGGCTTTGCACACAGAAACGTGTTTGTTAGTTGCCTCTCACTCATGACAATTTAGCTGGATATAAAAGTGCATCCCTGAGGGTGTTACTCTGCTATCTTCTGGTGTCAATTGCTTTGTGAAGAAGTTTGGGGGCAGACTGATTTTTTTCTCTTTATAACTGACTTCATATGCTTATTGGGTTGCTGAGCAAAGATTTGTTCTTAAATTATTTGAAGTCCAGTAAATTTCCAGGAGTCTTTATATTAACAATGCTGTGGAGTGTTCCTTTTTCTTGAGATCCAATGTGACTTTTTAAATCTATAAACTTGTCTTATTTTATTGTAAAGAGTATTCTTGGATTCTATGCCTAAATATTTGTTCTTTTCCACTGGTGTAAATTTCCTTCTCCAGGGCTCCAGTTCTGCATGTGTTGAATCTCTTTTGATTGTCTTCCTTGTTGAACATTTCCTCTTCAATTGCTTTTTAAAGAGAATATTTTGTTATGGCAGATTTCAAACACATTACACATTGTATAATACACTTCTGTGTATCCAACACTTCAATACTCATTAGCATTCTCCCATTCCTGATAATCGATAATTCCACTTACTCCTCACCCTTCACTCAGTTGCTATTACTGTTTTAGTCTTTTATTTACATTTAGATTCATCAAAATGCACAAATCTTGTTATTGTTGTTATTCAGTTGCTAAATTGTATCAGATTCTTTGCAATCCCATGGACTGTAGCATGCCAGGCTTCTCCACCATCTTGCAGAGTTTGCTCTAATTCACGTCCATTGAGTTGGTGATGCTGTCTAACCACCTCATCCTCTGCCACCATCCTCTCCTTTTGCTCTGAATCTTTCCCAGCATCAGGGTCTTTCCCAGTGAGTTGGCTCTTCACATCAGCTGGCCAAAGTATTTGAGCTTCAGCTTCAAAACAGTCCTTCCAAATCTTAGCTGTACAGTTTTTAAATGACATTTTTAGAGCAGTTTCGTTTCATAGCAAAATTGAGTAAAAAATACAGATAGTTCATGTATTGCCTGCCCCCACACATGCATGGCTTCCAGCATCATCGTCTCCCACCAGATGGTACATTTGTTATTGTTGATGACCCTACATTGACACATCATTGCCCAAAGTCCATAGTTTACGTGAGGGTTTGCTCTTGGTGTTGTGCATTCTATTGGTTTTGACAAATGTATAATGACATGTAGCCACTACTATCATATCGTACAGAGTAGTTTATCTGCCCCCAAATCCTCTGTGCTCAATGTTCTCATCCATCCCTCCCTCTAAGCCCTGGCAACCACAGATGTTTTTACTGTCTTCATAGATTGTTGTATGGTTAGAATTATACACTATGTAGCCTCCTCAGATTGGCTTCTTTTATTTAGTAATAATATGCAGTGAGGGTTCCCTTGTGTCTTTTCAGGGTTTGCTAGCTCATTTCTTTTCAGTGCTGAATAATACTCCATTGTCTGAATGGACCACATTTTATTTATCCATCTGTTTACTGAGGGACATCTTGGTGCTTCCAAACCTTGACAGTTGTGAATAAAGCTGCTATAAACATCCACATGCAGGTTTTTGTATGAACGGAAGTTTTAAAGTTCTTTGTTTCAATACCAAGGAGCTTGATTGCTGGATTGTATGGTAAGAGTCTATTCAGTTTCAAGAAACCAACAAGCTGTCTTCCAAAGTGGCTGCACATTCTGCATCCCCCAGCAGTGAATGAGAGTTCCTGTTGCTCCACATCCTCACCAACATTTGGTGGTGTCTGTATTCTAGATTTGGTCATTCTGATAAATGTATAGGGATATCTCATTGTTGTTTTCATTTGCATTACCCTGATGACATAAGATGTGAGGCATCTTTAAATACATTTGTTTATTATATGTATATCTTATTTGGTGGGGTGTTGGTTAAGGTCTTTAGCCTATTTTTAATCAGGCTGTTCATTTTTTTATTCTCAAATTTTAAGTATTTTTTGCATATTGTGTGTAACAGTCCTTTATCTGATATGTGTTTTGCAAATATTTTCTTCCAGTCTTTGGATTGTCTTTTTATTCTCTTGACAGTGTCTTTTGAAGAACAGAAACTTTAATTTTGATGAAGTCCACTAATTCTTTGTTTTGTGGATCATGTCTTTGGTGTTGTATCTAAAAAGTTGTTGACACACCCAAAGCTTCCAGGTTTTCTCCCACCATATCTTCTAGGAGTTCTGTAGTTTCATATTTTACATTTAGGTCTGTGATCCACTGTGAGTCAGTTTTTGTGAAGAGTGTAAGGTCTGTGTCTAGACTGATTTTTTTCATAATATCCAGTTGTTCCAGCACCATTTCAGTTGCTAAGTCGTGTCTGACTCTTTCCTCACCTCTCTGCTGTCCTCTCAGGGTCCATTTCATGCACTGCTGCACGCCAGGCTTCCCTGTCATTTTGTCAAATCCTTTTTTGCATCTATTGACATAATCATGTGGTTTTGCTTCCTTACCCTGTTGGTGTGGGAGATTACATTAATTGATTTTAGAATACTGAACTGGCTGCTTTGGATCACCACCCAGCACTGTCACAGACTTGCCTTCATGAACTACTCAGCATTTACAATTGTCACCTACAAAGGACAAGAGGATGATCTGATTAGGAGCCATGACTGGAAGCAGAGCATGTTACAGCTCATTCTTTTCTTCACAAGGAGATCACAACAGAAAGATTTTTAAATATTATGACAAAACCAGCAGGGGAAAAATTCACCCTAGCCTGATATTTCAGAGAAGAATCATATTCCCTGATCAAATTTTTATAACTCCACATTAAAATTTCTTCAGATGCAAGTAAGTAGTTCACATTCTATTTCTAATGATGAAATAGTTTACTGATTTATACTTAGACTGACAAATAAATCATCTTTATGCAAATAACGGGAAAGGCCTTCCTGTAGCTGTCCTGTGGGCATGAGTAGGTTTCCCTCAGCTCCAGCCTGTCCACTAGGGGTGTGGTCTTCCTGGGGAGGCCACGAGGGGAATGATGATGACCTGGCCTAGTGGCCTTGGGCGCTCTGTTGAAATGGATAAATTTTGTCCTGTTATTTTCCACTTTCCTTTGCCTGATTGCTAAATTCACTAAAAAAGAAAAAAGAAAAAAAAAATCCAAAGTTGACTATTTTCACTAGCAGCGTCACCGTGTTTATTCCAAGTCCTGGATCTGCAGGTCACGTCCCAGCCTCTGCCTACCCCTAGCCTCGCTGACTCTGGGCCGCACGAACCTGCCACCCTGGGCAGCGTCCCACCTCTCTTCCGTCCTCCCCGAGTTTCACCTCCTCTCTAAGCAAAGAGACAACATCTCCTCAGACAATCCCAGCTTGGCTTTGTGTGTGGGGATGCAGAGGAGCAGTCTGGGCTTGGCTTCGTGTCGAAGCGCCACCTGCCTCAGGCCGCTCCTCGGCTACGGGGTGGACTGTGTACTCCAGGCGAGACGCAGTCCCTGGAATCTTAACCAGGTTGAGAGAGAGGAGCATTTAAGTAGGCAATTTTACATCAGCTGCTACATCAGCTTCACAGGCATCACACGGCGGTATAGTTGCACCAACACGGTGCCTCCCAGACACTTACATACGAAGCGTGGACAGGCCATGAGCTGCTGATGGTTTTCTTTAGGCCAGAATGAAGCCTGTGAACGCAGCAATGTGTCTAAATGGTGCTGAGACACCTCACCCTATTGGGCTGCTGGTTAAACAGCTCAGATGGAGTCGGCAGGATGGGGGCTGAGAGAAGGAGACGGTTCAGAGGGAAAAGCACAGCCAAGTGGCCTGTGAACTAGGTGTTCTAGGGATTTACTTCCCTAGTGGTCCAGAGGTTGAGCCTCAGCACCATCAATGCAGAGGGTGAGGGTTCGATTCCTGGCTGGGGAGTTTTGTCTCACATGCCAAGTGGTACAGCTGAAAGGTTTTTTTTTAAAAGAGCAAGGTGTCCTGGCAAACCCAGATCCAACAGTGTGTTAAACACGGCACATGCACAGCAGGTGAACTCCTTCTTGAACACTCAGATTCTCACCTGATTCTTAAAAGCGGGGGCATTCCTACTCGCTTTGTCATGTCATGTGTATTTTATAGACCCGCTGAAATGATTTATCTAACATTTTTATGTATGTACAGTGCTGAACAAATGTATGGTCAAATTTATGATTATCATTATTTCATGTAGTCACCATATGTTTATTATGAAATGTCAACCCTTGAAAAAAAAGGATGATTTGTGTTTAAAAGGAAATAGAGTCAATAATAAACCCCTACTGTGTGTGTTAATGCATAGAAAAGAATGTTGCTTGTATTGTCACCTTTATTCTATGTTATTATGGTTTGAAAACGTGTTTCTGTTCATGCCCTTGTGACCTTGGGAAATAAACAAAAGCGGTTGCCCACCAGCCCTCCTGGGCTTGGCCACCGCCCATGCCCGGGTAACAAGTTGTCCCCAAGACAGTCCCTCGGGGCTGGGAGAGACAGGGGCCAGCATCTTGGAAGGGCCAAGGCCTGGCTGAATTCTCCTCATTTCTCTTCCCTTAAGTGGATGTTGAGAAAAAGGCAAGAGAAGGGTGTGAAGGTGAAGGTGGAGGTCCCAGGTCATTCCCCCACCATCACAGAGGACCTTCCACACCACTAGAAAGGAGGCCAAGCAGCTCCCCTTGCCCCCCACCCTGAGCCTCCGAGCACAAACAGCTCTGAACTTTGGTGAGGTTCCCAACTCACCGAGGCCAAGTGATTTTTCACTTATAATTTTGTTAGTTTTTCTTTTTCTTCCCAGAATCACCCAGGGACAGGGGGGACTCTCAGCAGCCAGACAAAGCAAACATTTCAGCTCTTGAGTCTCAGCTGTGTTGCATTTATCTGTGGTCTACGTAGCAAAACCCTTGAAGATGCCTTTAAAGTGGCAAGAAAGGAATTCATCACCGTATGTAAATTGTAAAACGAATGAAACTAATTTAGTTAAACTGTAAAATGTGAATTTAGACAGAAAACTTCAGGCTGAAAGTAAACATTTGTAGAGTCTTAAAATAACAGGCACTGTGGTGAGGCTGATCCACCTTAATCACCACTTCCACGTCCATAAATAGAGAGGCTTCTGTGCTGGGCGCAAGGCACGAAGGCCCAGCTCCCGCTCCCTGTGGCTTCCACATAAAAACAGAAGTCAGGGAACCCTCCTCCAGGCTCCACCAATGGCCATCGGTGCCAAGAGCATCAGCCGACATGAGTACCCATGCGGGCCGTGCACATAGAGGTCCTCACCCTTGCTGCATTTAATGGCGGGCTTCCCTGGTGGCTTAGGCAGTAAGGAATCTGCCTGCAATGAGGGAGACCTGGGTTCGGTTCCTGGGTTGGGAAGATCCCCTGGAGAAGGGCATGGCAACCCACTCCAGTGTTCTTGCCTGGAGAATCCCATGGACAGAGGAGCCTGGCAGGGTACAGTCCATGGGGTCGCAAAGAGTCAGACATGACTGAACGACTAAACACAGCATGTTTAATGGCAGGGACTTTTTTCCATAGTAAAATCTTATCCCATTATATAAATCAGATAGAAAAGAGCTTCTCAGGTCAACTGCCCCCACCATCTGCAGGCCCCTGGTTTGTCTGTCCCCTCTGGATCCCAGGGTGGCCCCAGAGTCCTGGCATCTTGGGATGCAGCCACAGCTACTTCCTGGTGAAGGCTGAGGGCCCCCAGCTCTCCTGTGAACCAATGGTGTATTTCAGACACTGTTCCTAAACTTCTACTTGTCAATGAAATGCCAATGCAATTCCAATTAGTTTGGTTCTCTCCATTTATTTTTTTCAAATCATAAGTATAAGCCAAAATGGCAATTTGAAAACTGATAAAAATGATGGTAAATACTCAAACCATGAAATCAAAGTACAGAAAAGCCTTCTGGCTCCTTCTGTATCCCTGCTGCCCTTTCCGGGAGGCAAGCATGGGCTGGCTCTGCTCCTTCCTCCAGGGGTGGCCAATTCACCCAAGTGAGAGCTTTACACTCGAGTTCTTTAAACAACAACAACAATTCCACTTTTAGTATAGATAATACATTTACAGAGTTCAAAATAAAGGAGACTGGGCAGTGCCAGGATTGGAATCCTATGGTCTTCCAGGGACGGCACAGGCTGATCACTCTGCCCATGGTGTTGCCAGGCTTTGCCTGAACCATGAACCAGGACATCTGAGCGACCCTTGGACAGAAAGAGCGTCCCCTGTTCCATGTTTGTGGTGCATCTGTAGGAAAACTCCTGGACGAGGACTCGTGAGTCCATGGGTCTGTGTGCAGAATGACAGTGGTGTGACAGGCCCCCTCTCAAGGCTGCAGCCCAGTACCAATAAGCAGGGGCCCTGTCCAGTCTAATCTGTCAAATGGGGCCCCAGGCAGAGCCAAGGGCACTTTCTTATGGGCTTAGAACTCTCACTTTCTATGTGTGCCGACTCTCTGATGTTTTCTTTCTCACTTTTCGTATTGTTAGTCTTTTTCTTCTTGACTCCTAGGAGCTCTTTATATATTACAGCCCTTAAGACAAAGTGCACTCCCCACTGTGCCTTTTGACTTTGGTTACAACAGCTCAGGTCAGGTAGAAGTTGTTTCCTTTTTATGCAGTCAATTCTGTCAGCTGTTCACAGTTTCTGGGTTTTGTGTCACGATTTTAAAAGCCTTTTCCTTTCTGAAGTTTTAAAGGATTCTTCCATCAAAAGCAACTTTTAAGATTTTGTTTTTTAATTATTAATATTCAAGCCAACTGGAGTGTACCCTGCTGGACAGGATAATGTATAAATGTCACTAACTTTGCTTTTAGGTAGCTACCTGGTGTCCCCAGCCTCCTACTAATTTCCTCATGGATGTGGGTCTCAGTCTTGGCACAGACCACGCCCCTGTGTGCATGGGGTGGGGGCGTCTCCCTCTGCACCTTCTATTCAGTTACACCAACTTATGCTACTTTACACACTGAGGCTCCATAACTTGCTTTTGTTTGCTTGTTTGGTTGGTTGGTTGGTTTTTGGCAGAGAGAAGGGATTTACCATCTAACAGTGAAATAAATTACTGTCAGGCCAAATGTCTGTTCTGAGTTTTTTTTCAATTTTAATTTTACTTCTCCTTTTGTTAAAAAGTTTGCCTTCTGCAGGTGAGTTTCTGGCGTTCTTTTTCCCAAGCCAGACAGAGGCCTTGCTCCATCCTTCCGCCAGCCGGGGCCTGGAGTTGCACGCTCCCTTGGCACCACGGTTGAGTGTGCTGAGAAGGAACGGGGTCCCGTGGACTAGCAGTGCCACCAGGGTGGAAGGGCAGGTGGCAGCCCTCAGCCCTCACATCCTCCGCCGCCCTCACTGCCCCACATCGGCTTCTCGCACAGCCGGATGTCCGCTTTCTCAGCATGCTGTGTTTGTCCTGGAGTTTCTGATCGCCTTCCTTCTTCTTGATGATGGAGTTATGTGTCCACCACAGCTCATCTGCTGCTAATGATTCTGCTGCTGAAATGACTCCACCGGGGGCTCTGACCCTGTCTGACTTGGACAGTGCCGTCTGGACCTGGGCCATGTCCTCACTTGTTCTCTCTGCATTCTTGGGCAAGGAGAGGTGGGCGGGACACTTTCCCTCAGTCCCACGTCTTCCTCTTCCTTCCAAGCCTTGTCTCAG
Source organism: Odocoileus virginianus (assembly GCF_023699985.2). Taxonomy (NCBI): domain Eukaryota; kingdom Metazoa; phylum Chordata; class Mammalia; order Artiodactyla; family Cervidae; genus Odocoileus; species Odocoileus virginianus. Next base: position 82,606,814 of record NC_069677.1, on the reverse strand, counting down.
GGTGGATGGGAAGTGCATGTTCTAAGCTCCTGCAGATCCGAACATGGCTCGCTTCTCCATCAGCCTTGATGGACTACTTGGCTGGATATAGAATCCCAGATTCCAAATCACTGTTGATAAGCTCCAGGGCCCTACATGGAAATCTAATACCCATGATGCTGAATTCATGTGCTTCTGTTCCCTCACAGGGAGCTCTGTCTTCCTCTGGCTGAGTTTGTAGAAACTTCTCTCTGCACTGGCGTTCCCAAATCTCAGCAGGTGCATCAGGGCTGATGTTCTGTCCTTCCTCCAGTCAGCATGTTGTGGCCTTTCAGTCTGATTGACTTTCTTCAACTCTGGGAACTTTTCTTCTATTAATTCTTCTAGTATTTCCTCCCCCAGTTTTCTGCTTTCTCATTCTGAAAATCCTATCAGGTGGTTTTTGGAGCATCTGGATTAAACTGCCATACTTAATTTGTCCCAAATTCATCCACATCTTTGTCTACAGTCTCTGCCTTTTAGAGACTTTCCTCCTTTCTCTTCCAGCCCTCCACTGAATTTTTATTTTGGAAATTACATTTCAAATTTCAAGAACTCTGGCTTATTCTCCAGCTGTTTCTTTTTTTGTTTTCTTCAGAGAACCCTGTTCTTGCTGTGGGTGTGGTGTCACCATGAGCCCGTTCCAACAGTAACTATGGTTTCCAAAGGTTTCTTCCAGCTCTGAAACATTTAGTATCTATGAGAACCTGGGCTGCATTCCCACCATGGCGCCTGAGGGGCGATTTGGAACCGCTGAGAAGACTGAGCATGTTTAACTCTGGCTCTGCCTGTGAGTAGCTTCAAGCACTCTCTGCACCCACCCTCCGGGCTCAGTGCTCAGTCAAATCCATATCTGCGGACCCATGGACTGTAAGCCCTCCAGGTTCCTCTGTCCACTGGAGTTCCCAGGCAAGAATACTAGAGTGGATAGCCATACCCTTCTCCAGGAGAACTTCCCGACCAACCCAAGGATTGAGCCCAAGTTTCTTGCATCTCCTGCTGCACTGGCAGATGCGTTCTTTACCACTAACATCACTGGGTGTCAGTTTACCCCCTAAACCCCAAGGGGCTAAAGTAGGTTGTTCTTTTACAATTCCATTCCAAAGATGTGTACTGAGACCCCTCGTGTGCCCACCTCTGTGCTGACACCTCACAGAGAAGGGCCGGGAGCTGATGTCCAGGGCTGCTGGGGGAGGGCTGTTGTCAGGGGCAGTTGCTAGGGGTGCTGGTCGAGGAGCTGAGCCCTCCGGGTCAGGCCATGTCTCCTCCCTTGGTCGTTTCTCCCCTGTGCTCCTGTCACAGTTGCAGGCCATGCCAGCCGTCCTGTAACTCAGGCCCAATTCCTTGGGGTCCTTCTCAGCCCCTCTCTTCCTCTCATACTGCATCTAATCTCGCAAACCTTTCCACCTCTACCTTCAGAGCACCCCAGGACCCATGTCCCTCATGGCCATCCTGGGTGGGGTCGTTTCCCTCCTGCGCCCCTGTGAGGCCCCCCACCTCCTGCCTCTCTTGGGCCTATGCTCCTCACAGCAGGGGACATGGTGGCCATGACCTCCATCCTCTGTCCCTGGGGCCTGCCCTGCCATGCTCTCCTGGCCAGATGTGCCCACCTGGAAGGGGGCCCAGGTCGGGTTTTCATGTGGACGAAGAGCAGAGTTACACTTGATATAAGGAAGGGGTGTTCATTCTGCTTAAATTTTTGAAAAGGAACAATGGAAGGTAAGCCAAACGCCATGAGTAAATGCTTGCCTGATTGGTAAGGAAGGGAAGGGGTGGAGGTGAGGTTTCTAGAATGTGCTTGGTCATAGAGGTTTGACTGGGGGACTGTGTGGTTGTCTTCTATAATTTTTTGAAGAAATTAAAAGTAAAACCAACCCCTAAAAAAATATTTTTAAAGCTGGAAATGAATTTGTGGTTAATAAATGACTTCGAAATGTATTATTTCAAGAGATTTTTAAAATTTATTTATTTTTAGTGGAAAGATAATTGCTCTATAGTATTGCATGGGTTTCTACCCTATTTCAAGAGATTTTAAAATGCAGTGTTTTGAGTGCACTTCCCCAGCAGGACATATTCTCGGGACTCACAGAATCACACAGAAGTCTTAACCAGCATCCGGTCCCCTTATGGTTGGGAGTATTATTAGTGCTGTTTTCTTGAAACTATTTAAATAAACTGTAGGAATAAGCAAACAAGGAATTAAGTTACTGCTGGTAACAGCCAGAACTTTCTTATACAAGACAAGGGAGATTTTCAGTGTAAAGCCTGTGTAAAGCCAATGGAGTAAAGTAAAAGCTTGTTAATAATAAACTTGAACAAATAGTAAGGGCTCCTGCTTTCTCTCCTCTTAGAAACGTGTGTATTTCCTAAATCTGTCAGCTGGAGAAGATTGGAAACAATGGCACCGTAGCAGCAACAAGCATGTGCATGCTCCATCACTAAGTCATGTCTGACTCTTTGTGACCCCATGGGCTGCAGCCCGCTGGGCTTCCCTGTCCATGAGATTTCCCAGGCAAGAATCCCGGAGTGGGCTGCCATTTCCCTCTCCAGGGATCTTCCTGACCCAGGGATCGAACCCACACTTCCTGAATTGCAGGTGGATTCTTTACTACTGAGCCGGCAGGGAAGCTCAGCAATGAGCACACCCAACACCAAACTGTGGTCTCTGGGACCGTTTCTCACTCTGAGGAGCCAGGACTGGGAGAAATGGCCGTTTCAGGTCTGGACCACAGGGCATAGGGTGAGCCTGGGGAGAGGGGGGAAGGACTTGGGCAGACCTGAAGAGCAGCATGTGCCACAGAGGGACGTTCACCCCACGACTGGCAGATGGGCTGAGAGCAGACCAGGCTCATCCCACCGTGATCCTGGGAAGGGAGGGGATGCGTCCTAGACCCTTCAGGAGCAAGGCTGGCAACAAGGATACACAGAAATGCTGTTTTCAAACTTACTTCAGACATTTAAAAATCAGCTTTCAAAATTATGAAAAGTGATGGAAAATGTGAGAAACCCAGGGAAGTAAGAAGAAGACGGGGAGCCTCCCAAACCCAAACCTAGTCTCACTCCCAAAGCCCCAGCTGGCTCTCAGAGCTCCACGGGACTGAGGTGGGCCGCTGACTCTGGGCCCCAGGGCTAGAGTCCCCCGCCAACTGGCCCACATCCTGCAAGTGTGAGAACGCAGGTCTGAGGCCTCCAGACCACCGCGTCCAGGGGCATCGGCCCCGCTGCCCCTGCCTCTTCTGCAGCAGCCGAAGGCTCTGGCGAATCCCTCGAACCCTCTGCAGTGTGGTCGGAGCTCAGGTGGCCGCAGCCTGCCCTGCGGAGCTGCCAGAGGCTCCGCACACATTCAGTGTATTGGCATTTGTGAGGCTCTGCCACGTGTGGGGACGCAGGGACGAGTGTGTGACCTCCCGGCAGGGCTGTGGTCCCTGAACCAGGACCTGGAGTCACGGAGAGGCTGTGGTCTCTGCAGGCCAGGAAGCCCATCCCACCCCCCACCCCCTTGCCCCCTGGTGACCTGTGCCTCCCCCCCTGCTCTCCCGGGCTCTGTCTGGTCGGCTGCTCCCAGGGAGCCCCGCGGGACACACATTCCACTTCCTGTTGGAAAAGCCTTCGCCTTCCATTTTAAAAATCCCTGCAAAATGGAAAAAATGAAGCTGAGAGACAAGCACTCAGAGACTCGGGGACTCAATTCAGGACATGAAGGAGATGCACTGGGTCCAAACTCACAGAGCGCTGCCCCTCCCCGACCATGAGGCGCCGAGGAGGGAAGACCAGCTGCCTCCAGCCCTTTTTGTCTTGGGGAACCAGAGTATCCCCATGCGGGCCCTGTTATGTCCAGCTGTCCAGCCTGGCCTGAGGAGCGGTGTCAGGGGGCATCATCTCCACCATCTCAACCTCACTGGGCAGTTCCTGTCTCAGGGGGCTGGGGGCCAGCGTGTGTGAGCTCACTCAGGACAGTCACTGAAACGAACCTCAAACTTGGGGCTCCACATCCAGACCAAGTCTCCCCCACAGGCTCTGCTTCCAGTGGCAGAGTCTGAAGTGTGGATCCTGAGGCTGGAGTGAATGGAGACTGCCTGGGCCCCTCTGATGGGGGTTGGGGAGCAGCTGAGGGCAGGGGCCTGGGTGTGACTCCAGAACACCTTGGTCCCAGCTTAGGGGCCGTTCAGTACAGCAGGACCCCCGGCACTGCTACAGAAGCCCCCCACCCAGGGTTATAGCTCCAGGGCTGCCAGGAGCCCATGGGCTGTGTACTAAGCTCACAGCACAAGCGAGGCGGTTTCCTGGGCCTGTAACCCATGGGGTGGGGGTGAGGGGTCGTGACTCAGAGAGGCCCCTCCTGGGGAAATCTGTCCCCTGGACTGGGAACCCACTCCAGCACCTCCTGGACAACAGGTTTGCTTTCTGATTCACCAGTTCTTCCCAGCTGATGGCATGGACTTGGTGCACACGAGGTGGGGAAACCTTGGGCAGAAGCCTCCCCAGAAACAGGGTACACACAGCCTGCTGTCTCCAGTGTGGAGCTGAGACCCTCCCTTTCTGACGGGAAGGTTCCAGGATTGGCGTGGGTTAGGGGACATAGTTCTCATCCTAAAGTTGGCCCATCTTAAACAACCCAAATAATATCAAGTGTCGCATTCCTGAAGCTAAAAATAAAAGTGCAACCCAACATTTCCTAAGACACAAATGTCCTGGCCAAGAACTTTTCGTGGCTGCAAATCCCACTGCAAAGCAAGGCTCAGACAGGAAAATAAATCACCGTGCTCCCAAACAGACGTGCGGGAACGGCCCTTTGCCGCCACAACGACCGGCCATCAACCCTGCCTCTCCCCTGCACACGCATTTCCGCCAGCAAAGGGAGCCCTCTCTGGCTTGGGCCTCAGGCAGCAAGTCCGAGTGCCCCTCACACAATGGGGCTTCGGCAGGTGCCCTGGGCCCTGGAACATGCATGTCCCTACACACGGGGTGACGGCATCTGCAAACCTCCTGGTAGAAGCATGAAAAATAGCTGGGGCTCCATGTTCACAGTGGGGATGTGAGCCCAGTCTGCAGTTCCGTTCCCTGCACTCTCTCACCGGCTCTTATTGAACTCACCCGCAGGGTGCTTTCCTGGCTGTTCAGTGGTTAGAACTCCAAGTTTCCACTGCAGGGGCCTGGGTTCCTTCCTTGGTAGGGTAAGCCTCCAGCCCTTTTTATCTGGGGGAACGAGAGTATCCCCATGCAGGCCCTGTCATGTCCAGCTGTCCAGCCTGGCCTGAGGAACGGTGTCAGGGGGCATCATCTCCACCATCTCAACCTCACTGGGCAGTTTCCATCTCAGTGGGCTGGGGGCCGGCATGCGGGAGCTCACTCAGGGCAGTCACTGAAACGACTGTCCTAGGGTGCAAGCCGAACACGGTCCCTGGTGAGAGCAGGAAGTGCCTGCCCATGGGAGAAATGACTCAGAGTTTCTAGAATACATACACAGCCCTGAGTGATAGAGGGAGGGTGACCACCCCATCTCGCTCATAGCGGGTCAGAGGAGGCCCCCAGGGTTATCGACCGGTAAGGCATCCCCAGGGGAAGTCACCCCCAGAGAGGCCAGGCTCCATCCTGACCACCAGGCTCAGACACAGGATCTCCTGGGAAGCTCCTGCCCTCACCCTGGGGCTGGATTGATGGAAAGCAGGGTGGGCGGGGGTGGTCCCCCCAGGTGGCAGGGCCATTTGACCACAGGGCTGAAGAATCTGATATCTCAGCTCCCCAGACAGACACTACTCTGCTCGAGCCAGCCCCTCCAGGAAGGGAGGGGGCAAGGGGGCACTCCCCCACTCCTCCCACCAAGTCCTTTGACCCAGACCCTCTAGGAAGTGGGCGCTAGACTCAGATAGCCCACCTGTGCACCCAACTCATCTCAAAGGGATCTTGTGCCCAGACCATGGGCAGGAATCGCTCTGAGAGTAGGCTAGGGTCTTGGAGAGAGTGGTGGGCTTGTTGACTCTGAAAGCAAAGGGCAACTTGCCCCACACCCCTAGAAAAACAAACATAGGAATTCAAAGAGAAGTTCAGAAATCCTCCCAGGACTGAAAAGACAGGGGTAGAGATGAATGTGACCAGGGTAGCCGAGAGTCCTGGAGACAGAGTCAGGCTGGGGGCACACAGCTGACGTGGGGACAGAGGAAAAACAGACCCAGGGAAAGGCCTTCCCCCTGAGTCACACAGATTCACGTCTTCAGATGGGAAGGGCTCGTGAGAACAGCAAAGTTGATGATTAAATATGAGAGAGAGAGGAGGACAAGTATCAACCCCGAGATGAACTTCTTGTGGGAGAGAGGAGCCGAAGGGCTGGCCAAAATCCCTCCCCAGCAAGGAGGGAGGTTCTGGAGAAGAGCCCCTCAAACCCACCAGCAGCTCCTTACTAGGACTGGGGTGAACTCTGTCTCCCCAGCCTGAAGTTACATTCCAACCGTGTTCATTAAACATTGCTCGAGAGAAATTTCGGATTCTTAGAAAATCAGACATGTCCCAGCAGCGTTATAGTTCTGGTCTTGAGTCATGTGAAATTCCTTGCCACTGCACCATCTCAGGCCGCTTTCCTAGTTCTGTTCTAACGCTGCCGTGGTCTCAGCCGTGCGGGTACACATCTAGGTATGACGCTCACCTGGGTGAGCATGGGCGTGTTCTAACCTTCTGAGGGGTGCAGGTGAAACCGTGAGAATTCTCCATAGGTCAGGATCTTCTGTGCAGCCCCAGCTCAGAGCTCCACGGAGCAGTGTGGGGAGTGTCTCCTGAAAGGCATGGGGGAGGAGAGGCCCTGGATGCAGAGCATCCTGCAGGCTTCCCAGACCAGAGGGAGCGGCCTGGGAGGCGACAGATGTCCCTAGGCAGGGACCTAGAACCTGCAGCCAGGCCCGTCCCTGCAGCTCAAGGAACCCGGAACCCCCACGGCACACAGGGGAGTGGGTACAGCAACCCTGAGGGTAAAGGACTGTGTCACAAGCAGGGTGGAATAGGGGCTCCAGGAGGTGGAAAGTGCCCTGGGAGGGGACGAACATGGTGGAGTCTCCCCCCAGGTAAGGCCAGTGACCAGAGCCATTGCCAACACTTCTGTGGGTCCCGAACCGGGACAGGGAGGCGGAGACTGGCAGGGTGCTGGCTAGGACTGGCCTAAGATGGTCACTTTTCCTCTCTCGTTCCCCTCAGGCCTGGGCCAGGGTCCCTGCCCCCAAGTTTGGGCTTCTAGGGACACCCTCCTCCACAGCCACTGCTGAGGGGCATGTGTGAATCCAGGGTCCCCTCTTGGACTTGCTGACAGCTGACCTCTGACCCTGCTGAGCCACTACCCGGAGGCAGGACCCAGATCTCTGAGCCGGGATGAGAATTCCCCAAGAACCTGGCACTTTGGTCCTTTCTTTCAGACTTTAGCTTTCTTATTATTGTTGTTCAGTTGCTCAGTCATGTCTAACACTGCGATCCCATGGGATGCAGCACGCCAGGCTTCCCTGTCCATCACCAACTCCCAGGGCTTGCTCAAACTCATGTCCATCGAGTCGGTGATGCCATCCAACCATCTCATCCTCTGTCGTCCTTTTCTCCTCCTGCCTTCAATCTTTCCCAGGATCAGGGTCTTTTCCAAGGAGTCAGTTCTTCACATCAAGTGGTCAAAGTATTGGAGCTTCAGCTTCAGCATCAGTCATTCCAATGAATATTCAGAGTTGATTTCCTTTAGACTTCAGGTTAGGGTTTTTAATTTCTCCTGGGGGCTTCCAGAAGGGGGTTCAGAGGCACATGAGAAGCATGTCCTGGGGAGGTGTTTCAGGTGGCATCTGTCATCTCAGCACCGCCCCCTCCCGAAGAGGTTGTGTGCACCTCACTGGGGACGGGAGGCTGAGGACACAAGGTGGCCTCGGAGGAGCCCCGAGGGAGGGGGACATGGGGCTGTCCTGCGGGAGCAGGTGCCTGGCTGACCCCAGGCCTCAAGGGCAAACAGCCATGTGGCTGGGGGTGCGGTGGAGGGGGGCATGGAGCTCTCTCCAGAAGCTCCTTCTCTGCAGCAGAGCATCTGGGGGGTGCGCCCCGGCCCCTCTGGAGGGGGAGCCCTGGAGGGGACATGGAGCCTGGGTGGCTGGGACAGGAAACCCACCCGCTCTCAGCCCTGCTGCGTGTCTGCTGAGACTCCGCAGTCCCAGGCCTTCCTTTCATCTATCAGCTCTCTGCACCTTGTCTGCAACTGCCCAGACCCCGGGGTGCGGGAGGAGGTGAGACTTCGCGGGCCTGACAGGCTGGGTGACACCCAGGACTCGGGTCACACTTGTGCCGGAGTCTGGGGGACACCAGCCATCCCCTACTCCAGCTGTTTCGTTTGCAGGAACTCTGCGTGTTTAGGGGCTGAGCCCAGAGGAGCCCTTCCTCAGCCACCAGGCACCCCACTGGCTGCCCTCACAGCCTTGCCCAGGGTACCCAGGCCTGCCCTCCCCAGGACAGACGCGGGCCCACCAGTCACAAGGTAGCTGGCACAGCGCATGAGGCTGTGGCTGTGGCTCCCACCCCGGGGGGTCTGTGGAGGGGAGTACTGGTGTCCCCCTGAGTACAGGCCCCAGTGTCTAAGCACCAACCTGCCCTCTTTTGGACTGGCCTCTTCTCACGATGGTGATGGACAAATGCCCTGCAGCCAGAACCGGAGCAGGAAGCCTATGTACGTGCCCACACCAGTGGCCATCAGATGCCGGGTGAGCAGAAGGGGCAGATGGGCTGAGGGCTGTGCAGAGATTTAATTTCTCCTGACTCCCGAGCTGGGAGCTCGGCCTCAGAGTATCTTTTCGGCTATAAATACACATGTGAGTCAGAAGAGAGGCCGCTGCCAGCTGGGCAGCCGGTTTCCCCCAGGAGCAGGTCCATGCAGCCCGAGTGAGGGTCCGAGCGCTCTCACCTCCCGCCGGCCCCGCCGCAGCCTGCTTTCCAGACCAACACGAAGATGGATGGAACATGGTTAGCACAGGGAAGCCTCCTGTTTCTCTGAACTGGGGCTGAGGGCACTGTCTGGGGGCGGGCGGGTGGGGGTCAGGTGTCTGCCTCCCCTCGCCCACTTTCTTTCCTCCAATCATAAGTTCTTCCAGGGAAAACCGATGGAATCCTAATGCATCTCAGAATAACATGGAAGTGCGGGCGGTCCATTTCAGGGCAGGCCCGGAGCCAAGACCCCCCGAGCAGGGCCTGGTGAGCTGGCTCTGGCCGCACCCACTTCATCCCACCAGGTCCTCCTTCCTCCCAGCTCTAGAACACATGGAGTCCCCAGATGTCCAGGAACAGGGACTGGGTCCAGGGAGACCCTGATGCCTGACCTCTGACCCCTGACATCTGAGGCAGCTGATTGATGAGAGGTGGGTGGGCCTGGTTTTTAGTTCCCACAGCCTCAGGGTCTCAGGGCAGCAGGGACCTCAGCTCTCACATGGCTTCTTAACACCTGGAGCACACTGAGGAGCCCCAACTGTGGGCCCATGTCAGTGGGGTTCAGAGAAACATCTGTTATCCTGTCCCCCACCTCCCTGGGCGCCCTCAGGGACACAGCCCCAGTCCGGCCCCTGCAAGTGCGCCTGCCTAGATGGGACCCTGACTCCTAGACAGGGTTTTAAATACAGCAGGGATGTGTTAACACTTCCTTACACCTTGTAGGCTTACCATGGGGGGCTCAGAAGGACAGAGATAATGCAAAGACAAAATACAGGCTGCTGACTGCACTGTGACTCCTCCTGCCAAGATTCTTGCAGGTTTCCCGTGTTTTCTACCTCAAACAGCATCATTTACGATCTGAAAAGGAGCACACCCATCTCCCACCGCACCCCGTCGCCTCTGCCGGCTCCTTGCCTCCGGACACGGCCATTTCCTCTCAGAGAGCACTGGCTCCTCCAGCCCCAAGCCTCCCTCTCCACTCCAGATGATGACCCCGGAGCCTGTTGGAGTGGATGCTGCCCCCCAGACCCCCAGATGATGGCCCCGCTGCCCCCAGGGTGCTGCTCAGAAATGCATCCCCCACCCCGGCCCAGACAGGATCCCAGCGGTTCATGCACTCGCTCGCACCTGAGACCAACCGGTGTTTGAAGTATCAAAGCTCCAAAAACCGTGAACTGTTACAGGAATCGGGTGAACGTCTGGGGAGGGGTGGGGACACCTGCAGTGTCTGGGGCACCCTGGGTGATACCACAGCAGCTTTGCTCCTTTCTGACCCTAAAGTTGTACAGGGCACACACGTGTTTACTCATGATGCTACCACGCTTCATGCACTGAACTGGAAAGTGTGTTTTATTTGTACGCTGATTGCAATTTTACCCGCTTTACGCTCTTTGCTCATTTAAACTGTGTCAAATGGGGCTAGGGCTGCCAAAGCTGCAGAAAGCCACCCTTGGTTAGTTTTTGCCCATTTTTGAGGAAGATGAGACGAAGAGGCAGAGCTGTTTTTGGAGGCGGGAGGCCCCGTGGGTGAAGCCAGGCTGGGGCCCCAGCAGCCTTGTGGGAACAGGCGACTCCAGCCAAGACGGGGTCAGGAGGGTAAGGGGACCAGACGGCCGTGCAGGGGAGCTGCTCGTTAAACTCAAGCTTGGGTGCGGGAATCTGGGCCTGCCTGCTGCGGGCCGCGGGGAGGGACCTGCCGTCCCAGAAGGCACTGAATGCCATCTTTGTCTGGGGCCCCCTCATTAGTGCTGCTTTCTGAGCTGTCGCACACGGCGCTCTGCCCTTCTGGGTCTCCTTACACCCAAGGGGACAGAGGGAGGCCGGAGCTCCCCTCCCGTACACACCCTCCACTCAGGGGAGAGGGGAGAAGGAGCGAGAGCGTGGTGAATCCAGGGAGCTTATGTTGGGGTCACACTTGATGACGCCTGTTCTTGGGGACGAGAGTTGTGTGCCCACTACCACCACCACCCCCCCTCCGCCCCAGCAGGGACAAAATGCAACCTGGCTTTAATCAGTGCCAGGGCAGGCAGGATGTCACGACATTATTTATGCTGGTCGGCCGTGGACCCTGTTCTCAATATGAAGTCCTCTCGCCCCCTAAACACCCAGTGCCCCCGAGCTGCCCTTGGGTGATGTCAGGGCCAAATCCTCCAGACTCTGAACTGGCCAGGGGACCAAGCTCCCTGAGGCTGAGGGTCACAGATGAGGTCATCTGCCATGGTGGGCTCTAATGGAAGGTGGGTGTGGGATGCAGAGGGGCCACAGGGCCTGCCCGAAGAAGACAGTGCCCGAGGGCTGCAGGCTTGTTTAATATCCTGTCCCACATGGGGGTGGGGCAGCCGGCTGCAGACTGCAGTGGAAGCACTTCTGCTCTCTCCCTCCCAGAACCCCTCCACTCCCAGGGCACATTGCCCGGTGATCACTCTGGCCCCACTCTTGACAGATGCCCACCCACCCCACCCATCCTCCTGGCTACTCTGTTCTTATTGGGAACCTGCAAGGTTGCATGTCTAGGCTCTCCTGTCACAGAGGCCTTCCCTGGTGACCCTACAGTGAAGACAGAGGAGTCCACGATAAGGCAACGAAAACCAGGGTCCTGCCGTCCCCAGACCCCACACTTCCACTTGCACCCCCAGGTCCCCTCTGTTCAGCTGCAGGCCCTGCAGCCCCCACAGCCCCTCCGCGTCCACTGCTAAATGCAGCCCCAGTGCTCCAGCCAGTCCTTCATCTGGCAAGCATTCTAAACATTCCTGAGTGTGTGACCCATGAGACCTTGGCTTTGGCCCTCCCGACAGGGCGCCGTCTGGACTGGGGGGGACCTGCCACCTCTGTCCCGGCTCTGATAGCATCTTTACGCTCTGAGGCTGCACAGTCAGGTCGCTCCTAAGTCTTTAAACTAAAAATACACTTGCTGAAATTATGACAAAAGCAACTTGCTCTGCACAATTGCTGAAAGTCCTCCTGCCAATATGTGGATCCAGGCAGGCAGCAAAACAGCTGCTCAAAGCATCTTCTCACTCGTGGCATTGAAATGAGCAAGGTCACACGGCATCATGCAAACTGAGCCAGAGCTCTGCACCCATCACCTCTGCCCACATCGCTCCAGGTGTTGTGGAGCACCAAGGGCCATCCCTCCCCGTCTCCTCCCGTCATGCCCCAAAGAGGTTGGAGGCTGGGTGGGCACAGCTGGAGGGTATCAGTGGCATGGAACGGCTCCCATCAGTGGGTGACCTCTGACCCTGGCTTGGGCAGGCTTCAGTTGGCCCACTGTCTGGGCTGTCCCCTCAGTTCTGAGTGTCTGTCCCTGCGTGCCTGTCCCATTATCCATTCATTCTCCACTAGTGTGTGTTAGTCACTCAGTCGTGTCTGACTCTTTGTGATCCCATGGACTATAGCCCACCAGTCTCCTCTGTCCATGGAATTCTCCAGGCAAGAATACTGGAGTGGGTTGCCATTTCCTTCTCCAGGGGATCTTCCTGACCCAGGGATTGAACCCAGGTCTCCTGCGTTGCAGGCAGACTCTTAATCGATTGAGCCACAGGGAAGACCTCTCTCCACTAGTGGCCACCCAGAATCAAGGTGACAGCTGAGTCTGATAATGTCCGCTGGCCAGCAGGATAGAAGTAAAAGTGGTAGATATGCCTCTCAAGTAACATCCAAGCAGACAGCAGTCATATCTCCTTCTTATTTAATTTCTCCACTTGGCAGGAATACAAACATGATGGCTGGCACTTGGGCAGCAATACTGGACTATGAGTTAGCAACCAGATGTTGAGGGTGACTGTGCAATGAGATAAACTGAGGAAGGGGCTCCAGCCCCAGTCCTGAGATGTCTACATTTACATGAGAAAAAGAAAATTCTAACTATGTAAGCTGCTTTTTCCTTCTTTCCTTGTCCTTCCTATGAACCTTTCCTTGGACTTATACTGTGTTGACTAGAATGGTGACAGTGGTCACCTCCACCTTGTTCCTCATCTTAAAGGGAACACTTTTAAGAGTTTACCATTAAAATATGATATATTACATAGACTTTTAGAAACACATTCTTTCTATATACTCTGAAAGAAGTTTTTTAGATTAGAATTCTGTCTTTCTTAAATGTTGATAAAACATGGTAGTGAAACTATCTAGGACTGATTTTCTTTGAAAGATTTTTACCCACTGATTTGATTTAACTAAAATTTATAGGACTATTCAGGTTATTTATTTCTTCTTGGTTTGCTTTTATTAAGTTATATTTTTCTATCCATATTTTCTATCCACTTCATCCAAGTGGACAGATATCTTAGCATAAAATTATTCATAATATCTCCCATGTAATTGGTGGAGCATCTGTGGTTTTGTCTCCTGTTCCCATTCCTAACATTGGTCATTGTGACTCCTTCTTCCTGATCAGGATGACCGGAGTTTGTCTATCTTATCAGCCATCTTCAAAGGGTGACTTTTGGCATTGTCGAGTTGCCGCAGCATTCTTGTCTTAAACCTGATATTTGTCTCTCTTTCCCTATGTTTCATTTTGTCTCCTCTCTTGCCTGGCTGCCTCTTCCCCTTAAAAGTTAAGCAGCTGTGTGCTCTACATCCAGCACCTCAACATGTGGTGTCTTGGATCAGCTACTAATTCAGTAGGTTTAACTGTACATTTGCCACTTTCTTTGCTCTTAATCATGTACTCTTCATGTTTCCCATGGTTCTGTTTCTGCTGAATTAGAGATCGTTTCTGCAGCTCCATCTTCCACTTTACTGGCTCTTTCTTCAACTATGTCTAACTGCAACTAAATCCATTGAATCTTTGCTTTTAATTTTATTTTTTAATCCATTGAGTTTTATTTCCATTTATCATGTTTTTAATTTCTAGAAATTCTATTTGGTCAATTTCAATTTGGGCTGATACCCTTTTTACAGTCACATGCCTTTTATCCATATGTTTTTGTTGTTGCTGTTCAATTGCTAAGTCATGTCTGGCTCTTTGCAACCCCATGGACCACAGCACACCAGCTTCCCTGTCCTTCAGTATCTCCCAGAGTTTGCTCAGACTCATGTCCCTTGAGTCAGTAATGCCATCCAAATATGCTGTCTGCTTTTTATTCACTTAAGCATACCTGCTGCTGCTGCTGCTACTAAGTTGCTTTAGTCATGTCTGACTCTTTGTGACCCCATGGACTGTAGCCCACCAGGCTCATCTGTCCATGGGATTCTCCAGGCAAGAATACTGGAGTGAGTTGCCATGCCTCCTCCAGGGGATCTTCCCGACCCAGAGATCAAATCTGTGTCTCCTGAAGTTCCTGCACTGCAGAAAGATTCTTTACACTGAGCTACCTGGGAAGCCCCTAAGCATAACTACTTACTAGATATTCTGCCCTGACGACCCCACAGGCAGAGTATTCATGAGCCTTATTCTGCTGGCTGTGGTTCTTTGGCTTATTTGTGGTGCCTTATTGCCTGGGTTCATTGTGATCTTTTACTAGGGCTTCCTGTGTCCGAACTTTTACCCTGGGAGCCCTTGGAGTCAGGTTGAGCTTGGGTTCTCCCAGAGGCCCTGGCAGCCTGAAACTACTTGAGCTGAAATTATGTGCCTTGGACCCCACAGGGGATGTGAACTTGGGATGCCAACCTCCTGAGGGTCTGCTGGTGGACACAGATCTTGAGGGAGAGGCGTCCTCCTCTGCTCAATGGCAATTAGGGGCCGGCAGTCCCCTGGGTGGGGGTTGGGGTGCTATTCTGGTTCATCCATGTGAGGAGGATGCTGGCTCTTACATGGGTAGGAGGCCCCACTGGAGTGCACTTCCCCCCACCAGAGTGCACCCCCACCAGAGTGCACTGTCCCCCACTGGAGGGCACCGGCCCTGAGCCTCCCTCACCTGGTCTCTGCTGGCTCCCCCAGCTCCTGCACACACTCCAGCTCCAGCCCCTGCATCTTCACTCCTCACCTGCTGGCTCCTGCAAATGTCTGAGGAAACACTGCTCAGCACTTTTGCTTCAAATGCGAGTGGCGGGCCGGGAATCCAGTCCTGGGATGTGCCAGAAGCAGAAGTCCTCTGTGTGCGTGTAAGACCCTGGTGCGTGTAAGCCCAGGCAGAGGCTCCCCTGCCTGGACCTGGGATGTGAGGGGAGGAAGGCAGGGGATGGCCCTGGCTGCCCAGAGGTGACCTCTGCACCGATGACCAGGATGGGGCTGGGGAGTCAAGGATGGTCTGGGAGAAATGCTGTTCCCTCTGTTACTGCTACACGGGTCATGGGTCACATGGCACATGTGTGGTACCAGGCCAGCTCTGCTCGGTAAGATGCAGGAGCTGTAGCCATGTCTCCACTTGTGCTGTGTGGAGAGGTCCTTGCTACTAGGATACTCCATAGCACTCGGGTGTCCTGGATCTGGGTCCCAAGATCCTGGATACTTACCCAAGACACATATCCACCTAGTCCTGGCTTCTCTGCTCCCAAAACAGCATGATGAATAATGAAAAGGCCTTGTGTTATCAACAAGGACTCTGAGACCAAGGGGCCGATCACATGGGGCCAACTCGGGGCAGGACTGTCAGCTGAGCAGTCACTGGGTGAGCAGGGGATCCGGTGATCCAGGAAGGGACCTCCCTACTTGAGAGGGGTGTGAGAGGCCTGGACATGGAATGCTGGGGAGCACAGCCAGCACAGCAGGACCCGGAAGGTAAAAGTCATCTCTGCACACAGCTGGTTGTTCACAGATCACTGTCACATACACTGCTAGCTTCATCCCTCATAGCCCTCAGCAGGGATAGTTCACACCCTGCTCCCCACGGCCCCACAGCCACACTCTTCATGGCTCCGCCAGCCCCAGGGTCGCGTCCCCCAGGTTGGTGGTCCCAGCAGAGGGCCTCTTTTCTCCTTGTTCTGCTGCAGTCCCAGGGAGGGTGCTCCCTGGCTGGGTCTGGGCCCAAAGTGGTGGCATGAGTCTGGGCTGTTTAGGGCTCGGACTGCCCCTCAGGTCCAGTCCATGTTCTCAGTGTCCTGTGTGTCCAGAGTGACTGTGTCCAGGCTGGTACAGGCTGTTGGCCATGGCTTTGTAATTCTCAGACACCTTTCTGCTCCCCCAGTGGAGCTGGCTGGACTCAGGTGGGAGCAGGAGGTCCCTGGGGTGGCTGGCTTGAAAGCAGGCTGCCCATCATCAGATCCAGTCCATGTTCTGGGGGCTCTGGGGACCTTCTGGTACTGACCTCCCAATGCCCCCTTGGCTCTTCTCCTGTGTCGGTGGGCAATCCACCCCAGCACTGCCACTAGACCTTGGTGCTCAGGACATCAGCCAGGCTCCCCACAACATGGGCCGAGGGTCCTCCCACCTTCCCCCCAGCCCTGCTCCCCAACCAAGCCTGTCTGTGGTTGAGGGGTTCCTGGACATTGCAGCCCAGGGCCTCCCTGTCCTGCCTCGGGCCTAGCCCAGCCCAGGGTCTGACCTTCCTGGTGATCACCTGCCCTCCTGGGGCTGGGAGCAGCAGCAGCTCCTCAAGGTGGGCTTTGTGAGGACAAGGATCAGCAGATTCAGTGGGGTCACACAGAGCCGGACCTTCCCTGGGTGCGGACACCCAGCCAGGGTGGTGGGCGTGTCCACACCCTCCTGCTAGCCCCGGTACCCCCCTCTCTCCTCCAGCGGTTCTCTTGGGCTGACCCAGCCTCCTCCACTTCAGAGGCGAGCAGGTGGGCCCTGGCTGACCAATCAGTGCACTCCACCCTGGCTTCACCACCATGATTGGTTCAGGATGAGCATGTGACTCAGTCCTGACCAATGAACATCTTCCTTGGGACATTAGCTGAAACTAGGAGGAAAGAGGCACTACCAACTGTGTCCACTAGGGGGACATGACCCTGGGGCTGGCCGAGGCCGTGGACAGTGGGGCCAACAGGAACTCACTAGAGTCAAGGGGAGAAGCAGAAAAATGATTCTGCCCAGGCTGAAAGCACAGTTACCCCTGGGGAAAGCAGCCCCCTGAGTGGGTCTAGCTGGTTAGAGCTGACCTGGCCTCAGGTGCGGGTGTGTGTGGGGTCTCCTGCTCCCACCTTGACGGGTCAGAGTGGTTGGGTGGAGACCACACCCCTGCATTTGGGTACGCACCACACATTGGCGAGGACAGGTGTGAACAGCGTGTAAGCTCTCAGAGTGTTCGACAATCAGCAAATATGCTCTGGCAGAAGCAGGTGCCAGGTTTTTTCCAACCATATAACTAATGCATATTTATCACGGAAAAGTGAGAAAACAGGCAAAAACAAAGTGATCTACGCCACCCACAGTTCCAAAGTAACAGCAGTCGGTTGCTCTCTCCTTTTCTAGACATTCTCCTGAGCAGAAAGTATACCCATCAGCGTCTATGCATAAAATGGTTCTGCTCTACACACTATTTAATAATCCCGCTTACACCACCTAGTGTACCATGAATATTTCTCTATGACAATAAATAGAGAATGCTGTCATTATTTTTAACAGCTATGTGGTATTTCACTGTGGATATCAATGATGCTTTAAACAAACTGTCCATTGTTATTGGACATTTGCGTTTGTTGCTTTTCTTTGTTTTGGGTTTAAACATCTTGTACATGCCTGGATCTCTTTGCACACTTACCTAATTAGTCTTTTAGAGTAAAAGACAAAGCAGAACTCCTGCCATGCATGTGTTCAACGATCACGTGCATGTGGCCCCAAAACATCTCGGAGGGGTGGGCACGACAAGTTCTGGCTCTGCTTTGTCACCCTCTGGAGGCTGCACACTTCCCAGTTACAATCTGTAATTCTGGATTCCTAAACCTTTCACGTAGTTCCTGGCTACTTGTGTTTCCTTGGTAGTGGACCTCTTTCCTACTTTTAATTAGAGGTGTGTCTTGGTTTGATTCCCTAAGGACTAGAGCCTGAGTCCAGGATTGCCTCTAAGTGGCTTGTTTGGGAGAATAAGCCACCGCTTACCATGTGGCTCAGTCAGTAAAGAATCCGCCTGCAATGCAGGAGACACTGGTTAGATCCCTGGGTCAGGAAGATCCCCTGGAGAAGGAAATGACAACCCACTCCAGTATTCTTGCCTGGAAAATTCAATGGACAGAGGAGACTGGCAGTCTACAGTCCATGGGGTTGCAAGAGTTGGGCTCAACTTAGCGACTAAATTACCACCACCCACCTAGGGAGGGCGAAAGGGGGCCAGAAAGAGAAGGCAGCCAGTGCGGGGATCCTATAAGCCACTAGCTGTCCCACTGGGCCGGGTGCCTCCTCCCAAGGCTGAGAAAGTGGAGCAATTGACCCCAGCCCCATCAGGCATTGTTGAGGCTGCTGGTGGAGAGGGGGCGGGGACACGGTTCCCCAGGACTCCAGGCCACCACCGCGCAGGCCCTGAAGAGGGGTGCAAGGGACTTGGGTGGCAAGTGAGGGGGCCGGGACATCTGGCAGGTCAGCCACGCACCCATCCTCTGGGTCTCTGCACAGTTCAAAGCTCTGACTCCCTCACCACACACTGCGTGCATTGAAAAGCCTGAAATCCCTGCCTCCCACAGCCATTTCCCTTCCCAGTTTGTTTGTGGACTATTTTCAGACCTGCAAAAAAGTTTCAATTCTTAATTTAACTCTGAATCCTTAATTTCTGCTTTTATGAGATGCTTAGAGAGTATTTCTTCACTCAGTGAATACAAACATTGTGCTCATCTAGTCCTCGTGTTTTAATCACATTGTTTCCCCCATCTGGAATGTGGCTCCTTTGACTCTTCACTGGTATTTTGGTGAGAAGCTGGCAAGGGATGCCTGGAGGGGCTGTGAGGCTGGGGACGTTTTGGACCCTGAACAGCCCAGTTTTGAGTTTATATCTGTAACAGAAAATGGCGTAAATCTAGACAAGATCAATGACATAAGTCCCTTTTGTGAATAACAGTAGCAAACATTTACACTACAACGCACTTTCTCACATGGGTCCCTTCCCATCCCCGGGCACTTGCATGGACAGGGCAGGGAGTGGCCTCCAGGTTCAGGGTAAAGTCAAGGCCCAGTCCTGCTACCTGCCCATCCGCTACGCTGAGGAAGGACAGGGACACGGCTGCAGCTGCCCAGGGGCTCCAGCTCTTTCGGGACAAGACCAGGTGCAATGCCTGCACAGAGGCCGAAGCCGCCCGGCCCTGTGGAATTGCTCTGCAAACAATGCAGGGCTGTGCTTGCTCCTTCCACTCGGGCTTTGTGCCTCTTCCCGTGAGAGGCAGAGAGCCAGTCTGTGAGGCTCTGTGGGCCCCTCAGCCTCCTGAAGCTTCTCAACTACATGATGGCAGCCACAGACCGTACATAAGCAAGACAAAGATGAACACGCTGTGTGCCAGTAAACCATGGACCCTGACACTGAATTTCACATAACTACACAGAATCACGTCCCATCCTGTCTTTTGTGGGGCCCCAGCCCACCTCTCCTCTGCTCCTTTCCAGGGATGGAGATCCGGTGAGCCAGGCACCATCTGGACAGCAGAGTGGCAGGAGAGTTGCCGAGCTCCAGGTGCATGAGGAGACCCCTGGGGGCCTGGCCCTGTCCCTCTCCCCTCTCCCACCTCCTTCTGCCTTCAGCGCCTGTGGATGACTTCAGGGTGATGCCCCACAGAGCCGTATCCCTCAGCACATTGACGGCAGTCATTGCTGGGGATCAGACCCCAGCCCCGGTGAGGCGAGGGACAGCGCGGACTCTGCAGCCTCACCTCTCCCCAGAGGTCAGACGACAAACTGCCTGTTCTGCCCCGTGACCCTCATACCTGCGTGTGAGAAGCACTGCAGATTTCTGCCCTGCTTGACTCTGCACAAGTCACAGGCATTTCCGCTCTTCTCTCCACTTCGATGAACTGTTTGGCCGCATACACTTCCCCCGGGGCTCGTCCTAGTGGCCGGGGATCAGCAGCCGGGTCTCAGGGGGCCCAGATGGCATCTGGCTTTGCTGTGCACAGGTGACAGGAGACTGAAGCATGCAGGGGCAGTGGAAGCAGAAGCCTGTGACCAGGTGGGTCTGCACAGACATGGGGCCCCAGCCCAGCCGGCAGATCCCTTGCTCCAGTTGGTCGTTTTTTTCCTTCTGTTGGAAGTGCCTCTGGTGTCATACCTAAGAAATCATTGCCAAGTTCAGTGTCGTGCAGTTTGTGTCCTGTGTTTTCTTCTAAGAGTTTTGTTTTAGATTTAGGTGTTTGATCCATTTTGAGTTCATTGTTTATATGCTGTTGGGGAGGGTCTAAGTTCATCCTTTCACATGGGGAGGCCCAGCTTTCCCAGCACCATCTGTTGCAAAGACCATCCTTCCTGCTAAATGGTTCTGGTGCCCTTGTCAAAACCACCCAGCCACATGTGCGGGGGTTGGCTCCCCGTCCGGTCTGTTGGTCTACATGTCTGCCCTGGGGCTGACACCTCACTGTTTTGGCCTCTGTGTCTTCGTAGTAACATCTGAATTGGTTAAGATTACATCCTCCACAAGTCCTCTTTTGAGTCTGCCCTGAGAAATCTGAATCCACCTGGCGAACAGCGAGGCCATGCAGACCCAGCATGTGGGCCTGCACTGCAAGGACACTGGACCGTCTGGACCGGTCCCCACATCTGACCTCTCACCGTGGGAGCCAAGTTGCACCCCAGAGGCCACCTCCATGACTGGCCACGTTGTCCCATCCAGTCATCCTTCTTCCTGGGACACTGCTGTGTGCCTGCTGCCCAGCCGGCCCCTTACTGCTCCCCTGCACACGCGTGTGCTGTGAGGCCTGCCATGAAAGCTGGGTGTCTGGGCAGGTGTCCCTGTCCACCAGTGTCTCCTCTTGTCATCTGCCCAACTACACCTGCCGACCCGGCCGTGCCTCACTTACCAGGCATGCAGAGCAGGGAGCCCAGCTGCCAGAGACAAGGATGACCAGCGACAGGTCACTGGTGTCACGTGCTGGGAGAAACTCGAAGTGGCTGAGAAGATGCGGATGGATGCTGACGGTTGGTGTTGCGGTCAGGGGTGGGGGTCTATGTTATAGTGGTGGCGGAGGAAGCCCAGGAGGTTACTTTGGCCAGACAGCTGCTGGAAGATGGCCGCCTAACCATGACGGTGCTGCTATTGTGAGGCTGGCTGGACATGTGATGTCAGAGGCGAGCGGGTGTGTAGGGCCGGGTTCCCTGGAGGTGGGAGCCCTAGGGAGTGGCCCTCCAGCTGTTGTATCCAGGGTAGGGGTGCGGGCCAGAGTAAAGCAGGAAGTGGCTTGCCTTGGAGGGGTGCCAGGGGCGGGCTTCCGATGCTTCTGAAGGAGGAGCCGGTCCAATTGATCTATTGCTAGGGGGGTTCCAAGGCCATGCCACCACAGACAGTGCCCCTGGGTCTGGAGCGTCACCCAGAGCAGCACTGCTGATGGTGACAGGCCATCCTGGTCTCCCCAGGGTCCGTCCACCGGCTGTCCCTGCTGCGCTGGCCGGGTTGGAGGCCAAGCATCCGGTGCGCTGTGGAGGCCGTCCTGGATTCTGACCCACCCCCCTCCTGGCTGCACCATGCTACCCCTTCCCCCGCCTCCTTCCCTTGACATCACAGTGAGGTTTCCAGGGAGCACCATTGGCGTCCAGCCCCTCCAACTGACCCCAGACCCGCGTGGTCCCTGGGAGATGGGGAATGACACTTGAGAAGCCCTTCTCCTCGCCGCTGCCCTCCTGATGCTAA
Source organism: Odocoileus virginianus (assembly GCF_023699985.2). Taxonomy (NCBI): domain Eukaryota; kingdom Metazoa; phylum Chordata; class Mammalia; order Artiodactyla; family Cervidae; genus Odocoileus; species Odocoileus virginianus. The sequence goes on along the minus strand of NC_069677.1, from coordinate 82,585,227 downwards.
GAACAGCCCGTGTAGTTGACAAAAGCCCAGGTGACCCAGGTGAGGGCCCCCTGCAGGAGCAGGTGCAGCCCGTGGGCTCTTGGTTAACACAGCTCCCCTCACCCACTGCCCAGGGGGCCAACAGGCAGGGTCTTGACCTCTCCCAATGGACAATGTCCTCTGCCAGGTCCCCGGGTCGGCCCCCTCCAGCCAGGCCCAGTGCCAAGGCACTGACCTGCCAGAGTCCTGATGGCTTTGGTCAGCAGAATAGTGGCCCCAGGGATGGCCACATCTGGATCCCTAGACCAGTGACTCTGGTGGCCTATGTGATGAAGGGGAGCCAACAGCTGACCTTGGGGGGATTCTCCTGGCTGAGGGGGTGGGCCCAATGCAAACATCAGGGTCTTGGACATGGAGGAAGGAGATAGGAGAGAGGGACAGAGGAAGGGAGGGGGGATGACTGGCCCCTATGAGACCTTGAGACAGAGGAGGGGCCACAAGTCCGGGACTCTCAGAGCCTCGAGAAGCAGGAAAAGGGAGATGTGGTTCTGCCCAGATGCCCATGCCATCTGGACACTCGGCCTCCAGCACTGCAAGGAGCATTCGCTTATATGGCAGTGATGGGAAAATGGGGTGTCAGGTCTGTGGTCTCTGGTGGGGCTTCTGGCTCCTGCTAGGGGCTTCCTTCTACTCTAGGACCTCTTACTCTGCCGGGGCCACTGTATGCCTCTCGTTCCATCGTCTCCTGTCCAGCCCATCACACCTGCCAGGAGCCATGACCCAGGGCAGGGGCAGGCAGCCCCCAACACCAGGCCTGTAGCCCTTAGGTTTTTGGCCAATGACCCACCAGTGGGGCCACAGGAATGATGAGCTCTAAAGGCAGGGACTGGTGGGGACAGCGGCATCTTTAGTAGTGGATGCCCCTCCCCCAGCAACCCACAGCCTCCAGGAAAGGCAAGGCCCAGGGCAAGACCCACTGGATACCCCCGGTGACCTCACAGACCACAGCCACCCATGTCCCCCCAACAGCAAGACCAGTCTGTACGTGGCAATGGACTTGCAGTAACTCTGTGTCTGTCCCCCGTAGTACCACAGCCCCATGCTGATGTCAAACGCCGAGTGTGTCCACAGACCAGGCCGGCCCAGGCGGTTGCTGCTGGCTGTGTAGACATGAGGTTGGAAGCTGGAGGCCATGGACAGGTGGAGTGCCAGGTGAAGGCACCCTGGGCTCGTCCTGTGGAGCAGGACACAGACAAGCCAGGCAAGTGGCCACACTGCTCCCTGTCTGGGGGAGAACTTAGTTCTGTTTCTCTAAGTCTTCTCATCCACGGCTCTGTCTGTTCCAAAGCCGTCCTGGCTGGGACCTCAGATGCCTCCTTGCACAGGCCGCTTGGGGTAGGTATGGCCACTGCCTCCACACCACCACCCAGAAGCCTCAGGTTTCATCCGCGGGGCAGGGACCTTCGTGGCAACAGGTTAGCCATCCCCCGCGTCTGTCCCCTGCGTGGTGGCTGAAACAGGCAGCCTGGGGGCGGTGCGGGAATGGAGCCCCAGCGTGTCCTGCCCACAAAAACAGAGCAGTAACCAGAGGCCTCGCCGGAGCCCAGCAGCGACAGAGTGTACATGTGGGAGCCGAAGCCGGGCCGCTTCCCAGCACCGCCCACCAGGATGCCAGGGGCCCAGGGCTGAAGAATGTCTGGGAATGTCGGATGGCGGGCGGGCAGGGATGAGAGTGTGCAGCCAGCGGGGCACCGTGGGCCTCAAGGAAAACAGTGGACCGATAAGGCCATGCTCCCTTCCAGGCCTCTGCTGACTTTGGCACTAGCAGCGCCCACACTGGACCCGACGCCAGGGGACAGGAGAGGACAGGCTGGGGGGAGGGAGTGGTGATGGGGGGGGGGGGTGCTTGGGCCTTCCACATCCAGATCCAGCTTCCAGCAGGGATGCAGGGCTGGCAAGGCCAGAGCGCCTCCAGGTCCCTCTGCTCCCGGGCGTCCTGTCGCCAGGCTTATCAGGAAATAACGGGCTGAGCAGTGCAAGGGGATGGGACCCAGGGGGTCCCTTGGCGGGTTTGGGCCGAGCGTGGGCACACCACTATGGCTATGCCTCGCCTTACACATCTACCTGGTCAGAGCCACAACTGCTCTCAGTGTGAAGGTCAAGCAGCACTGTCAGGAAGCCCGACCCAGCTGGAGCCGCCGCCCTTCTGGGCCAACACCACCAACCCGGGGGCCTCAGCCTGCCTGCCTCTCCCCCAGTGGTCAGCCTGACATAGGGCTGTGCAAGGGGCGCTCAGCCCAGCACCCTGGCTGTTTCCTTCTCTTCTGTCCCCCTCACAGCGGGAAACCCATCCGTGCAACCTTCCAGCACCTCCTCGGCCCTCTTGGTACCATCTCTCTGCCTTTTCCCAGGCCTCACTAGAGGCTCTGGGACCATCGGGGTCATCATAGAGGCCACATTCCCTTGATCGACCTCCCACCACTGCTCCCCTGGCCCCTCTCCCTTCCTCCCACTGGATCCCAGTCCCTGATCCAGGGCTTTCTCTTGGCTCATGCTCGGGCCGTGGGGCACATCCTGTGAGGTCTCACTGGGGTCACAGATGTGTTGACTGCAGAGGGTGGTCTTGCTCTCCCAGACACAGAAAGGAAGGCTGAGTGCTCCCTGCCCCCAGCCATGCGGACGCTGCCGCGTGCAGCCCCCAGTGGCTTGCGCCCCCCGCAAGGGGTCAGGATGGAGCAACTCGGCTCCGTGGGAACGTCTGGGTCATGGAAACAGTAGACCGGGCCTGGCATTGCCAAGAAGTGGGCAGAACCAGGCCCCAGGCCACAACCCGAACAGCCCAACTGAACAGTGGAGGAGGGCCATGTCCAGTTGCTCTGGGCCCCCTAACAATGTTGCTTCATTTCCCCAGTGGCCACACGTGGAGTGGGACAGTGGGGCTGGGAGGAGCTATGAGCTGTCCAGTTCCGGGGGAGCAGGACTCAGGGGAAGGGAGAGAAGGCAGGGGGAGAGGAGAGGCCCAGGGTCACCCAAGTGGGAGCAACCAGATCCTCGACCGCAAATCTGGGTGTCTGTCGGCTGACTGCTTCCACTCATTTGTGGGGGCAGGAGCAGGAAGCAGTGATCGATGGAGAAAACGTTGTTTGACCAAGACCTGGCCTGGGGCGTCGGTCTCTCAGCACTGGCCCTGAAGGCCTGCTCAGGCTTGAGGCCCAGAGATGAGGGGCCCCAGGCTGGGAAGAGGGTCACATGTCTCACCCCCAGACTCACTCGCCTGAGGACGCACGTGACAGCAAACCCTGGGGACCGGGAGACAAGGGTGCAAGGAGGGGTCCTCACCCCCCACCCCCACTTCAGCTGGAGGAAGAGCATCAGCCCTCCTACCTCGTCTACCAGACCCCGCTGTCTTGGGGAGGGCCTGGGAGGGGCTCACCCCATCCCCGCACAGCTGTGTTTCCTTCACAGGAAGGAGCAAGCTTCAGGGATCAGTGGGCTGAGCTGCGCCTTGATGCCCCTGGCCCGAGTCCTGGGATGGGGTGGGAGGCACTCTTTGCCACTGCCCGATGGATGGCCCTGCATGTCCCGAGGAGCCCTCCTCAGGCAGAGAAGCCCTCTGCTCACCCTAGCCCCATGCCTGTCCAGCCTGTCCCCTTGCTGCCACGTGCAACACTGGGCCTGGTACTACTTTTGCACCTGTCCAGATGCTCTGGCTGCAAACCCAGGTCCATTCTCTGGTGTATCTCCCATGTAGACAAGCAAATAGCATGGTGGTTGGAGCAATGACAAAGGCGAGGGGATTGATCTGGGTCAGGGAAATCAGGGGTCCAGGTGGATCCCGGGCCACTGTCCCACCCACTCCCAGGCCTGTTTCTGCAGAGGATCTCCCTCCAGGCTGGCCCGGGTGACCCCCATGGCTAGCAAGCCCCAGGAACAGAGAGGGCCCTCCCCCGGGGTGAGGAGAGTGTCCAGATGGCTCAGCTTAGGCCACATGACCATCCCTGACCCATTCTGACCAGGATGATGGGTCAAGCCTGCCTCACACACCCAGGTCTGGAGCCCCATCTGGAGCGAAGCACAGGGTCTGAAAACGGGGCGCCCGTCAGATGCGAGGCAGATAATAGACGTAAGCCCGACTACAGGGTAGGGTTAGGGTTCACCACTGGGTTGTTCACAGACTGAAAACTCTAGAAAAACACCAGCGTCTGACCACAAGGCTGGGTTAAACCCACTCAGGTCCGCACACCCCGCAGAATGTGGAATAGCGAGGACACGCACAGAGAGGCTCTCAGTCACCCAGACTGTGACATGAGAAAATGGGGTGCTAGGGACAGACACGGGGCGGCCCCACAGTGTCTGAAACGCCACACAACAAAGTAGACACCAGCACAGATTTTATCAGAGCGGGTGGAATGCCCGCGGGTTTTATTGTCATCCTTTTGACAATCTGCATTTTCTCAAGTTTCTAAAAGGGACACACATTAATTTTATAATAAAGGGGAAAGCACAGCTATTAATAGTATGTCTGAGGGTACCCCAGCCCTGGCTCAGCTTTCGCAGGGGCTGTGGGAACAGATGACTCTCGTGAGGAGACAGCGCTGCTCTCGGTGGTCACTTGGGGCTGCGTGGATGGTCTGGCGCGGCAAGCCCACCAATTGGTCATCCTCCAGGCAGAAGAGAGGTGAGGACTGCAGCCACCCAGGGTCTTCACAGAGGCCCCATCTCCCTAGCCGTGGGCCCAGGACCTCACGCCAGGCCTCACCCGGTCAGGCCCTCTGTCCGCCCTGAGCAGGGGGCAGGTTCCCCATGATGCCCCCCTCCCACCACTCACCAGCTGCTGAAACGTGTCAGCAAGACCCTGACCCCCTCTACCAAGCAACAAGAGGTCTGGTGGTGTCATGGAAACACACACAACCTCCACCTGGGATCATAGCCCCCCCCAACTTGGGGTCACAGCCTCCACACAGGATCACAACCCCCATACGGGGTCACAGCCCCCACCTGGGGTCACAGCCCCCACACAGGGTCATAGCCCCTACCTGGGGTCTCAGCCTCCATGCAGAGTCACAGCCTCCACACAGGGTCACAGCCTCCACGCGAGGTCACAGCCCCCCTAAACCTTTGCTGCCACGGACCCCACTCAAATTCCCTCCCCAGATCACCTCCCTGGCTCCTTGCTGCCCCCCTGCCAGCATTAAACGATTCTGGTAGGAAAATAAAAACAGGAGTCCAAAAATTGATCTCATGGGATGCCTGGTCTGCTCTGATGAATAATTCACTTCAAAGCAGACGCTGCTTACACTTCAGTTCTGAATTCTCTGGTCAAACATCCATCAGGCAAATGAACAGAGCTACTTAAAATGGGCTGCCTGCTGGTCTGCGCCTCCTGGGCGGAGCCATTCTTGGGAGATGGGCTTCTGTCGGAGGCGCAGGGCCTGAGGCCAGGTGGGGTTCCAGGAGGGCTGCTGGGTGAATGAGGCCACATCTCTGGGTGAGTGGTTCCCTGAACATCTGGCCTCTCAGCCTCACAGAGGCTGGGGGTTTACTGACTTAGAAGGCAGCCTGCCTCCACGCAGTGGCCAGCAAAAATGCAAAGAACAGAGAGACCGCTGTGCTGTGGGGTGGACGAGGCACCAGAGGCGGGGGGGCTCGCAGGGGGGCTGCCATCTGCTTCCGAGGCTTCTGCAGGTGGCATCTCCGACCTCACTCTTCATTTCTGTGCAATGGGCACAAAAGCAGTTCACAAACCTGCACTGTTGGGCTAGGTGGGATCTTCTCCTCCTGGCTGGAAAGTTGCAGGGTGCTTGTCACATCCAGAGTCCAACCTAAACCGCCCCAGACCCCCAGGACACTAGGGTGATTCCTGTCCCTCCCCTCCCCCACCCTCCCCCTCGCTCACACAGCCCCTCGCTCACCCTTCGGTGGTCCTGCCCTTCCCGTGGGAACATCCTCCCCCGACCCCCGAGGCTACACTGCTGTCTCTACCCAACACCTGTGGGTGGTTCCTTTGCTCCCTGCAGTCCTCTGTCTTGGCCGCCTGACTCGCCATTAGAATAGGAGCTCAGAGCCCCCATCAGAGGACCAGGCCCTCGGCGTCCAGTCTCTGGGAGCGCGGCTGCGGGCTCTGTCAGCTCTGCATCCCCAGCGACTAGCGTGCGCACTCACTGCCGGCGTCCCATTGAGGAGGCTCCGGGGGCCTGACCCTCTGTCTGCCCAGCCGAAGGACAGAGGGTGTGTGGTGCCCAGGGGAGGGGAGGCCAGGCTACAGAGCTGAGGGCTCCTGCCCTTCCTTGCAGCGAGCCGCCCCCCTGGACCCAAGCTGCCCACAGTGAGGCGGCTCAGAGGACCGGGGTCACAGGGCCCAGCCAAGCAGAGGCATCCTCAGAGGACCATGTGGGGTGCTGGGTGGGCTCCGCTTCCCCTCGGCCACCAGTCACTGCTTCCCATACCTGCTGATTAAAACTTTAAATTCACATTTTGAGGCAAGATAAGAAAAATGGAAGCAGAAAGCTTCTCTCTGCCCTTTGGACTTCAATGTTCACCTGCATTGACCAGACCACCCCAGGGACAGGAGACTCAACCATATAGATCAACTTCTCTCCTCCTGACACCAGTCACATCACTTCTGAGAAAACAGCATCCCTTTCTCAGTCCTGTACAGGGTCACAGGGACCACCCCCCCCCACTGGCCTTGTACACAGACATCTTCGGAGAATTTGGAGTAAAATGCCAGGATGTCATTCCCCTTAAAGGCAGTGATTTAGAACAGACTGCTCAGACACCCAGGGAGATACTGGGCTGGAACTTCTGAACTTAAAGATCAATGGTTGTGATTGGGCAATGCTTCATGGAAGAAGCAACATGAGGGACCCATTTCCTGGGCCTGAACAGACCAGCAGGACAGGCAGCCCTGAGGCTCTGGGCCTCCTCCAGGGACAGCACATGAAGGGAGCAAGCTCGCAACAATATCCTCTCCTGACCCGGGAATGAGCCCTTGAGGGCCTTGAGACAAACTGATCATGAAATGCCTCCAAACTGTGGTTGAAATTAAAACGGAAAGTCTTCCCTGGTAGCTCATTGGTAAAGAATCCACCTGCAATGCAGGAGACCTGAATCCTATCTCTGTGCTGGGAAGATTCCCTGGAGGTGGGCATGGCTACCCCCTCCAGTATTCTTGCCTGGAGAATTCCCATGGACAGAGGAGCCTGGCAGGCTTCAATCCATGGGGTCGCAGAGTCAGACACAGCTGAATGACTAAGCACAGCACACATCACAAGACTGAAAGGGAGGGGATTCTAAAATAAGGAACACTACCCCCCCCTTCCAGCTCTATGAGGATCAGGTCATCGGGGGTTCAAGGTGAAGAACAGGCTGAGGCCCTCTGTGTTCTGGGAAGACAGGCAAAACCGGCCCTCAGATGACATCTTCAGGAGAAAACGTTTATGACCCTGGATTCCTGCAGATTCCACACTTAGAAAATCACTAAACCATTAACAGAGACGTCTGTTCCCGGGGACCAGCAGCAGCCTTCTACCAAGACGTGTGCTTGGTTACACGCAACCCTCCACCAAGCCACACGTGTACAACCCCCACCTCCTCGGAACAGATCTCAAAGTTAGGAGAGGCTACCCTTGGGGGCAGTCCTTGCTTTGGCTCATGCACAAGTGTCCATTTCTTTCTTAGACTGACTATTGATTAGGGTTTTCGTGGACAGGGTGAAGCCACTAAAAGCACACCCTCCACGAAGGTGGCCTCAGGACAAACTGACCTTCCACAGCTTGGTGACCAGCGGTGTACCACGGGGCCCTGCCCCTCAACCCCCAGGTCCTGCCCCACAGCTGTGGACACAGAGAGGGGATGGCCAGGAGGGGCCTGGGCCAAGAGGAAGGGTTTGTCAGTTTCAACCTTATCGGAAGGGGCATGTCGAGAACTGCAGCCCCTGTGATAGGAAACAGGGTGCCCACCAGCCTCAGGGAGCCAGGAGACACCCCAAGAGCCATCTCTGGACCTAAAGAGGTCACAAATGGCCAGAAAACCATGTCACCTCTGGGGCCCGACACCCGCGCTGCTGTCTGGGTTTACCTAGCCTCTCTGTGAACAGGAGCCCATGCAGCTTGCACACCCAGACCTTGGTAAACAGAAGCCCATGTGCCTAGCACACCTGGACCCAGAAATTTCATTTTTCAGATCTGCCCTGAGGAAGTGTCACACTGAGACCCATATACACACACAGAAGGAGCCTGACCCCCACCCATCCGAGGTTCAAGAAACTGCTTCTCAGTTTCTGCAGACAGGTTGGGGAGCCCTCCTGCAGGGTTTTCTGCCCAGCTAGGACTTGGCCTGGGCAGGGCCAAGGTCTGGACAGGCACTGCGGGCTCCAGAGGCTGAGGGACAGCAGGCAGGGAGGGGAGTTGCGCCTCAGCCCGCCAACCCCGGACCCACCTGGTTTCTCTGAGTCCAACACTGGCCTGGTGGTGCCAGGAGGCTGGAGAGGGGGCACCCCTCTACTGGGGTGGGCACAGGAAACATTATGCCATTAAGAACATCAAACATGTCAGCTGCCAGTGAGATTGTCTGTGATTCCGACTTATTTCTTTCTACATCTGCATTTTCTAGATTTCCTACAATAAACGTCTTCAGTTCAGTTGAGTCACTCAGTCACGTCCGACTCTTTGCAACCCCATGGACTGCAGCACGCCAGGCTTCCCTGTCCATCACCAACTCCTGGAGTTTACTCAACTCATGTCCATAGATTTGGTGATGCCATCTCATCCTCTGTCATCCCCTTCTCCTGCCTACAATCTTTCCCAGCATCAGGGTCTTTTCCATTGAGTCAGTTCTTACATCTGGTGGACAAAGTATTGGAGTTTCAGTTTCCGCATCAGTCCTTCCAATGAATATTCAGGACTGATTTCCTTTAGGATGGACTGTTTGGATCTCCTTGTAGTACAAGGGACTCTCAAGAGTCTTCTCCAACACCACAGTTCAAAAGCATCAATTCTTCAGCGCTCAGCTTTCTTTATAGTTCAGCTCTCACATCCATACATGACCACTGGAAAAACTATAGCTTTGGCTAGACGGACCTTTGTTGGCAAAGTGATGTCTCTACTTTTTAATATGCTGTGTAGGTTGGTCATAGCTTTTCTTCCAAGGAACAAGCATCTTTTAATTTCATGGCTGCAGTCACCATCTGCAGTGATTTTGAAGCCCCAAAAGATAAAGTCTCTCGCTGTTTCCATTGTTTCCCCATCTATTTGCCATGAAGTGATGGGACCGGATGCCATGATCTTAGTTTCCTGAATGTTGAGTTTTAAGCCAACTTTTTCACTCTCCTCTTTCACTTTCATCAAGAGGCTCTTTAGTTCTTTAGTTCTTACTGTCTAATAAACATCTTATTGTTTAATAAAAGGAGAAAAGATGGCAAACTTCCCACCAAATGGAGTGACCGGGACTGGGTTACTTTCCTACCTGAAACCACCACAGACAGAACACGCGACACCAGGGTTTCCAAGGCCCCAGACATCAGGCCACAAAGAGCCACAAAGCCAGGGAGATGGTGACAGAGGAGCCCTGGGCCGCTGTCGTCTAGGGTTTCCACGCCTCCGCACAGGGACACCCAGCAGAGCCTGGTGGACGTCCCAGGTTGGGGATACTGAGAATCCAGGGACACCAGGGCAGCGACAGCTCTGGTCGTGTACCTGTGAGAATCGAGCTGCACACAGACCCCAGGGAGACCCAGAATCCCCGCATCCGCAGAAGAGCACAGGTTAGAAAGTGAATCTGTGGTTGGAAACCTTCCCACACAAATAAGTCCGGGCCTAAATTGCAGCCTGGAGGATTCCACCTGATAATTAGGGCAGAACTTGTAGCAATTCTACATAAATTCTTTCATAAAATTGAAAGAAAAGAATAATTCCCAAGTCATTCTATGAAACTATGTTGAAACCCAACATTCAAAAAACTCAGATCATGGCATCTGGTCCCATTGCTTCATGGAAAATAGAAGGGAAAAAGTGGAAGCAGTGACAGATTTTCTTTTCTTGGGCTCCAAAATCACTTCAGATGGTGACTGCAGCCATGAAATTAAAAGATGCTTGCTTCTTGGAAAAAAAGCTATGACAAATCTAGACGGCATATTAAAAAGCAGAGACATGACTGCTGATAAAGGTCATATAGTCAAAGCTATGGTTTTTCCAGTAATCATGTTTGGATGTGAGAGTTGGACCACAAAGATGGTTAAGCACCAAAGGACTGATGCATTTGATCTTCGGTGCTAGAGAAGACTCTAGAGAGTCCCTTGGATAGCAAGATCAAACCAGTCAATCCTAAAGGAAATCAACACTGAATTTTCATTGGAAGGACTAATGCTGAAGCTGAAGCTTCAATACTTCGGCCACCTGATGTGAAGAGCTAACTCATTGGAAAAGACCCTGATGCTGGGAAAGATTGAAGACAAAAGGAGAAGAGGGTGGCAGAGGACAAGATGCTTAGATGGCATCACTGACTCAGTGGACATGAATCTGAGCAAACTGGGGAAGAGAGTGAAGAACAGGACAGCCTGGTGTGCTGCAGTCCATGGAGGTACACAGGGTCACACACGACAGAGCAACTGAACAACACCAGCAAATTCTGTGAGACCAGCATTATCCTGATAGAAAAAATCAGACAAGAAGTCACCAAGAAAGGATGCAGAAAGTATCCCTCATGAACATAGATGAAAAATCCCAAACAAGTTTACTCAATCGAATGCAACAATATACAACAAATGTAATACATCACAGTTTAGCCCAAAAATTCAGGGTTGACTTAGCATTCAAAATTTAATCCGTGTAGTTCAGCATACTAAAGCTAAAAGAAAAATAATATGATCATCTCTTAGACACAGAAAAAACACTCGACAAAGTTCAACATACACTTCTGATAAAAACTCTCAGCAAGCTAGAAATAGCCAGGAACTTCCTCCATTGATAAAGAGCATTTAGAAAAATCTACAGCTGACGTCATACTTACGGGTGAGACTGCATGCTTTGCCCCTCAGATCAGGACAGGAGAGGAGGTCTGCCCTCACGGTCCGTCCCGCTGGGGCGGGAAAAAAGGAACGGAAGGCTGAGGTCACGGCTGGAGAGGAAGAAATGAAGCTGTCTTTGTCTGCAGATGACTAACTCATCTATGCAGAAAACCTAATGGAGTCCACAAAAAAAGCGCCTGGAGCGGAGGGGGTCTGCCAGGTCGTGAGATCAAGGTCAATGTGAATTTCTACGGTGAGCAATGAGCAACCAGAAAGTGAAATGAAAAGGAAGACCCCATTTATAGTCACATGAGTTTAAAATATTTAAGGATAAAACTGACAAAAGATGTGTAAGACTTGTACACATAAAACAAAAAGACGTTGCTGAGGAAAAATTGCAGAAGACCTGAAGAAATGGGAGGTTACTCTGCATCATGGTTGGAAGCAGTGATGTTTCTTGCAATATCGACCAGTTGATCTATAGACTCAACAAACACCCAACCAATGTCCCAGAAGGTTCTTTTTCTTCAGTAGAATCTGACAGATGTACCCTAAAATCCATAAGGAAATGCAAAGGGGCTGTAGTAGCCAGAGTAATTTTGAAAGAGAAGAATGAAGCTGAGGACTTATGCTGAACCTGATTTAAAACTTAATAAAGATAGTAGCCAAGATAGAGTGCTTATATAAAATCCAGATTAGATCCTCAGGCAAATGATTTTTGACAAAAATTCCAAGGCAGTTCAGTCGAAAGGAGTCTCTTTTTTAACAAAGAGTGTCGGGACAATTGACTAGCCATATGGGGGGAAAGTGAACATTTATCTATACCCTGCACAATATACAGATATTAACTGAGAATGGATCATAGATCTAAATGTAAAACTTAAAACTATAAAATTTGTAGAAGAACACACAAGAGAAAATCCTTGTGACTTTGGGTTAGGCAAAAATTTCTTAGGTTCAATACCAATAGGATGATCTATAAAAGAACAAATTGATAAACAAGATTTCATCAAAATTTTAAATTTCTGCTCTTCAAAAGGCATTAAGAAAAAAAAAAGACCAGCCATAAAATGAGACAAAATATTTGCAAACTGTATTTCTACTTTAATCCCGAATATGTAAAGAATGCTCAACACTCAATAATGAGAAAGCTAATAACCCTTTTTTAGATTTGAACAGATGATTCACCACTGAAGATACACAGTTTACAAATTAACACTGATATAGTTTGTAAATTTTCCCTGATTCTGGGGAAGATTGAAGGGAAAAAGAGAAGGGGCCGGCAGAGGATGAGAAGGTTAGATAACATCACTAACTCAATGGACATGAATTTGAGCAAACTCTGGGAAACAGTGAAGGACAGAGGAGCCTGGCATGCTGCCAAGAGTCAGACGCTCTTAGAAACTGAACAACACAACAAGTTAACACCAGAAATGCTCAATGTCATTAGCCATCAGGGAAAATGAAACTGCAACAAGGTGCCGCTATCAACCTATTAGAACGGCTACAAATAAAAGGATCGACCAAATCAAGCACGGATGAGGATGTGGGTCAATTCACACTCTGCTGGTGGGAATGTAAAATGGTATGACTGCTTTTGAAAAAGACCGGACAGTTTCTTAAAAAGTTAAACACATTCCTCGCATATGATCTAGCCATTTCACTCCCCACGAGAAATGAAAACATGTCCACACAAAGACCTGTATATAAATGTCCACAGCAGTTTTATTTGTGATAGCCCAAAACAAGAAGCAATCCACACATGTCCATCAACAGGGGATGAGACATACAAACTATCGTTTCCAAACAATGGGGTTCTGTTCAGCTTTAAGTAGGAATGAAACTGGTTCACACAGCAACATGGTTGAATCTCAAAATATTGATGCCGAGTGACAGAATGATTCCACTTACATAAGGCTGTAGAAAATGCAAACTAATCTACAGTGACAGAAAGCAGATCAGTGGTTTCCTGGAGACGAAGGGCAGTGCAGAGGGTAGGAGGGGGGACCCCAGAGGCGCATGAGGAGTCTGGGGGCCTGGACAGTTCATCGCTCCACTGTGGTGATGGCTTCACAGGTGCCCATGTATGTTCATCACTTGTCAAACTGGGCTTTACATCCATATAGTTGAATGTCAGCTTTGCTCTGTAAGGCTGTTTTTAACATTCTGAGTAATGACATCAGTAAAATGGCAGAATGGGGACATCCAAAAAGCCTCTTATCCATAAAAGCAATGAGAACATTGGCAAAAATGATCGGAATCAACTGTTTCAGACCTCTGGAAATCAACCAAAGACTTGCAATGAGGAATGTTTATTCAAGAAAAACAGCTGAATCTCAGTAAGAACAGTGAGCTCTGTGGCATTTTAACTTGCCCTCTTCCCGTCTGCCTCCCCCACCTCCACAGTAGCCTTGAAAATCAATAGGCTGGCAGCTGGTAGAGGGGGTAGAAAGGAGGTGCTGCCCCCAAACATCAATTCCCAGAAGATCATCACAGTCTGACCTGCCTGGTGGTTCCCGAAGACCACACTTGCCAGGCCGTCTTCATCTGACTTGAGCTGGAGCTCACCCGATGGGAACAGCCATTTCCCCAAGGGCATTTTTTTCTTAATCAAAAGCAAGTGGTTAGGATTCTGGGCTTTTACTGCTATGACCTGGGTTCAATCCCTGACTGGGGAATTGAGATCCCACAAGACATGAGGCACTGCCAAAAAAGAAAAAAAAAAAAAAAAAAACGAAAACAAACCAGAGGCAGTCATTTAATGTTGTAGCTGCCTAAGGCAGCCCATGATAACTGGGGCAAAAAAAAGACAAACAAACAAGCTTAACAGGAGACACTGGGGGGTGAGATGTCCGCAGGGAGATTTGGAAAGCTCCCATGTATCCCTAGGAGCCCGGAAGGCCGTGAACACGCCCAGCGCTGTGCATCTGCTCCGTAAGGAGCTGACGAAGCCCTGCATCCTCATTTCTGGCCAACCTTCAGGCAGGAAGTGAAGGGAAGGCCGTGAACATGCCCAGCGCTGTGCATCTACTCCGTAAGGAGCTGATGAAGCCCTGCATCCTCACTTCTGGGCAACCTTCAGGCAGGAAGTGAAGGGAAGGCCGTGAACATGCCCAGCGCTGTGCATCTACTCCGTAAGGAGCTGACGAAGCCCTGCATCCTCACTTCTGGCCAACCTTCAGGCAGGAAGTGAAGGGAAGGCCGTGAACATGCCCAGCGCTGTGCATCTACTCCGTAAGGAGCTGATGAAGCCCTGCATCCTCACTTCTGGCCAACCTTCAGGCAGGAAGTGAAGGCTAAGGCAGAGTTGGCAACTGCGGGCTGAGTGTTGAAGGTGCCCCAGCACGCAGACAGAGAGCCCCTCAGCAACGACTGAGGCACATTGGTCAGCAGTTTAAGGAGCTCTCTGTCCAGCCACCAGCTGACCTCTAAGGTAGCTGAGGAGACATTTTAGAAGCTACACAGGACAAAGAACACAGACTTTACAGCTTAACTCAGAAAATCAGAAACAACCACCAAACTACAAATCTGACAACAACAAACCTTGGGGAGGGAAGAGAAACTGACTTCCAGGGTTGCCCCAGTGTACTATTTTAAATGTCCAGTTAAAAAACAAATGAACAGAGACATATAAAGAAATGATAAAGCATGTCCTATACACAGGGCACGAAGTAATCAACAGACACTGTCCCTGGTGCTGTCCAGACACTAAACTTACCAAAGATTTCAAGTTAGCTGTTTTAAATATATTCAAAGAACTGAAGGAAACCAAGTAAAAACACTGGAAGAGGCACTTCCCTAGTGGTCCAGTGGCTAAGACTCTGAGCTCCCAACGCAAGGGAACTGGGTTCAATCCCTGGTCGGGGAACTGGATACCACATGCCGCAACAGAAGACCCTACATGTCACAGCTGAAGACGTCACCCATCACAGCTGAAGACCCCACACGCCACAGCTGAAGACCCCACACATCACAGCTGAAGACCCCACCCATCACAGCTGAAGACCCTACACGTCACAACTGGAGATGTCACCCATCACAGCTGAAGACCCCACACATCACAGCTGAAGACCCCACACATCACAGCTGAAGACCCCACATGCTGCAATGAAGACTGAAGATCCCATGTGCCTCAACTAGTACCTGGCTCAGCCAAATAAACAAATAAACATCTGTGGGGGGGAGGGGAACTATAATATCACCAAATAAGGGCTATCAGCAAAGAGACATGAAAAGAGCCAGACGGGATTTCCGGAGTCGAAAAGCACAATAACTGAGATAGAAAATTCACTGGGGGTCTCACTAGCAGATTTGAGCAGCAGAAGAAAGAATCAGCAAACTTGAAGATAGGTGAGGAACAGAACAACAGAGGAAGAAAAGAAAGCAAAAGGAACAGAGCCTCAGAGACCTGTGGGACACCACTGGCACCCAAAATACACATCAAAGGGTCAAGAAAAAGAGAAGGAAGGAGCAGAGAGAATATTTGAAAAACTAATGACCTAAAACGTCTCAAATTTGATGAAAAACATTAATTTACACACTGTAGAAGCTTAACAAACTCTAAGTAGGATAAACTCAAAGGGATCCACATATCTGGATACATCACACTTAACTGTAGAAAATTCAAGACAAGGAACGATCTTAAAAGGAGCAGTAGAGAAGTAGGGAGCGATAAAGACTGAAAGTTAATTTCTCATCAGAAACCATGGAGATCACATTCATAGTGCTGGAAGATAGACTGTCCACCAAGAATTTCATGCACAGTAAAACCACCCTGCAAAGTGAAAGGGAAATTAAGACACATAAATGGGGACTTCCCTGGCGGTCCAGTGGTTAGGACTTGGCACTGTCATTGCCTTGGCCCTGCGTTCAGGCCTTGGTCAGGGAATTAAGACCCTGCAAGCCTAGTGGTGGAGCAACAGTGACAACACAAAAGACACATAAACAAAATAACAATTCAGTGATAGAAAGAAATAATACATACATTTATAAATATAGTATACACATAGTTTTAAATTTTAACAAAATGAATAAAAGTAAATAAAATCTGACAGAACCCATCACTAGCAAGCCTACCCTACAAGAAACACTAAAGAGAGGCCTTTGGGTTGAAATGGAAGGGCACTAGATGGTCATTGGAATTGACATTAAAAAGGAAAGAACACTGTGGACTTGCCTGGTGGCCCAGTGGTTAAGACTCTTCACTCCCAGTGCAGAGGGCACGAGTTCGATCCCTGGTCAGCTGGCATGCAGCCTGGCACAGCCAAAAAGAAAGAAAAAAATTAAAGAACACTGGGAAAGGTAAAGATAAAAGATGGAACAAATATATATTTCCATTTACAATCTTAAGTAGTTAGAAACACAGTTTCCGAGCGACCCAGAAATTCCACTTCTAGGTGGAGATATACCTAAGAGACCAGAAACACATAAAACCTTATACAAAGATGTTCATTTAAATATTATTCAATATTATTCATAATAGTCAGAAGGTGAAAACAACCCAAATGTCCATCAATGATAAAGGGGTAAACACAATGTGGTCCATCCAATGAAATATTACTTAGCCGTGAAAAGGATGTGCTACAGGTTGTAGGAGCCTTGAAAGTTTATGCTCAGGAAAGGAAGTCAGACTCAGAAAATCCCACCCTGTGTGAGTCCATTCATAGGAAACATCCAAATAGGGAAACCCATAGACGAAAACAGCAGAGCAGTGGCGGCAAGGCTGGGTGTGGGGGGAGAATGGAGGGGATGGCTGCTGAGCATGGTTTGTGTCCGGGTGTGTGCATGCGTGCTCACTTCAGTCACGTCTGACTCTCGGCAATCCCATGGTCTGTAGCCCACCGGGCTCCTCTGTCCATGGGATTCTTCAGGCAAGAATGCTGGAGTGGGTTGCCTTTTCCTCCTTTAAGGAATCTTTCCTGACCCAGGGATCGAACCCAGGTCTCCTGTGGCTCCTGCACTGCAGAAGAATCCTTTACTGCTGAGCTCCCAGGGTAGCCCGGGTGTGTGTTTGTGGTCATGGAAAGTTCTGGAACTAGAGAGGGGACGGTGTCCTTCATACAACAGTGTGCACATGTGAAACGATGCTGAACGACGCTTTTAAAGGATGAATTGCAAGGTATGTGAATTATACCTCAATTTTTTTTAAATTCTGAAAGAGAGGATTGTTTTAAAAGATGACAACGCCGGCTAAAAGGAGCACGAATGCCAATGCATGTCCGCTGTGCTCCAGAGCCAAGGGACGGGCCTGTGCCCACCTTTGGGGAGTACGCGCCCAGGGTCGCCAGAACCAAGGAGCTGCTGTCCTCTGCAGCTCTCATGGAGCAGTCTGGGCTGTCCTGACCCCGACGCCCTCATGCCGTGGGTGCCCTGGCACCTTGCCGCAGCAGCTGCAGCTTCTTCTGGCCTTGGCTGGCCGCCAGCCCTCCCCCCTGCCTGTCCCTCGGAGGCCTAATCTGCTCACATCTGCCATTGATTTCTAACTCGAAGGATGCTGTGTTTACAGTGTGGTAAGCTGAGCAGACCGGAGGAGTCAACCTCGGGGTGGGGGAGGTGGGGTGCCGGGTGCGCCTGGCCCTCGGCTACTAGGCCTGTGTCCGCAGAGTCTGACCTGGGGCCCAGGGCCTGGCATCAGGGTACGAGGAGGCATAGAGGCGGGAGGAGGGAGCCCGGCCAGGCTGCACCGCCGGGCAGAGGCAGCCTTCAGTCTCCTTGAACGTCTCCAGCAGCTGCTCGCTATAGACTCCCACATTTAACGCAGCCTCTGACTCTGAAATATTAGGGCCACCTGGCTCCCCTGTGCACCTGTCACCCCAGAAGGTATGAAGCTGGGGAGACTTAGAGGGTTTGGTTCTGTGATCCCTGCCCTCCTCTTCAAGGAGGTGCTAAGACAGGCGGGGGTCTGTGTGTCTGTCCACAGCCCTGCCTGGAACACAGACTTCAGGACAGATGGATGTGACTCCTGCATTCATTCCTGCGGAGGTGGGAGGGTCATCTCCCATGTATCCAAGCATGCCAGCTCCCCTGCTGGGCTCGCTGAGACCCCACCAGGACACGCCAGTCAGTCTGTCAGGCTCAGGGCCAGAGATTGAGGCCTGAGAGCAGAGCAGCAGCCCAAGGTCCTGACCGCCCAGCTCAGCACCTGCCAGGACCACTTGCCCCTGCATGGGCCGCTGCTGGTCTCTGAGATGCCTGCAGAAAGCCATCCCTGGGCCCCCAACTTTAGGAGCCTCCCCTCATGCCCTTGGGTGGATCTGGAGCTCTTCTTTCTGCAGACACTGTGGGACAGGGGGCGATCTCAGGAGCCAGGGTTTCTGGACCCGGCTGAGCCATGAGCCAGCTGCATCCCCACAAGTCTTATCCCCTCCAGCCAGGCCACTTGGACAGGATGACCTTAGAGGCAGGTCTGGCTCCTGAGTGCCCCCCCCCCCGCCCCAACCCACTCACTCTGGGCTTCCTGCCACCATATCACCGTGCCTGCACCTGGCAGAGCCATTGGACCAGACGTCACAGGTCCCCCAAGTCCCAGAGCCGGTGCCAGCTCGCCCTCCTTAAGAGGCCAACTCAGAAACGTGGCCTCTTCTAGGAAGACGAGCCGGGAGCTGGGATGGCGACTCTAGATGTGGAACCCACGGAGCTGGCTCCTTATGTACAAGCCAAGGACAGTGGATGGCATGCCCCGGCTCCAAGCTATGGCCACTGGGCCTCTGGTCACATGGCTCCGGGCTCCGGCTCCCGTGGGATCAGACTGTCCAGCGCCAACTGGCAGAGGGGAATCGCACCTGTTCTCCGTGGCGGCAGTCTTACCTTCCCCAGGATGTCACGGAATGGGCTCCGACAGGAAGTGGGCTCTGGACTCTGGCTTCTTTCACTTGGAAAAATGCACTGAAGTTTGGTCCGTGCCGTGTGAAGGCCAGCGTGGTCCTTCCTGTCCTATGAACGACCCCACCGTGGGGACGTGGTGCCTGCTGGAGGCACCTGAGTTCTTTCCACATTCTCATCCTTACAGAGGACGAGCTTCCAGTTCACCTGGGCAAGTGCATTACCTTGACTGTGGACATGTACACCAGTGGGGACTAAATACCATCTAAATGTGGAGAACTGTTGGAAGCCGGTCATCTCAGGGGAGCAGTGCCTGCTGAGGCATGTGGCAGGGGTGGGGTTCCTGGGGCAGAGGCATCAGCCCAGAAGAGGAGCATGTACCAGGGAGCCCACCTGGGAACACCTGGCAAGGACAAGGAGGCAGGGACCAGGCCACAAGCCACCGTGGCCTGAGTGTACAGGTAGGCTGTGCTCAGGCTATATCTGAGCTTTTGGCTCTGCCTTTCCACAAAGAATTTATAGAAAGAAAGGCACACGTTCCCAGACCAGGGCCTGAGATGCCTGCTGAGACCCTGCTCACACCAGTGCCCACAAGACTGGGGCCGAGTGAGCGGGCAGTGGGCCCCGTTCTCTCTGCAGCATTGGAGGAAGCAGTTAGGGCCGCTTGGAGAGACTTTATTTCTTGGAAAACATCACAGCGCAGATCTGCTTGCTCTTGCAGTGTTTGCAAATATCATAGAATAATTGGAAATTACCCTTGCCTGGAAAAAATTTCACACAATCAACTCTCTCGCCAAGAACTTCTGGAGAAAGAAAGAAACAGGGGAAGTCCAGGCCATGCTCATCTGAAGATCCAGGGCCCGTGGCGGAGCTCTGGTTTCATATCGGTGCAGTTTGAAAAACCCCGGTGCCTCTGGGCCACGGTCCCCTGAGATTGGAGCTATGTCTGGCCACCTTCCTGATTTCCGTGTGTGCCCTGGGAGTCAAAGTCGGCTGGATCACCCTGCGTCCCCAGCAGGCCCCAGATCTCACGACAGCCCCTCCACCACGCTCCTTGCCTGGGAGAGTCGCCCAGGGAGTTACTCTAGGGCCAGAGCAGGAGAGAGCAGGACCCTGGTGACCACACAAGGGCCCTGAACACCTCTGCTTGGAAGTGAGACACTCTCTTCTGGGCCAAAGCAGGCTGATAGCCACGGCAGAGCAGACAGGAAATGCAGCCTGCAAGGAGGGGGCGCTGCGTGTCTGTGACAGCCCTAATCGCTCCAAGCTGAGGCCTCTGGGACCCCCTGCTGCCCAAGAGAGGTTAGCACAGCACGGGGTCTGGACTCTCCCCACCAGGACCAGACAGAGAGGTGGGGGGCAGTGGCGGGAGAGACAGGGTGAGGGGGACCTGGGTTCAGAGCAGCTCAACTTGAAAAGGCCAGATTGCCACCTGGAGAACAGTCCACAGGGGCAGGAAGCCACAGTGGACCCAGGAGAGAGGTGGGGTTTGAGGCTGATTGGTACCTGGAGGTCAGGGGTGGGGTCTCAGAGAGTCTGTGGTCACTCCCCAAAGCCTGTGGTCACTTCCCACGTGAAGGATGCTTCTGACCCTGAGCCTTAATGCAGCCGGGACATGGATGACCCAGAAGGAGCCCACAGGGCCACGGCCAACCCAGACCTGGACCCCAGCCCCCAGGGTCGCCCCCAGCACGTCCTCCCTCCTTTAGGAAAGTCCTCTTATGATGACCTCGCTGGGTGTCACACATGGTGAGGACACACAGCCAAGATGCAGCTGTGCATGTACCGGCCACTCAGGGGCCCACCATGAGCCGGGAAACGTAACCGTGATGAGAAAAAGAGGAAGTATTGCCAAAATTCCAACAAGTTGATGGGAAACTAACTTATCAAAATGCCATTTAGGCACAGCTTTGCAGAAACACAGCTCAGAACTCACTGGATGGATGCTTCCTCTTGGTTGCTTTTGTTCAAACTCCTCGTGGTCCTTCCCACCGGCGCGGCGCCAAACCCAGATCCTCCACTTCCAGGCCCCCGATGGGCATGAAGCCTGCAGGCAGGAGACAGGTTGGCACCATGCATCCAGGGGTCCACCGGCCACAGTCTTGGGTCTCACCCTGCTGCCCACACTGTGAGGGCGTCTGGAAAGTGAGGTCAACGTGGACGGGAGCGACAGGGCTGCTCTTTCTGCCTGTCCTTGACCTCTCATTGTCTCCAGCTTCAGTGCCGAAAGGAGACTGGCCCAGTGCCCCCCGCCCCCTGGTCAAGGACAGTGGTGCCTGTGGGAGGGCTTCTAATCAACCGTGTGAGCGAGACCAAGCCTTGAAGCTGGCACTGGCCAGAGTCCCAGAGACCCTCCTGGTTCACCGGCCTGCAAGATTCCCGTGGTAATTCCCTCAGTCCTTAGGGGAAACCCCAGGATGCAAAGACGGGAATCAGAAAGCCACACACAATTAGGGCTGAAGAGACGAGTGGGGATTGGCCTGTACAGGGCAGCTGGAGGGGCAGGGCGGGGAGGGCGGTGCAAAGTGGCAGGTTGTCTTTTTGTTGTTGTTCAGTTGCTAAGTTGTGTCCGACTCTGCAACCCCATGGCAGGCCATCTATACCCACACAAACTCCCATCCCCTTCCGTGATCGTGCCAGAGAAAGTGGCTAGATGCTGTGGCATCCTGACACCCATGTCCAGCACCTGTGGACACTGGTTCAAATCCAACAAAACTGTATTTGTGATGTTTTTAAAGAAAAGAGCATTTGGGGTCACTAAAGTCAAGGGAGCGTTGAGGGCCTCCTCAGGGTCTAAGAAACCCAATGAGAATCCAGAGAGAGGAGGTGCCCAGGGGCCTGAATGCCACACAGCTGGTCTCTTCCTGGGCAGGAGGGAACGTTGCCCAGCCCCGCCCCCCACCACCACATCTGCAGGAGAGGGGGCGGGGGGGGGGGCGCGCAGGAGGCTGGACTGAGAAGTCGCTTCTCAGATTTTAAACAAGAAGAAGAAAGTGAGGAAGTTAAGGTTTAGTTTTTTAAAGATCTCTGCCCTATTTTCTGTTGTTGGCTGTTCTAAAGCAGTATTATCAAAATATGTTCACAAGACACTGGCCTCGTGAAATTTTCCCCCCAAATTAGAACACCAATTAGTTTGAGAATCCTGCTGCCACCCCCCCACCACGAGGTTCAGAGTTCACATTGGCCCATTAAAGGCACTGCTAAGTCTGCTGCCAGGCCTGTTTTCAACCTTGCCTAACTCTGCATCCCCCAAACTAATTTGGCCAAAGAATCCATTTTTCACAGAACAGCTGATACTGACCCAGAGCTCCTGACACTGACCTTTGATGAAGTTGCATCAGAATAACAGCACAGAAAGTGAGTCAGACAGGTCGTGGCCTCCTGATGGTGGCTTCCTTCAGAACAGGACTTTGAAACCTCCCTCATACATGGACCACATGATGGCCATGTTTCTCCGCTTCTCTAGGCTCTGGGCTGGATGGGCCCCTACTCCCAGCAGAGAAAAGTGGACACCAAGTCTGGAAACACAGAAGAGAGACAGTCAGAGGAGGAAAGTGAAAGTGCTAATCACTCAGTCATGTCTGACTGTATGCAACCCCGTGGACTGTAGCCCACCAGGCTCCTCTGTCCATGGAATTCTCCAGGCAAGAATACTGGAGTGGGTAGCCATTCACTTCTCCAGAGGATTTTCTCGACCCAAGAATCAACCCCTTGTCTCCTGCATTGCAGGCAGATTCTTTACAATCTGAGTCACCAGATTGTAGCCCCCCAAACAGCGTGAAGTGTGGCTACAGGAAGGCAGGGCCGGCAGCGGGCAGACGGACCAGGACACAGGGCCCTGCCGCATGCTGGGGGGGCCTGCGACACCCGTTCTGGGTGTCCCCGCCCTGAGTGGGGGGGCGCAGCCCTTGTGTGTGTGGTGGGCAGGGCTCGCAGAGCTGCTCAACAGTGGACGTGGCTCTTCTCACAGACGGGAGGGCTGGGGGGACCAACAAGGGTAGGGGGGTGAACCCAGCCTAGGACAGGCCCACAGGCAAGATGCCCCCCACCCGGCCCCTCTTCACATCAGACATTCAGCCTCTGTGACCCTAAACATTCCGGCAGCCCAGACATGCCAGCAGCCAGATGGGCAGGTGGGCAGCCAGTGCACCCCAAACCTGAGGTTGCTAACGCCTCTATCATGGGCTGAGCTGTGACCCCAAAAGCTGATGGTGAAGCCTTCAACCCTAGGGACTCAGAACAGGGCTGTATTAGGAAATAGGGCCTTTAAAGGGTTAAAGGTTAAAACAGTATCATTTCACTAGGGGGGCACCCAGGCCTATAGGGATGGTGTTAGGGATGGTGTCCTCATAAGAAGAGGTGAGGATACAGACACCCACAGAGGGATGACCTGAGTTGCTTGTCTTGCATCATTAAGCCATTATGGTTTCTGCAGGCAGGGTGGGGGGCCCAGAGCCTGGGCCCCAGCTATTCGGTCCCAGCTCTGGGCTGTGTGGCCCCCACACCCTCAGCTGCGCCTCCAGCCTCATTCCAGTTGCTCCCTCACTCTCCCTCGGGTGATAAAGCAAAGGCCTTCTCTGAGATGCACCTGACTGGATACAAAATAGCTCGAGTCACTCGCCCAGTTCCAGCGGCGGCCCCCTCCCAGCCCCGAAACCAGCAGGAGGAGAAGAGGCGGCTGTCACCTCGCCAGCGCCATGGTGTCAGTGAGTATGGAGACCACAGGTCCTCAGGAACGTGGCAGCCCATGGGCGGCGGGCACTGGGGAGGCTGCAGGGCCGTGTGGTCCAGCCCCTGCAGATCAGGGAAACGGGGGCTGAGGGGGGACATCCCCAAACACTCCTTTGGGGTGAGCTGCCCCCTCTGGAACCCTCATCTGCCTCTACAGCTTCTCCCAAGGAAGCCAAGCAGCACTTGGTGGGGCCCCCCTCCGGCCGGGACAGCTGGGGGTCTAATGGCCCCCACATCCAGGACCCTTGGGAAGCGGGGCCAGGTCAGCCCAGCCTTGGGTCAGCAAGTCCCCACGCTGTCTCCAGCCAGCTGGCCTGCACAGGGCAGCTCCGTGGAGAGGGAGCAGGGGAAGGTAGGTGGAGGGAGGCTGAGTGTCCCCACTGCTGCCAACACCCCACTCAGGGACACCTCTCACGGCCCTGGTCACACCCATGGGAGGCTGGGGCTGGGAGAGCCAGGGGCCGGCCCAGCCAGGTTTCCGGGCCTCATGGTCTTGGCATCGGATCACCTCTCCCATCTGCGGGGGCTGCAGGGGAAGGGCCCGACCAGCACCCAGAGCTGGCAGCACCCACCCGGGTGCTGGGGCCTTTCCAGCAGCCAGGAGAGGCCAGGCCCAATGCCCACGTGGAACTGGGGCGTCTGAGCCTTGGGCACCCCCAGCCCTCTGCAGCGGCCCCTCCTCTGCTGGCCTTGGGGTGGGCGTGGGTCCAGGGCACCAGGAGGGAGGCACCTGAGGCTGGCAGCGGCCAGAAGACTCAGGGCTGCAGTTCCGTGGCCCCGTCCCCAGGCCCCAGGCAGGGATTAGGGGTGCCTTTGAGTCCTGGGGAACCTCCCACAGCCTCCCACAGTTGCTGAGCCAGGCTCTGCAGCCTGCAGGGGCTTTGTCTGTTTGCGGCCAAACTGCCCCCAGTGGCTGCTCACCCAGGGCTGGCTCCTGACCCCCGCTGCCCTCTTCCTCCCCGACACCAGTGTGTTCTCAGGGACCTGCGACTCCAGGCGGGAGGCAAGCACACAGGGCTGACACCCCAGCTCCTAGCTCAGAGGCGAGATCCAGGTTACAGCATCGCCAAGTTCTCAGCTGCCGGCAAAGCTGAAAACCCAGACTAAAAATAAAAGGTGTTTCTCTCAGAGGCCGGGCCTGTGATGATGCCCCCACCACAGAGAGATCCCGAGCTCCTCCAGGTCACACAGGGACACGAGGAGAACTCACCCCCAACCCATCCGGGTTAGAGGCTGGGAGGCTTGGCCTCTAACCGCCCAGCGACTCCTGGCCTCTCCTGCATCCCCAGGGTCCACAGCCCGGCCTCCCCAGGAGCATCACTGGAGGGTGCTTTTTCTGACACTCACATGCTGGGAAAGGGGTCTCGCACCCACCGCACGTGAGACCTGGAAGAGGGCTCAGATCTGGATTTCTGTTTCCACCCAGCCCCAGGGAACCCGTGCCTCCGGCCCAAGGTGGCCTGCACGCAGCCCCAGGGAACCCATGCCTCCGGCCCAAGGTGGCCTGCACGCATCTGCAAGCCACAGCCTTGGCCAGACTCCAGGGCCCCAAATCTCCTCCTTGACCGTGAGTATTGGCCACCAGGCAGTCCCTGCCCCACCTGGCCCTGGGAGTTCAGTGTGTGCAGAGCACTTCGCTGTTTGCAGACCCTTGCTCACCCCTCCCATCTCTGGTGGGCAGAGTAGACGGTGCCCCCTGAGCCCACCCATGGGAGCCCCCCACCCCCTGGCTGCTTCAACCTGCCAAGGGCTGTGGCCTCAGCAGATGGCCTGGAGCTGAGTGGGGTGGCATGGGAACAGGTCAAATTCCAAGAAGCAGAGAGGGCTGCCTGGGCATAGCCTCCTCTTGACTCTCAGCAGGACTGAGGTTTAGAGGGAAATCTGTGGTTTTCTAAAGAATATTTTACATGAATCCTGTAGGATTTGGGTCAGGAGCCCCTGCTGCCTGAGGACATTGTCCTCATCCCTGTGAGGGGGTCAGGGGCGGGTGGGGGAGAGGCCACAGACCCACCTCTGAGGGCAAGGTCCCCTCCCCCATCAGGGCTGGGCTTGGAGGGGTGATGGAGGCGAGGCATCTCCAAGGAGCTTGCCTGGGGAGAGGGTGCCTGAGGCCAGCCCTGCAGGGACAGCTCCGACCCCGACCAGAGACCCCAGACCCCCACAATGCATATTCACCAGCCCCGCCCAGAAGGCCCCAGGTCACAGTGGCAGCACCTGAAGTCTTGGGTCCCTGCTCTTCCTTCCTCCAGCCCAGAGCCGGCCCAGCCCCACTCCACCTCACCCACCCACCCCCACCCCGCCTGCTCTGGCCGGGGTTGGGTCCCCAGACTCAGGCTGCAGGCTGCCATGCTCAGGGCCTTTGCACATGCAGAGGAGCCTCCCACAAGCCGGCTGGTGAGCTCAGGCCCTGGCGGCTCCAGCTGTCCCGGCTGTGGCCCCCAGCAGCTTCTTGTTTACCTTCCTCTCCAGGGAGACAGGCTGTTCCTGCTGCTTCCAGAAAGTGTGTTTGTTATTTGTTCCTGGAAACACCATCTGATTAAACAGGCTCTGTCTGGACCTGCCAGTCAAAGGCAACGGCTCATGTGGGCCCCGCAAGGCAGATGGCGGGGCCACTCCATCCTCCAGGTTGGGAGCAGCTCTAAATGGGGAAATGGCAGAGCCGGGGGACCCTCCCTCAGAGCATGGCTCCCCAGGCATCAACTGGCTGCAGAATCTCCCTCTGCAGGTCATCACCCCTTAAGCAAAGAGACACTGGGACCCAGGAGTTCAAGAACAAGCACACGCAAACATGTGGACACACACATGTGCAAGGGGCATATGTGTGAGCCCGCACGCACGTGAATACACTGTGCACACATTTGGACACACACATACAAGTATACACGCGCACTCGTGCACACACTCAGAGGCCCCAGTCTCACCAGCAGGGCGCAGTTGTAGAAATATCAACTTAACACCTAATAAACAATTGAGCAGAAATGTAAATCATTAATAAAGTCTCATAAACAAAAGTCAAGTGGGAATTCTGTTTATAGCATGCAGGAATGCAGAATCACTGACTAAACACCCAGCCTCTTGTGCTTGACAGCCGCCCCCAGTCACCCCTCTTCCCCTCCCCAGATGTCCTGAGCCATCCCACCTACAGCCCATAGCCCTGGGGACACAGGCAGAGACCTGGCCCCTGTGCTCGAACAGATGGGGACCCTCAGGGAGGGCCCAGGTTTCCCCTGGGTCAGTCACTGGCTGGCCAAGACTCCCTCCAGAGTCTCGGAATCTCCAGGACTCTTCCTCTAAGGGCGGAAAAAACTCATCCCAGCCCAGGGGTCCTCTGGAGGCATCACCATGGGAAGAGTGCAGTGCTCATGATCACATGCACCTCACACCTCTTCATAGTACACGGCCAGCAGGGGCTGATTGGTTCCCTCCACCGCACCTGGGGTTCTGTCATCCCCACGGTGTCCCATGGTGCCTGACATGTGCGTTTTGCAACCTGAGTGGTAGCTTGACATGGCACTGGGGATGGGGCAGGTATGGGGATGGGACAGGTACAGGGGAGGAGGCAGATGTGGGGATGGGACAGGTGTGGGGAGGGGGCAGGTGTGGGGAGGAGGCAGGTGTGGGGATGGGACAGGTGTGGGGATGGGACAGGTGTGGGGAGGGGACAGGTGTGGGGAGGGAACAGGTGTGGGGAGGGGACAGGTATAGGGGAGGAGGCAGGTGTGGGGAGGGAACAGGTGTGGGGATGGGACAGGTATAGGGGAGGAGGCAGGTGTGGGGATGGGACAGGTGTGGGGAGGGGGCAGGTGTGGGGAGGGGACAGGTGTGGGGATGGGACAGGTGTGGGGAGGGGGCAGGTGTGGGGAGGGGACAGGTGTGGGTGCTAGGACAGGCATGGGGTCTGGGCAGGTGTGGGAGTCAGGAGAGGAGGAGGGTAGGTATGCACAGAGCCTGCCTGGGTTCTGGAGCCTCTGGGCAGGGCTGGGATCCAGGGAAACCCCTTGGTCCAGGAGAGGCACCGGAAGGGCAGTTGGGGGTGGGGGAGGGTGATGAGTGAGGCCAGGATGAAATCCCAGGAGACATCGGCAAGCAAGGGGCCTAGGGCCATGAGTGAGGACACCCTGAACAGGCCAGGCCCCAGGGTGGGCTTGGGGAGAGGAAGGAAGAGATGGGGGTGGGACTGGCCAGGGGTCAAGGGGCTTGTGCTGAACAGGAGCAGGGTCCTGCATGGACACACTGGCTGGGGCCTGGCTGGGCTGGGGAGCTTGGGGCTGCAAGGCAGCCGGCTCAGGGAAGGTTAAGGTCAGCCTCTGCCTCGTGGTGCCTAGGGTTGGCTGTGGTGGGACAGGGCTGGGCTCTGGCTGCCCAAGCTGCCCCTCACTCAGGTGTCCAGGACTCTGGGGTATGAGCTATCTGTCCCCACCTCACAAATTGCCCCAAAAGCAGCAGCTTCACTCAGCCACTCGCCCGGTCTCCATGGTTTCTGGCTGCTCCACCTGAAGGTTGGAGGCCAGGGGGTCCGTCTCCGGGACACATGTTGGCTGAAGCCTCGCGGTGCACCTGCCCACAGCTTCCTGTCTCCTCCCATTGTGCTCCTCCCAGAGCCCGAGTGTGGACAGGGCTGCATGACTGTCAGCCCTGAAGCCACAGTGCCGTGGGGGCCATGCCAGTAGGCTCTCGTGAGCTGGTGACCCAGGCCTCAGGCTCCCCTTGGTGGAAGAGGGGCCCGGCCTCCCTGAGCCTCGGCGTCCTCTTATGTAACCCAGAACAACAGTGGCATTTACGTCGTGGGGCCAGATGGAATCCAGGAAGATGGCACATGATGACCCTCGGTCCAGAGCTGGGTACGGAGAACACCCTGAGGCCACCTGTGTTATCTCAAATGGGCCGTGGTTCCAGAGGTGAGCCAGGGTTGATGCCTGGCCGCATTTCACCCCTTTGACGCCACTATCAGTGAGGGCACTGTAGCAGCCCCTGGAACCAGGGGCCCGGGAGTCTTGACCAGCAGCAAAAACACTCCAAGGCTCAGAGCGTGACCACCCCTGGGCTGAGGTCACACTCACATTTTTCAGGATGCGCATAGTGCAAATAAAACCAAAATATTATTACAAGGCTAAGTCCTGTTTTACAGCTGCCTTTAATATATGACGGTCTTGTTCAGCTTCGTACAAACAACTTTCCCTTTGCTCCAAGCAGCTGTGTGTCTCTGCCCGCGGCCCCAGAGACGGGCCGACGCCAAGCGGCAGAGGGAGAGAAGCCACAGCAGGGACGAGGGTTCCCAGCCAAGGCCGCGCCCCCGATGCTCCCCTCAAGGGCTCCAGAGAGACTGCTGCTTCCGCCTGGGGGGCTCAGCCAGCTGAGTTTTGTTCTGGGGCGCAGGTGGGAGAACAGTGCCTGGTTTCCTTCAGGGCAGGGGCCCTGTGTTGGGGGCCGGCTTTGTGGTTGTGGACTCCTAAGGCCCCTGGACACCTGACATCTGTAGTCGGCTGTCCCGGCCAGGATGGGCAGGGCGGCCGGGACTCACCCTGGTGTGGTGCCTGTGGGCACTAGCCGTGGGCTCAGGCCCCCAGTTCGGCTGGCCCACGAGGTGCCGTGGTCCTTCCCGGCCCCCGTGGCTCCTCGGGCCTCCAGACGCCTGGCCACCGGAGCCCTGGCTCTCTTCCCAAACCACTGGGTGATCACTCGGCCGTGGGAAACAACCAATCCCTGGGTGGCCGGTGACCCCTGCTCCATCCTGGGGGCCCAGCTCCCCGTGCCGCAGTCAAATCTTTCTCCTTGGTGGAAATGGCAGGACGAGCCAAGAAACGAAGCCCCAACCAGTGCTTGGAGGGCACAGCAAGGAGCTCCTGGCAGCGCGGAGGTCCCAGGGGAGCAAATGGGGGGCGCCCCTCCCCTGACGGCTGCCCAGGGGAGACACCCAACTCACCAGGCCTCCACAGCAGCTCCCCGGGGACGTCCAAGGTATATCAAGTCTATGGTTTCTCTACTTGCCAAACCAGCCACTTTCCCCTTTTTTCACATATTTCTGCTGCTTCCTTGGGCTTCAGGCTGTCTTATTTTTCTTCCCTCCAGTCTGGAATTGAAAGCTTAGTTCATGTATTTTTTATTCTCTCTTGTGTATAATGAAAACACTTACAGTGATAAGTTCTCCTCTGAGTGCATTTCTGGCTGCCTTCTAGAAGCTTCCCTGGGGAGTGTCCTCTGCGTTTGTCTTTTCCAGGCCTCCATCATGCCCGGTGGCTCCCCCTGGGGCTCAAGGCTCTCTGAACAACATCTGTTCTTTTTGTATGTTGTTTGAGTGTGACTCTAGGGCTTCCCAGTTGTCTCAGAATCTGCCTGCAATGCAGGAGACACGTGTTCGATCTCTGGCTTCAGAAGATCCCCTTGAGAAGAAACTGGTTACCCACTCTTCTTGCCTAGAGAATTCCATGGACAGAGGAGCCTGGCAGGCTACAGTCCAGGGGGGTCACAAAGAGTCAGACACACCTGAGCTGAGTGCGACCCAGGTTAATTTTGGTTCCATCATGCTTGTTGGAGAACTCAGAGCTTACCGAGTCTCCTCTATGGGCCTGGGGCACATTTCCCACGCCCCAGGTGCGGCCTCCAGCAGGGACAGACAGGAGCAGCCAGACCACGTCAGCATGAAAGCCGCCAAGGGAGCCTCTGTTTCCTGGAAGCATTTCTGATCTGCTGTTTCTTTCTTGCAGAAAATTCTTATTTCCCAATATTCCTGGCCGCCCTGCTGGTGGTGCTCCGCCCTGCCCTCAGCGACGACCTGTCTTCTCCTAGGTCTCCCTGTGTCTGTCACACGACGCTAGGTTCTGCTGCTGTGACAAACACTCCCAAGGTCAGCAGCCTCACAGTCAGGTTGGACCCCGGCTGGCACAGCAAGGCCACTGTGAGCCAGCCGCCCTCACACAGGACTAGGCTGGGGGACAGGCCACCATCTGCAGTGCTTCGGGTGACCACACAGCTCTGTGCACGGCATGCAGGGTCGCCCCGACTCTGGATGCTGCCCCCACAGTGCTGTGTGTTACGAGCTGTCATGTCCAGATTAAGTCTGGGGCTGTCCCAACCCCAGGGAGCAGAGGACACAGGCCCACCTTGAGCCAGGGGAAAGGGGGCTCAGTGCACAGCCTCGGGACAGACCACAGGGGCTCTCTACCACAGAGACAAGGACAGAAGGGGCGGGCGCCCTACCTGTACCCCAGTCACGTGGAGCTGCTTCTAGACCACCCACAGGGGCGAGTTTTGAGGCTCCATCGTGCTGGGAGTGTTGCTGATTGACTAGTCATGTCTGTCCTGATGTGGTCTGGGCACTGGTGCCCACTGTTCACTGAACTTGAAAACATTCCTGGCGAAACAAGTTTTGTCACATGGTAACAAGGGACGCCAGCAGACTCCAGAGGCCAAGTAGGAGGGGAGGGCCCTGGTTAGGGACCTTGTGGGACCCCAAAGCAGGTGGTGGTCCTGGCACAGCCATCTGCCCCTTCTGAGATGTTGGGACCAGGACGTCAGCTGGACAACAGGACATCCGAGGGGTGGGCCAAGGTGGCTGTGTGGGATTCCACCCCAGGGTGAGTTCAGGGTCAGGGCTAGACCAGGACAAAGCCCTGCCTGGGATTCCAGGGGCGCCTGCAGCAGAAGGGGCTGAGGCCCAGCTCCTCCCTCTGGGGAGCAGGGTGAGGTCCAGCCTCGGGGTCAGGGTGGGACAGGAACTAGAGGAAATGCCCCCTCCCTGTCCAGCAGGAGGAAGCTTGAGGTCACTGTGGAAAGCTTCCTGGGGACCCACAAGAAAGTCTCGTGGTTCAAAGGCAGTGCCCCACCTCTCAGCTTCGGGAAGGAGCCAGCAAAGGATTCAGGTCACGTGTGAACAGAGCGGACACAAGCTGTGACCCCAGGAATGCAAAGCCGTGTGGCACGTGGAAAGCTAATCGCACCATCCACCCCCAGCAGGAAAAGTAATAACAAAAACACATGACTCTGAGCAGGAGCCAAGAAGGAATTCAATAAAACTCGGCATCTCCAGGAGCAACGCTTGAGAGTTAGGAACAGGGGGCTTCCTTCCTATTCTGAGCGGAGCGAGGGCAAGAGCAAACACCTGCCTTATGCCTGCAGCATCTGCTCCTGAACTCAAGCGTCAGCCGTAGTTACAACACAGGTGCGTCTTTTAAATACATCCTCCACCAGAACAGGAGCAAGCCCACCCACCCTGATTGCAGTCCAGACCCTTACAATGTAACTGAATGTTAACATATCATAATGTTACACATTAAATATTTAAGAAGCAACTCCTAAGCATCAGATGTGGCACGTGAAGCTAGCTGTGTCCAGTAGAAGCAGTTAGAGGGAGGAGGTGTCCTAATGACTTCAGAACTCAATAAAGTGACTCCAACAGGACACACACGAGACCCCGGGGTGGGACCCCAGGGAAGCTTGATGACACTCAGACGTGTGGCCTCAGGCAGGAAGAGCTAAGGGTGAATAGGAATTCACTGGGTCAAGTCTGTAAGCTTCTCCTGGAAGAGCCTGGGACCCAGGGCAGGGGGGCCCCCAAGAGGACAGCAGGTCAGCCTGACCTGACTCTGGGAAAGGAGCCCTGGGGTCCACGCAGGGGACAGGAGGAGGGCAGCCGGGGAGGGAAGGAGGATGGGTCTGCCCAAGGGGCTACAGGCAGGCTCCACGAAGGAGGTGGCCTGGCAGGGGCTCAGGAGACCAGCCCAGCAGGCAGACTCTCCTGTGGCCAGGCAGGAAACCCAGCGGCACTGTCGCAGTGACCAGGCCCCAGAGGGCCCGTGGGTGAGCAGAGCCCTGGGCCACAGGTTGAGGGTGGACAGGGCCTTCGGGAAGACAGCTGTGCCACCTGAGTGGGGCGGGGGCAAGGACAGGGCCATGCCCAGCTCCTCCCCAGGATATGGCCTAGCCATAGCTGAGGCCCAGAGCAGAGCGTCCCAGACCTGCCTGGTGTCCAAATCTGAACTCACCTCCCCCACAGAGGTGCAGGGTTCAGTGCTGAGGACAAAGACAGGGTCACATGATCAGGGACTGACTGGAGGCTTCCTCAAGGCTCAAAGAGCAGGAGCCTTGCTCTCCTCAGCAGAAGCTGTCCCTGCCTGCCCAACCCCACTGGAGTCTGGGGAGGGCACATAACCTAGTCCTGGCCAGTGAGCTGAGAGAGGACATCCCTGGGTGGGCCTCTGAGACCTTAGAATGGGACTAGAGCAGGTTTCCCCATTCCTCTTGCTGTTTGCCCTCTGCCTCTCCCCCTTTCCTGCCTGGAGTGTGACGTGATGGCTGGGGCACTGGCAGCTTCATTAGCACCAGGATGAGGACAGTGGCACCTGGGCTGCTGCTGATACCCTGAAGACTTGGACTGCGTGCTTCCAGACCCTCATTGTACGAGGGGCAACCCTTCCCATTTTAAACATCATCAGCCATAGTGACTTGTGTTCTCTGTTACTAGCAGCCTGTGGTAGGGACTAGCAGATGACCAAGGCACCTCTCATCCTGGGGCTCAGCAGGACAGTGTCCCCAGCCTGCTCTGTGGTAATCCCAGGTCCAGGACAAACCACCCTTGCATACCGCCACCCAGCCCAATGCCTCCAGAACCCCATCCGTGCAGATGCACAGTCAAGAAGGCCCCATCCATGCAGACAGAGCCAGGAAGGCCCCATCCATGCAGACACACAGCCAGGAGGGGCCTGCCCAGGGCCTCTGCTGCTGTCTGCTCTGGGGTGTGAGTTCAGCGAGCACAGAGCTGGTGCCCCCCTCACACTTGCTGCTGTCCCCCTGCCTCCTCCTCCAGCCCCAGATTGGGCTGGCAGGACAGCTGTGCCTGCCCCACCGGATAGAGGTCCCTGTGGGGAGGGGTCTCTTCACCTGGTGGCGTGGTACGGCTGGCCACAGTTTAGGGTGGCAAGGGTTGGCCACATGAGACAGAGCTAGAGGTGGGCCCTGCTGATGATGCAACGAGCATGAGGGCGCATCAGCTCTGGGAGGTGGGGGTACTGCGTCAGCCAGGCCAGGTCCTCAGGCCGGGCACCCACAGGAGGCCGGCCCCCTCATTCCCTGTAGGAGCCCTGCAGCCGGAGGGCTGACTTGGGCCTGGCACTCTAATTAAACATCATTATGTAATTACTCTGCTCCCAGCCCAGGAGACGCTGAGGTGGGAGTAATTACCGCTGAGCTAGAAACCAGACCCAAGGCAGAAGGGCGCTGGGGGGCAGGGGGGCTCCTCCCCCGGGGTACTCCAAGGCTTGTGCTGCGGCACACCTGGTGTTGGCCTGAACTGAGGGCGAGGTCAAGGGGTAAGTGGGGTCATGGGGTGGCCAGCGCCAGATAGAAGGAGGCCCCCGTCTCCAGACTCAGTTTCCCTCTGGAGGGAAGGGCCCAACTGGGCCCCAGGGACCAGGGGAACACGAGGGATGAGGCTCAGGCCCGGCAGGAGGCCCACGGTCCGGGAGGCTCTGTGGCACCAGAAAGAACACTTGGATTCAGAGATACAAATAATCATAGACTTTCTCCCCAGAATCTAAAAATAAAGATTTCTTAACCTTAAGGAAGACTTAAGAAACATGATTCAACATCAGGAATATGCCTGTAACCAGCATTTTAACCTGTCATTTGAGCATCTTTAGAAGAGATAAAACAAGACAGGGTGGCAGCCGCCGCTGTGAAAGCCCTCCAACCCCTCACCACCCCTGCCCCCAGAGCTCCAGACCCTGGGAACCCTGAAAGCCTCAGCACCATGACCTCAGCCAGGCTGGGTCACCGGCATTATCACTGAGCAAGGAACGCTCAAGCAGCAGCACAGCTGGAGTTGTGCAAACCTGGCTGCAGGCGGCTCGGGACCTGAGTCATCCCTGGAACCTTGTCTATGCACCATCCCCTCCCTGACTGGCCCCACCTGGTGGATGCCCCCCCGAGACAGCCAATGCCAGGCACAAACAGGGCTGGCTTGCTGTAGGCTGGGTGACACCGGAACCGACGTGGGACCATCTGGACAAAGCCAGAAGCTTCCCTGGTGGCTCAGCTGGTAAAGAATGCCTGCGATGCGGGAGACCTGGGTTCAATCCCTGGTTGGGGAAGATCCCCTAAAGGAGGGCATGGCTGCCCACTCCAGTACTCTTGCCTGGAAAATCCCATGACAGAGGAGACTGGTCCATGGGGTCACAAAGAGACTGAGCAACTAAGCACCCACATCAGAGGGTGTGGCCCCCGCACGAGCCAGCCCTCCCCCCCAGCCCCCAGGCCGCCCCCGCCCACTTGTCCTGAGCCCTGCCCCACACAGCGGCAGAGGGATTCACTGGGGGCCCCAGGGCGACCCTGACCACCTACCCAGGACACCAGCAGCCTGTCCGGGCACCCCCCCAGGGCTCTGCTGTCCCCACTCTCAAGTCCCTTCTCCTTGCTGCTCATATCCTGCCCCCACACCTCCAGGCAATCAGCAGGCGCCCACTGCTTGTCGTCTTGACCGAGGTCTGTCTTCCGAGGGGACCCACCAGCCCCGCCGCCATGGACTCTGCCCCGGCGTCTCGTCCATCTTGCTCGGAGCCCTCGCTCCCTCAGCCTAGCAGCTGCTGCTCCTTCCGCTCGGTGACACCCCTGCCCAGGCCACTCTGCCGCCTGTCCACACCCCTCAGGGGGCTCCGCCACTGCCCCACTGTCCCCTCCCCCAGCCCCCACTCCCTCTCCAAGGCCTGGAGGCTTGCAGGACTCTGCCCCTGCCTCTGCCCACTGCTGGGGGTTGCAGAATGCCCAGCTGGGGAGCACCATCCTTGACCAGAACCCCTCAAAGGCCCTGTAGGGCGGACACCTCAGCTCAGGCCTGCCAGTCCTTCAGAGCCCGAAAGCAACTGAATTTAAAATGCACATGAAAACCACCCAATTGTTGTCACTTAATTTGATTACCAAATTAATCCAAGTGCATTCTATGAAGATTAAAAACACAGGTAAGCGAGCACCGAAGGCCCTCTGGGTCAGAGATGGCAGCCAGCAGGCTCCCAAGAGTGGGGAGGGAGAGGGGGGTCTCTCCCACCTATCCTCCTCCCCCACCCCACCCCCAACTGTCTGGGCGGCAGGGCACTCGGCTCAGGGGAGAGGGACATCCCCAGACGTTTGCGGCTTCTCAGCCACATTCCCAGCAAGTCTGCCGCAGTGGATGGCAATGGATGGCCCACCGCAGAGGATGGCAGGGTTGGGCTCGCCCCGCACCTCCCCGTCCCCCACAGGTGAGCTCAAGGAAAAGGTCCTGGCATTGGGCAGAGGTCAGAGGCCCTGACAGCGGGCACTGCAAGAAGGTAGCCGAGCCGCATCCAGCCGCGGTCAGCCTGGAGCCCCTGGAGGACAAGCCAGTAGGCTGGTCTAACATGATACATGTGTGCGTGTCTGCCCACCAACCCAGACCACAGAGAAAAGCGAGGAGGAGGCCGGACGCGTGGCCGCACCACCTCCTGTGGGGCGGGCAGAGTTCCATGGACACCTTGGCTTTTCCAGCACTGTTTTTATTGCAAAAATAAATGTGTCGTCACAATACTCCCGCGTCAACCGCCTGTCTCCCGTCTGTGCCAAGCACAGCAGCCGTGTCGCGGAGGAAGGGGCTGGCAGCCCGGGGGACGAGGGCCAAGTCAGCCCTGGGCACCTCCTGGTGGGTGTCCTCGGCTCTCAGACGCCCCGTGGGCTCAGGGCTGCCCACCGCCCTCCAGCTGCATCTGCTCAGCCAACTGCCGCCCGATGGCCAGCAGAGGGCTGGCTCTATAGGCCGGGCTGGCCAGCAGCTCCTGAAACCGCGTCCGTTCCTCCTCGCTGCAAGAAGGGGGAGCGGAGCTCAGTGGGACAGCCAGCGACCACAGGGCCAGCCTCGGCACAGCCACCCCAGGGAGGGACCGGCACAGCGCCGGTCCAGGGCTGGACGGGGCGGGCTGTGAGGCAGGCTGCGGGGCTGAGATTCTGCCTGGCGGGTCTGGGTGTGGGACCAACAGGGGTCTTGAGGCCCGGGGGAGGGGGCACTTCAGGTAGGAAGGGAGGGGCTGCCCTGGGGCCTGTTTGTGGTCACATAGGCCCCTCCACCACCATGACTGTGACAAGGAGCTGCTGTCAAAGGCGGCGGCAGGCGCCCTGCACACACAAAACCTCACATGGCAGCACCTCGCCAGCTTGGTCCTGCAGGAGCAGGGGCTCCGGGCCCCGTGGTGATGGGGGTCTGCAGTGGGCCCACCCTTCCCACAGAAAGCCCTGGGCCCCCGAGTCCACAGGGGGTGGGGGCTGCCTCTCTGTGCCCATCCCTAAGCTCAGCTGGC
This sequence comes from Odocoileus virginianus, assembly GCF_023699985.2. Taxonomy (NCBI): domain Eukaryota; kingdom Metazoa; phylum Chordata; class Mammalia; order Artiodactyla; family Cervidae; genus Odocoileus; species Odocoileus virginianus. The sequence goes on along the minus strand of NC_069677.1, from coordinate 82,548,396 downwards.
CACGTCACCTCCCCAAGGTGCCAGGGCCAGCTCACACCTTGGCCCTGAAGCCCAGCACAGCCATGGGTGACCTGGGCAGGTGCCTCTGGGGACATCTCTGCCACTGAGACTGAGGTGACCTGGTCTGGAACCTCAGAGCGGCAGGCCCGTCATGACACTGTGGCGGGGACGGCCCTGGCCTTGGGCTGGCAGGCAGGGTGGATAGCCCAGCCTATACCCTCCACAGGTGCATGACCAAAGACAAGACCAAACCACACCATGCCCCAGCTTTCTGTGCTGTTAATGGGGAGACTTTAGATCCCAATGGATGGCTGACTGACTGGCCAGGTGTCCACACTCCCAAGATGCCTAGGACCCGGGTCCCAAGGGCAGCCCCCCAAGACCCAGCAGCTGCCCTCAGCACTCCAGGGGAGGGGGCTTCCTGGTCCCTGGAGACAGGTTGTCCACGCCCCCCAGGCTGAGCCCCAGCACACCAAGGCTCGGGTGGGGGAAGCCCTGGATGGGCCGTGTGGAGGCAGGTAAGACACTGGGCGTCCTTTGTGTGTGTGTGGTGGGAGGGGGTGGTGAGGAGGGGTGCGGCACTCACAGGAGCTGGAGCCTCTGCACGGCACTCATCCGGCTCAGCTCGGCGGGCCGGGGCCTGCTGGCTACCCTGCTGGGGACACAGAGAAAGAGGTCAGCATGGCCCACGAGTCTCAACTGGAGGCCACAGTCCACATAGGGCTCTCCGCTGGCCTGGAAGGCTACAGGTGCCCCATGGCAGAAGGGACCTGGCAGAGCGGTAACCTAGAAAACCTGTGAGTCCTGAGACAATACCCAACTCTGGCCTCCAGACCAGAAGCCCTCATTTGTTATTCATGTTACCTCTTTTCCCTGGTCTCAGCTGCTCTGGGGGTACTCCATCCCGACTCCCTCCTGCTTCAGACCCCCAGGACAGCCCCCTTCCGGCCCAGTGTCAGCCCCAAGACACTGTGGCCCTGTTCCTTTCACCACTGACCCCTCTCTCTGTGTCCACCCAGGAGCAGGTCCCCTGTCCACCACTGAGCTCCCTGGAGGCCCCACCCTTGCCAATCCAGTGGGCCTGGGTCTCCCTTCCCCCAGCCGCACCCCCCACCCAGGAGGTGGCGCCTCCGTGCTGGGAGGTCAGGAGGCCTGGGGACCTCAGGCCCTGAATCTTCATCCCCATCCAATTCAGGTAAGAAGGCCTCCCACAGCCTCTTCCTCCTCTGACAGTCAAGGGCCCCAAGGTGCAAGCACACCCCTGGGAGTCCCCTCAGGGCCCAGGGACAGCCTGGCGTGACAAAGAGAGGCAGGATCCTCACCCAAGCCTCAGGATACATCCAGGGCCTAGCAGGCCGCTCATGGGAATGGCACGCCCCTCCCTGCTGGGGTTTTCCACTGTGGACAAAGGCAGGCAGGGTGGATTCCCGGAGGCTGCGGGGGCACAGGGAACTGACCTACCCCGTGCTCACTCCAACGGCCCAGTATGGGGACATTCACACCAGACACCAGCCCAGGTCCTGCCCCTCCCCGCCCCCGGCTCACCCAGCACCCGGGTGTAGCTCTGGCTGCAGGGCCGAGCGCACTGAGAGTGGACAGAGTGGATAGAGACCTTCCTGCCAAAACTGATGCAGCTGCCCACTCCCAAGAACCACGGAGCTGGAAGAGGACCCTGGCCCTGCCAGCACTGGGGGCTGCAGCTCTGGGTGCCAAATGCCCTGGGTGACCCTTGGGGAAGTTGCTCCAGCAAAAGTCTTGTTTTCCCGACTGCAAGACAGGCCAGTGCTGTCCTGACAGGCTCCCTTCGGCTGGTACCCAGTCCCTGGGGATGCTAGTGGGCCCAGGTGGCTCCCAGCTTCAGGGCTCTTATGCTACCCCGTCCCTCCCCCTCTGATGTGAACAAGCCCTTGTGGCACCCACCCCAAGGGGACTGGGGCCCAAAACCAAATGGGACTCTCATCTCAATCCACAGCACTGGTGGGTGATCCCCTGAGGCCCCAGGGTCCAGAAAGCCCAGTTGGTGACAGGCACCAGCTCCCAGGGTCAGGTGCCCCCTTATCAGGACCCCCACCCTCATCATCTACAACCTTTGGACCTTGCAGGAACCACTTTCTCCGGACTTGACCCTTTTCCCTGGTGAGCGCAGCCCACTGGCAGAGCACCACCTGCTCTGGTCTTGGGCCCCTCAGGCTCTCCAGGGGCCTGGGGGCCAAGTCAGTGCTGGGCAGTACCACCTGTCAGGGGGAACACCCAACAGCCCACTGGGCCTGCACAGAACCTCAGGCTCTCCCCACACCACCCAGATTTGGGATGAACCTGGGGCAGCCCAGGGCCTCCGCTGGGGTATCCCAGCAGGTGACCGGGCCCAGGCAAGGCACTTGGAGTCTGGGTTCCCGAACGCAAAGCTGCCCCACAACACATCCTGCCCAACTCTGATGCCGGGGGGAGGGTGGGCATACCCGAAGTCACTGCCAGCTGCACCATTCCTGTACCAGGCTCCGGAAGCCCTGCCCTCATGAAGCAGGAAGAGGCCAAACACCTGGCTCAGCAGACCTCTGGGGCAGACCCCCACCCTGCCAGCGGGAGGAGGGTACAGACTGGAGTGGAGGGACCAAAGCCTGCCGCCTGATGGCCCATCCCCCAGGGCCAAGTGCGGCGGGGTCCCTGCCGTCCTGGGCAAGACTGCGGTGCTGCCCCCACGGGACCCATGGCGGCGACTCTCCTGGGCTCTCCCCACATGCCTCCTCCCTCGGCTCACTCTAATCTGTATCCTTCCGCCATAATGAACTGTGACTGTGAGTGTAACAGTCTCCTGTGGGAATCGCAAAGCCTAAGAGTGGTCTTGGGGACCCCAGCCTGCTGAGAGGGGCCAGGACTCCCCAGTCATGGTCAGACATCAGCACCCAGGTCGTGGTCTCTTACACCATTTCCTGCGGAAGGGACTGGACTCCCTGGAGGAACACTGACTCTCAGACAGGAGCAGGAAATGCCTGGATGAGCCTGGAGCATCTTGTGCCCGAGGAAGGAAAGTACTCAGAAACAAAACACAACAGCCCCCGCAGATGGGAGTGTCAGGGGGGACAGCGGAGCCAGCTGAGGAGCTCTAGAGGGCCAGCGCCAGAGCCAGTTCAGCAACAGAACAGAGTCATACTGGATCACGGCCCGAAGCATAAAATAAATAAATACCCACGGGGCCAACCTGACATAAACAAGTGACAGAGAAGGAAGCCAGGAAACCAGGAGGCTCCACGTGGCTCTGCAGCGGCCCCGTCCTCAGGGCAGGGGAGTGCCCCCTCCTCAGGTGGGGGGTGGGCTCAGCGACCTCCTTCCAGAGGACGGGGGGAGGTGGGGGCAGCACAGTGGAGAGACCTGATGGACACACCTGCACTGGTGACCACGGTCAGCATCCATGTAGGTCACGTGACGGCACGCACCCAGGACAGGAGGTGCTGAGAGGGCCCTCCGCTCTGCAGTCTTCACTGAGAGGCGTCCTGAACGACGCCTGGCTCCTCCTCCAGACTGTCACGGTCGTTAAAGACAAGAAGGTCTGAGAGACTGTCCCAGCCCAGAGGCGCTGAGGGGACATGATGGCTGCATGTCACGTGGGGGCCTGGCCGGAGCCCTGGAGCAGCAGAAGGTCATCAGGGGAAACTGAGGAGTCTGAACAGACTGAGCTTTTAGCTGACTATTATTTATGAATGAAGCTGGTTCCTGACTGTGACAAATGCACGGGCTGACGTCAGACGTGAGGAGAGCTGTGTGACTCTCGGCATCACCACCAACTTCTCTATCATCAAACTCTGCTCTAGAATAACATTTACCTAGGCAGACAGCTCCTGGTGCCAAGAGGCAGCTGGGGGTGGGGGTGACAGTGGCTGGGAGAGAGCCCCCCACCTCCACCCCCGGCAGCCTCCGGGTCCTCCTCAGGCTGCAGGCGGTGTTTCTGCAGCTCTCGCCCCTCTGGGAGCAAGCACATTTTTTGGATGAGAAAACTGCAAGCAGTGTGAGGACGCTTGACCGGGTCACATTTTTGTTCAAGAACCAGGAATGGAATGTGCATTTCAGGCTCCAGCTCCATCGCCAAACCCCAGCTCCGATGGCCACTCCTCATCTGGACCCCACGCTCTGGGCACACCCATCCTGGACTGGCTAGGACTGACCACCTAACTCTGCCGCCAAGGGGCCCTGAGCCTGTCGCCCGCCACCCCAATCCTTCCTCCTCAGAGGGGTATTCGGCAGGAAAAAGAATTATTTCAAAAAGACAAAATCAAAGACAACCCAGGAAATGGTGAAGGTCCAGGACCCACGACAGGACAGGAAGGACTCCATCTCCCCACTCGTCCTGAAGCCGGGCATGCTCACACCTGGCTGGTGCAGAGCAGGACACTCTTCCGCAGCACTGGGCCCCAGGGGAGCAGGACGAGCAGCCTGGGGCAGGGGCGTGGCCGTGGGAGACCAACAGTGCCGTTCACGGGCCAGCGGGCACCCACTCCTGAGAAGGCCCAGGCCCCTGCCACATGGCTGGGCCTGAGACAAGCGTGTCCCAAGTCAAGACGGGCCTCTGCAGGATAAGTGCGCAGCCCGGCCACCCCACTGCTCGGCCTCTCCTGCGGACACAGCACTCACCGTCGGGTGGGGGGCCGCCGGCTGCCAGCCTCCAGCTCCAGCAGCTCAGGGAGGGCGTCCCTCAAGGGCTGCAGGTCCCCCACCACCACCGTGGCCCTCCGCCTCCGCTCTGCCTTGCGCTTCTGCTCCGCCAGCTTTATGGCTTCAATCTCTGAGGAAGGTGGACACAGCGTCAGCGAGAGAGGGCCCAGAAGTGCTCGGCCGTGGACTTCAGCAGCAGGGGGTCCCGGCTCCCAGCCTGCAGAGCCAGAGCTTGGCTGGGAACCCAGGGTGGGAGGGGGTAGAGGGGTGCAGCCCAAGCGATTTGCTCCCCTTAATCCTGGAGACAGCCGTGGAATCACAAGCCTGGGGAGACGGGCTGCAGGCAGATGAGCTGCCCTTGAGAAGCCCAGGGCCCTGAGGCCTGGAGGAGGGGGTGAGTGGAGGGGTGGGCAGACAGAGGGGCCTGCAGAGTCAGAGCAGCTGGTCCCCTCCCCTCTGCCCCCCAGTCGGCTTCTTGGGGATGCACCCAGAAAAGAGAAGTGGTCCCCATGGGAGGCGGTGACAGAGTGAAGGGTCCCCAACACCGGCCAGGTGCAAAGCAGGAGGGGCAGGGGCACTGGGCAGAGAGACAGGGTGACAGGGCCCAGGTCTGGGCTGCCAGGTGGAGGGCAGGGCCGTGGGTGAGCCACTGGGTTAGGCCACCGCTGGCCGGCAAGGCTGTGGCCACCACACAGAGAAGGGCCTCGAGATCTGAATTTCATTTTATAAGTGGTGTGTATTTTGAAACTGTTAATAAAATAAGCTCTCAAGCGCGCTGTATCCACAGTGTGGTGTGTGGACCTGCCAGCTCACTAGTCTGTGTGCAGACCTTGCTCCAGGAGACTGCCTGAATCTGTGATAAGTGATTTGTTAGTTGTTCTGCATTAGATCCCCTTAAAAAAAAAAAAAAAAAGCTCTGCTTCTAAAAAGCTGGGAAATGAGGCTGTGATGGATCTGGGACGGCTGGACCAGAGCAGAGACGCTCCCCACCTCCCTACTGTGCGAGTTTTACTGGGCTATAAATAACCAGCTGCAGACTCTGAATCTCCTCTAAAAAGAGAGCTGGAAGCACCTTCCTGATGAGCGGTCGGTGGACTCAGTGCAGCCAAGGGGCCAGAAGAAGCCAGTAGAGAGGTGACAGTCAGCAGCCCAGGTGGGCCGACAGGAGCTCCCAAGGGGATGTGGGTCTGTGGCCACCCAGCTGCCCATCAGGGCAGGTGCGAGAGGTGATGGAGGTGGGCATGGTGCCTGGGGGAGTGGTGATAACACCAGACACAGGGCAGGCCAGGGGAATGGGGGCTGGACACACTCAGGACAGCCCACCCCGAGTGCAGGAGGTGTGTGTGAAATGTGAGGGGTGCGTGCTGACGCTCACAGGCATCTCCAGAAGAGAATAATTTCCAGAAACTGACTACTTGGGAAGCCTGGCAGGAGCAGCTCCTCCCAGCTCGCAGTCACCCCCAAAAGCCCAGAGAAGCCCAGCAAGGGAGAGCCAGACAAGCCCAGCAGGACACACCTGCCCCAGCCACAAGGAGGCTGCCGGAGTCCAGGGGCCTGCACCTCACTCCAGAGAGCTGGGCTCTGGGATAAAGACCACCCTCCTCCGGGTCCTTGGGCCCTGGCCCAGGCCACCCCTCAGTGTTGGGACACCAGGATTTAAAGGCAACGATCTAGGGCTCTCCATGCTGCCAGGGCAATTTACTCAGCTCATCAAGCTGGGGCCTCTTCCCTGGGAGCCCAGCACCCAGGTGGAGTGGGGGGTCGGGGGGTCAGGCAGGGGAAGGGACAGGTAGCTCCCTTCCTGGCTGGCAGGCCCAGCACCAAAGCTGCAGGGGACCAAAGACAGCAGGACAGGCCTGGCTCCTAGCAGGACACAGGACACCTGTCTGCCTACAGAGGAGCAGGCAAATCAGCGTTTTAGGTTAGTAACATTGGGGTCCACCCAGGACACATCTGAGGTGCGCAAGGACGGCACAACACAAGCACACGTGCCAGTGGGCCACTGCAGTGGCTGCTTCAAAGGGAAAGGCCAGGGTTACCACAAGAAGTGCCCACAGAACCTGACAGAATTCACTGTCCACTTAGGATAAGGATCACAGTGAGACCAAGAACAGGAAGAACTTCCCCAATCAGAGACCATCTATCAGAAACCACATCTCACATACATGAGACAGTCTCTGGTGAAGCAGGCCACAGAAGGGACGGTGCAGACCCACGCGGACCCCGCCGAGCCCAGGTGAGGGCGACTCCGAGCCCGGGGCAGGTGACGCGAGCATGCAGCTCCTCCCCGCCGCCTCAAGCCTGCCGCCGCGCCAACAGGGCCTGCAGTCCACGCAGTGCCCAGAGGTCAGGCACAGCTCCCTGGAGGGCCCATTCACCCTGGTGCCCCCTGCTTCCCTGCCCGCATCTGCTCACCCATAACAAACAGAGCTCGAGCGAGCACCACCAGCTTTATGCCCAACGTGGTCTGTGGTTGCTGACCCTGAGCAAAGCAGGTTCACAGGACAGTGACCACGGGCCCCTGGCCCCCAGAGACCAGAAACAATCCTCACCCACTCCAGCCGCTGCAGGAGGAAGAGAAGACATAACACAGAGACTGGAAAGAGAGGTAAAACTGTCTCTATCTTAAGTACTGTAGCATGATCGTTTATGAAAAACATTCTACCAGATCTATAGGATAATTACCAGAACACACAATTTTAACAAGATCAGAGGGTATAGAGTTAGTAATAATTAATAAATGATAATATAATAATACATAGTAAAAACTGGAAAATGAAACTTTCGTGAATTCCATTTATAATAGCTTCAAAAACTATTAGCAATAAGCTAATAAAGAGCTGGCAATAAGCTTATCAAAAAAAAATCTAAGACTTCTACTCTGAAAATCACACAACGGGGATGACAGAAATTGAGAAAAATTTAAATGAAAGGAGATGTACAAACTAGGTTTCAAAGAAGCAGAGGAACCAGAGATCAAATTGCCAACATTCGTTGGATTATGGAGAAACCAAGGGAGTTTCATAAAAAATCTACTTCTGCTTCACTGACTAAGCTAAAGCCTTTGACTGTGTGGATCACAGCAAACTATGGAAAATTCTTAGAGACTGGAATATCAGACCACCTCACCTGTCTCCTGGGAAGCCTGTATATGGCTCAAGAATCAACAGTACAAGCAGACAGGGAACAACTGACTGCTTCAAAATTGGGAAAGGAGTATGACAATGATGTACATTGTCACCTTGCTTATTTAACTTAAATGCAGAGTACACCACACGAAATGATGGAAGAATCATAAGCTGGAGTCAAGATTTCCAGAAGAAATATCAACAACTCAGATTTGCATATGACACTAACCTAAGGGCAGAAGTGAAGAAGAGCTAAAAAGGCTCAAGAGGCCTTGATGAAGGTGAAAGAGGAGGGTGAAAAAGCTGGCTTAAAAGTAAACATACAAAAAACTAAGATCATCGCATCCGGTCCCATCACTTCACGACAAACATATGGGGGAAAAAAGAAAACAGTGGCAGATTTTACTTTCTTGGGCTCCAAAATCACTGTGGATGGTGACAGCAGCCATGAAATTAAAAGACATTTACTCCTCAGAAAGAAAGCTATGACAAACCTAGACTGCATGTTAAAAAGCAAAGACATTACTTTGCTAACAAAGGTCCACCTAGTCAAAGCTATGGTTTTTCCACTAGTCGTGTATGGATGGGAGAGTTGGTTGACAAAGAAAGCTAAATGTCGAAGAATTGATGCTTTTGAACTGTGGTGTTGGAGAAGACTCTTGAGAGTCCCTTGGACAGCAAGATCCAACCAGTCCATCCTAAAGGAGATCAGTCCTGAATATTCACTGGAAGGACTGAAGCTGAAGCTGAAGCTCCAGTACTTTGGAAACCTGATGCAAAGAGCTGACTCACTGAAAAAGACCCTGATGCTGGAAAAGATTGAAGGCAAGAGAAGGAGGGAATGACAGAGGATGAGATGTCTGAATGGCATCACCAACTTAATGGACATAAGTCAGAGCAAACTTTGGGAGACAGTGAAGGGCAGAGGAGCCTGGCATGTTGCAGTCCATGGGGTCAAAAACAGTTGGACATAACTTAGTGACTGAACAACAACAAAAGATTAAAGGAGAAATTACAGTGTTCATGGATGAAGACCGAGCATCGTTAAAATGGCACTTCTCCTGAACTCATGTATGAAGCCATACATGATCTATAGGTCACTGCTACACCAGGTGGTGGTGGTGGCTTTTAAGAAGTTGACAAGCCTGTGATCAGAGTCACATGGAAATGCTAAGAACCTGGACCACCCAAAGCGGTCTTGAAACAGAGAGACAGACATAGGACTTCCCTTGTCCAACCCCAGGACCTGCTTCACAGCTGCAGCTTCAACAGCCTGGAACTGAGGAGGGTCAACAGGTAGAACCATGGTGAGAGGCGTCAGCTTTCCAGACATCAGCATGACTGCACAAGGAGACAGTCTTTATGACAAACACTGATGAAACTGAAGGAAAGAAAACCCTGAACCAGTGCTTTACATCACAGACAAACGCTAAATCACGATGGATCAGAAATCTAAATAAAACCATGATGTTTTCAGAAGGGTAGATTTATCCTCCTGTCTTGGGACTGGGCAGTTTCCTTAAACAAGGTGCGTGCACGCGTGCACACACATATGCATGTGCACACACACTAAACATGCAAAGGAAAAAGACAAAATCAGTGTCCTCAAAATTAAACTTCGGTTCAGCAAAAACAAACAAAACAAAAAAAAAACTGTTGAGAAAATAAACAGGCAAGTTACAGTCTGGGAGAAAATTATTTGCAAAACACATCTGAGGAGACTGACCTCCAGGACAGAGGATTCCTTGATAATAAAGGAATATTATTGGAGCTTGATAATAAAGAGCCCTCAGGAGCCTCAGGAAACAAGCCCTGGGCGTCAGGACGCCCCAGTGGGCAACAGCAGATGAAACGCCCATTCACCACAATGACAGGCACCTCGCACTCAGCAGAACGGCCAGGACTGCAGGACAGGCGTGCCGGCACAGCTGCAGAGCAACCCCAGCTCCCCCATGCTGCTGGGGGCGCAAATGCACAACCACAGGAGAGAAACGTCTGGGAGCTGCTTAGAAAACTAAACATACACCTGCCCTATGACCCGGCATTCCATTCCAAGTGTTTACCCAAGAGAAATGAAAACATATGTCTACAAAAAGACTTGTGAAGAATGTTCATCACAGCCTATTCACAGCAGCTAAAAAGAGAAAAGACACCAGGTGTCCATCCACAGGAAAGTGGATACCAAACAGCGTGTCCACATAAGGAAACACTTCTCAGCAACACACAGGCCCAGACTACAACTCCACTGGGCACAGACAAGCCCGACGCCAAGCTGAGCAGGAGAACCCAGACACACACAGATTGCCCTTACCCAACGTCCAGAGCAGGGAAGCCTGAATTCAACCTGAAAAAGACCAGACAGTGGCTGCCTCTGGGGGTGGGGCCCGGGAAGGGCGATGGGGATGGTCCACGTCCTGAGAGGACTCTGGCTGTGTGTGGGTGCACACACTGGCCCCAAGTCACCACACAGCACACTGAAGGTCCAGGTCACCACATGTAAATGTCACCTCAAAATAAAAACTAAAAAGAACCATGAACAAATACTGAACTCTAGCAGAGTTACTAGGGAGAAAGTGTGCTCAATCTGTAATGCACTTTGGAACATGCAGCTAAAACAAGGGTTGGTGGCTGGACCAGACAGATGGGATGGACAGACAGACAGCTGTGATAAAGAAGTGAAGAAGCACTCATGGTAAAGTCTGGATGGTGGGCATATGGGCGTCCACTGTAAAATTCTTCCTACTTTTCTGTACACAACTTTTCATAATAAAGTACTCAGTGGAAGAAACTCGGGAGCTATAGCTAAAGCTATAGTCAGAGGCTAACATTTAGCCTTTCATTCAAAAATAAATGACTAAGTCACTAAAACAAACCTAGAGAAACCAAGAACAGGGTATTAAAACAACAGAAACTAACAATTTATAAAACAAAAGAGTAGATGACAACTAAAGACAGGCATTCTTGGAACAGATAAGACAAAATCAATCAGAAGAGAGAGAAGGGGATACAAATAAAGGATGATAAAGAGGTTAAATAAAGAGAAACCAGCAACTCTGCCAATAAAGGCTGAGATCTGATTAGATGGCTTTATGGGAAAATGAGTGAGTGACCAAGATTAGCTCAAGTAGTTAAAAAAAGACCAACCATCACAGAAGAAAACTTAAACGTCATCAGAGAACTGTAGCCCAAAATGTTCAGGGGCCCAGTGGTCCTGGCCTATTAACTTTTCAAATCCATCTTACAAAGAATATTTTGCACAACCCCATGCTACAGACTGTGGAAAAGAAAATGCATGAATAGACATTTCCTTAAGACACATCCAAAAACTGAAAGGAAACTTAAAATTAACAATTATGGAAGAAACTGATACATTTCTCTAAAAATCTTTAATTTATTAAACATATAATTTCTTTAAAACCTTCAAGAAAAAAAATAATGCTGGTCATACTTTAACTGTGTGAGAACATAATAAAACATTTCAAAGTAGTTTTAAAAGTCAGCAAAATCACACTAAAAAGATAACTGTAAGAAAAAAATCTACAGAACAATGTTCACAAGAAAACCTTCAGAAAAACACCAGCAAATATTCAGCATCATGAAAAATAAGTATACTTCCCAAAATTATTAAGAAACCCACCCTGATAGGCAGGCGAAGGCACCCCAATAGGAGGGCGAAGGCCAGGGTCCCTGACCCCACCAGTGGGTGAGCAGCAGCTTCTGCCAGGGGCCCTGAGAGTCGCACACCCAGGGGAGGGCCTGGAGGGCCACATGCAGGCCGGGAAAGGGGTGTGACAAATTTCGTGTCATAAATTACCTGACCCTCAGGCACTCCCTCTGCGACGTTTTACCCAGGAGAGGCGGTGACACTCCTGGTGGGGAGTGAGGTAAGGCCGTGCAGACCCTGGCACGGGTGACAGGGCCACCCCACCACCACGGGGCCATCTGCCTGTCATAGCGCAGGCCGCCTCCTCCAGGGCCCGGACCACCCAGAGGCTGGGTTCTGAGCCAGCCCAGGACAAGGGTCCACCGGGGATGGAACAGGACGGGACGGGACGGGGACGCTTACTCTGAAGCCACCGCTCGCGCCTCAGCTTCAGCTTCTCCTTCTTCGGCAGAATAGTCTTGGCCTCAGAACCTGCCAAGAGAACACACGTGAGAGGACAAGACCATGAGCCCAGGCTGCGCCTATGTTCAGGGCGCCCGCCACTGCGCCTGGCTGTGGCTGTGGGACACCCGGGACCCAGGGACCGCAGGCTGCCCCACGCACTGGGCCTTCACTGGTCTCCTCAGAGACAACACGCACACCAGGCGGGGTGCACTCTCCAAGATCCAATGGCCACAGATTTCCGGCAACTAAGTAGAAGCTGAGAGGAGACGTGCTTGTCAGGGTGGCCTACTGCTCAGCCAGTTCAGGGAAGCCAGGACACCCACGGGGCTCCCACCCCTTTTCCAAGTCAGAGCTCAAGCCCACAGCCTCATGTTGTGCCCCAAGCTGGCCCACTTTCCTCCCCACTCGCCCTGGCCCCTCATCCCCAGCAGGGAAGGCCGCCGGTCACCCGGGGCCGGTCAGAGGACTGCAGGTGCACAGGCAGGGAGACGGGAGAGGGGCTGCACGGTGGGGCCGAGGTGAGGACGGCCTGTCTGGGATGGGAGCTCAGTGAGGGGAGCGGTGGCAGGAGGCAGAGGGCGGCCTCACGTGGGGGCCTCAGACAACAGGACTCGTGCCGGACACCCGCCCCCAAAGGTCCAGGAAGCCACCTTTTCTGCCCCAGTCGCATAAAGATTTTGAAATCATCTCAAAGAAAAGAGTCTATGACACGTGGAGACTGATGGAATCCTAAGTCTGCAGCCTTATCAAGGGGCAAGTTGGCGGTGGGTCAAGATCACCCAGTACCACCCAGGACCCCCACCCAGTGCCCAGGACCCCTCTTCGGCAGCCAGGACCCCCCACTCACACTCAGGAAAGAGGTCCCAGCATGCCGACCCTGTGAGGCCCAGGCGCTGGGGATGCCAGGGTGACCAACACACACCTCCATGTCAGCTGCTGTGAAACATGCGCTGCAGAACCATGAGCACCTTAGTGATGCTTCAGGTGAGAGTGTCACTTGAGGTGAAAACACTAGGACAGAAGGAACGCCGATAAAGCCCAGCCCCCTCCCCGGGGAAGCACTGCTCCTTACAGAGACCTGAGCCCAGTGACTTGAACCCCACCTCAGGGCTGACCCGAAGGCACTGCCCGAAGGAGGCCCTCCCACCAGGAGGAGAAGGGCGGGGACCTGCTGCAGGGCTGGATGCTTCCTGCCCACGTCTCCCCTCTGACCACCCGCGTCCTGCTCTGTGTGCAGCAGGCCAGCGACCACCCACTTTCCTGCCCCGCGATTCTGACCCACCCTGGAGGGCCCTTGGCACCCCGGGCCTGTCCAGATGCATCCTCACACAGCCATGCCACAGCCAAATGTTCCTGCCCTTGGCACCAGCCAAGAGCCCACCCAGAGCCAGGAAGAGGCACTGGGAAATATCCGTCCTCCTCCTCCTCCCACTGGCCCAAGGGCCCAGCCCCTCCCTTGATGCCATGCAGGTAGGGTCCTCTGGGCTGGACCCTGACTGCCCTTCCCAGCTTCCCTCTGTCAGGCAGAACGGGCCTGACCAGACAAGAGCAAGATGAGCCCAGCGGCGGCCTTCCCTGCCTCCCGCTGCCAGCAGCCCCAGCGCAGCGGCCTGTGCCCTCCAACTCGCGGGTCGAGCACCCAGAACACAGGCCCTGCCAGTCAGGGTCAGGTGCCCCGGAGGTGGGGGGCTCCTCCCCTCAGGGCCTCCCCATCACAAGGAGGCAAGTGCCTGAGCAAGACCAGAAGGTGCGCAGAGCTTGCGGCCACAGAGGCCATAGCACCTCCAACAGCAGGCGACCAGCGCCACAGCCAAGACCAGGACGGTGTGGTATCCTCCAGCCCCCAGACCCACACATGCCGCTGCCCACTGAAGACCTCCAGGCCTCCCCTCCACGTCCTCTGGAGGCCAGGGGGACCGAGGGGAGAGCCAACCACCGCCCCCTCCCACCCAAAGCGGACCCCGCCCAGGGCCGGCTGCAATGGATGGCACCTTCCTCTCAGCCTGGACGCCTCCTGTTCCTGTTGCAGGGGGAGAGGAGTGAGGAGAACTGGATTCTGTCACAGCCCTGACCTCACAGCTGCAGGAAAGGTAGGGAGGTCTGACAGGGAGCTTCATCACAAGCCCCTCTGGGAGGTGCTCGGATCCTCCAAAGCCTGAAGTCAGCCTGCCCAAGCCTCTTCTCCTCCCGCAGGCAGGACAGGCCTGAGGACCAGATGCAGCGCTGCTGCCCTCTGCTGAGCACCTGCCTGGGAGTTTCAGAGGAGACCGTGGTGGCGGGTCAGCAGCGGGAGCTCACCTACAGAGAGGGAAGGTCAGGGGCAGAGCTCTGCTTGGGGCCCCGGGGAGACAAGACAGGCGCCCCCAAAACCCGGTCCCTCCACCAGGACCTCCAGGCCAGCAGGTCCACTCACCACCATCACACCCACAACCTCCTCTGCCCAAAGCCGCTGCAGACACACTACACAGCCACCTCCTCTCTCTGGCCCTTCTGCTCCTGAGTCCCTGACCAGGCCTGTCCTCCACCCGCTCACGCCTCTGCTTGAGTCCAGGGGTGGGGACTGCCCAGTCCAGGGTACAGAGGACTGGGGATGCCCAGGCACTTATCTGAGCACAGAACGTGTTTCCTGCATGGTCGCAGTGCAAGGGAATATAGAACTAGAACAGAACTGGCGGGTGGCACCCCATGTGGAGAGGACGTGGGAGCCAGAAGGGCCCCAGACCTCTATAGGCCCTCCAGTTCCCGGTCCCCACCCAGAGCTGAGTCCTGCTGGTGGTGGGCGGGGGCGGTCTGCAGGGTGAGGAGGCCCATCATCTAAGCCCAGTGCTTCCCCTAGGAGGCTGAGCCCCTGGCTAAATCAGAAGGAAAAGTGGGGGCAGTCCTAGGCCAACAGGGCTCCCAAAAGCTCCCTGTGGAAGCTGAGGGAGATGCCATCAGCAAGGCCAACCAGCCCCCCTACCCTGGGGTCCACCAGCCCCACGGCGTCCAGGTTGCAGGAGAGGGTGCACACACATCTGTAGGGGGAGGGGGCACAGCACACCTGGGGAGGGGGGCACCACCAGGCTGTGGGACCACGTGACCACAGGGCGGCGTTGCACTTGACCACGGGGGCCAGGGAGGCGGGCAGTGGAGCAGCCCCGGCCCGGGGCGAGAACGCTCTCATCCAGGTAGACAGGTACCTGCCCACGCCCCCGCCCAGGGCGAGGACGCTCTCGTCCAGGCCGACAGGTACCCTGCCCACGCCCTGGCCTGGGGCGAGGATGCGCTTGTCCAGGCCGACAGGTACCCCACCTGCACGGCCCAGCAGGTCGTGAGCAGAGCTGAGTCACCAGACACCACGTTCCCCACGACCTGTGTCTGTCCTGGCCACCGGTCCAGCTCAAACTCGGGGGGTTTGCCAGGCCCAGCACCCGAGGGAGCCAGGGCAAGGGCCAATGTGGAGGCAAGTCTGCTGCTGCAGAGGGAGCTGTGGGCATGGCGACAGACATCTACCACTGGGAACCAGGCGCCTCGGCCAGCAGAGAGGAGGCCCACTCAACAGGACATGTGGCCAGTCAGGCCCACAGCTTCGCCATCCTAAGGCCAGGCCCAGGCACCACTCCAAATATTCCACAGTTACAGACTCGTCTGAACCCCAACACGGCAAGAAGGGCCTGCTATCACTCCAACCCCCCGCGGGAGGCTCCTGAGCACACGGCCTCAGGCTGCCTGCCCACCTTCTCCACCCTCAGCACTGGGGCTCTCGAGACTCTGCCAGCCGCAGGGCCACAGGCACACAGCCCGTTGCTCTGAGCTCTGGGCCCTCTCCTCCTGTCATTCTCCTTCAGTTTTCTGTACATTATGACATCTTTTTTTAATTTAAAAAAAAAGGCTTCTCACTGGGGAGAGACTGCTTTCCAAGGGCTGGCCAGTCTTCTGCCTCCTGGGCCTGCGTGCCAGGCCCTGGGACCATAAGAGACGTCCCCCTCAGGGGCTCCTCCTCCTCCCTGACCATCCCATAGAAGAAAACACCTGCCCTTCTCTCTCCCTGCCCCTCGTGTACCCCTCTGGTTTTCAGGCCATGCCACCCAGATTTCAGTGTCCCCTCCACCTCAAAGTGACACCGCACTCCTTCTGATCAGCCATGCTCTCTGGGCAACCCACACTGTCTGTGCAGCCTTTTTGATGAGCCCTCAGACTCAGTGTGAAGGCTCAGGGTAACTGAGCTGGCTCTGAGCTCGGCCCTGTCTCCCCCCACCCCTGGGTACCGCAGCCTCATCTGCGCAGAAGACGACGCGTGTGCATCAGTCCCTCAGCAACGTGAGGCTGAAGGAGCCTGGACGAGTCCCGAGCAGGCCCACAGCTCACCTGATGGATGCAGTTAACAAACGCTCAAGATTCAGCAGCCAGCAACGCACGGTCCCGTGTCCCCTCCACTCCCTGCACACGTCAGGGACGCCAGGGGCAGCACGGCTGCTCTGCTCTCTGCTGGGTCCCCTGAGCCCCACATGGAGGTCCCACGACAGGGGGTCAGAGGCAGGCGCTGGGTTGCGGGCTGTTCCCTGCGAGACCCACCCTCTCAGGTAAGTGGGGATCCGTGCATGCTGTGCCTCTGTGGACACGGCTCACGGCGAGGGGACGTCTGTCAGCTACCGCAGGAAAACAAGCCTCCCGCTCAGCAGCCCCTCGCCCGAGCCCCGGACAGAGGTGAGATGTCCGAGTGCCACGCTGAGCACCAAGTGCCCAGCACTTGCCAACAGACAGTGAGAGAGAGAGAGACAGAGGCACGCAGGAGGGCAGGGATGGCAGCACACATCAGCTCCCTGGAGGACTAGCTCCCTCGGCATTCAAAAACCCTGGGAGAGTTTTTGCCCAAAATGATAAAGAGCTGCCCTCCACAACACATAAAAATTCTTCAGGATTAAGAAAAGCGATCAAAACTGCCCAGTACACAAACCACAGGAGAACCAGTTAACACACAAAACTGCTGGATCGTGTGGGTCACCACAGGGGCCTGAGGGGCCGCGACTCCAGACCCTTCCTGCCCTCCCGATGGCAAGTCCCCGTGCTGCCCCCTGATCCCCACCCCTGAGCATGGGAAAGTAGTCAGGCAGAAGGCAGCCAGAGCCCTGCAGGATCCAGCCCAAGAAGCAGCAGGAGGGTCTGAGGGCAAGAAGATGGTGCTGAAAACACACCGCTCTGAGCACCTGGATTACTTCGGGCTGGAGCCAACAGAGCCGGCAGGTTGCAACTCCCCTCATCTGACCCAAGCTGGGAGCTTCTGAGACGAGGACTGCCTGGGCGCCCTCCTCCAGGGAAGTTGAACGCCACAAGGATGCCAGAATCAGGACCACAGGGAGCTGCACACACAAACCTTCCCCCATGTGTTCACTGCCCACAGCATCGCTGCTCCTCACTGAGACACTCCAAGGCCCAGGTTCTCACCACGCCTCTGAGCTCCTGTCACAGAGGCTTCTCCCACGGGGTGTGACCTGCACACAGCAGTGACCTGTTTTTCTCTTGTTAATCTGTTTTCTCTTAGTCTAACCTGCAGGGTCCTAGCCAGGAATCTAGGAGGGCAGAGACAAGAAGGCTTCCCTCCCTACGGTCTCAATGTACAAAGAATAGCAAGAAGATTCGGATAAACTCTCGGTGAAATTTAAAAAAAAAATCCAAACCAAGCTGCGAACAACACAATCTCATGGGAAACACTTGACATAGGCACACCTGTGAAATAACCACAACTTACAACTCCAGCAGCAGTTCAGACTGTACATGGAAATTCAGAAAAATTATGCTGAACACCAGAAGCCCTGCCCTGGAGGCCAGAGTGCTTCAATAGGACTGAGGATGCTTCCGCTCTCAATGGCTCAGCCGTAAACACACAGCTAGCATAGGCAGCATGAAGGCTTCACCTGCTGAGAGCGGATGAGGTGTGGTTGCCCAGGGCAGGAGAGCTGCACCCTGCTCCAGGACCAGCCCAGACAGGACACCGGGATAACAGTGTCACAAAGCCCAAAATGGGGGACGTGCAGTCGGAAAGAAGATCTCTCCCCATGATACAAAAGTGAAGGAAGAGGGGTTTGGGGGCCACAGTGCACCCTTGATTCTGACTGAGGCAGTCAGGGAGACAGGAGCTCCTTCTACTTTGTTCACCTGCAATAAGGTTATTACAACCAATGTGTTCAGGTGTGCTAACAGCCTAGGTGTTTATGTCTTTAGAGCCCCAAGAAATACAGACTAAAGGATTCCTGACGGAAATACTGTTTGCCTCAAAATAGCCCCATGCTGTGTGTGCTAAAAGCAGGAGATGGGCACAGGGAATGTTTTGTACCATCTGAAGGCAGGAGACAGAAACACAGAATGTTTTATACCATCGGAAGGCAGGAGATAGGCACATAGAATGTTTAATACCATCTTTCTATTCAGCACATCTTTAAAACTTTCCACTAATAAAAAAACACCTCTTGGGCCTTCCTGGTTGTCCAGTGGCTAAGACTCCATGCCCTCAACGCAGGGTGCCTGGGTTTGATCCCTGGTCAGGGAACCAGATCCCACATGCCACAACTAACACCGCAGCAGCCAAATAAATAAATAAAAGTACATATAAAGTGCACAGGCCGACCTGAGCTGTGCTCTGGCCTGTGCCTACGAGCATGTGGAAGCTGGCTTGCACCAAAAGCTCCCCACCCCAAGGTCCACCCTGCTCACTCTCAGCTCTCACCTCTCCTGACAGAGGTGACGCTCCTTGTCTCCACATCCAGCTTCTGCACCAAGGCACTGGGTTCTATCGTGGTCCCAGCAAACACATTAGCGTTCATGCAAGCCAACTCCTGAAGAGGCAAGAGGGGAGACTTAAGGCTCGCTCTGCAGCTTCAGAGACCCCTCAGCGAGGGCCAGACCCTGACTTCTCCAGAGCAGGAGCTGGAGAGGAACCCGAGGTCACCGCCCCCCCCACCCCAGGCTCTCAGGTCACACGCTCCTTGCAGCCTCAGCTCATCCCCCACCCCCAACCCCCGCCCCTGGGCCTGGCTCCAGCCTCCAGACCACCTGAGACCAGACCCAGGCTCAGTAACAATTACAAATCACAACATTTGTAATGTTTGTAATCTCAACATTCAGGAGCCCCCGAGAGGGGACCCAGGTTTCCTCCCAAACCTCCCACCTCTTACTCTTCCTGTCATTCATGGCTGCTCCTCCACCTCCACACTCCCCCAACAATCTCTGGGCCTCTGACCACATTCATCCCACACTGAGGTCTCACAACCCTCCAGGTCACTCTGCCCGGCACACCATGCTAACCCAGACCCTGCCTCCGAGGCCTGACCTCCTCATTCAGGTCCAAGCTCAGGACAGGGGCCTTGGAAGGGGTGTCAGTAACACGGCGGCTTAGAAAAAACCTCTGAGCAGACACTGGCCAGGCACCAAGCTGCCCTGGCCTGGGGGCAGCTTCCAGGAAGCAGCATCATGGCAGGCTGGAGGCAGTGTGAGCTCAAGGCTGCACTGGCTCAGGAGTGACCAGCTGGACTTGCAAAGCCTCCAGTCCCTGCTGAAGGTGGGACTGAACTGTGAAGGCAGCCTCCCAGCCACAGAGGCGCATCCAGCGGTAAAGGGCAAAGGTTTCTATGGCCGTGGGGGCTGAAGCACAATCTGGCAGTAAGAGGCGTGCGCTGACTCAGGCTGCCAGGCTACAAGACAAAAACAGGAAAACATAATAGGCAGACAGCAGGGTGCACACTGGTGCAGAATGGACTCGGTTACACAGGAGCTGAGCCAGGCCAGGGAACAACCGAAATGACTTGCAAACAACATCAGCCCAGTCAGTGCTAACACGCACTACCGAAGACAGCCAGCTTTCAAGAACAACATGGCATGACACACGCAGAGAGACTGGAAACAAGACCTAGGCAACAGAAGCGGTGTCTGAGGGGCCGTGTTGGACTTCACCATGACCTCATCTCTGCCACAGGACTGAAAGAAAGCATGTCCGAAGAGCTAGGAAAGTATGACGACAACGTCTCATCAGAGAATACCAACAAAGAGACAGAGCCGTGACCAAACTGCTCAGACTGCCCTGAGCTTTTCAACCAAACCCTGACAGTTCACAACACCCAAAGGACAAGCAACAAGGGAAAACAAGAGAAACTGGTATTACAAAAACTAAAAACTCTGTGCTTCCAAGGGCAATTTCAAGAAAATAAAGACAACCCACTGAAGTGGAAAAAATATTTGCAAACCATATATATCTGATAAAGTTTAGTATCCAAAATATATAACTCTGACAACTCAGCAGAACGAGAAACAACACGACTTTTAAGTGAGCAAAGAACTTGAAAGGACATTTCTCCAAAGATAAACAGCTAACAAGCCCAGGAAAAGAAAAGATTCAACATTATTCTTATCCCTTAGGGAAATGCAAATCGAAAGAGTGAAATACCACCTGATATCCAGCAGGATGGGTATAATCAAAAAGACAGACAACAACAATTGCTGATGAGGATGTGGAGAAATTGGAGCCCTCACGTATTGCTGGTGGGAATGTGGGAATGTAAAATGGTGCCGCCATCATGGAAAGTAAACTGGCAATTCCTCAAAAAGCTCAGCTTAGAATTCCGTACATCCTAGCAATTCCATTCCACAAATCCACAGGAAAATTAGTACAGAGCAGTAGCATGACAGCCAAAAATTAGAAACAATCTATCCACCAACTTATGAATGGATAAACAAAATGCAGTGTGGTCTGGTTTATTCAGATAATGGGATATTTTTCAGCCATAAAAGGAATGAGAACAGAGAAATAAGTGCTACGAAAATAACACTATAAGAACAAACCTCAAAAACATGCTCAGTGAAAAAACCCTGACACAAAAGGCCACATATCGTATTAATTCCATTTATATGAAATGCCCAAAAGAAGTAAATATATAGAGACAGAAAGCAGATTCGTGGTTGCCAGAATTACTGATAGTAAGTATGGGATTTCCTTGCAGTGACAAAAACGTTCAGAAACTGGTAGTGATGGTTGCACAAATCTGTGAATATTCTTTAAAAAATGCCCAATGAATTGTACACTTTAAATGGATGAATTTTATGACATGAATTCTATCCCAATAAAGTTTTATGAAAGCCAGGGCACTGATGCCAGATCCTGGGATCACACATCAGGTCCTCCATCAGCAACTGAATGACCTTGGTAGTTCATTTTAAACTCTCAGTTCTTTCCCTGTAAAATGAGTGCTGGGACTGTTACAAAGATGCAAGGTGTCTGGCACATAGCAAATGCTTAACAAACAAGGTTGTCCTCTTCAGCATTACTGACCCAAAGTCACGGTTCCTACAAACCAAGAGGATTTGTCCACTGTCCAGGTGCTGGCCCCTTGACTACAAACACCAGTAAATGCTTCCAGGCAGCTCCAGGGTCAGCACCTGGATAAACAAAACACAGCCTAACCACACAGTGGAAGGTGATTCCACCATAAAAATGAATGAAGCATTGTTAAACATCATACAACCTGCGTGAGCGCTGAAAACACTGTGCCAAGTCCAAAAACACAAACGCAAAGGCGGAAACCTACACGACCCCATCCATGTGAAATGTACAGAACATAGGCAAAGATGAGCGGCTGTTCAGGGCCGGGAGGGATGAAGGGACCGCCGAGGCCGAGGATAGGGGGTTGGGAGGAGGGGACAGCTTCAGGGTACAGCATGATCTCTTCAGTTTGCTCTTCTCTTTTTTCCTTAACGCTGGGAATCCCCTTTCCTTTCCTTGGAGCGCAGCTACCACGTAAAGGAATATTTACCTTTTCCGCGCAGATTTCTACAAGTCGGGGTGGAAGGTTTCTGGTTCTCCATAGCAAAGCTCCAAATGCGGAGCAAGTCAACCTCTTGCTCCGAGCCTGGCGGTCCACGGAGGCCACACTTTGTGGACCGGGAAGGCTCACAGACCGTGCGGCAAAGCCCGCTGAGTGCAGTCGTGGGGCCGCAGGGACGCTTCGGGGTGGCAGGGGACCCTGAGGCCGCACAGTGTGGCGCCCGACTCTCCCGCTGCCCCCTTCCTCCACCCGCTCCCCCTCCCCACCCCTACCGCCCGCAGTATCCCCAGCTTACCTTCCCCGCGATTCCACCAATCGAGGCCTGCAGAAGGGCTACCTCCCGGGCGGGCGCTGCCTCCCCCGTGGGCCTCACGGCAACCTGGTGCACCCGGGCCCTCAGGCTCCTCACTTTCCCCATCTTCCCGGCGATGACACACAGCCGGCCGGAAGCCGCGGGGCTCAAGCCGCACACGCTGCCGGAAGCTGGTCCGTCACTCTGACTGCCCGGCGGAAACAGGAGTCGCGATTCTGCCCGCGCCGGCTGTTAGGCTTCGGAGAGGAGTAGGGCGGGGCCACAGAGGGGCGGGGCTGTGGTGCAGACGGCGGGGTCCTGGGGCGCCTGGTCCCGCCTTCGGCCCCGCCCCGCCGCCCGGGGCAGGTGTGCTTAATTAATTGCAGCCTCAGTCTGTTCTGGGGAACGACGCGTTATAACGCTGGAGGGGATCAAGTGTGTTGAAGTACAAGATTGTGTTTGCTTGAGCCTGTCAAAAATGCCGTCGGGGGAGGAAGAGAGCAGAGGACTGAGGACTGGAGGCACCTCAGAGACATCATGCCAGGACTTATAGGGGCAACTTCACAGCACGGATCTGGACTGGGGCTGGAGAGAAATGTCCCTGGAAGATGCCCCAGAAGCCAGCTCTCAGGTCCGGCACTCCCACCCTGTCTGTGATCCTGCTATCACCGCCTCCGCAGGGCCGGGGTGGGTGTCTGACCAGTGCCTGCTAGACCAGCTTCCTTTGGCTAGAACCTGTTGCCAGGCTGTGACCAAGACTAATGGAACTGCTGGGGAGGCTTCCTGGAGCGTGGAAAAGGCCGAACCCACCACCCAGTCATATCCCCACCCATCTGGTGTCACCTGCAACTTCTTTAAGGTGTGTCAGGAGACATTCTCTGGTTCTGCAGCTATGCCAGGCCTAAGGAGTGAAAGTGAAAAAGTGTTAGTCGCTCAGTCATGTCCAACGCTTTACAACTCCATGGACTGCAGCCCGCCAGGCTCCTCTGTCCATGGAATTCTCCAGGCAAGAATACTGGACTGGGTAGCCGTTCCTTCCTCCAGGGGATCTTCCTGACCCAGGGTCTGAGCCAGGGATCAAACCCAAGTCTCCCACATTGCAGGCAGATTCTTTACCATCTGAGCCACCAGGGAAGCCCTGATCTAAGGAAGACACAGAGGAATGACCGCCGGGTACACTTCGGGCCAGGGTGCATGCAGACACCACGCTCATCCAGCGGGCAGCTAGGAACCACTTCCTGGCAGCCAGTGCTGAGACACTGGGAAACGCATTCCAGGAGCAGCTCTGTTCTATGGGTCCCAGCATCACTGGACCTGATCCTTGGACCCTCTGCATCCAATCAGGCTTGTTTTTTGAGCCATCTAGGCAGGGAGGCCCGGGCTTGGCCCCTGGACTGGAGGCCTGCTCCCTTGCCTGAGCCCCAGTTGCTGGGCCCCTGGCCAGCTCCAGAGGCCTGCAAGGCAGCCTGCATTTCAGGTTTGCTTTTTGCCCTTTCTGTGAAGTCCAGGCTTTCTCAATTAAAGGAGAAGACTGTCCAACAGATGCAAAATGGATCTATTAGGAGTTTTTAATCCTGGGGCCCCTTCCCTCTCTGCCTTCATCTTCCTGGGGGACCAAGTCATATCCCAATACCCTGACACTTGCATTGCAGCCTCCACCTCTCTCTGGGTCTCCACCTGAAACTGAGGGAATCTTCAAGTGGACTTCTTGGTTCCCATCCCAACCTGCCCCACCACCCCGCAGTATATCCCCCTTCAGAAAAAATGACACTGGTACTCACATAGCCACCCAAACCCCAAACCAGGGTGCCACCTTGGCTTACATGTCACCTTGCTTGCATGCAGTCCTCCTGTCACATCCAACCCAGGAGCCCCCTTATCAACCCCTCAGGCTCCACCCCCACTGGGCTTCTGCCCTGGCCACCTCACTGGAGCCTCTTGCCCTCTCCCTCCACCCCTGGCCAGGATGGAGCCCCTTCAGCTTTACAGCAGCCCCTGCCTCCCCAGAGGGGTCGCGGCCATGGTCACCCTGGAATGCCTACCCCCGGCTTTGCCCTTCCCGGGTCGCCCCCCTCCCTCAGTAGCTCTGCCCTTCCCAGCGCTGAGCCTCAGCTCCTCTGTTCCCTCTGCCGAGGGCCTCCCAGCGGGACCTCACGGCCTTGATGGTCCCTGGACAGACCCTGCGCCTCGTGCTGACGGCGCTAGTTAATTCTTCTGTCGCGCGAGGGCGCCCACGGCCCGCGTGGGTTTCTCCGGGGAGTTGGGGCGCGGAGGGTGCAGACGCGGAGATGCTGGGGATGAGGGGATGGATGGATCCCAGCGCGGGCCCTTCCTCGGCCCCGAGCGCCTTCAGCCTCCGCAGGACGCGGTCCTCCGAGCGGGTCCGGGGGTCCCACGCAGTCGTGTAAGGATGGCTTTCGGGAAAGCCTCGGGGCAAACACCCCACAGTCCATCCTTGCCCACCCGGTCCTTCGAGGCCCGCCGCAAGGACTTCCTGATGATCGCCAGCCCCTAACTCTGCCCTCGGGTTTCCCAAACCCCACCAGGCTGCGCGTGAGAGCGGACAGCGACCTGCGAACAGCGGGGCTGCAGATGCCAGGCTCTGACCCGCTGCCCTTCTCAGCGCCCAGCTCCCTAAGGCGTGGGCGCCGCCCTGGCCAGCGACCTTGCTGGGACGTGGAGCCCGAGGGCCCAATGCATCCGGACGCTGCCTGACCAGTGCCCTGTCTCCACGCGTCTCCACGTGTCCCGTGTCAGGACGTCCGTCCTGGGTGGGCCTGCTGCACCAGCTCCCCGCGTGAATCCAGATAAGCCTCTCTTAGCCCTGCTCAGCCCCGGGATGCGTCCTCTCTGCCCCCTCCCCGGCCACACTCCTCTCCGCTCAGTCCCCGCCTGGCGCTCTCCTCCCAGAGGAGACCCGGTTCACGCGCGCCCGGGGAGGTGGCTAGTTTCGGAGGTGACCTGAGCAAGGTAGGAGCCTGTCTCCCCATCACTACACTGGGTTGCTGTAGGGGTTCTGTGATGCCGACAGGTGAAGCACCTGCGGGCGGCCGGTGCTCAGATTGCAGGGGCCGCGAGCCGGTGCCGAGCGCACGCGGCGGGGCGTGCGCCTCAGGGTCTGATTGTCCGCACCCGGCAGGTCGCCCCGCGGCAGGCGGAGGCTCCGCGCGCGGGCCTGGGGACGCCTGAGCCAGGCGAGGGCAAAGAAAAGTCGCGAGTGGACCGCAGACCTTCCTGCCTCGCCCCGAGTGCTCCTAAGAAAGGGGTTCCGGAAGGAGGCTCCAGGGTCCCGAGGCTTGCAGCTGAGACCCGCCCAGGCTGCGGAAGAGTGGCTCCGTCCACTGGCTACAGACTGCTAGACTGAGGCCGGCATTGGGGTTGAAAGCGGTCGGTTTGGGTCTCTGTGGGGCCATTTGTCGTCTGAGTGTCCCTGAAAGAGGACGAACCCCTCTTGGCCGGGGCCCCACCGGTGCGCCTCCGCGGGCGGCCACCGCGGGGCTAGCGGGTCCCGCCCGTCCACGCCCAGCAACGCGACAGGAAGGTCTGATGCAAACTATGGGGGTGGTGGAGTTGCTGCACTGGGAAACTCTTGGGGTAAAATAGTGCGCCCTAAATGTGGTCGCCGGGGTGATCGGAAGGAAGTGGAGAGGGAGGGGCGAGAGGATGAGGCGGGCAGTAGGTTTCCCAGGTCCGGATTTCCCACTTGACTCCTCAGGGGCCCTGGCCCGTCGCATTCCTGGCCCGTCGTCCCTCAGGCCCTGCTTCCAGTTAGGCTCATTTTCCTGCTTCCAGTCCTCCCCCAGCTAGGAAGAGAGCCCGTGGATGGGGGAGAGGGTGGGTCCCTTGGTTTCTGTTGTTCCGCTTCATTAACCTGATTTATAGTTGCATGCTTTCCTGATTATAAAATTAATACGTGACTCTCATAGACAATTTGGAGAATACAGAAATCCATTTCTAAAGTGAAAACCCCTTTAATCCCATTTCCCAGAGGTGCCCCATAGTGTCCAGGCGCCTGCAGCCTCTTTCCCCTCCTGCCCCCACCCCCACGGGTAGTGCAGCCTTAGTCAATAAGAATTTTGATAATTGCTCAAGTGTGTAAGGGATTACATCTCCCTGGTACCCACCCAGCACATAGCCCAGGGTCAGCTGACTGGCCTGTCAGCCAGGCCAGCCTCTCACCACGTGATTCTTAGGGTCACTCCCTGCAGGCCGGTGCCGCACCCAGATCTAGGCAAATGTTCCTTCCCTGCTTGCCCTCTGCCTCACCCCAGTGGTGGCTGGCTTCTGGGTGTCATGCTCTTCCCTCCTCTCTTCTGCCCTGCCTCCCTCAGCAGCCTGGCTGGGCTGGGACCTGGTCTTGGCCCTAACCTCGCCCAGCCTCCGTGTTCCTAAGTTCTGCTGAGAGCCTCCTGCACTTCATCCCAGCTTCCTGAGAGGGGGACACACACCCTCATTTTACAGATAGAAAAAGGACCTTTGAGAAACTGGCCTAAGACCCTGCAGCTACTTGCCCCTGGTGGGGGGTTGTACCTGGTCCTCCACCCCAGCCCCCCCACCCCGAGCCCCCCATTGCTCACTCACCCTGCGCTTCTGGGTGCCAGCAGCAAGATTGACCCATGGAGCCCATGCAGCTAGTTCCTTGAGCAAGAAAGTAGAAGCCGGAGAAGTCAGAAAGCAGACTCCTCCCCCCACCTCCCCACTGCCACCCTGAGCTGCAGGGGATTCCCAGTGATGGAGGGTGGGAGATCTTTCTGAAGAGGTCCTTCTGGGCTAAGAGGCTGCCACTGGGCTGGCACCCAGAACCAGAGGGGAGGGAGGAAGAGGGGGAGGGAAGGAGGAGGGAGCAGGTGTGCAGAGGGGACACATGGCCACTTCATGGAAGATGCCTGCAAGGGTATCTCCCCTCTAGAGGAGCCCAATGGCCAGGCGTAGCAACACCCACCTTCGGGGTTCAGTGGGAAACGGGGAGCCAGTGAGGTGCTGCAGTGGGGAAGAGCTGTGTGTGTGCTCAGCTGTGTCCGGCTCTTTGTGACCCCGTGGACGGAAGCCCGCCAGGCTCCTCTGTCCAGGGAATTCTCCAGGCGAGAAGAATATGGGGGAGGGTTCCTGTTTCCTCCTCCAGGGTGCCTTCCCGACCCAGGGATCAAACCCTTCTTTCTTGTGTCTCCTGCATTGAGGGCTGGATTCTTTACCACTAATGCACCCTGGGAGGTTCTGGGAGGAAGAGGACGAGTCTTGAAATGGCAAGGAAAGCCAAGAGAGATTTCTGAGACAGAAATGACCCTTGGGGTCTGCTTCAGGGTCGGGTGGTCTCAGGCTCCGTTCCCACCTCTCCTTCCTCGCCAGCGCCCAGCACCTTCCCATGCAGGCCAGCATGGCATGGGGCTCAGGGGCCCATTTGCGCTTGTCCCCCCGCTGATGACCTGCCATTGGGTTGTATTACACAGTCACCGGGACTCACACCGAGTCTGATCCAGTGGGTTGGACATGCATCCACTGCATTCCCAACAGGCACCCAGGTGCTCCTTCCCCCACCCCACCCCCCCGCCCCAGTGTCCTTGCTCCCGGAGACCTGCTGGTCTCTAGTGAGTTCTGGGACCCCCAACCCACAGACTGGCCCTCTGCCCGTTTTTAAACCCAGTTGCTTCTTCACAGCATGGTGGGCTGCGGCTGTCACACCACAGGTCACATGGCCAGCCAAGCCAAAAATAGGTGCTGTACGCTCTTCCCAGGAAAGTTTGCCCCTCGCCACCCCCAGCAGACCCACTGCACTTCCACTGTGACCACGTGGCTTGCAACCCCACGCTGGGTGACAACACTGCGATCAGTGTCCTCATTGGTGGGCGAGGGTCTGGCTTCAAGTCCGAGTCCCAGGCCACACACCCAAGCTATTGCCTTTCACCTCTGCACAACCAATGCGACACCTGCCTCTAAAGTGCCACCTGGGGCCAGAGGAAGGGATAGCTCCTGACCAGTTAGGGATGCAGCAGGGACGAGGGGTTCACAGGCCAGCAGGGTTTAGGTGGGATCCTTTAGGATGGAATGTGTGGGTGGGTAGGGGATGGTCTCATAGCCAACCATGCAGGTGCGACAATATAGATGAGTACAAGGATGTGGCAGGTAATCAGACGTGGCTGAAGCCTGGGATCCCCGTGGCAGAGAATGGGTTGAAAGTGGGCTTTCACAGACCTTCCCAGGGATCCTGGCAGGGAGGGGGGAGAGAATTCTTCAGATGTTCCCCCGAAATCTCACACCCCCAAACCCACCATCCCCTGGGGGTGGGCAGGAACCAGTGGTGCCACATCCCCCCCCCACCCCGACCCCCAGGAAGGCCTCAGTTGCCACACATTCCTCTGCCTCCTCCTTAATACATTCTCTCAGCTCATGGAGCCAAGTTCACCTTTCTGGGAGGGAAGGAGTAGAGAGTCTGATTCCTATTATTACATGAAAAGAAACCAATGCAAAGAAGTTAGATTGTTCCCCCAAGCTCAATATTAGGAGGTAGAAGCAGGAAATTTAATGAGAAATTGCTCTGTGAATCCAGATATAGACCCTCCCCTCAAAAAAATAAAATCTGTAATGTTTTCAAAAGCTCCATGAATGGGACTTCCCTGGTGGTCCAGTGGTTAAGACTCTGCCTGCCATATCGTAAAGCAATTATCCTTCAATTAAAAATAAATAAATTAGGACTTCCCTGGCAGTCCAGTGGTTAAGAATCCACTTGCCGTCGCAGCAGACACGAGTTCGAGCCTTGGTCCTTGAAGATTCCACATGCTGCGGGGCAACTAAGTCTGCACGCCACAACTCCTGAGCCTGTGTACTGCAACTCCTGAAGCTCCTGCAACTGAGAGCCCATGCTCTGCAACAAGAAAAACCACCTCAATGAGAAGCCCAGTTAACCTCAGCAACAAGGAGGATCCCCCACTTGTGGCAACTACAGAAAGCCCACGCATAGCAACAAAGACCCAGCACAGCCAAAAATAAATTAACTTTAAAACATAAATTAATTAATTAAAAAAAAGAATCTGCCTGCAAGTGCAGGGGACACGGGTTCTGTCCCTGGTCTGGGAAGATCCCCCATACTAAGGGGCAGCTAAGACTGTGCACCACCGCTACTGAAGCCCGTGTGCCTAGAGCTTGGGAGCCACAATTAAAGAAGCTCACATGCCCTAGAGCCCGTGGTCCGCAGCAAGAGCAGGCACTGCCCTGAGAAGCCCAAGTACAGCAGCTAGAGAGTAGCCCCTGCTCATGGCGACTAGAGAAAAGCCCACACGGCAACAAAGACCCAGCACAGCCAAAAATTATTTAATTAATTAGGTTAAAAAAAAAAAAGCTACATGAGGGCTGGGACCTCGTCTCATTCTTCTCTTTATGATCTAATCTTTACATTTACTGGGCACCTGCTGTGTGCCAGGCCCACTGCAGGACCCTTTCCCCTGTCCTCACTTATCCTCACAACCTGGGGGAGGGGGAGATTGTAGGAAACCAAGGCCCAGAGGAAACACATGGCGAGGGGCCTGAGCTTCCACCACTAGTGGCCCAGCTGTTAGACCCCAAGCGCAAGGGCTGCCCTAGACTCAGCCTGCAGGCCCACAGCCAGGCCTCCAGGACAGGAGGAGCCCAAACAATGAATGTGGGAACTGAGCTGCTCCATCCAGGATGGAAGATACAAAACCTGCTTAGATGGAGGCAATGCAGACTTTCCATGGGCATGCATCCACAAAGATGTTTCTCAAGTGAAAACACAAACTGAACAGGTAACAGCGATGTGACAAGTCCCAGGAAGGAGAGGAATGATCCAGGGGACTGGGTTAGGATTTGATGTCCTCCCCCCACCCATGGGTGCCCCACAGGTCAGCCCAGCCTTTGTGCTGAGGGGAGCTGTGTGGGAAGGCACTATGCCCTTCCTGTTCTGGTAGAGGAGGTGATAGCTCCTCACACCCCCACCCACCCCTCGCCTCTGGCTAGAGCTGCTATCACAGTTTTATTTTTAACCTGGCTCAGTGTTTTCCTCCTTCTAACTGTGTAAACATGCACTGCTGAGCCAAGTGCACTCACGATATTACATTTTCATCTTGGCACAGCTTTCTGGTTTTCCCTCAAGTTGATAGTTGCTTAACATTTCTGCTTGTTCAAGTCTCCTTTGAACTTGGAGCCACGTCTTCCTCTGTCCACCAGGGACTCTTCTCAGTATGACCTTCCACACCGTCGAACCTGTCAGTTCATCTCTGTGCTTTGTTGAGGGTCCAGCAACCCCCGCCCAGGCCAGCCCCCACCCCAGCCTCCCTGGGGTGCTCAGACACCCTCCTTTCAGGCATGCCAGGGAAAGAGAGAGTCACCTCTTCAACTTCCTCCCACAAACACAGAAAGCTACAAGGAGGAAGGCAAGGAGAAAGGGCCCTCTGTTTTGATGTGGGAAGTGGGGCCAGCGGTGCCGTGGCCAGTGTTCAGGACAGGAGAGTTAGAAACAGCCCCCGCCTCTCAGATCTCTTCTCCTTTCTCGGCTCACTTGGCTATCCCACTGCACACACGTGGCCTGGATTAGACCGGGCACCTCCATCACCCTGGCTGGGTGACTTCTGCCTGTTGGTGTGGGTTTGTGGGGATTCAAAGGAGCAGGAACTGTTTAGAGCACCCGCATGGCCAGCTCTATTTCCTGCTCTGCTCCCCCTACCCCCAGTGGTGTGTGCCTGCCCCCGCCTCTGCCAGCGCCTCCCACCCCCGCCTCCCCACAAAAGAGCAGCAGCTGAATCAACACTCAGAAGGAAGTTACTGGTGGGAAGAAATTTAAAAAGCAAAAGCAAAGATGGGGGAAGGGTTGGAGAAGATGATTTGGAGTGGAGGAGGAGGTGGGGGAACTTGCAGGCCAGCTGGGAGGAGGTTGGCAGAGGGAGGCAAGATGGTGGCACTGCCTACCAGGAGCTGGGGGCTAGGGAGGGGCTGGGGAAGAGCTGCTGGCAGCCTCGCTGTTCACTTAAATGCCTGCTCGTCACTGGGGCGAGTTCTCAAGGGACTGCATTCTGCCTTCTGGGTGCTGGGTGCAAGCTCTTTTTTTCTCCAGGTCTCATGCCTCCTCGTCTGCCCCACGGGCACAGCCTCGTGGGCTGCAGTGTCTGACGCCAGCTGCGCCCCCACGGGAACCTCTGCACAGTGAGGCTGGAACCCTTCTCATGGCGCTCCATCATTGAATATTTCTCAACCTGCACAGTGTTGCAAAGGAGCCCGCTTCTCGTGCTCTCAGGATGTGTGTTGTGGGGACATGACTGGGTGGGAAGGGGGCTGGGGCATCCAGGCTGATGTTCAGGACCGCAAGGGGAAGGCATCTCTCCCTTCTTTCTATACTCACCTGGCTGCCTCCTGCCTGCCCACCTCCAGGCCTGGAACACTGGGGGCCCCCTCATCCTGCTTTATGTCACCATGACATGCTTGCCTTCTCACAGGCCCTGATGTTCTGAGCATACAGCCATGTACCCTCTGTGCTTAGAGTTGGGCCCCAGCCCTGGAATCCTCAATGAGCACCTGATAAAATAAAGCCAACTACCTGGAAGGTGAAGGCGAAAGTGCCTGCAGACGGACTTTCTTAGCTGACCTAGGGGAGAAGATTATTCCCAGAATCCTGCTGCAGAAGCTCGCTTGTCCCTGGCTTCGGTTTTCCTTGCAATGCAAAGCCCTATCCCTCTCGGTCACTCCCCACCAAAGCCAGTGATGTCCTCTGCTCCACGTTGTCAGAGCTCCCTGTCTGCCTTCTTGCTGCCAGCCATTCAACCACTTCAGTCCCCTAGCACAGATGCGCCTGGGTTTGCCGAGCGCAAATCCCTGGTACCAGAAGGGATTTCATGACACTTCATACAAATGCTGCCCCGTGAAGGCACGGACCCTCCAGTCACCCTGTGGGTGTCAGGCTGGGGTGCTGCACACCAAGTGGGGTGCGTGTTGTATACCTAAATACAGGATGCTGTGCCCCATTTCCTCACAGTCTTTGTCTTTTAGATTCATCCCTGTGATGGTTGGAAAGGGATTCTCACTGCAGTTTTGACGTTAACCTCCCCTGTGCATAATTAGTCTCTGGCCAGCATTATGTGTTTCCTCCTGGCTTTCTTCACTTAGCAGAATGCTCGTGAATCATTCATGTTGTTGGGTCTCTAATAGATGTGTTTACTGCTATGAATTTCCCTCTGCACATTGCTTTAGCTGCATCCTACAAACACAATATGTTGTGTTTCGTTTCATTCCATCCGAAATGTTTTCTAAATTCCCTTGAGGCTTCTGTTGATCCATGGGTTATTTAGAAGTACATCATTTCTTCCGAGAGTGCCCTGTGTCTTTCTGTTGCTTGCTTTCTGGTTCAATTCCAATTAGCAATGCCATACAGCTGGAGAACATACCCTACATGATTCCAGTTGTCTTAAATGTGTTCTGCTTTGCTCCAAGGCCCTAGACACAGCCTTCCTTGGTGACCGTATTGTGGGCATCTTCTACTGCTCTGGGTGGAATATCCTTTGGGTCCTGATGGTCAGTGGTGTTTTTTAGGTCTTCTGTGTACTAGCTGATCTTGTGTCTAATTTTTTAAAAAATTGGTTACTGAGAAAGGAGTAAGTAATGAAGCCTCCTCTTGTAATCATCTGCTTCTCCCTTTAGTTCTTTCAGATTTTGCTTCATGTATTAATATTTTGACATTCTGTCATTAGCCGTATACACATTTTACAACTGTTGTATTGTCTTGTTAAATAGACCCTTTCGTCAAGTCAGGACCCACCATGCACCTGGTAATGTGCACTGATGTGAAGTATACTTTGCTTAATATTCACACAGTCATTCTGATTTTCTTTTTATTAGCGTATGGTATGTCTTTCCCATCCGTCTTCTATTAACCTACCTATACTATCATATTTAAAGTGTGTTTCTCTATTAAATTGAGAATGGATAAAAAATAAGGTCCTAATGTATAGCACAGGGAACTACATTCAATAGCCTATGATAAATCATAATGGTAAAGAGTATATGTGTGTATGACTGAGTCACTTTGCTATACAGCAGAGATTGGCACAACAGTGTAAATCAACTATATACTTCAGTAAAAAAATTAATAAAATGAAGTGTGTTTCTTATAGGCAGCATATAGTTGGGCCACATTTTTAGAAACTCCATGTGCCAGTATCTGTCTTGCAATTGGTGTATTTAGATCATGTACACGATGTAATTATTGAAATCATTGGATTTAGGTGTTGTTCAAATCTTCATTTTCTGTTTGCTCTTTGGTTTTTTCACTTTTCTGTTCAACTTTCCTGCTTTCCTATGGATCATATCAGGGTTTTGAGTATTATATTCTAATTTATCAGTTGGCTTTTAACTACATATTTTTATATAGGTTTTTCAGCTGTTACTCTGGGGATTACAATATATATACTAAACACCTCATTGTCTACTTGAAATGGCCACTTTACCATTTCAGTGAAATGAAATGGAACATTAAAGCTGTGTGTCCTCACTGGTCTCCCTTCATGATGTAGTTGTGTCTATTTGTTATCTGCGTGCACGCTCAGTCACTAAATCGAGTGCAAGTCTTTGTGACCCCATGGACTGTAGCCCACCAGGCTCCTGTCCATGGAATTCTCCAGGCAAGAATACTGGAGTAAGTTGCCATTTCCTTCTCCAGAGGGGGTCTTCCCAATCCAGGGATTGAACCTGCATCTCCTTCATTGCAGGCAAATTCTTTATCTCCGCACCACCAGGGAAGTCCATTTTAACATCTATGTACATTGAAAACCCCACCAGACAGTGTCATCATTTTTACCATCAACATATTGTAAAGACATTAAGAGGGGAAATAGACTCAAGGGATTATATCTGATAAAGTGCCTGAAGAAATGTGGACAGAAGTTCACAACATTGTACAGGAGGCAGTGATCAAAACCATTCCCAAGATAAAAAAATGCAAAAAGGCAAAATGGTTGTCTGAGGAGGCCTTACAAATAGCTGAGAAAAGAAGAGAAGTGAAAGGTAAAAGAGAATAGGAAAGATACCTATCTGAATGCAGGGTTCCAAAGACTAACAAGGAGAGATAAGAAAGCCATCCTCAGTTATCAATGCAAAGAAACAGAGGAAAACAATAGAATGGGAAAGACTAGAGATCTCTTGAAGAAAATTCAAGGTACTAAGGGAATATTTCATGCAAAGATGGTCACAATAAAGGACAGAAATGGTATGGACCTAACAGAAGCAGAAGATATTAAGAAGAGGTGGCATGAGTACACAGAAGAACTATACAAAAAAGATCTTCATGACCCAGATAACCACAGTGGTGTTATCACTCACCTGGAGCCAGACATCCTGAAGTGTGAAGTCAAGTGGGCTTTAGGAAGCATCACTACAAACAAAGCTAGTGGAGGTGATGGGATGCCAGTTGAGATATTTCAAATCCTAAAAGATGATGCTGTGAAAGTGCTGCACCCAATATGCCAGCAAATTTGGAAAACTCAGCCACAGTTTTCATTCTAATCCCAAAGAAAGGCAATGCCAAAGAATGTTCAAACTACAGCACAACTGCATTCATCTCACACACTAGCAAAGGAATGCTCAAAATTCTCCAAGCTAGCCTTCAACAGTATGTGAACAGAGACCATCCAGATGTTCAAGCTGGATTTGGAAAAGGCAGAGGAACCAGAGATCAAATTGCCAACATCCATTGGATCATAGAAAAAGCAAGAGACCTCCAGAAAAACATCTACTTCTGCTTCATTGACTGTGCTAAAGTTTTTGACTGTGTGGATCACAACAAACTGGAAAATTCTTAAAGAGATGGGAATACCAGACCACCTTGCCTGCCTCCTATATGCAGGTCAGGAAGCAACAGTTAAAAGTGGACATGGAAAACTGGACTGGTTCCAAATTGGGAAAGGGGTACGTCAAGGCTCCTTTATTGTCACCCTACTTATTTAACTTATATGCAGAGTAAATCATGTGAAATGCTGGACTGGATGAAGCACAAGCTGGAATCTTCGAGGGAGAAATATCAATAACCTTGGATATACAGATGAAACCACCCTTATGGCAGAAAGTGAAGAATTAAAGAGCATCTTGATGAAAATGAAAGAGGAGAATGAAGAAGCTGGCTTAAAACTCAACATTCAAAAAACTAAGATCATGGCATCTGGTCCCATCACTTCATGGCAAATAGATGGAGAAACAGTGGAAACAGTGACAGACTTTATTTTCTTGGGCTCTAAATCACTGTGGATGGCGACTGCAGTCATGAAATTAAAAGACACTTGCTCCTTGGAAGAAAAGCTGTGACAAACCTAGACAGCATATTAAAAAGCAGAGACATTATGTTACTGACAAAAGTCTGTCTAGTCAAAGTTATGGTTTTCCCAGTAGTTCTGTATGGATGTGAGAGTTGGACCATAAAGAAAGCTGAGCACCAAAGAATTGATGCTTTTGAACCGTGTAGTTGGAGAAGACTCTTGAGAGTCCCTTGGACAGCAAGGAAATCAAACCAGTCAATCCTAAAGGAAATCAATCCTGAATATTCATTGGAAGGATTGATGCTGAAGCTGAAGTTCCGATAGTTTGGCCATTTGATGTGAAGAACTGACTCACTGGAAAAGACCCTGATGCTGGAAATGACTGAGGGCAGGAGGGAAGGGGACAACAGAGGATGAGATGGTTGAATGGCGTCACCGAATCAATGGACATGAGTTTGAGAAAGCTCCCAGAGTTGGTGATGGACAGGGAAGCCTGGAGTGCTGCTTTCCATGGGATCGCAGAATCACACATGACTGAGTGACTGAACTGAACTGAAGAGGGGAAATACCGTACATGTTTACCAACTATTTACTGTGTCTGTTGTTTTTTCTTCATTTCTAGGTTTCCCAGTTTTCCTCTGATATAATTTCCTCCTGAAATCCTAAGGTTTCTCTTAGAGCTTATCTGCTGAGCAGTAGTTTTCCTGCTTTTAGCAGAGAATGTGTTTGTTTCCCTTTCACTGGTGGGAATAGAATTCACAGCTGAGGGAAAAGAATTCTTCCCTTTCAGAGTTTTTGTACAGGTTGTTCCATTGTCTTCTGGCATCCGTGGACTCTGGCGGAAATCTGCTGTTATTCCAGCGGTTGCTTCTCTACATGTGATGCATCACAGGATGTTTTTCTTTGTCTTTGGTTTTCAGCAGTCTGAGCAGGGTGTGTATAGGCTTGATTTTCTTCAGCTTTATCCTGTTAGGGGTTCGATAAGTTTCTTTAATCTGTAAATGTATATTTTTTCATCAAATTTGGGGCATTTTTCAGCCATTATTTTTTCAAATACTTTTTCTGGGCCAGCCCTTTACTCCTCTCACCCTGGTGCTCCAGTGACACAAGTGTTAGGTCTCTTGATATTATTCCACAGGTCCCCAGGCTCTGTTCATTTGTTGTCAATCTTTTCTTCTCAGTGTCATTAATATTGGATAATTTCTACTGGTCCCCAAGTTCACTCACTCTGGTGTCTTCACTACCCTCCTAGTAAACCCACTCATTGAATTTTGTAATTGCTGTAATATTTTTAATTTTTAAGACTATTTGTTTCTTTTTATAGCTTTTATATTGCTGCTGAAATTTTCATATTGCTGCATTTGTTTCAAGATGTGTTTTTTACATAATAGAGCATATTTTAAGTAATTTATTTAAATGCTTTACATGATAATTTCAACATTTGAATCATCTCAGAGTTGGCACCTAGTATTTTTTTTTTCTCTTACAATTTGGTCAGATTTTCTTTGTTATTATTGTCGCTTGGGAACTTTTGGAATGTGTTTTAAACATTTTGGACATTGTTTAACGATCCTCTCAAAATCTTCTCCAGTGTTCTCCAATATTGCTCTTCCCCAACCCTGCCCCCACCCCACCCATCAGCCTGGTTGGGTTAGACCACAAGTTCAGATCTGCCTCCTGTGGGATGTGGTTCCAATGTGAGTTTACTTTTCAGAGTCTCTGCAGTGCTATTTGAATCCACTTCACATCTGCACCTCCTGGTCCAGTTTTCAACCTTGACAGTGGTCTATCTACACCGTGATTCAACTCTCAAAGGCTTTGACTTGCCCTTTTGGGTCATTTCCATACATTTCCAGCCCAGAGTTGATTCTGGAACTTCATGTGAAGCTTTATGTGTTCTTCTCGATCTTCTTATTAATTTCTCCCAAGCTCTCCGGCTTCCTGAGGCTTCCTTTCCTGGCCTCTGGCTATAAGGCAGGAGCTTCAGCCTCCTGCACTGTGTGCCTCCTGCTTTCTGTGACTGGGTCACCTTTGGGTCCAAGTGATCAGAGCTTCTGCTGCTGTATCTGCTGCTACCACTACCACCATCCTGGGTGTGCAGCGTTGGGACAGGAATTTGCCTCTAGGGCAAGACTAGGAAAAAGAAGCAGGGCATCTCTTTCACTCTGTGTGTCTTTCAGGGCATTGCTCCTCCCAGCCTGCTGACCAAAGGAAGGGTTCTCTTGGCCGTGCCTCCTGTCTCTTCTGGGGTTCAAGCTACCCTGAATCTAACCCATGGTTGCGGGAGACGTCTGCAAGGAAATCAGCCTTTTACCAGGTTTTGATTTCTCCCCCCAGTCTGTCTGGAAAGTTGCTCCATCTTATCCCGTGTGATATTTTCAGCTGTGGTCCCTGTAGAGATGGAGTGGGGTGGGCATACTCTGTTTCAGCTGGGACTGGAAGCTACTGGCTCTTTTTATCTTATTCTTAATCTAAATTCATTTTTTACAGCTGCATTAAGACAGAGTTTGCAAGCCAATACCACTCATATTAAGTGTATGATTTAATGATGATGAATTTTAGCTGGATTTGCAAATTTATT
The DNA here is from genome assembly GCF_023699985.2 of Odocoileus virginianus. Classification (NCBI taxonomy): domain Eukaryota; kingdom Metazoa; phylum Chordata; class Mammalia; order Artiodactyla; family Cervidae; genus Odocoileus; species Odocoileus virginianus. The sequence goes on along the minus strand of NC_069677.1, from coordinate 82,510,605 downwards.
CACTCACCACCACAGTCCATTTTTAAAGTATTTCCCTTACCCCCCAAAGATCTCCATGCTCATTTGCAGTCATTCCCTGTTAGCTCCTTTAAAAAGAAAAAAAAATTATTTGGAGACTTTCCTGGTGGTCCAGTGGTTAAGATTTCACCTTTCAATGCAGGGGGGAGAGGATTCAATCCTGGTTGGAGAACAACGGTCCAGTATGGCCAAAACTGTAAAAATAATAAATAAATAAAATTTGTGTTTTAAAAATGCTCATTAAAAAAGAAAATAAATTATTTCAAGACTATAGACAAGTGTGGAGTTCAGCATAATCAACACCCATATACCCACCATCCAACTTAATCAGATCTTAATATTTTGCTTTACTGTGCCCAGAAGTTTTCTTCTTTCTTCTTCATAAAACTTTAAAACACAAAACTGAAGGCCTCTGCATCCATCTCGCAGGACCACTGCCTTCTCACCTGCAGAGGCAGCCACTGCCCTGGATGTGGGTTCCTGAGTGTGTGGGTATTTTTCCTGGGATCGTATCAAATGTGCATGGTGTAGTAGGAAGCCTTCTTCTGCAGTCTGTTTTTAAATATAACCTCAGTGTTATGGTTTTGGGCGTCTCATGTGAATACAGACGCTCCAGATGCATACTTTATTGCTTCCTCTTGGGCATGAAAGGCCGCAAGGTATCTTTTTATTCCATGTTGGGTTTGGCTTCAGTCTGGGAGTGCCGGATTTTTCTTTACTACTGTTCTTTGCTTCCGGCTTCCCTAGTGGCTGAGACAGCAGAGAATCTGCCTGCAGTGCAAGAGACCAGGTCTCCATCCCTGGGTCAGGAAGATTCCCTGGAGAAGGGAACGGCTACCCACTCCAGTATTCTTGCCTAGAGAATCCCATGGACGGAGTAGCCTAGGGTCACAAAATGTCAGACACAACTGAGTGACTAATATACACACATCCTTCTTTGCTTATCATCTACTTTTATTACACTGAATTTGGCCTCCTTATGATCTCTGCGCTTTTGAACAAATTGAAATTTCCTTTGTGGCTTAATAAATGATCTGCTTGTTAGTTCCCTCCCTTTTTAACTTTACCGCATACAAGTTAGAAAGGGTTGTACGCGTGTGCTGAGTTGCTTCGGTCATGTCCAACCCTGCAACAGTAGCCCGCCAGGCTCCTCTGTCCATGGGATTCTCCAGGCAGGAATACTGGAGTGAATTGCCATGCCTGTCTCCGGGGATTAAATTCCTCAAATTCTCTGTAGACCTAATTTTCTGTGGGATGTGTTCATTTCTGAGAGAGGCATATTAAGATGTTTGCTTTGTTTCTGGTTGTATCTGATTACTTATGTATTTGTCAGTTTTTGTCTTTTATGTATTGTGGTGATTTTGTTTAGTATATAAAGATTTAGGATGGCTGAACTTTCTTTGTGGATTGGAACTTTCATTGTGTACAACTTTATTTATTCATTTAATGTGTTTTTTTTTCATTTAATTCTATCTTTTAATGTTATCTCTATATTGTACCTTTAGTACTTTTTTATGATGTGTGTATTTTCCAATCCTTTATTTTCAGCCTTCAATGTCACTTTTAACAATTTAGCTAATAGGTATCATTTTTTCTTTCTAATTATGGTAAAATACATAACATCAATTTAGCCATCTTTACCATTTTTAAGTGTAAAGTTCAGTATTATTAAGTATATCCACATCATCATGCAACTAAACTCTGAAATTTTTTCATTTTGCAAAACTGAACCTCTACCCGCATTAGGCAACTTTATGCTTCTTTTTAGAATTAAAAAATTTTACTACAGAAAATTTCACACATATAAAAATAGACCAGACAGTTTAATGAACCCATGTGTCCTCAGCATCTGCTTCAACAATGATCAATTCTCGGCTAATCTTGTCTTATTTACATCCCTGCCCACTCTCTCCCACCTACCCCACCCCTGATTGTTTGGAAGCAAACCCAAAACATCCTGTGCAAATATCTTAACTTGGGACTCTAAAAGGTGATGATTCTTTAAGATAATCACGTAACCTTTAACATGCCTAAAGCTGTTGACAGTAGTTTGTGAATGCCCTGTGGTCCAGGTGTGGTAAGCGGCTCCTGTCTCTCCAGTCTCTTGTCTTGGGGCTCCCACACCTACTCTTCTCTCATGCAACCTGCTCTTGGTCCTGGGGGCTTCTCTCCAGCCTCGGAGGTGCTCACTCATCCCTGCCACGCCCACTAGCCCAACCCTCTCTCCTCCTTGTTCCCACGCAAAGAGATAAAGTGTTGATGTGACTTGGGTTCAAGAGTAAACATTGTTATTTTTATTTTATTTCAGTTGAGTTCAGTTCTGTCGCTCAGTCCTGTCTGACTCTTTGTGACCCTATGGACTGCAACATGCCAGGCCTCCTTGTCCATCACCAACTCCCAGAGTTTACCCAAACTCATGTCCGTTGAGTTGGTCATGCCATCCAACCATTTCATCCTCTGTTGTCCCCTTCTCCTCCTGCCCTCAGTCTTTCCCAGCATCAGGGTCTTTTCCAGTGAGTCAGTTCTTCGCATCAGGTGGCCGAAGTATTGGAGTTTCAGCTTCAACATCAATTATTTTATTTACTTTATGATTATCTTAATGTGTGTAGCTACATTTTCCAAGGCCTAGGGCAGCAGGTGACACGTCTGTGAGTGGCAGGGGCGTCTCTGTGACTGGCGTGTCTCTGTGGGATCACCGCCAGGGACAGTCACTGCTGCATTTGGTGAGAAACCAGTAGGCATGACACAGGGACATTCTCAATCTCTCCTTCCTTTTTTGTCGTATTTTCTGGAATAGTTCCATAACGAGGAAGTTCCATGTACAGAAGACATCTAATTGGAACTTGTTATTTTTTTTTTTTTTTAAAGTCACCAAGACTTTATTTGAAGAGGGAGAGTGGCCTGTTCACAGGTGCTGCAACCCTGGAACTCTGGGTTCTCTGGAATTTTTGAAACCATTCCTGAAGTCTTACTGTGTGCTGTTAGTTCACAATCTGTTCTTGTTGTTCTATTGCTCCTGCCTTAAAAAAATTTTTTTTTTCATATTTCCTTCTTCTTCAGCTGGGTACTTTCTATTTCTATTCTTTTTAAAAAATATTTACTTACTTATTTTATTGACTTTTGGCCTCACTGGGTCTTTGTTGCTGCACATGGGCTTTCTCTAGTTGTGACGTGCAGGCTTCTCACTGCAGCGGCTTCTCTTGTTGTGGAGCACAGGCTCCAGGGTGCAGAGGCCCAGTAGTTGCGACACTCAGGCTTAATTGCTCCACAGCATATGGGATTTTAGTTCCCCAAGCAGGAATCGAACCCATGTCCCCTGCATTGGCAGGCAGGTTATTAAGCATTGGACTGGACCACCAGGGAAGACCTTCCTATTTCTCTTCTTTAGAAGAGTTTTAATAGTTACCATATATAAAATTAAATGTTTCCTATCTGAGCACCAAAAAAATCGATGCTTTCGAACTGTGATGCTGGAGAAGAGTCTTGAAAGTCCCTTGGACAGCAAGGAGATCAAACCAGTCAATCCTAAAGGAAATCAACTCTGGATATTCATTGGAAGGACTGATGTTGAAGCTGAAGCTCCAGCACTTTGGCCACCTGATGTGAAGAGCCGACGCATTGGAAAAGACCCAGGACGCGGGAGAAGTGGGTAACAGAGGATGAGATGGTTGGATGGCATCACTGACTCAATGGATGTGAGTTTGAGCAAGCTCCGGGAGATGGTGAAGGACAGGGAAGCCTGTTGTGCTTCAGTCCGTGGGTTCACAAAGAGTCAGATATGATTTAGCAACTAAACAACAAATCACAATGTATTATTAAAATTAAATATTAAATTAAAATATTAAAGTTAAGTGTTTCCTATCATTAGTTTAAAATCAACAGTTACTTAGGCTTAACAATTTTTACTTATTTCTTTGGTTACTATTGCCACTACACCCACCCTTGTATTCCTCTTGGATTTCTTCATCTGTCTGTCTTTGAGATTGCATCTTCCAAACAGTTAAGGGTAGTTTATGTATGTGAGACTTGGTTCATCTGAAGACTCTGCTTTCTGTTTCTTTATGGATGTAATCAGTCCGTGTCTCCTCTCCTCCTCTCTTCCTCCTCATCCTAATCCTCCCCTTCCTCCTGTGTGCTCTGACTCTCTGAATCTGTACTGTTTTCTATCATTAACATTCTGTGATAACATCGTGTGTTACCCAGTTTGGGGACCTTTTTCCTTCCTCTCAAGCCAAGCAGCAGCCCCTTCGTCTGGATTCTCTCTCTCTTTCTCTTGGATCTGGAGCTTTTTTCCCCTGTTAATTGAGTCTCTCCCCTCTTGTTCTCTCCTGGAGCTCCTCTGCCCTCTGCCCTGTTCCTTTGTCCCCCCAGCTGATCCCACAGCCTGCCCACTGATTTGCTCTCCACCTTCTCAATTCTTCCCTTCGGGCCCTGTGATGCTTTTCCATTTCTGTGATACAAGTTAGGATCCTCTGTGCCTCTCTGCTTCTTCTTCGGTAGGTGTGCTCAGTCTTCAGGCTCTCCCTTCCAGGGGTGCAAATTCCTGAGCCCTGCCCTCCAGGGTTCCCCATCCCCTGAGGGCGCAGGCGGTGCTGCCAGGGGCCCTGCTCCCACTCCATCCGACCCCACCCTGTTCCACTTCCCGCCCTGAGCAAGTATAATGGATGTCTCCTGTGGTTGTTCCTCTGACAGCCCTCGGGCTGGAGCTGTGTAGGCAAAGGGGCTGGGGCTGGATGACGGGCCCCATGTGGTGTAATCAACCACATGTAACTACTTCCTCCAAGTTGCTGACTTAGAACAGGAAGCATCGCGCCTTCACCAGTGGGGTCTCCAGTGGGCAGTGTCTTCCGAGACCCGTGAAGCACCAGCCTGGTGAAGAGCAGAGCCGAAGCCCCTGCCAGTCCAGCCGGGACGTCCCTGCCGAGGTCTCCAGGGCATCCAGTGGGTGAGTGGACAGAGGCTCCTCTGTGTCCGGGCTAGCTTCCCTGAAGGGGAACTGCTCAGCCTTGAGGCCCTGGCTGCTGTCTTTCCCGAGGGAAGCAGCTCCGGGGGCCCTGGTGGCCCCGGTCGTCCGCTCCAGGCCCCTTGAGCTGAGACCCCACAAGAAGTGCTGAGCCCCCTGCTGCAGAGCTACTGGCTGCTGGGAGGCATGTAACTAGGGGGATGGGACCAGCATGGCGGAAGGATGCGCTCAGACCTCAGCCTCGGCCCGCCGTGGGAGTCTCTCAGCAAGGCCCAGGCCCTTGCTGAGCCCCCCATGTGGGGGCCGTGAGGCCCCACGGAGCCAGAAGGAGGCTGGAGGCAGACCAGGCCCCTCTGGAGGGTACGGGGTCGGTGCGGCCAGGCTCTGCAGGAGGGCTGCTGGGCCTCCTCCTCCTCACCCTGCCCCGTGCCTTCCTCTTACCGCCCTGGCCTGTCCCCATCCTCTGTTCAGGCTTCCATGGTTGGCTGGGCAGCTCTGTCCTCCAGCACAGCCCCTCTGTGAGTGTGTGGCGGGCTACCTCTGAGTAGGTGTGTGTCTGTGTGTCCACGGTGCATTTTGTGTGTATGTCTGTGCGTATATGTGTGTCCACAGTACTTTGTGTGTGTATGCGTGTATGTGGTACCTCTGAGTGTGTGTGTCTCTGTGTGTATCCAGGTGCATTGTGTGTGTGTCTGTGTGTGTTTGTGTCTCTGTGCCCACGGTGCATTGTGTGTGTCTGTGTATGTTTGTATCTGTGTGTGTTCGTGTCTATGTGTGTGTCTGTGTATGTGTCTGTGTGTCTGTGTGTGTGTCTGTGTGACTGTGTGTCTGAGTGTCCATGGTACATTGTGTGTGTGTGTCTCTGTGTGTGTCTCTGTGTGCATCTGTGTGTGTGTGTCTGTGTGTCTATGTGTGTGTGTCCATGTGCATTCTGTGTGTCTGTGTGTAGGTGTGTATGTCCACCATGCATTGTGTGTTTGTATCTGTGTCTGTGTGTCTGTGTGTGTGTCTGTGTATGTTTGTATCTGTGTGTGTTCGTGTCTATGTGTGTGTCTGTGTATGTGTCTGTGTGTCTGTGTGTGTGTTTGTGTCTGTGTCTTTGTGTGACTGTGTGTCTGAGTGTCCATGGTACATTGTGTGTGTGTGTCTCTATGTGTGTCTCTGTGTGCATCTGTGTCTGTGTGTGTCTGTGTGTCTATGTCTGTGTGTGTGTCCATGTGCATTCTGTGTGTCTGTGTGTAGGTGTGTATGTCCACCATGCATTGTGTGTTTGTATCTGTGTCTGTGTGTCTGTGTGTGTCTGTGTATGTGTCTGTGTGTCTGTGTATGTTTGTATCTGTGTGTGTTCGTGTCTATGTGTGTGTCTGTGTATGTGTCTGTGTCTTTGTGTGACTGTGTGTCTGGGTGTCCATGGTACATTGTGTGTGTGTCTGTGTGTCTGTGTGTATGTTTGTATCTGTGTGAGTTTGTGTCTATGTGTGTCTCTGTGTATCTGTGTGTCTGTGTGTGTGTATGTCCACCATGCATTGTGTCTTTGTGTGTCTGTGTCTTTGTGTGACTGTGTGTCTGAGTGTCCATGGTACATTGTGTGTGTGTGTGTGTGTCTGTGTGCATCTGTGTCTGTGTGTGTGTCTGTGTGTCTATGTCTGTGTGTGTGTCCATGGTGCATTCTGTGTGTCTGTGTGTATGTGTGTATGTCCACAATGCATTGTGTGTTTGTATCTGTGTGTGTTCGTGTCTGTGTGTGTGTCTGTGTATGTGTCTGTGTGTGTGTCTGTGTATGTCCAGCATGCATTGTGTCTGTGTGTGTGTGACTGTGTGTCTGTGTGTCTGTGTGTGTGTGACTGTGTGTCTGTGTGTCTATGTGTGTATCTCTGTGTGTGTCTGTATCTGTGTGTGTTCATGTCTATGTGTGTGTCTCTGTGTGTGTCTGTGTGTGTCTGTGTGTGTGTATGTCCAGCATGCATTGTGTGTTTGTGTGTCTGTATGTGTGTGACTGTGTGTCTGGGTATCTATGTGTGTATCTGTGTGTGTGTGTATGTTTGTATCTGTGTGTGTGTCTGTGTGTGTGTGACTGTGTGTCTGTGTGTCTATGTGTGTATCTCTGTGTGTGTCTGTATCTGTGTGTGTTCATGTCTATGTGTGTGTCTGTGTGTGTCTGTGTGTCTGTGTGTGTGTGTATGTCCACCATGCATTGTGTCTTTGTGTGTCTGTGTGTGTGTGTGTCTGGGTGTCTGGGTGTCCATGCTACATTGCGTGTGTGTGTGTGTGTCTCTGTGTGTGTCTCTGTGTGTGTGTATGTTTGTGTGAGTTTGTGTCTGTGTGTGTGTCTGTGTATCTGTGTGTCTCTGTGTGTGTGTCTGTGTATCTGTGTGTCTCTGTGTGTGTGTATGTCCACCATGCATTGTGTCTTTGTGTGTCTGTGTCTTTGTGTGACTGGGTGTCTGGGTGTCCATGCTACATTGTGTGTGTGTGTGTGTCTGTGTTGTGTCCATGGTTCATCGTGTTGAAGGCAGGTCTGCGTTTTCTCCCAGGGTCCAGAAGGCTCATGAGTTCTGGCCTGACGATGTGAAAATGTGGGGAGACAGTTAAGTTTTAGGGAGTCATTAGGTGTGTGACCTAAATCTCCCACAACCAGGCCCTTGGAGGCCTGTCCCCCTGGGAGAGGGGACTCTTGACTGCCCTGGGATTTGTCCCGACGGGGGTGAATCAAGGTATTTCCTGGGGGCTCGGCCAGCCTCATGTTTCTCAGCTGAAATCCGCGTGGACTTGCCTGCCCACAGCTGTCAGCTTGGGCCGAGCCAGTGCAGCCCCGGGACAGGTCACAGTCAGCTCCTGGAAGTTTCTGAGGGGAGATACCCCAGGCAGTCAGGGGCCTCTCAGAAGCTCAGCAGAGGGGGCACCGCTGTCCAGGGGATGGGAGAGGCCCCCCACACACACTGGCTGGATGGGTGGGGGACAGGCTGGCTGCTTGGCCTCCCATCTGTGAAATGGGCCGGTAGTTTACACTCCAGCTGACTATCTCATCGAATTGTGATTCAAAAATCACTTCCCTGGGAGGTGGCGATGTGGGCCTGTGGGCAAGGCTGGCCTGTGTCCCTAGGGCCCCGCAGGTTCAGCTCAGAGCCACACTTGGCTGGTTACTGTACTATGGAGAGGTCTTCACCCCGTGGGTGGGGCAGCGTGAAGCCCGAGGCGGCCCCGCGTGGCTCTGGCCCCGCTGTTCTGGAAGGCGTGTGGGGCGGGGCCCAGTAGCCTGCACTCCTGTCACTGCGCCTGTCCCTCAGTCCCTCTGGAGCCGACGTCACAGGGGCAGCTACCAGGAGCTAGTGACTGTGCCCCCGTGGGCGGCGGGGCCAGCTGAGAATGCCAGTTCTGGGAACAGTGAAGTCCCAGTGACACCACAGGTGGGCGGGGCTGCAATGCTAATGTGGTCCTTGTCCATTTCCCTTTTCCCCAAACAGGACCTAAAATGGGCTGTGGGTTCTGTCGTCATCTCACCCAATCCAACCTGAGCCAGGAGCTGAGGTCTGAAGGAGGCGCCACCCAAACCCCCCGCCCCTACTGAGCAAGTGGCCAGCGGGGTGGGGGCCAAGCCCCAGGGGCCCTGGGAGGCCAAGACCCCACCTGTCCCAGATGTGCTGCCACCTGTCACCCGCCTGGCCTCTGGGGGCCTGTCCCTGGACATGGGGTCATTGTTAGGCTGATGGAGTCCATGTCCAGCTACCGCAGTGGGCAGGGAACCTGGGCTGTTCAGAAAGAGCCATGTCCCCCGCCTTCCCCTCCCCCACCTTCCCCCACTCACCCCCCGACCCTGGGCAGGGCAGGCTGTGCAGAGGGCAGCCCTGGGGCGGGCCTGGGGTTTCCAATCGCTCCCACCACTGGTGAGTGGGAATCTTGGTGACGCAGCAGGTGCAATCAAGTCCCCAAGCTGCCACTCTGTGACCTGGGCAGGCCTTCCTGCTTGTTCCAGGAACCCCCCCCCCCCCCCCAATAGCCAGGTCTGTCCAGGCTGCTCACCATCCCAGCAGTCGAGCAGCACGGCTGAGGATGCCAGGAAACCAGCAGACCCAAGCTTCCACATGAGCCCTGGCATGATCCCTGTTCAGCATGTCACCCCATGAGGCCAGGTCTGCAACCATGCACATGGACTCGGGGCTGGAGTGCCACCACTGCAGGGCTCTGCTGGGGGCAGAGAGATGTGGGAGCCAGGCGCCCTTGCTGCTTCTGAAACACACAGAGTAGGAAGGCACAGCTGTGCCCACCTACCTGGAAGTGGTGTCAAAAATTGCCTCCAGCAGCTTCCCTGAAACTGGGGTGCTTCTCCTGGGAGCTATGAAGTGTGGGCTCCCCAGAGAGACGGAGCCAATGGGACATGTGCTCGTGTTTGTGTATATATGTACAGACAGGTTGATTTGGTGGAGCTGACCTGTGAAACTATGGAGGCTGGCAGACCACACGTCTGCAGGACAGGCTGGAGAACCCGCAGAGACCTGATGCTACAGCTGGAGTTCCAGGCCGTCCAGAGGCAGAGGTCTCTCCTCCTGGGGGACACCGTCTTTCCTTCAAGGCCTTCAGCTGGTTGGATGAGGCCCAACCACAGCATTGAGGGCAATCTGCTTTACCCAGAGTCCACTGATTCAATGTTAACTCCATCTAAGAGACATATTTGCAGCCACATTCAGAGCAGAGTTTGAGCAAACATCTGGGTCCTTGGGCCCATGAACTTGGCACGTGAGACTCACGCTTACAGCACCCCTGGCTCTCTGTGACTGGGAGGAAACTGAGGTCCAGAAGGGGAAGTCACTGTGACCTGTCCTCAGTCACTTGGCACTGGGCATAGACTTGGGCATGTCAACCCTGGGGTCAGGCTGATGGGGGCCCCAGGCCTGGCATCTGTCCTGGCTGTGGGGCTTAGGGACCCTCAGAGCCACCGTCCCCACCCCTGGGAGAATTGGAGCAGGTCTGGCCCCCCACCCCTAGGAATGGGAGCAGGTCTGGTCCCCCACTCCTGGGAATGGGAAAAGGTCTGGTTCCCCCACCTCTGGGAATGGGGAGCAGGTCTGGTTCCCCCACCCCTAGAAATGGGAGCAGGTCTGGTTCCCCCACCCCTAGAAATGGGAGCAGGTCTGGTTCCCCCACCTCTGGGAATGGGTAGTAGGTCTGGCCCCCCATCCCTAGGAATGGGAGCAGGTCTGGTCCCCCACTCCTGGGAATGGGAAAAGGTCTGGTTCCCCCACCTCTGGGAATGGGGAGCAGGTCTGGTTCCCCCACCCCTAGGAATGGGAGCAGGTCTGGTTTCCCCACCTCTGGGAATGGGAGCAGGTCTGGCCTCCCCACACCAGGGAGCTGCTAGTGAATCAAGGCTGTGGTTGTCAGTGGCAGCCAGGCCCGCAGGGAGGCTGCTGTGGGCATCACCCAGCCCTGATCCTCTGGGACCTGGGTCCTGAGTGGCTGTCCAGGCAGGGACCATGCCCGCTACCTGAGGCTCCCCCTGAAGACTGGCCGTGTCTGCCGTGGTCAGGTCGCTGTGGCCCAGGCCTTCACGGCCTCCACCCTCTGCCCAGGGGTCACCACAGAGCACACAATATGGGGTTAGGTTCCTGGGTGCTCAGATCTGGCCAGCTTGCAATGCAGAGACCTTTGCACCCATGCGGTCTGATCCCACCACTCTGAAAGCTTCCAGGGGAGGGTCGTCCGGGGGAGTTGTGCCCTGGGCTGTAGCTAGGAGTAGCTGGAAGTGTTCCCTGGCTGGATGAGAAGTAAAGTCAGGGACTGAGGCCAGCCTCCTTGAGGGCCGAGACTTCAGCGGGGCCAGAGTTCCTGCCTGAGGGGCCTCCCCAAACATGGGGCATGCGTCCTCTTCCAATGCTCCAAGGGCGGGGACACACAGAAAGAAAGCTTAGTGGGACCAGTGCTTCCACCAATCTATTTTTTTACTTTGTAAACATGTTTATTTATATATGGTTACAAAAGCCAAAAAGTAAACAGTTTATAATTAGTTGTGAGTTGGAACCATTCAACAGTGTTCTGGAGGCCCTTGTTGAATACCTAGTGATGAAAATCCACCAGTTCGTTCTTTTTTTTTTTAATATTTATTTTTATTTTGTCGTGCCAGTTCTTAGTTGTGGCAAGCAAACTCTTAGTTGTGGCATGTGGGGTCTAGTTTCCTGACCAGGAATTGAACCCGGGCCCCCTGCATTGGGAGCACGGATTCTTAGCCACTGGACCACCAGGGAAGTCCCCAATTCATTTTATAAACAACATGGATGTGGCTGTGCGTTGGCTTTGCAGTGGGGAGGGTTTCAGGGTGATGGGAGTTTGGGGGAGGGACAGGGTGTGGCGTGCCACAAGGCCTTGACAGAAGTCAAAATCCTAGAATCGAGAACAGTGCCAGAGACCAGACAGGTAGCACTTGTTCTGAGAATGAATGAATGAGTGACCGAGTTGGGAGCCGGCATCCCAGCAGAGAGTCACTTGTCCTCAGTCTGTGGACTGAGGACTGCCCTCTGTCCTCACTGGGGACAGAAAAACTGACCACTTTGGGAATCCAGAGACATTTCAAAGCAATGCATCAACCACCATGGAACTGAAATTTTCTTAAATGTATGAATTTTTTTAAATCAGTTTATATGTTTATTGTAGAAAGTTTGAAAAATACGAACCAGGATAATGAAAAAAATTGAAAACATTTACAGTGCTACCATCCAGCAGAAACAGGGCCTAATTTGGTTATTTTTCACACAGCAACATTTTATTGAAAAAATTGAACTGGACTCACTGTTCACACATTTTCACGCTGTGTAGGTTCAACTCGTAAGTATCACAGTTGTTAAAAACAGTGTTCAGTTTGATAACTAGACCAGGATTCTAGGTATTTTGATTAGAATATCCGATTATCATCCAGAGCAGCCTTTTCAAATGTTTGATAACAAATTTCATTCTTTTTTTTAAAATAAAAAAAGGTATTTTATTGGCTTATATACTGAAAAAACACTGACAAATGACATCTAGAATTGCTGGATCTAGAACATCAATGACCAGTCCATTGTTTTCTCTAAGGCAGTGTCTCACCTAATGGCAAGAGGGCTCCCAGGAACATATTCCATGCAACTAGTTCAATAATTCCAGTAGGATACAGTAAAGTTTGAATTTCTAGTAGTTCTAGTGAAAGTTCAAAGTTTCCATCTTACTGGCACTGATCGAAGGTGATTGACCAGATCTAGGTCATGAGCCTATTCTTGAAGCTGTAACTGGATTCAGTCCCTCCTGAATATCATAAGCCAACAATAGGGGTGGATAGTTTCTGAAAGGAAAATTGGGTTGCTGGTAAAAGAAGATGAGATATGGATGATGGTCTCACAGAGCCAGAAAGGCCTGCTATAGAGTCGAAGTGGACTTCCAAGCCCATAAATGTGGCCAGTAGAATTACCTGGCATATCTGGAAAGACCTATGTGTAAGACATTTTCTACTGATTGCCACAACATCATTGCTTAGTGGCAAGCGGTGTCTTTGCCATCAATTAAATCCTAATACCATTAAGCAGAAATTAAAGAGCTTTAATGGGATCTTGGACCTATTGATGAATGCCCAGGACAGTAGCTCATGCTGTTGATGTGTGGAATCAAATATCTTTACCCACTGGGGATGTCATCATTTAAATGGCCCTATTGATTTTAGGTTTGGGCAGGGCTTCTTTGACCCTGGAAAGCTTCAAGTTCCTGAGGGGACATCACCTAAGATGTAACTCCATGCTATGTAGTCCTGAATTGGACCCAAACTAACATCATCATCTGTCCTAGGGTGGTCTGGCCTAGACAGGGTGTCTGGAAACACTAGAGCAATTCATTTTATGTTTTATGTTTATTGATGAATTCATTTGGAAAAATTGCTTCTAGGCATTGAACACATTGTAGTCATGTAAGAATGACTGATTGTTTGGAAAATGTTTAATTACTGTATTGACATTTAAAAAAATCTTCAGCTTTATTGAGGTACAATTAACACATGAAATTGTAATATATTTAAAGCATACAACATGATGATTTGCTATATGTATATGTTGTGAAAGAATTCTCACCATCAAGAATTAACACATCCATCGCACCTCACATATTCATCTTTTTTTTTTTTTTGATGAGAATACTTAAGTTCTGTTCTCTTAGCAAGTTAGTTAGTTTGTATCATTTATAATACAGTTTTATCAACTATAATCACCATGTTATACACTGGATCCTCAGGCACAAGTTTCATTTCTTTTCTTCTGAATTTTGTGTTTACAAGAGACTTTTCTATGGGGTATTTGCCTTTTTGCTTTTATTCCTGAGATTTCCTTAGACACAAAAATTACCATTCACCTTCTGCATGAGACAAATACTGAATGTTTTCATCTTCTCAATTTTTTTCTACAGACTGTTTTTAGAGTCAGTCTTCTTTTTTATTTAATTTTTTGAAGTGTAGTTGATTTACACTGTTTCAGGTGTGCAGCAAATTGATTCGTTTATATATATTAATATATGGATACATCTTTTTTCAGTTTCTTTTCTATTATGCGTGCATGCGGGCGTGCTAAGTTGCTTCAGTCGTGTCCAACCCTGTGCAACCCTATGGACCCTAGCTTGCCAGGCTTCTCTGTCCATGGGATTCTCCAGGCTACAATACTGGAGAGGGTTGCCATTTCCTTCTCCTTCCCGTTATAGGTTATAGGTTATTACAGACATTGAATATGGTTCCCTTCCCTGTGCTCTACGGTAGGTCCTTGTTATTTATCTATTTTATATATAGTAGTGTGTAAATGTTGATCCCAAACTCATAATTTATCCTTTCCCACTCTCTCCCCTTTGGTAACCAGACGTTTGTTTTCTATATCTACGAATATGTTTCTCTTTTGTAAATTAATTCATTTGTACCAATCTTCAGATTCTACATATAAGAGATATGATACAGTTTCATATCATTTGTCTTTCTCTTTTTGACTTACTTCACTCAAATGACAATCTCTAGGTCTATCCATATTGCTTCAAATGGCATTGTATCATTCTTTTTACAGCTGAGTAATGTTGTTCAGTCACTCAGTCAGGTCTGATTCTTTGTGACCCCATGGACTGCGGCACAACAGTCTTCTCTGTCCTTCACCATCTCCCGGAGCTTGCTCAAACTCATGTTCAATGAGTCAGTAATGCCATCCAACCATTTCACCCTCTGTCATCCCCTTCCCCTCCTGCATTCTACCTTTCTCAGCTTCAGAGTCTTTTCTAATGAGTCAATTCTTTGCGTTAGATGGCCAAAGTATTGTAGCTCCAGCTTCAGCGTCAGTCCTTCCAGTGAATATTCAGGATTGATTTCCTTTAGGATTGACTGGTTTGATCTCCCTGCAGTCCAAGGGACTCTCAAGAGTCTTCTCCAACACCACAGTTCAAAAGCATCATTTCTTCAGCTCTCAGCCTTCTTGATGGTCCAACTCTCACATGCATACATGAATACCGGAAAAACCATAGCTTTGACCATATGGACCTTTGTTGGTAAAGTAATGTCTCTGCTTTTTAATATGCTGTCTAGGTTGGTCATAGCTTTTCTTCCAAGAACATTTGTCTTTTAATTTCATGGCTGCAGTCACCATCTGCAGTGATTTTGGAGCCCCCCAAAATAAAGTCTGTCACTGTTTCTATTGTTTCCCCATCTATATGCCATGAAGTGATGGGACCAGATACCATGATCTTAGTTTTTTTGAAAGGTGTTTTAAGCCAGCTTTTTTACTCTCCTCTTTCACCTTCATCAAGAGGCTCTTTAGTTCCTCTTCACTTTCTGCATAAGGGTGGTATCAACTGCATATCCGAGGTCACTGACATTTCTCCAGGCAATCTTTTCTCCTGGCTGAGTAATATTCCATCGTATATATGTACCAAATCTTCTTTATCCATTCCTCTTTTGATGGACATTTACATTGCTTCTATGTCCTAGCTACTGTAAACAGCACTGTAATAAACAACTGGGATGTGTCTTTTCAAATTAGGGTTTTCATCTTAGAGTCTATCTCCTTAACAGTTTCTCCCTTAGTTTTTATGCTCAGCATCCTTACTCTGAAATACACAGTCTCTCATTCCTTTAATCATTTCATTTCCTGCACCTGGGTTGACCTGGCCCGGGATGTGAAGGGGGCACGTCTCCCCAGGAACGTGCTCTGCCCTGCACCTTCCAAGGCCAGAGTCCTGCCGCTCACTTCTCTCTCCTGGCCACTGGTCTGAGGGCCAGGGCAGCAGCGACTCTGTCCCAAAGCTTTCTAGATGAGTTTCAGCTGGCCACTGCCCAGCTGGCAGCCACCATGCCCCTTCCCTTTCTAAGCTCCCTGGCAACTGCCACACACACTCTCTTCCAGATGACCTAGTGGATGGCTTTTTCCAAAGAAACAGGTTTCAGTGTCTTTATCAATTTTAGCTTTTGTGTTTGTTATCAGACTCCAGCTTCTCCTGTTGTCTGTTTCCCACCTCCCTGACCTTGCTTCCTGAGCCCTTGGCTCTTGCTCTCCCCTCGCGCTCTCTGTCCTGCAGGTGTGTGTGACGACACACTTCACTCCTTCTCATCCAGCACAAAGCCACCTAGGCCCTTGGGCGTCTGTCTCCGCGGGGACAGAGGTTGTCACCGTGTTGATCCGTGAACACTGCGCTCTCTCCTTTCTGATGTGTCTGTAAACATTAAACTTGATTTCCTCTTGGACTTAAGCGATATTGAGCAGAGTGCCTTAAAGGTTCCAATTAGCAAGTGCATGTCGGGGGAGGGGCATCAATTTGTTCTTCCATTTGGCCAGAAACTATGGCCCTTAAAATTTCTGCCACGGACCGTGAACTGAGCAGTGGTGAACGTGCGTGGTGGATTTTCACGGGCCTGAGAACGTGTGGGATCGGAGAATCAGTGGGTTGTTTCCTCCTTGGTTCCCTCTTCCATGGTCTGTCTGAAACTCTACGTCCTGGAGTGGGGGTGGGGGTTCCAGCCGCTGTTGCAACCAGCTTCTGTCCAGCTCTTTCTTGTCTTTACATAAAGCAGACACAGCTACCTCATAACTTTGTCTTTTTGGTTTAAGAGGTTGATACCTGTTTAAAGGTTGATGTAAACACTTTTTCTACATGAAAGAGGCTTGAATCCTCACCTCCCAGGATGAATTCTGGACTCTGCCTTCTCCTCTTGTAACCTTCTCCCCAGAGCGCTTCTGTTCCTCATCACTTACTGGCCAGGCTTCCAGGTTTATGGCCTGACCTTGGTCAAGGGCAGGCTCTGATGGCAGTCAGAGGGGCCTCGTCTGGGGGTCTGCACTTTGGCAGAGCCTTTGTCTTTGACAGGAAGCTGATCTAACATCAGCTCACCCTGCCTCAGATGTGGGCCTCTCACTGCCTCTTGCTCAAACTTCTCTTCCTTTGTTCGTGTTTCCTCTTTCTCTTGTCTTTTACCAAATGTGAAGTATGGGGTGTTGTGGCTTGTGTGGGGTTTAAAAGGAAGAGATTCAGTTTTTCTTCTGAGTCTTGGTCCCTGAAGCTCAGAGCTCTGTCCACTGTGAAAGGTGATCCTCAGGGCGCCCGGGGTCTCCGGATGAACCACTTCCTGTGGTGGTACTCAGCTGCGCCAGCGCCCCCCTGCTGGGCAGGGTCAAGCTCAAGGGTGACTGATGCAAAATCCTTGCCGGTGGCAGTGGGTTGAGGGGTGGTGGTGGGGTTGGGGTGGCCTTGGGTTTCTGAACCTGCCTGGACTTGGGGTTTTGCACCTCGAGTCCTGGTGCTGGGCTGCCCTTTGATCTGAGGAGTGTGCTGTGCAGCGTGCGGGCTGGCACATCATCAGGGATGGGCTCCGGTGGCCAGCTGGAACGCCCTCCTCCTTGCTCTTGGACCAGCTGTCCCAGCCGAGTCAGCACCCCAAGTACATGAGGGCTCTTCAAGCTGGTCCAGGCCCCTCCAGGCACACAGAGAGATGAGGCCGAGTGTGTCGCTGGGGGACCCGGACTGACACTGACCTGAGCCATCGGCACCCAGAGGGGTCCTGGTCTGCAAAGTCCTATGATGCTGGTTTCAGGCATCAAGGCTCTGATAGCCAAGTCCTGGCTGCGGGGCGTGGGTGCTGTGACCTCTGCCTGCTGCTGAGAGCAGGGCTGGCTGCAGGCCCCACCTCTGCCTGCTCCCGGCTGGCCGCCCTCAGCTCCCAGAGCTGCCGTGCGTCCAGGTGGCCTGTCCCTGAGGGGCTGTGGACACCGGGGCCAGGGTGGAACCGTTGGCAGTGACTGTCCCAATGCTTGAGTGGGGACGACACTTTGTGGGAACAGCCCCTCCCACTAGCTTCCTGCAGTCAAGGTCAGGGCCTGTGGGTTGTCTTGCCTAACCGAGGAGCACTCCCTTCCCTTCAGGTGGCGGAGGCTCCAGGAACACCCCTCCAGCTGTGATCACTCCCCTCCCCTCTCCCCGCCTCTGCCATCCCCCCTGTGTGGGAGGGGCTCCAGCTGTGAGCAGCACAGGTTCTGCAGCCTTAGCTTCCCCAGGCCAGGAAGGGGTTCCCTGCCAGCAGTCGTGACCCTCTGGGGTTCCATCTGTGGCCACAGGAGCAAGCGTGGAGAGCTGAGGTTATAGCCTCCCTGCCGGGCCACATGCATGGTTGCGGCACTTGGGGTGGGGGGTTCCGCTCCTCCACTTGGAGCCACTTCTGGCTCAGATGTGGGGTGCACTCCTGAGGTCACCTGGATCTGGCAGTGCCCTGGTCAGCCGAGGTCATGGGCACACACGGGCCCCACAGGCCACCAGGCTACGGAACCTGAAGGGACCAGGAGAACTCTGCGGCAACTCTGGGCTTTCACAAATGGGTGGGCGTGCAGTGAACTGAAACCTTCCTCCCAGCTCTGCTCTGTGACCCTGGAAGCCAGAGCAGGGCATGAGTTCTGCTTTTGACCTGAACAGGAAGGATCACGGTTGCATTTTGACACTTCTAGCTCCTGACTGTAACCTTGGCAGGGACCAGGGAGCAAGGTCACCTCTGAAAAGACAGTAGGGTGAGGCTGAGTGGAACTCAAAAGGACTGGGACTTCCCAGGGACGCCCTGGGGTCCTCTTCCATCCAGAGCCCCTGGTACACATGCAGAGGTTATGCGAGAGCAGAGGCTAGGGCATGACCCACCCCCAGGGGCACTCAGGGCCCACAGGCCACAGCAGGGGCCACAACAGGGGCCACAGCAGGGACCATGTGGCCCGCCACACAAGCACATCTTGGGCCGGAGCCTCTGTGGCCCAGATCTGGGACCCCGAGGCCACCGTGCTGGCCAACACCATCAGCGGTGCACTGGGCAAGGTATTCAGGGCGAGCCTGTTCATCTTGGTTTGATCTTGGTTTTTGATAAAACACACCCACTTCCTGTCTGCTGCCTCTGGTTTGCTGGCTTCTCAGCACCCTCTCCACTCTCTTGGTATCAGATTAAAAGGTCGCAGACCTATAGGTTTCTCGGGAAGCCCTGCCATCCTTCCTGGAAACTGAGCTGGAGGAGGTCTGTCACTTTGGGCCAGACCTGGATCCCTGGGGCACTTCCAGGGAGGGGGTGGGCAGCATCTCCCTGAGGGCGGGGCCGGCTGGCTGGGTCCTGCGTAGCAGCAGTGGGTTTGAAGGTGCTGCGTCCACCTCCAAGACCCAGCGCCAGAACCAGCATACCAGCCTCCCGCCCCGCCCCCACCATCTTGCCTCGGGAGCATCAGGACCAGGAGAACTCTGTGGCAACTCTGGGCTTTCACAAAGTTGGGTCAGTGATGACCCAACTCCCCATCCATGCCTCACTCCAAGTGCTGGGTTTTTTAGGACAGCAGGTACAGAATAAGAAAAACACAATAGTGTTAGCCTACAGCTGGTGGCCTCAGGTAAGGCAGGTGATGGCTCTGCAGGACTGTGTGCTGGCCACCAGCCCAAGCTCACCTGCCCGATGCACAGTGAGGTCAAACAAACACCTTGGAGCAGCGAAACATTTACTGCAAGGCCAAGCAAAGAGACTGTGGCTCAGGCCCTAAAATCCTTGAGCTCCTCGAAGATTTTGACAAAGCATATTTAAAGGCAAAAGGAGGGAGGGGCTTAGCAGGGTATGCGATCAGTCCGTGTGCAGTTCTCTGATTGGCTGATGATGAGGTAATAGGGTGGGATCACAGGGGTTAACATTATCTGTCCTCAAGATCCAGTAGGTCTGGGGGCCTGGCGTTCATGGTCATTATTCAATCAGCTTCCGTTTGGTGGGGATTTTAGCATCTGTAAAACAACCTAGGAAATGTGTCTCAGGGACTGTTATCTAGGTACTTCAGGGAGAAACTAAAGCTTCTGTGACTGCCACATGGCTGAATTACTGTTTCAATTCTTACCAGTTCTCCCGGCTCAACTGCTGGTCCTGTCACTGCACATTCACATCCTTTGGATCATTAATTCTCCATCCAGGTCCTGTGACTCAGGGGAGGCCTGGGAGACCACAGCTTCTTTGTAAACAAGAGGCAGGCAGAGGATGGGGTGGGCAGGGCCTGCCCAGTCACACTTCCTCGCCCTGGGGGCAGGCGTCCAGCAGGCAGGCAGCACAGTACTGGTGCTGCAGAAGCTGAGTTCGCTTCTCTCCAAATCCTGCTTCTGCCTCCTACTAGGAGGCCTCGGCACACCGACTCTCTGCTCCAAGCTCAGCTCAATTCGCTGGGGACTCAGGGCCACAAAGGGCACACAGGGCCCTGACCCAGAGCATGCCACCCCCCAGGCACACCTGTGGGGTGTGTGTGTGTGTGTGTGTGTGTGTGTCGCTGGCAGGAGGCCCACTCCCTGCTCATCCTTGGAGGTCCAGATGTCTCAGCAGAGTGCAGCACACGTGACCAGCTCAGGCCTCCTCCCCTGCTGGTCGCATAGCCTGGGTGAGGGGGTCGGGGAGACTGACCTGTGCCGGCCCCACCCCAGCCCTGAGCACCCCTTGGCAGCAGGGACCTGGCCTCCCAGCTCTGTGTCTCCAGGCCCAGAGTCTGGGGTCTGAGGCTGTGTCACTGCCCCTTCCCTCCACAGGACATGCTGCGCCAGCGCCCCCAGCTGCTGCTCCTAGCAGGCCTGCTAGCCCTCCAGTCTGGTGAGTCCCAGGGGGGCAGCTCCTCCCGGGCAGAGTGGGACCCACCCTCGCACCCTCCTGGACAGGGGCTCAGGAAGGGCCCTGCTCTGCCCCTCCCCTGCCCCTCTACCTGGGGCTGACCTGGGGCCCACCCTCCTGAAGACAGCATCCCGTGGGCCCTGGTTTCCTCCCTGCTTCCTGGTCCTCCCGTTGGCCCTCCTTCTCCACCACCCCTGCCTGCGGGCTTGGTCATCCATTTACAGCCCCCAGCCCCTCATCGCTGCTCTTGGAGGGCCCACCATCTCTGGGAGAGGGGGGTCGACCAGTGCCGGCTCACCAGCCTGTCTCTCCCTCCCAGTCCGGTCCCAGGAGTGCACCAAATACAAGGTCAGCACCTGCCGGGACTGCATCGAGTCGGGCCCTGGCTGTGCCTGGTGCCAGAAGCTGGTAAGAGCCTCACTGAATGGTGTCAGCCACCCTGCAGGTCCTCGCGCCCAGCCTGCCCTTCC
Organism: Odocoileus virginianus; assembly: GCF_023699985.2. Classification (NCBI taxonomy): domain Eukaryota; kingdom Metazoa; phylum Chordata; class Mammalia; order Artiodactyla; family Cervidae; genus Odocoileus; species Odocoileus virginianus. The sequence goes on along the minus strand of NC_069677.1, from coordinate 82,490,039 downwards.
CCTCTTCCCTCCTCCTGGGCTGGAGCCCCGTCTCTGCCTCTGAAACTGCCGGCCCCCAGGAGTGCCGTCACTCTGCTTCCTAGCGGGGCAGGAGCAGGCCAGGGACACAGCGTTGTCAGAGAGGCAGACAGACAGGCAGACCCAGTGGTGTCCCCAGGCAGCCTGGCAGAGGCAGATCTAAGTGAAACCGCTGGGTTGGGTCAGGTGCAGCCGGTTGGGCCCTGGAAGCTGGAACCCTGGGCCAGACTAGGGAGAGATATGTGTGGGCGGAGCTGCTGCAGCCCCGGATCCCCGCTAGCCATCCGCTCTGAACCGGGAGGAGTGGGCAAGCTTCCTATTGCGTCCGGAGCTCTCTGCTCGCCTTACTTCATGTTTTACTTTCGAGACCTTCTGGGGAAAAAGGCAAAGGCCCAGGATATCCAGGATGTGGGGGAGCTCCACCTCCTCCTGGGGAAGACCCCTTCCCTGGGGACCCCTGAGATCCTGACCATTCCCTTCTCCTGGAGATTCCTGAGGTTCAGACACTGCAGGTCTGTTTGGAAACACATGCATGCACACACATTATTATTTTTTCTCAATTGTTGGAGAGTAGGTTGCAGACACGAGCTTCTTTGTCCCATAAGGTTTCCAGGGACTTCCTCAAAAACAAGGTATTCACTTACAAAACCACAATGCATTTATCAAAGCCTGGAAATTTAACACCGTACTTTACTCTGATCAAATTTACACACCTCAGGGCTTCCCTGGTGGCCCAGTGGTTAAGAGTCCACCTGCCAATGAAGGGCACACAGATTCAATCCCTGGTCTGGGAAAATCCCACAGGCCATAGAGCAGCTAAACCCGTGCACCACAGTTACTGAAGCCCACACCCAGCAAAGGCCCAGTACAGCCAAAATAATAAATAAGTAAAATAAATAAAAAGACAAACTTACACCCCTTGTACAAATTTTGCCAATTGTTCCAATAATGTCTTTGCTATCATCCCTGCCTCACTGGTCAATATTATAATCCAGGATCACACATTGCGTTTGAATGTCGCTTTATCTCCTCAAACCTGGAACATTCCTCAGATTTCTTTGTCTTTCACATCCTTGACATTTCTCAAGAGTTCAGAACAGCAGTTGTACAGAATGTCCCTTATGTGGGTTTGTCTGGCATTCCCTCTGACACAGCCCAGGGTGGGCCTTTCAGCAGGAACCCCATGCAGGGCTCCTAGTACGGGCACTCTGTCCTAATATGGGCAATGATAGCCTAGACCACACATCTAAGGGAAACGTCTGCTAAACTCTCCACCGTGATGTCAGTATTTCCCCTTTGCAATTAGAAAATAATTTGTGGGGAGAAACTCTGAAGTCAGGAAGCACTCTGCTTCCCTTGAAGCCTACACCCACTCACTCTAGCTTCCATCGGTTGATGGGAGCCTGAATCAGTTATCAATGGGATGGTTGCAGAATGGTGACATCCCTGTTCATGACTCCCTCCAATGGCTCCTAATGTAAGGGGAATATTTCCTTCCTGCAATCTCCCTCTCTCTTTCTCATTGGTGTGGACCCATAGATGTTTATGTTACTCGGTAGCTTATAAGCTATCACTTTCCATTTGTCATTTTGAAGCTCAAATTGTTCCCCATTTGGTCATGGGAGCCCTGGGGCTGGCCCTGTGCCCTACTAGCACATCCCAGCATCACTTCCTGAGCTCTCTCTCTGGGATCTCAAGGGGCTCCTGGCCCCTTGGCACTTGCCTGGCCACCACCAGAGGGTTCCTGGTTCCCTTCATGAGAAGCCAGGCTCCCAACATCTGCAGTACATTTCCCCACTTCCTCCTCTGACTCTGGGAAAGTGGTTATAGAGTTGCTACCCACAGCACTGCAGGGAGGAGATGGTATGGTCTCTGTGCTCCTCTGTTGTTGGCATGCAGTCACAGACCAGCTAGCAAGTCCCTCCTCTAGGTGGGTTTCTCCCTTCCCTCCTGTGAGCTTCTCGTTTGCATCTGAAACGCAGTTAGGTTAAGCTGCTTCTGAGCAGATTCCATTTTAGGGATTTCTTCCCTCCCCGTTCCTGTTAATTTTATTTCCGTAATACTTAAAGTGGGCTTCCCAAGTGACTCGTGGGAAAGAATCTGCCTGCCAACACAGGAGATGCAAGAGATGCAGGTTCTATCCCTGGATCAAGAAGATCCCCTGAAGGAGGAAATGTCAACCCACTCCAGTATTCTTGCCTGGAGAACCCCATGGACAGAGAAGCCTGGTGGGCTACAGGTCCATAGGATGGCAAAGAGTCAGACTCAACTGAGCCACTAGGCATGCTCACAGGCACGCAGCAATTAAAGCATCAATAGGGTTTCAAAAGTGGAGACAGAACCGAGGCAGCTCAGAAAGCACCACCCCTCTAGTGGCCACGCCCCTTTAGTCTGGCCCTGCCCCCTGAGCTCTCAGGCCTTCTTGCTGGTTGTTCAGGGGCTCGGTCATGTCTAACTCTGTGACCCCGTGAACTGCAGCACAACAGGCTTCCCTGTCCATCACCAACTCCGGGAGCTTACTCAAACTCATGTCCATTGAGCCTGTGATGCCATTCAACCATCTCATCCTCTGTCGTCCCCTCTTCCTCCTGCCTTCAATCTTTCCCTGCACCAGGGTCTTTTTTAATGAGTCAGCTCTTTGCATCAGGTGGCCAAAGTAATGGAGTTTCAGCTTCAGCATCAGTCCTTCCAATGAATATTCAGGATTTATTTCCTTTAGGATGGACTGGTTTGATCTCCTTGCAGTCCAAGGGACTCTCAAGTCCAACAGCATCAAAAGCATCAATTCTTCAGCTCTCAGCCTTCTTGATGGTCCAACTCTCACATCCATACAGGACTACAAGGAAAATCATAGCTTTGACTGTACACAACTTTGTCAGCAAAATAATGTCTCTGCCTTTTAATATGCTGTCTAGGTTGGTCACAGCTTTTCTTCCAAGGAGCAAGTGTCTTTTAATTTCATGGCTGCAGTCACCATCTGCAGTGATTTTGGAGCCCAAGAAAATATAGTCTGTCACTGTTTCCACTGTTTCCCCATCTATTTGCCATGATATGATGGGACTGGATGCTATGATCTTAGTTTTCTGAATGTTGAATTTTAACCCAGCTTTTTCACTCTCCTCTTTCACCTTCATCAAGAGCTCTTTAGTTCTTCACTTTCTGCCATAAGGGTGGTGTCATCTGTATATCTGAGGTTATGGATATTTCTCCCTGCAGTCTTGATTCCAGCCTGTGCTTTGTCCAGCCCAGCATTTTGCGTGATGTACTCTGCATATAAGTTAAATAAGCAGGGTGACAATATACAGCCTTGATGTACTCCTTTCCCAATTTGCAACCAGTCTGTTGTTCCATGTCCAGTTCTAACTGTTGCTTCTTGACCTGCATACAGACTTCTCAGGAGGCAGGTAAGGTGGCCTGGTATTCCCATCTCTTTAAGAATTTCCCACAGTTTGTTGTGATCCATACAGTCAAAGGCTTTCACGTAGTCAATGAAGCAAAAGTAGATGTTTTTCTGGAGGTCTCTTGCTTTTTCTATGATCCAATGTATGCTGACAATTTGATGTCTGGTTCCTCTACCTTTTCTAAATCCAGCTTGAATATCTGGAAGTTCTCAGTTCATGTACTGTTGAAGCCTAGCTTGGAGGATTTATAGCATTACTTTGCTAGCGCGTGAGATGAGTGCAATTGTGCAATAGTTTGAACAGTCATTGGTATTACCTTTTGGGATTAGAATAAAAACTGACCTTCTCCAGTTCTGTGGCCACGGCTGAGTTTTCCAAATTTGCCAGCATGTTGAGTGCCTCCTATCAGGCCTCCTGTCTGGTTGTTATCCCCTAGTCTCCCTCTGTGGGAGGAAGCTGGACCCATCGATGTGGCCCCTTGGCTCTCCTTGCTGCAGAGACATCCAGGGGGCCTTCATAGGGGCAGAGTGGTCACGAGGAAAGTGCCCTGGACCCAGGACCCCCACGCTCCCCCCTGTCTTTTCCTTCTGATCTGCTTGGCCCAGAGCCCTGGTCTCTCTTCCCAGGGTGCCCGGGCATTAACTGGTGGGCCAAGAGGGGCACCTGTGTTCCCTCAGGACAGAGCCGCTCCCTCCCAGCAAGACATTGCTGAGGAAGGGGTTGAAAACCTGGGCCAGATGCTCAATGGGCCATGGAGGGTACCCATGGGTCCGCCTGGAGCTGAGATGCTGGCCCTGAGCCGCTTCCACTGCTGGAGGCTGTGGGGAGAAGCCTGCTGGCGTCAGGCTCTCCTGGGACCCCGAGCCTTGTAAAGAGGCTGCCCAGCCGCCCCCCCATCCCTGCGACACCCCCCCCCGGGGACCTCTCCCTGAACAGCGGGGCGGATGAGGGGGTCAGCCTGGCACGGCACCCACAGCATGGGCTCCCATATCTTCTCTGTGCTACCCCTGGCCCCTGCCTCCCCCAGAACTTCACAGGGCAAGGGGAGCCCGACTCCGCTCGCTGTGACACACGGGCGCAGCTGCTGTCAAAGGGCTGTGCCACTGATGACATCATGGAACCCAGGAGCCTCGCGGAGACCCGGGAGAGCCAGGCAGGCAGACAGAAGCAGCTGTCCCCACAGGAAGTGACGCTCTACCTGAGACCAGGTAGGCTTGGCTGGCTAGGGGTGGGCCGGCCCTGATGGCGCGTGTATCCACGTGTCCCTGCCCCAGGAGGATGTCCCCAGCACCCCGCCTGCAGCTGGCGCCTAGTCTCGCTTTTAGCACTGTGCTCTGCGTCCTAAAAAAAAGGGAGACTAAACCATCTGGAAAACACTCCTGTATCCCTCCCTCAGAAGGTGAGCTTATTTTTGGCTGAGTGAAGGCTCTGATAAGACCTGTAACTTAGGAACCCAAGTAAACCTTTAAATCAGTGTGGCCCACCTGACTTGACCACAGACCCAGGTTTAGGACACAGCTCCCTGTTAGCACTCCAAGAAACACCCTTGAGGAAGGTGGCATGGTGGAGCAGCAAGGGGTGATGGTGGACGGGCCTGGGCAGGGCTGGGGCAGCCCCATGGGGGAGCTGATGCTGGAAGGCGGGTGGCAGAGAGGACTTGATTCATCATGGCTTTGTCAAGCACCAGCTGTGTGCCAAGCACCTACCTGAGAGCTGGGGACACAGGCTGTTTGTATCGACAGGAAACAAGTCATAACATGTGCAGGCAGTGATTAAGACAATGAGGAACAGAAGCCGGTGGGGCTGTGATTGAGGAAAGCGGGGGGTGTCCCCAGGATGGCCAGGGAGCCCTTTTGGGCACGGGACAGGTTTGCTTAGTGGCTGGTGGTAGAGAAGGCCTTGCCAGGGAGACCCAGGGAGATCCAGGTGGATCTGAATCTCAACAGCGCTGGATAAACAATGAGCACTTCTTGTATCTTCTTGTATCCAGCACATCTTGTATCCAGATGGTCTTCTATGTCAGAATGTGCGCTTTACCTGAAATCGGGATCTGAGTAGGCACCCTGCATCTTATCCACCAGCTTCAGATAATCGGGGAGTCCTGAGGGTTCTGAGGCCTGTAGAGGCAACAGTGCCCCTGAAACCCCCCACCCCCAGACCAGGTGGTACACCCTGACTCTCTCCTAAATCCTGGCAGGTCAGGCAGCTGTGTTCAACGTGACTTTCCGGAGGGCCAAGGGATACCCCATCGACCTGTACTACCTGATGGATCTCTCCTACTCCATGGTGGACGACCTCGTCAACGTCAAGAAGCTGGGGGGTGACCTGCTCCGGGCCCTCAACGACATCACTGAGTCGGGCCGCATCGGTGAGGCAGCTACTCCTTCCCCCGAACCCCCAAGCCCCGGTCCCAGGCACCTCACCTCTGCACCTCCCCACGTTGCCCCACACTGGTAGGAGGTAGGGAAGTCAAGGCTCACGGCCCCCTACTGTCCACCAGGTTTCGGGTCCTTCGTGGACAAGACGGTGCTCCCCTTTGTCAACACGCACCCCGAGAAGCTGCGGAACCCCTGCCCCAACAAAGAGAAGCAGTGCCAGCCCCCGTTCGCCTTCAGGCACGTGCTGAAGCTCACCAACAACTCCAAACAGTTCGAGACAGAAGTCGGGAAGCAGCTGATCTCGGGAAACCTGGACGCCCCCGAGGGAGGGCTGGACGCCATGATGCAGGTGGCCGTGTGCCCGGTGAGGCTTCATCCTGAGCAAACCACCTGAAGCCCAGATACGAGGAAATGACCCTGGGAAGCAAGACCCCTTTGCCGCCCGATCCTGGTAGTCCCCTACTTCCAGAGCCCCTCAGAGAATGGGGTGTCCTGGCCAGGCTCACCCCCAGTATGTGGTTTCGGTGTCAGTGCTGGCCACCCCCTGGCCGCTGCTGACCCCTCCCCACGTGGTCTTGTCCCACCGCTGTATCTGTGATGTCAGTGTTACAGCACATTGATCCAGTTTGGCCATGCAGTCCTGTCGCCTTCACAGATGGGATCCCAACCCTCCAGGCGCTCTGGTCCCTGGGCACACCACCCTGCCTCCTAGACCCACACTTTCATGCCTGTGTGATTATCACGGTTCATGTTGCATGTTGCTGACGTGCCCTGGCTCCATCACCCCCTCACCCCAGTGTCCGTGGCCGTTTTCCTCTGTGTTGGCAGTGCTTTTCCACTGAGATAAACATTTCTAAGTATTTTTTCTTCTTTGGGAGCACCTCCTTTGGAGATGCTCCCAGGTCTGAGCTGACTGGCTACGGAGGATGCAGTGTTCAGATGTGAACATGCATTCCTATCCCCTTGGCATCCCACACCTGCCCAGGCAATCAGGGAGGCTGTCACCCTGCAGACACTTCTCGGGTCCCCCTGGGTGCTGGAATCTGCAGCAGACACGGGACCCTAAGTCAAACAGCTGGGACCTTCTCTGGTCCCCATGCTCCCTAGAAAACCCAGGTGTTGGGGGCACACGAGGCCCCCATTGCAAGCTCAGCCTCTGCTCCTGCAGTCTGTGCGGGCCCTGCTGGGGAAACCGAGGCAGGTCACTCCCACCATCTCCTTGTCAGGAGGAAATCGGCTGGCGCAATGTCACCAGGCTGCTGGTGTTTGCCACGGATGATGGATTCCACTTTGCGGGCGATGGAAAGCTGGGTGCCATCCTCACCCCCAACGACGGCCGCTGCCACCTGGAAGACAACCTGTACAAAAGCAGCAACGAATTTGTGAGTGCAGTGTCTGGGGGTGGGAGGTGGGAGGGTGTGGGTCTGCCCCAGGAGAGCAGGGATGCAGACTCACCCCCAGCCTGGGGTCCAGAGGGGCAGGAAGGGGCCCTCGCTCCCAGGGAGGCACTTTGATGGCACCGAGAGGGCAGAATTCCCTGGTCTGCTGGCATTGTAATCCCTGGAGCTGCAGAGGATTTCAGAGATGGGACCCTTGGGGCCCTCCACCTGCAGCCTGCAGGCTTGAGACAGGAGGTGGTGGGGGCAGCTCTCAGGGGCCCGACTGGGGCAGGATGAGTGTGACATCTGAGGTTCCTGTGAGCGTCTGTCTGAAACCGTACATGAGACGGCTATGAAAATAGGCGCCACTGTGCTATTCCCCACTGGCTCAGTGCCTGAAGAATCCACCTGCAAGGCAGGAGACACAGGAGATGCGGGTTCAATCCTTGGGTTGAGAAGATCCCCTGGAAGAGGAAATGGCAACCCACTCTGGTATTCTTGCCTGGAGAATCCCACGGACAGAGAAGCCTGGCAGGCTACAGTCTATGGGGTCACACAGAGTTGGACACGACTCAGTGACTATGCATGCTGGGGGGCAGTGTCTGTGATCTCAGTCCCAGCGTTTCCAGAGGGGTTTTCCCAGTGCCCTACAGCTCAGACACAGCAAAGTACCGCTCACTTATCTCCACGTTGAGGGTCTGTGAATCGTTACTTGCCACTGGACTTCTTTTTTTGTGCATTGATCAAGAAGCACACCACAACTTTTAATATTTTCTTGAGTGTATTTCAGTATTGTCCATTTCCCTCCTAATCCCATGCTCTCCCTACTAACCCCATTCTCTTATGTGTTTGCAAACATCACTGGGAACAGCCCCATCACAGCGCAGGCAGGGTGGAGCCTCTGCACTCTGGGCAGTCACTTCTGCCTGTAGGAGCTGACGGGTGGCCTGGGTGGCTTGTCCCCAGCCTCAGGGCCATCTGACCGGGGGTCTCCTCTCTAGGACTACCCATCGGTGGGCCAGCTGGCACACAAACTGGCAGAAAGCAACATCCAGCCCATCTTTGCGGTAACCAAGAAGATGGTGAAAACGTACGAGGTAAGTGGGCTTGAGCAAGCTGGCAGGACAAGGTGTTGCAGTGGAAGAGTGACAAAATCTGGGGTGATCAGACTGAGAGCTGCTTCCACGCTGAGTGTGCTGGCTGAGGCCAGGCGGGCGGCCCCAGGCAGTGAGCACTGCGGAGGAGGAGCTGACAGGTCCTTGTGGCTCAGTGATCGTGCTTTTGCGGCAACATAGCAAACCCTTCGAGTCTACAGGTCCCATTCTTCACATCAGGAAAAGTTCCTTGTTTTGTGTCCACGTACATTTGCACATCAGCACTTCTCCCCTCTGCCCATCACTGGAGGGCTGTTTTACTTGCTGTCTTGTGTTTCTGTCTGCTGAGCTCAGCGTGGCAGCCTTTCTGGCTGCGATGGGCTGGGGGCGCCTCCTGGCCCCTCTCCTCCCCTAAGTCCCAGGCTCCTTCCTCTTGCCTGTGACCTGCTGTGCCTCTGTGGGACACTTGCAGGCCCGAGGGTGGGACCAGCCACACCCACCGTCAGCATTCAGGGCCCCACCTCAGGCACAGGATGCAGGGGACGCAGAGGGAGGAGGGACAAGTAGCCAGGGGTGGGTGGTGGGAGCTGGCCAGAGCACAGGGACAGTGCAGGGCTGATGGCTGGGTGCGGCCGAGAGACCACCGTCTGCACAAGTTGCCTGAGCGCCGGCAGGTCAGGACCTCCAGTCGCCGTGTCCCCGACCGCATTACCAGATGCGGCAGTCTCTCCTCACCAAGTGGTGGCATGGGTCCCAGCACTTTGCTTTGAAGAGCAGGAGTCGTGTCCCAGAAGGCAGTGTGGTGAGAGGGCAGGAGCCGGAGATGGAAGACACGGACCCCGGACCCTGCTCCCCGACAGCAAGGATGAGAGCCCAGGCAGTCGCAGGCCTTGCTGAGCCTCAGCTTCCTGACCCCCATTCCTGGGGCTCCCAGGGGGTCCTAGGAGGCTCAGGGTCTATGTGGACAGTTTATGTAGGACCCTCCTCAGTGTATGTTTCTGCTCTGAGTGGAAAGCAGGTGGCTGGGAGGACTTCCCGAGCCCCAGCGGGGTCCTGAGCTAGGAGCTAGGAGCATCACCCACTTGGTGATGGAGGCCCAAGGTGGGTGGCCAGGTTGTGACAGTCCTCGTGAGCCACAAATGGAGGGGACTGGACTCCATTCCAGGGCATCACAGCAGGGTTGGGGGCAGGGACATGACCCAGCCCTCCGCTCTGCAAGACTAAGTGATGGTGCAATTTCCTGTGAAAGATAAGCTAAGCTGGGAGGAGGCGGGGGCAGAGGGCACAAAGAAGCAGAGGGCAGAGGCGGGGGCAGAGGCTGGCCCCAGGCTTGCCTGCATGACCCGGTGCTCTGGCCTGCCTACCCAGAGGTGTACCTGGACTGGGTGTGGCCCCACCTATCAGAGTCAACCAGCATGCTGTTATTTAACGCAGCCATTGTTGAAGTTATGTTCACACACTCGGTACACGTCGCTTCCTGACTTTATGCCACATTTTACAATGACCTGTGCCCCTGGTTCATTTGTGCCTGTCACATCTGCGAAGTGGGACGGGCCCTTAGCTGTGGCAAATCTTCCCGGCTCTGCCCTCAGTGACCAGCTTGACATAGTCCAGGGGGAAGTATTTATACCAAGTAAATGTCTGCCCACACAACACTGACCATGCGCACAGTAAGAAGTTGAGTGGGGGGTTGTTTGGGCCATCTCACCAGCAGGAAGAAAACCTCTGGGGTGTGACAGAACTGGGTGGACACTGAGGCGTCCTTGGCCCCGTGGTTCTGGCCACGACCACCTGTGTTCTGCCCTGACAGAAGCTGACGGAGATCATCCCCAAGTCTGCAGTCGGGGAGCTGTCTGAAGACTCCAGGAACGTGGTGGAGCTTATCAAGAGTGCCTACAACGTGAGTCCCCCGGGGAGTCAGCAAAGACGGGGTCCCCCCCCCCCCGCAGGTCGACAGGAGGGTGGTCTGGTGTAGAGAGCCCCGGTCTTGTCTGGGCCACCCTCAGGCGCCTCCCTGGGGCAGCAATGTCCTCCATGGTTAATGGCATGGTAGGTGCCACCCCAGCCCTCCTTCACTTTGCTGGAACATGAGCGCCAGGCCCTTTTACAGCCGCAGGGCCTGAGGGCCTCACAGGCACAGCTCGCTGGGGACACCAGAAGCGCTGGTGGCACCGGATGAAGTCGGAGCCCCGTGGGGGAGCGCCGTCTGCTGCTCCTGCCCTTTGGAGCCCTAAGCCTCAGCAGGCCCTCCCAAACGCCAGATGCTGTCCAGGGGGGCTATCTCAGCTCTCTGCATCTATCTCTGTTTCTCTCTCTCTCTGTCTGTCTCACTCTCTCTCATTCACTTAAACAGTTTTTCCAGCTCCTGCCCTGTGCCAGGCACTGGGGTTTCAGTGGTGAGTGGACAGTTGAGCTCCTGTTGTCATGGGGCTGGGACCTGTCTCCATGTCTGCACCCTCCACTGGCCTGTCTTGGGGGGCATGATGTGGGTAACCTGGCACCCACAGAGCTCTCTGTGGATGCATGGTGGGTGGGGGGGATGAGAGGCATGCCAGCCGTGGCTTGGAAGGGCCGGGGACAGCAAGATGAGTCTGATGGCGCCGCTGTCTTCCCACAGAAACTGTCCTCCAGAGTCTTTCTGGATCACAACACCCTCCCTGACACCCTGAAAGTCACCTACGACTCCTTCTGCAGTAACGGGGTGTCGAAGGTGGACCAGCCCAGAGGGGACTGCGACGGCGTCCAGATCAACGTCCCGGTGAGGCTCCCTCCCAGCCTATGGAAGGGGTTCCCCTGGGACAGCAAGAGGGTGTGCCCTGGCCAGCAGCCTACGGGGGATCAGCTAGAGGTTGGGCCTGTCCACCTCCGGTCCAGTTCCTTCCCTTTAAAGTCCGCAAACGCTGTGGCCTGGGGTGGACAGACCCCTGACTGCGAGGACTGCAGCGCCCCCTGGGGGCAGATGCTGGGCATAGCACCACACACCTAAAGAGGGCATTGCTTCCCCTCTGGGCATCTGCTTTGATTTTCCTGATTTTTGTTTTTGTTTATTGTTATTATTGTAATGAATTTATTTATTTGGATGTGTCAGGTCTTCATTGTGGCATGTGAGCTCCCCAGTTGTGGCGAGCGGGCTTAGTTGACCCTTGGGACATGGGATCTTTGTTCCCCAACCTGGATGGAACCCAAGTCCCCTGCATTGGAAGGCAGATTCTCAACCCCTGGACCACCAGGGAAATCCCTGTATTCTTGTTTTTTGACAAACACATTAAAGCAGGGGCCACACAGATGATTACAAGCAGGCAGTGAGTTATTTCTCTAATAGTTTAAATTTGTCATGACCAGGAATGATTAAATATTTTCTTTCACCAGCTGTGAATTAATATTCAGCAAAATACTTGCTTTTATTTCTGAATGACATTGAAATTATTTCAAATATGTGATTTAAATGCATGTGAATTTTTGACTGAAATCTCTGCCCCTCTTACTGGGGGATCCATGCCCAAATGCACTCAGTGTTGACTGCCTGATTCCTCTCTGATGTTTCTGCTCTGTCTTCACGTACTGGGTGGAGACTCACTTATGTTGACCAGCAGTGAGGCTGAGCAGGTGCTCCGTGAAGCTCCCTGCGGGCTGAGCAGCAGAGCAGTGCGGGTGGGGAGCACTCTGCGCTGCCGGCTCAGTTCTTCTGGGGCATTCAGGCTCAAGATACATCCTCACAGGCAGAACCTAGGACTTCCTGTGGTATTCTGACATCTTAGCCTCAGGGCTTCAGGACAAAATACCTGGAGAAAATATACATCATTTATTAATACGAAATCACTTTAAAATCAGTTTAAGAGATGCATGATTAAAAGAATTCTAAAGACACCTCCCGTGCAAGTCCAGGCCACCTGAGGATGGTGGGTGGGGGGAGTTGGGTGGGGGTGCATGTTCCAGCATCTCTGAGTTTCCAGCTCTCATCTTCTTTTCCCTCATCTCCCTTCCTGAGCCCTGGAGCCACCTGGAATGTCCGTGTCCTTCCCCTCTCCCACCTCCATTCACTCCCTCCCCGGCCCAGCAGAGGCAGCACCCTGCCAGCCTGCTAGCGGAGGATGGTGGCCTTCACCCTTCTAGGCTGTGCCCTTGTCCATGTTGCTCAGAGGAGATCAGAGCAGGGTCATGACCCTGGGGTCCAGTGCTCACCTGAGCTCTACTTTCCCATGACAGATCACCTTCCAGGTGAAGGTCACAGCCACCGAATGCATCCAGGAGCAGTCCTTCACCATCCGGGCGCTGGGCTTTACGGACACGGTGACCGTGCGGGTCCTCCCCCAGTGCGAGTGCCAATGCCGGGACGCGAGCAGGGACCGCAGCGTCTGCGGTGGCAGAGGCTCGATGGAGTGCGGCGTCTGCAGGTGAGGCCGCCGCCCCGCCCCGCCCCCGGAGCAGGCGCCTGGAAGCAGGGAGCTCTCAAGAGGGCTCTGACTCCACATTCCCGCAGGTGCGACGCCGGCTACATCGGGAAGAACTGCGAGTGCCAGACGCAGGGCCGGAGCAGCCAGGAGCTGGAGGGCAGCTGCCGCAAGGACAACAGCTCCATCATCTGCTCGGGGCTGGGGGACTGCATCTGCGGGCAGTGCGTGTGCCACACGAGCGACGTTCCCAACAAGAAGATCTACGGCCAGTTCTGCGAGTGCGACAACGTCAACTGCGAGCGCTACGACGGCCAAGTCTGCGGGGGCGAGAGTGAGTGCTGGGGGCCCTAGGCAGAGAGAGCCTCGGCCGCACGGGGCCGGGGCCCTTGGCCAGGGCGGGGCTCGGGAGAGGCTGAGTCCGAGGCGGCCTTGTCTTCCAGGCCGGGGAGGGGGGAGTTCGGGCGGGGCGGGGGCGGGACTGAGTCCGCGGCCGCGCTGTCTTCCAGAGAGGGGGCTCTGCTTCTGCGGCACCTGCAGGTGCCAGGACCAGTACGAGGGCTCGGCGTGCCAGTGCCTCAAGTCCACGCAGGGCTGCCTCAACCTGAACGGCGTCGAGTGCAGCGGCCGCGGCCGGTGCCGCTGCAACGTGTGCCAGTGCGACCCCGGCTACCAGCCGCCCCTGTGCAAAGAGTGCCCGGGCTGCCCCGCGCCCTGCGCCGGCTTTGCGTGAGTGTCCGCCGCCCCGCCGGGATCGCACCTGCTTGCGGGGTGGGGAGAACCACCGCCCGGCCCCGGGCGCGGGGCGGGGGCGCGGGCGGCCGGCCCTCCCCAGAAGGCCCCGCACAGACCCGCGTCTCCCGGCGGCCACTCCTCCCAACCCCGCCCGCGCTCACGCCCCGGCTCCCCGCAGCTCCTGCACCGAGTGCCTGAAGTTCGACAAGGGCCCCTTCGCCAAGAACTGCAGCGCAGCTTGCGGGGAGACGAAGCTGCTGACCAGCCCGCTGCCCGGCCGCAAGTGCACGGAGCGCGACTCCGAGGGCTGCTGGATGACCTACACCCTGGTGCAGCGCGACGGGCGGGACAGATACGACGTGCACGTGAACGACACGCGCGGTGAGCCCGGGGATGGGGGGGACATCGGGAAAGGTCCCTGCCGCGCCCCCACTCCCCACCCCCGGGCCCCGCATCTCTCAGCCCGCCCCCGCCACATCCTCACCATACCTGGCCCCCACCGCATCTCTCAGCCTGCCCAGGTCGTCGTATACGCGGGCGGTGGGCTGTCCCACAGTAGCGCTGCCCCAAGCTGAGCGCGTCTGGAGAGCGGGTCCTGAGCGCCGGGCGGAGAGGCCCGTGGCGACCTCCAGCCCCAAGTCCAGCCCCTGCCCTGGAGGGGCCCACAGAGCTGCTGCTCTCTTTCCCAGATGCCCACTACCCGCCAGTCACCCGGCTCTGCCCCCGACCCAGAGACCAGCGCAGTCGTCATAGGTCCCCCCATGACACAGGCTGGGGACATATGAGCAGGTTCTGAGGGACAGACTCCAGCGGGGCCTGTCTCTGAGGTCAGGGGTCAGAAGGTCAGAAGAGGTCCTTAGGTTGTCCTAAGGAGGACAGTTGCAGACAGTTGGAGAAGGTTGGAGGTGCTGGGCTGGGCACTTACTGGAGCTCTGAGAGTCCAGGGGAGCCTAGGTCTCTTCCCAGACATGAAAGGAGGCTGCCAGCAGCTTTCAGAGAAGCACACGGCATTCACGAGCCGGACACACACCTGGGAAGGGCCACTGCCCGGTCCAGGCACTGAGCAGGGCTGGGTTGGGGTCCTGGGGGCGGCGTGGACAGAGCCTGCTCTGGAATGCAACTCTGGGCAGGATCAGAAGGGACAGGTGACAAGTAGGGGCAGAGGGTAGGTCAGTTTCAAAGAGGTACGTTGAGTGATGACGACATTGTGAGACGGAGGGACTTAGAGCCACAGACGCCTGAGGGGATGGGTGTAAGGGCGGGGGCAGCAGCACCCAGAGCCATCTAGACACCAGATCTGAGTGCCCTGCCCTTCCCACTCAGAGAGGCTGAGGGTCCGGGCACAGGCTTCCAGGCCAGCCTCCAGGGCTGATGAACGAGGGAGCCCCTCAGCCAGGCAGACAGGGAGGGGCTCCCATCGAGTTCTGTGCCTTTGTCGGCAGCCAGGGTGGGCATGCTGCAGTCTAGAGACCCCCACCTGAGCTCAGCAGGAGGCTGGGTGCAGCCCCCTTGGGCACTGGGACCCCACCTCCCATTCCCAAGGCTGCTGCTGTGAGTCTCCCAAGGAATGCCTGCATGAGGAGAGTCCCCCTAAACTCTGATACAGTGTGGTCCCGGGTGGGAGGCCAGAGTCTGGCCCTGGTTACTGGCAACCCGGCCCCCACTTTCCTTCTCTGTAAACAAGGGCCCTCTCGACTTCCTTGGGAACCACGGGGCCTGGCCTTGTGCTCAGCTTGGGCTCTGCTGGGCTGGGGGTCGGGGCTGGGGCTGGTTTGCTCACTACCTGCCACAGAGGTCTGGTAGTGGCACCTCGACATCGTGCAGGGACTGGGCTAAAACCTGGGGCTTGGGAGCCGGGGCAGACTTGACACCCCATTTGTGCACCTCCTTGCCTTAGAGTGTGTAAAGGGTCCCAACATCGCTGCCATTGTGGGGGGCACTGTGGCGGGAGTTGTGCTTGTCGGCATCCTCCTGCTGGTCATCTGGAAGGCCCTGACACACCTGAGCGACCTCAGGGAGTACCATCGCTTCGAGAAGGAGAAGCTCAAGTCCCAGTGGAACAACGTGAGTGGCCTCGGGTCCCCCACGAAGGCCCACCTCCTACCCTCCAAGCCGAGGCGTCCCCACGGGCTGTGCGCCCGCCCCACTCCCACCCCTGAACCTCGTCCACCCCCAGTGGACACTGTTGTGGCCCAGAGCCCAGCGTCTTCCTCTCTGTGCTGACAAACCACGTTTGCTTTTCTCACCAGGATAACCCTCTTTTCAAGAGTGCCACCACGACAGTCATGAACCCTAAGTTTGCCGAGAGTTAGGGGTGCCTGGTGAAGACAAGGCCTTCTGCACCACCCAGACGGGACCACCCCCTCTCCACGTCCCCTCCAGCAGGCCGACCATGACCCTGCTGCCTTGTGGACATGGCTGATGATGCTTGACAACTCCACTGTTAACCAAAAATGCACTGCTTTTCCTGCCCCAGAATGATGGGCATGACCAGATGATCCTATGGGCTTATGGTAAGGGCCAGCCTCCCCCTTGACGTCAATGACTTTTGATAGCAAGTCAGAGAAGGAATTGCCTACATTTTGTACGGTTACACACAGGTCCTTTGTAAAAATTAGCACAGAAGTCTAATGAAGAATTATTTATATGTGAACTCCTCAGGGTGTGAAGTTATATCCCCTTGGTTATGCTGCCCCCCAATCAATAAAAAAAATCAATAAAATCTTCCTGTGCAGAAGCTTCCGTGGGAGCCAGGCTCTGCTCCTCCCCCACTGCACTTTGAAGGTCCGTGTGGCCTCTGGGCCAGGGCATGGGGTTCTCTTTTTCTCCTTCCTCACCTGTTGCCCATGCAAGCCTCTCTCTGTCCCTGCCTGGGTCCCCCTCATAAGCAGCTTTGAGAAGGAGAAGCCCCCCGAAGGGGGTCCCATTGTGGTGCCTGAGTGGGGCTGAGGCAAGATGGGAAAGTGGGCATCTCTACCCCACTCCGCTGTCTACACCTGCTCTTGGCTAATGATGGGACAGAGTTTGAGTGTGTTTCTTGGGGGCTGTTTTCTAGAGTGACCTGGAGGTCATGTTGACCGGATGTGTGATAACAGCATCGGGAAGGTCCCACCGTGATCACCAAGACCTGTGTGTATCTGCCAGTCTCTGTAGGCTTGGTGTGGGTCAGGGTCCAGGTGTGGCCAGTGAGAGCCCGTGAGGATGGGGCAGTCCTTGGATCCCCAAGGAAAGGGCCATACTCCCATAAGCTAATATTTTCTGGGACTTCCCTGGTCACGGAGCTGGGAGTCCACCTGCCAGTGCGGGGGACACAGGTTCCTTCCCTGCTCCAGGAAGATCCCACATGCCGAAGGGCAGCTAAGTCCATGCACTGTAGCTACTGAAGCCCAGGGCTCCCTAGAACCTGTGCTCTGCAACAAGAGAAGCAGGTACACTGCAGATAGAGAGGAGCCCCTGCTCACGGCAACCAGAGAAAGCCCTTGGGCAGCAGCCAAGACCCAGCACAGCCAAAAATGAAAAAACAAAAAAATACATCCTCTGAAACCCTGCCAGTACTGGCTCTCTTCATGTTACACAGACCTAAGAGAGGCAGACAGATGTTGAGTATGGAGTGCGTGTTTGTGAATATATATATTCAAATGCATAGACATAGTTTCAGATGATATTTGCCCTTATTTTTCCCTAAAATATATAATTCTTTATTAAAACCCCAGCATAATGCTTTGTTAAAAAGAACATCAGTTCATTCAAACAGCACTTATGGAGTCCTGCCTTTGCCAGTCACTGCAGAGAAGATTGGAGAAGGCAATTGCACCCCACTCCAGTACTCTTGCCTGGAAAATTCCATGGTCGGAGGAGCCTGGTGGGCTGCGGTCCATGGGGTCTCGAAGAGTCAGAGACGACTGAGCGACTTCACTTTCACTTTTCACTTTCATGCATTGGAGAAGGCAATGGCAACCCACTCCAGTGTTCCTGCCTGGAGAATCTCAGGGACAGGGGAGCCTGGTGGGCTGCCGTCTATGGGGTCACACAGAGTCAGTCAGACACAAGTGAAGCGATGCAGCAGCAGCAGCAGCAGCAGCAGCAGAGAAGATTGAGCAAGGAGAGACGCTCACTCCCCTCACGAAGGTACATGCAGGGGTAGCCTCCCTGCTGGTGTGAAATGATAAAGGATGCATGCTGAGATGGAAGGGCACATGGTCCAGACCTGAGTTCAGTCACTCAGTCGTGTCCGACTCTTTGCAACTGCATGGCCTGCAGCACGCCAGTCTTTCCTGTCCTTCACCATCTCTCAGAGCTTGCTTAAACTCACTGTCCATTGAGTCGGTGATGCCATCCAACTGTCTCATCCTCTGTCGTCCCCTTCTCCTGCCTTCAATCTTTCCCAGCCTCAGGGTCTTTTCTAATGAGCAAGGTTTAAAGAAATAAAACTGCCCACGTCGCCCACGGCACTAGAGGGAGGTTGCCTGTGCAGGCGCCTCAGTAGACGCGGGTTCGATCCCTGGGTCCGGAAGATCCCCTGCAGGAGGAAACGGCACCCCACTCCAGTATTCTTGCCTGGAGAATCCCTTGGACAAAGGGAACTGGCTGGCTACAGTCCATGAGGTTGCACAGAGTTGCACGCGACTGAGCACCCATACACACCTGGACCACGAGTCGAGTAGGTTACTTCTGCCGCTAGTAACCTGCACTGCCGCCTGCTCTCCTGCAGGGGGCGCTCCCCCTCCCACCTAGGGCCTCGGCCGCCTCGCCATCCGGCCGCCAATCACAGAGCGTGGCGAGCCCGGGCGCGCTCCAGCCTCGAAGCCTTCGCTCCAGCCCCCGGGCGTTCTTTCCTTCCTGCCCTGTGCGTTAAGTACGCGGGCTTGACACAGAGCAGCCGAAGGTCAACCTTCTACCACCTTCGTGGTGCCGCATCCTTCCGCGCCCAGGAGAACCGGGCTGTGGTTTTCCAAAATGTTAAAACCCGATTGAACAACATGGACTCTCTTCCAGACAACGCTGGGCCGCGAGTCAGGCCGGCTCCCCGCCTGGTTTATGTGGGTGACTGTGCGTGTGTCTGGTCTTGACCTTACCCTCCCTGCCACCCTGGCAGGCGAGGCCCTCCTCACCCCTGGTCTGCACACGCAGGGGCCCCACTCCAGCCCCCAGGCCCTGCAGGCGCCCCCACCCCCACTGCCCAAAGTCAGACAGGCAAGCCCGAGGACGTCTGGCACCTCCCCCAAGCGGCTGCTTCCTCTGGGGCCCCCTGGGTGCGGCCCCTGAGTGGGGTCCCCCCGCCCTTGCTGCGCATCGGCATCTACACAGACAGGCAGCGGTGATCTTATTCCTCCCTCTCTCTCATAAGATGCAGTTCTCTCTGGACTCCCTGACCCCTTGGTCCCCAAACCCCCAGCTAAACCTCCTCCTTCGGCAGCACAAGCCTGTGGACCAGAAAAAAATACAGCTGGAGCCTCACCCTCCAGATCCTATAGTGTTCTCCACTCTGCTTTAAACACAGATTTAGAGACTCAGTTAGGATCACAATCCTACCTCGCTTGTATAGGCAACTCCATGGATGTTTGTTTCTAGACTGTGGGTGCATTTCAACCAGCTAATTTTGTGGGTTTGTTCTATCCTTTAACAATGACACCTCCATCGTGCACCATCCTATCTCCTTAGCCCGGTCCAGCACCGTAATACTACCCACCAGGTATTACCTGGGAAGGAGCTAGATGCTGCTAGGGACACACGTCAGTGGGGGCCCTCCCTCAACCTCTGTCCCCTGCCCCCACCAGGGTGTTGTGCCATGAAAAGCTCTGAACCATGGCAGAGCAAGCACACAGCCCAAGTGGAGAATTCAGGACCGGGTTCCCATACAGGCAGGTTGTGACCCTCGGCAGGTGGCACACACGGGGTGCGGGGGGAGGAGAAAAGGAGGGGGGAGGGTGTCAGAATGATGTGGGAGCCTGGTTCATAGCCAGGCCCAGTGACCAACTATCTAGGGTGGCCTGGAATGTCCCGGGGTTTTTTTGGTTTTTTTTTTTGGCCGAGCCACATGGCATGCAGGATCTTAGTTCCCCAACCAGGGATGAACCTGAGTGCCCTGGAGTGGAAGCCCAGGGTCCCAACCACTGAACTGCCAGGGAAGTCCCGAGGGATGTCCCGATTTAACCCTCAAATCTCCTTATCCTGGGAAATCCTGCGGTCTGGGCAAGTTTGGACAGTGGGCCACTTCTGCTATCTGTGTTTTCCCACACAACCAAGCAATTAACTCAGTTCCCTGAGGACTCTGACCAGCGTCCCACAAATTTCACTCAATTCTGATTCAATCTGTCTGGAGATCTCACAGATATAAGGGCTCAGTCGCACCAGACCGCCCCCATCCTTGCCCATCCCAGGTCACCTGTGCTTCTGATGGACCAGCTATTGCTCAGAGATCTGGTTAACTTGCCAGAGGGGCTCACAGAACTCGAAAACAATTTACTCACTAGATGACCAGTTTATTTTTATAATGAATGAAAAGCCAGAAGGGCCGCAGGGTTTCCGCGCTCTCTGAGCCCACTCTCCTCACCCTGGAAGCCCCCCGAACCCTATCCTTTTTGGGTTTCTATGGAGGTTCTGTTCTATGGAGGTTCAAGGGGGACCTGCGAATTGTCCGAGGAGACATACGTGCTGACAAAGCAAGAGACTTTATTGAGAAGGGACACCCGGCCGGAGAGCAGCAGGTTAAGGGAAGCCAGGAGGACTGCTCTGCCATATGGCTTGAAGTCTCAGGTTTTATGGTGATGGGAGTAGTTTCCGGATTGTCTCTGACCAATCATTCTGACTCAGGGTCCTTCTTGGTGGCCCACGCATGGCTCAGCCAAGGTGGTACCAGTGAGGAAAATTCTGGGAGATTATGGAAGGGCATGTGGGCTAGTGACTTCTCTCTCCTTTTGATCTTCCTAGATTCTTCTGATTGGTAGTAGCTTGTTAGTTCTGCATTTCTTACCAGGACCTCCCATTGTAAGATAACTCACACAAATGGTTACTCTCAGGTCTGGCCAGGGCAGGCAGTTTTGACTGGTGGTTCCCATAATAGTTCCACCACCTAGGCCTAGGCGTGGTTGATCACATCACTCTGGCCCCTCTCCCCTCCCTGGAGGTCGGACTGCCAAGGGGACTGCAAATTCTCCTGGCAGGTGGCCCCTATCCAGAGCTACTTTCTGAAGGTCACAGCATGAACAAACTCTGATGTGGTTGAAAGAGTATTGTTGTGAGTAACCAAGACACACCTTTATCACTCATCACTCAGGAAATTCCAGGAGTTTTAGGAGCTCTGTGCCTTGAACAGACGTATATTTCTTATTATGTCACAGTATCACAGAATCCTCGGGGTCCCAAGCAGACCTGCGAAGGGACACGTGTAGAGGGCATCGGGCTTTCGGTCCCTTTTGTTCAGTTGCAAAGTCTTGTTCGAGTCTTTGCGAACCGGAGAAGCATGCCAGGCTTCCCTGTCCTTCACTGTCTCCCTGAGTTTACTCAAACTCAGGTCCATTGAGTCACCTACTTTTATTTTAAACTCTAACTGCTGAGGGCCTCTTACTGTTGAGACCTGGGACCTGGGCAGGTGAGGAACTAAAATAGTGGATGCCTTTGAGGCAGGAGATAGATGCCGCCCCCACAGCCATTGGACATTCTTTTCCTGTAGACTGAAACTTCAGATGAGATTAGCAGGACAATTAAAAGAGGAAGCTGGGCCCTGCCCAGACCACAGATCTTTCACTCCCAAAGTCAGGAGACCTCCCTGACCACACATGCTCAGAAAGGCTCCTTAGAGGTCAAAGGGGAGCGATATTATGGGATGTTCTACCCATATGCCTTTGTGATAGAATACGTCTAGGCTGAGAGATGTGTGCACACGTGGGAGAGCCCTGAGATATACCCGGAAAGAACTGAACTCAGGAAACCAAAATGACTGGTCAGAGGAAACCCGGAAGAAATGCCTCATAAAAGTAATTCAATCTGCCACGAGGGAGCAAGTCTGCATCTCAAGGGCGCTCCCTGAGTCAGCCTGTGTATCTGTCTACCTGAATTGTATCTTTCGTGTCTGTCCACACGTACCGCACTCCTGTGTGTCCACCCACCCTACCGTACTCCCCTGTGTCTACCCACCCGTACCACACTCTTGTGTGTATACCCACCCATATCACACTCCCGTGTGTCCACCCACACGTACAGAACTCTTGTGTGTCTACCCCCCCATACTGCACTCTTTTTCCTCTTAGTAAATACTTACTTCACCTCTTTACATCTCTATGGGCATTCTTCTCAGCAAAGCTAAAGGGCCAGGGCCTTGGTCACTGACCACTGGTCTAGTGGCGAGGATCTGGTGCTGTCACTGCCATGACCTAGCCCGTCTCTGGCTGGTAACCCAAGCCCCTGCCCCAAGCCTCTGCAGACTAAGGCTCTCTGAGGTCACCCCATCACTGCTTTCCAAGGAAGCATGCAGCTCTGGGTCTCAGCCGTCTTGTGCCTGGGGAGCTTTCAACACCTGGCCCATCAAGTTCTAATCTCTCTGCTGGTGGGCGCGTGCATGCATGCGTGTGTGTGTGTGTGTGTGTGTGTGTGTGTGTGTGGTCTCTGAGCGCTGGCACTGCTGCTTTTAAATGGACCTGGTGGGGTGAGGTTGGCTGAGACCCACTGGCCCAGGGCCACACTTCTCCATGGCTGAGGGCTTGGATGGTAGGCTCAGCTTCCCTGAGAATCTGGCAGGTGCAGATGCTGGGCCGGGTCCCCGACCTGCTGAACCTGAGGCTCGGGGGCAGTCTTGGGCCTGGAAAGCCAAGTTTTAACAAGTCCTCCCTGTGATTCTGATACACTCTTTAATCTGAGTACAGTTGGGTGAAGCAAGTCAATGGAGGTCTAACTGTGGATCTAAGGTGACTCTGTGGGGGGTTACAGGTGATGCCTCCCCTCCAGGAGGAGGCTCAGAGGGATCATCTCTCCTGCTGCCCTGCTCTCTGCATCAGGCTTCCCAGGAAACCAGAGGCCTGGCTGCAGGGAGAGACCAGACACTTCCTCTGCCTACCTGAGGAGGAAGCCTCCCCGGCCTCTCAGGCGGGACCCGGCTGGCTGGTCCCCTGAGGAGCCTGAAGGAATATGAACAGTAGACTCAGCTGCACTCAGTCCATTTCCTGTTTTTGTGACTTATTCCGGGTACTTTCCAAATAAGCCTTTTGAAGTGTTTCCACCTTGTTCTGGTAGGATGGAGACCCCAGGAAGGAGAGTAGACCCCCGGGTGAACCCTGAGGTTCAGGTCCAAACTGCTGCCCATGGCGTGACCTGGGAAAAAAGTTGTTTTCTGCCTTGAAGAAGTGCAGGTGGAGGACTTCCCTGGCTGTCCAGTGGTTAAGACTCCACACTTCCAGTGCAGGGGCTCGGGTTCCATCCCTGGTCAGAGAAGTTTTGCTTGCATGCCGCACAGCATGGCCCTCTAATTTTTTTAATAAAGAAATAAAGAGGTACTGGTGGAGGGGTCCCTAGCTCCCCCTTCCTGTCCCTGAGAGGAAGTGCTTTGAGGATCACGACTGCCCACATGGGAGGAGACGGGTGGCAGAGTACCCCAGCCTCAGTCCAGGACAAATCCTGGGGCCCTGAGAGGCCCAGCCTGCCAGGGCCTGGGGAGCCTTCCTGCTTGCAGCCCTCCTTGGAGCCATCCTCATACCTGGGGGTGCACACAAGGCCCGTACCGTCTCTGAACCCAACCATGGAAAATGGGCTCCAGACACTCAGCACAGTCTTCTGCCTCTTCCATCCCTTCCAATGACCCCTGCCTGTCTAAGAGCCCCACAGACCTTCCCAGATCCCTCCCAGTGCTCAAGGGTTCACTTGTCCTCAGCTGAACTGAAAATAATCCCAGGGGTTAAAATGTGACCTGTCTGAGTAGAAGCTTCCATCTTTCCACACAGCCTTTCTGGAAGTCATCCTTTAACTTTCTGTAGAATATACTAACAATGATGAGAAAATCAAATGGCATGCTCAACCACCTAATAAAAACAACATGTTAGGGCAACCGCTGATGGAAATTGCCTGTCCTGACCAGGCCTGATAGTAACCAGTTGCGTGAGTTATATTACAACAGGAGATCCTGATAAGGAACTCGGAACCAACAAGCTACCTCCAGCTGGAAGGATTCGGGACAGGTCGAAAGGAGAGAGGAGACACCAGCCCACATGTCCTACCAGTCTCCCAGAATTCTCCTCGCTGGTACCATCTTGGCTGAGTGACTCAGGAAGGACCCTGAGTCAAAATGATTGGCCAGAGACAAGCTGGAAACTAACCCCATCACCATTAAGCCCAAGACTTTGAGCCACATGGCAGAGCGGTCCTCCTGGGTTCTCTTACCCTGCTGCTCTCAGCCTGAGCTTCCCCATCTCAATGCAGTCTCTTGTTGGTCAGTAGCTATTGTTTATTTGGACAATTCATTTCCGAGTGTTGCCCACTCTCAGGCCCTGAAGGGTCCCCTTTCCTTCAACAAACTCAGGTGAAAATGCCTAAATTGTGTGACTCCCACATGCACACTCCTGGGGTGGGGGCCTTGGAGCTCCAGAGCCACCAGGGCTTAGACCGCAGCCCACTGGGCCTGGTCTGGTCTGCCTGTGGACAGCCTGCTCCATCTAGCTGGGGTGCTGCAATTATTTCTCCCAAGTTGACTCCACTGTGATTGTGTCAATATAATTCCTTAACCATTGTTCTTGCAAAAATAAATTCCACATTGCAAATAATAATCAGTTTCTCCACAAAGTCACTGTATTTCACACTTTTACCGTATTTCACATTTCTCATCAGCTTGAAGCTCTTTGACAATGGAACGCGTCAAGTTTAATAATGCTACCACCACCTCCGCCTTTTCAAACAGGGACTTGGGCTCTAGTTACTATTTTTTAAACTTTCTCTTTGTATAATTATCCCAAAACGTCAGCTGGATTTTGAATGCCTTTGCTGAGGGCAGCGTTTGAGATGCAGCAGTGAACACTGCTTCTTGGTTAATGTGACAAATGCCCAGTGTCCTTCAAGTGCCAGCACACGGTTGTTGTGTGGTTGTTAGGATGAAAAAAAAGTTGCCTTCTGGACTTCCCTGGTAGTCCAGTGGTTAAGAATTCACCTGCCAATGTAGAGGACACCAGTTCGATCCTTGGTCCAGGAAGACCCCACATGCCAAGGAGTAACTAAGCCCATGTGCCACAACTACTGAACCCAGGAGTCTAGAGTCCATGCTCCACAACAGGAGAAGTTACCACAAGAAGCCTGAGCACCACAACTAGAGAGAGGCCCCAGCTGGACGCAACTAGAGGTGAGAGCTGCGTGTTAAGTTTTACTAAGGGGCAAATGATGATCAAAGCCCAGCAGACAGCACCTCAGATGGTTATGAGACACTGCTCCAAAGAAGTGGGGGGGGGGGAAGGTCAATATATGTGATTTTGGTCAAAAGGCTGTACATGCAATCAAGCACTTATCTTACAGATGGTTCTCTGCTAGTCGTGAGGAGCTAATGTCACCGTGAAGGGATTTAGTGCTTTTCTAGATATGAAGAGGTGCAAGGATTGGGATCATGAAATCAGCTCCTGAAAATATCTATCTAAAAATGCATTCCACCAGTTTCCTGAGCACAGAGTGTCCCACTCCACCCTGAACTCCCTTCAGAGGGTGTCAGGGCTGCAGCAGCACAGAGTTCAGTAAACCACAGAGGGGGATGCCAAGTGCCCTTGGCAAGCACCGGCAATCTGTTGCTGACACAATGCACACCTAGTGCAGCCAAAAATATAAAATAAATTTTTAAAAAGATGTTGCTATCTGGGGTCGTAGTTCGAAGCCAAGGACGGTATTTACTCCACTACGAATGCAAATGTGGCTTTAAAAAAATTTTTTGTTGGAAGTTAGTTCAGTTCAGTTGCTCAGTCATATCGATCTCTTTGCAATCCCATGGATTGCAGCTCGCCAGGCTTCCTTCTCCACCACCAACTCCCAGAGCATGTTCAAACTCATGTCCATTGAGTTGGTGATGCCATTCAACCATCTCATCCTCTGTTGTCCTCTTCTCCTCCTGCCTTCAATTTTTCCCAGCATCAGGGTCTTTTCCAGTGAGTTAATTCTTTGCATCAGGTGACCGAAATATTGGAGCTTCAGCTTCAGCATCAGTCCTTCCAATGAATATTCAGGATTGATTTCCTTTAGGATTGACTGGTTGGATCTCCTTGCAGTCCAAGGGACTCTCAAGAGTCTTCTCCAACACCACAGTTCAAAAGCATCAGTTCTTCGGTGCTCAGCCTTCTTGATGGTTCAGCTCTCACATCCATACATGACTGCTGGAAAAACCATAGTTTTAACTAGACAGACCTTTGTCAGTAAATTAACGTCCTGCTTTTTAATATGCTGTCTTGGTTTGTCATAGTTTTTCTTCCAAGGAGCAAGCATCTTTTCGTTTCATAACTGCAGTCACCATCTGCAGTGATTTTGGAGCCCAAGAAAATAAAGTCTGTCACTGTTTCCACTGTTTCTCCATCTATTTGTCATGAAATGATAGGACAAGATACATGGTCTTAGTTTTACGAAAGTTGAGTTTTAAGGCAGTTTTTTCACTCTTCTCTTTCGCCTTCATCAAGAGACTCTTTAATTCCCTTTCGCTTTCTGCCATAA
Organism: Odocoileus virginianus; assembly: GCF_023699985.2. Classification (NCBI taxonomy): domain Eukaryota; kingdom Metazoa; phylum Chordata; class Mammalia; order Artiodactyla; family Cervidae; genus Odocoileus; species Odocoileus virginianus. Next base: position 82,463,983 of record NC_069677.1, on the reverse strand, counting down.
GGGTCTTATCATCTGCAAACCTGAAGTTATTGATGATTCTCCTGAGAACCTTGATTCTGGTTTGTGCTTCATCTAGCCTGGCATTTCGCATGATGTACTCTGCATTTAAGTTAAATAAGCAGAGTGACAATATACAGCCTTGATGTACTCCTTTCCCAATTTGGAATCAGTCCCTGGTTCCAGGTTCTAACTGTTGCTTTTTTAAGCAACAGTTAGAGCAATACAGATTTCTCAGGAGGCGGGTAAGGTGGGGGTCTGGTATTCCCTTCTCTTTAAGAATTTCCCACAGTTTGTTGTGATCCACACAGTCAAAAGCTTTGGCATAGTCAATAAAGCAGAAGTAGATGTTTTTCTGGAACTCTCTTATTTTTCTTATGATCAAACAGGTGTTGGCAATTTGATCTCTGGTTCCTCTGCCTTTTATGAATCCAGCTTGAACATCTGGAAGGTCACAGTACATGTATTGTTGAAGCCTGGCTTGGAGAATTTTGAGCATTACTTTACTAGTGTGTGAGATGAGTGCAATTGTGCAGTAGTTTGAGCATTCTTTGTCATTGCCTTTCTTTGGGATTGAAATGAAAACTGACCTTTTCCAGTCCTGTGGCCACTGCTGAGTTTTCCAAATTTGCTGGCATATTGAGTGCAGCACTTTCACAGCATCATCTTTTAGGATTTGAAATAGCTCAACTGGAATTCCATCACCTCCACTAGCTTTGTTTGTAGTGATGCTTCCTGATGCTCACTTGACTTTGCACTGCAGGATGTCTGCGTCTAGATGAATGATCACACCATTGTGATTATCTGGGTCATGAAGATCTTTTTTGTAGAGTTCTGTGTATTCTTGCCACCTCTTCTTAATATCTTCTGTTTCTTTTCTATGAAGGCCTATAAGACCTTCTAGAACTAACAGCAAAAAAAAAAAAAAGTCCTTTTCATCATAGGGGATTGGAATGCAAAATTAGGAAATCAAGAGTAACTTGACTCAGAGTAACAGGCAAGTTTGGGCTTGGAGTACAAAATGAAGTAGGCAAAGGCTAACAGAGTTCTGCCAAGAGAATATATTGGTCATAACAAACACCCTCTTCCAATAACACAAGAGATAATTTTACATATGGACATCACCAGATAGTCAATACTGAAATCAAATTGATTATATTCTTTGTAGCCAAAGATGGAGAAGCACTATACAGTCAGCAATAAGAAGACTTCGAGCTGACTGTTATTGCAAAATTCAGACTTAAATCAAAAAAAGTAGGGTAAACCACTAGGTCATTCAGGTATAACCTAAATCAAATCCCTTATGATTGTACAGTGAAAGTGACAAATAGATTCAAAGGATTAGATATGGTAGAGTGCCTGAAGAACTATGGATAGAGATTTGTGACATTCTACGGGAAGTAGTGACCAAAACCATCCCCAAGCAAAAGAAATACAATGAGGCAAAATGGTTGTCTGAGGAGGCCTTACAAAGCGCTGAGAAAAGAAGAGAAGCGAAAGACGAAGGAGAAAGGAAAGATATACCCATCTGAATGCAGAGGTGCTCATATCTTGTTCAGTCGCTCAGTTGTGTCCAATTCTTAGCAACCCCATGGTCTGCAGCACACCAGCCTTCATTGTCTCCTGGAGTTTGCTCGAATTCATGTCCATTGAGTTGGTGATGCCATCCAATCATCTCATCCTCTGTCATCCCCTTCTCCTCCTGCCCTCAATCTTTCCCAGCATCAGTGTCTTTCCCAGTGAGTCGGCTCTTTGCATCAGGTGACCAAAGTGCTGGAGCTTCAGCTTCAGCAATCAGTCCTTCCAATTAATATTCAGAGTTAATTTCCTTTAATGTTGACTAGTTTGATCTCCTTGCAGTCCAAGGGACTCTCAAGAGTCTTCTCCAACACCACAGTTGGAAAGCATCAGTTCTTTGGTGCTCAGTCTTCTTTATGGTCCAACTCTCACATCCATACATGACTTCTGGAAAAACCATAACTGTGGCTATATGATGTCACTATATGAGATAAAGTGATGTCTCTGCTTTTTAATATGCTATCTAGGTTTATCATGTTTTTCTTCCAAGAAGCAAGAGTCTTAATTTCATGACTGCAGTCACTGTCCACAATGATTTTGGAACACAAGAAAATAAAGTCTGTCACTGTTTCCATTCCCCACCCCACCCCCATCTATTTGCCATGAAGTGATGGGACCAGATGCCATGATCTTAGTTTTTTGAATGTTGACAGAATGCCATTACTTTTGTTTTTTGAATATTGAGCTATAAGCCAACTTTTTCACTCTCCTCTTTCACCTTCATCAATAGGCTCTTTAGTTCCTCTTCACTTTCTGCCATAAGGGTGGTGTCATCTGCATATCTGAGGTATTGATATTTCTCTTGGCAATCTTGATTTCAGCTTGTTCTTCATTCAGCCCAGCATTTCACATGAGGTACTCTGCATATAAATGGTCTTTTCTCATTGGAAAAGACCCTGATGCTGGGAAAGATTGAAGGAAGAAGAGGATGACAGAGGATGAGTTGGTTGGATGGCATCATTGACTCGATGGATATGAGTTTGAGCAAGCTCCAGGAGTTGGTGATGGACAGGGAAGCCTGGAGTGCTGCAGTCCATGGGATCTCAAAGAGTCAGACAGGACTGAGCAACTGAACTGAACTCAATCTGCATATAAGTTAAATAAGCAGGATGACAATATGCAGCCTTGACACATTCCTTTCCCAGTTTGGAACCAGTTCCATGTCTGGTTCTAAGTGTTGCTTCTTGACCTGCATACAGGTTTCTCAGAAGGCAGTAAGGGGGTCTGGTATTCCCATCTCTTTAAGGATTTTCCACAGTTTGTTATGATCCATGCAGTCAAAGGTTTTAATGTAATCAATGAAGCAGAAGTAAATGTTTTTTCTGGAATTCTATTGCTCATATCTAGAAAATTGCTAAATCCCTTCATGGTGACATCACCTCCTTGTGACTAGCAGAAAACCTTTTGTAAAGTAAGAGCTTGATTGCACCGAACTCCTCCTTTACCAAAATCACATATATTGACCTTCCCACCTACCTCTTGGGAGCAGCTTCTCTTAGTTATTGATGCGAAGCAGTGCCCTGTGGGACTCCTGGACACAGAGGCCTTTTTGTCCTGCATTTTGAGGTAAGATTTGAGCCTCCGTGGCCTCTCAGTTCCAAGAGGCAGAACAGTTCTTAATCAAAGGAGGAACAGCAATGAACCACCTGCGGCCAGACTGAAGAGCCGGAGAGATTCATCAAGATCAGGAGACAGACCACGTGAGACCCTGAACACCTCTCATCTTGTCAGCACCACTGCCCTTTCTAAACTCTGCTATGCGCTGCTTAGTCTCTCAGTCATGTCCAACTCTGTGTGACCCCCAAGAACTGTAGCCCACCAGGCTCCTCTGTCCATGGAATTCTCCAGGCAAGAATACTGGAGTGGGTAGCCATTCCCTCCTCCATGGGATCTTCCCAACCTAGGGACTGAACCCAGGTCTCCTACATTGCAAGCATATTCTGGACCATCTGAGCCACCAGGGAAGCCCCTGAAATCTTGCAGAAGAATGAATAGCCTGTTACTGTCTTGATTCTTCTCACATACTCCTGCCTGACTATATAACCTCTCCCTGCTCACCAGGAAGGAGGGCACAGTTCTTGAGGCAGTAGCCTACTGTGTTCCCGCTTTGCCTGGAAAAGTTATAAAGCTAGTCTCTCCTTCTTCTCCATAACTCTGTCTCCATAATATTTCTGTTTGGCACTGGTGCACAGAGAGCCAAGATTTTGGCATCAGTATCTCCGGCAGTCTCCTGGGCTTCAGTCCTCATTTTGCCCCAAATAAAACTTGACTTGCAATTGTGCATCTTCTTTAAATCGACAACTGGAAGAGGTGGGGCAGACACAGCTTACTACAGTCAAGGGCCCTTTGCTACCTGACGGGCAGGAAGGAGCCTTGTCCTTCTACAAAGAGCCAGAGCAAAGTTGAAGACAGTCTTGTTAAAACATTCGACAGTCACACTGATGTGACCTCTGTGTGCGGGAGGGCCAGGCTCCTTCCTGGTGCCCATTGCAGTAGCAGCAGGACCCGGGCTTGCTCGGGGCTGCCCTGAAAGGGAAGGGCAGGGACACGAACTCTGGGCTCTGACCTGTGGCCCTCAAGTCCTTTCAGCATGTGACCCTGTGACCTTGTGATGTCAGCAGTGTGCTGAGTTGTGGCACTAAAGCTCACGGTAGCTGAGGTCCTGGAGGCAGGAACTGGCGGGTCTGGGATGTCAGCTCACAGCCCTGATGCGCTGGTCTCCTGGCTTGGGACCTTCTGCAGGAACCACGCTGGGCCCAGGTTTCCCCACCCGGCAGTGGACACGATGAGGTCATGGTGGCCACCAACCACGTCCTCTTGACCAGGAAAAGTTTTTCCACACTGACCCTAGGGGTTGAGGGCCAGTTACATCCCAACCAGTTGCGACTGTCTTGGGAGCATGTGGAAGATTTTAAAGGCCAGGCCGCTGAGTCCTAGCATGCTGGGGGGCTGGGGGGAAGTCTTTGAGGCAAGAGATAGATGAGCCTCTGGCGGAACAATTTCTCCCTGTGGAAAGAAACACCCTAAAAGCAGAAAATCCATAAAATCAGGTGTTAAGGGAATTTAATGGAAGTAGTCTTGTTCAGGCTTCAGAAGCAAGGAAGCAGAGCAGGCCTCCAACCTTGCTGTCGGCCTGTCTGGACACTACCCTGACTGTCTGTCTGCTCCTGAGGGCACCAGTTGTTACCTGTAAGCCCGGGGCACTGTAGATAAGATTGGGAGTGAGTCCTGGAATTCTCTTGAGCCTCTGCATCTGGCCAATCCCCCAGGGTCTGGCAAGCTTATCACTTACAAGATAAAAGAAAAATAGCAGTGTAAAAAGATTAACATGAAACCAGAGCTACATTTCTGCTCATAAACTGTTGATGAGTTTGTGGCCTGGGATTATAATTGGAAGCCCCTAAATTACGACTTTCAAGTCTCACCCATGGGGTAGATGCACTTTCCCGATTGGGACTCCAGATTGCTACTACATGGGACTTCCCACACTGTCTGAGTCTGGATGTTGGTTGGCCCAGTTTGGTGATGTATGTGCTGTTACTCTCCTCTACAGTTTCTTTTTTTTTTTTAATGTTTGTATCAGTTCAGTTGCTCAGTCATGTCTGACTCTTTGTGACCCCATGGACTGCAGCATGCCAGGCTTCCCTGTCCATCACCAACTCCTGGAGCTTGCTCAAATTCATGTCCATCAAGTCGGTGATGCCATCCAACCATCTCATCCTCTGTCGTCCCCTTTTCCTCCTGTCTTCAATCCTTCCCAGCATCAGGGTCTTTTCCAATGATGGTATTGTCAACCACAAATTGGCACTTGCCAAGAGCTTTTGCCAGCGACTGAGCAGCAACAACGAGGGCATTTATGGAGGTTGAACCCAGTGCTGCTGCAGCTGCCAACCTTCAACACCCCCTGAGGGAGATCAGGGTGGAGAGTGAGGCACTCTGTGCTCCAGGGAAACTGGTGTAACAGGGCTTTGGATAGTTAGATTATTTTCAGGAACTGATTTCATGATCCCAATCCTTGTATCTCTTCCTGTCTAGAGAATCCTTAAATCCCTTCATAGTAACATCAGCTCCTGTGACCAGAGAACCTTTTGTAAAGTAAGCACTTGATTGCAATGAATCCCTCCTTCACCAAAATCTTAAATATTTACAACCCCCTACTACCTCTTTGAAGCAGTCTCTCAGAACTATCTGAGGTAATGTCTCCTGGGCTGCAGTCCTCATTTTATCCCCAGTAAAACTCAACTTGCAACGCTCACATTGTGCATCTTTTAGCCAACAGTTATAGTGGCTAATGAAGTAAACTAAGTTGACTTCCCTCCTTCGCCTGAACTTCATGAGGAACTGGAGCTTTGGTACCAACAGCAGCTGGGACCCTTGGGGCGTGCAGATGGGAGCTCTCCTGGTTCTGATATCCTGTATTGGTTGAGATCATGGGTTTTATTTGGTGGTGGAGCAGGTTACCTGCTCCCCCTCCCAGCTGAAAGATACTGAGGGAGGGGAGCTGAAATATGCTGGGGCACATCCACTAATACCCAAAATCACTGTGGACAATGACTGCCACCACGAAATGAAAAGACCCTCACTCCTTGGAAGGAAAGCGATGATAAACCTAGATGTGTATTAAAAATCAGAGATATTCACTTTGCCAACAAAGGTCTGTATAGTCAAAGCTATGGTTTTTCCAGTATTCATGTATGGATGTGAGAACTGGACCATTAAGAAGGCTGAACACCCAAAAACTGATGCTTTTGAATTGGGTTGCTGGAGAAGACTCTCAAGAGTCCCTCGGACGGCAAGGAGATGAAACAGTCAATCCTAAAGGAAATCAGTCCTGAATATTCGTTGGAAGGACTAATGCTGCAGGTGAATCTCCAACACTTCGGCTACCAGATGCAAAGAACTGACTCATTGGAAAGCACCCTGATGCTGGGAAAGGTTGAAGGCAGGAAGAGAAGGGGACCACAGAGGATGAGATGGTTGGACGGCGTCACTGACTCAATGGACATGAATTTGAGCAAACTCTCGGAGATGGTGAAAGACAGGGAATACTGGTATGCTGCGGTTCATGGGATTGCAAAGAGTCAGACATGACTTAGCAACTGAACAAGAGCAATACCCACTCACAGTCCAGACACTGTGTGAGGCTTGGTTGAAAGATACCATGGGAATACCACCCAGTGGAAAGGTACTGGGTTCAGGGGGCTCAACTGAAAAAAATTCAGGAATACTGGGGGCTTGGCTGAAAGATACCAACATCGCTCTGTTGCAGAGGACTGAGTGGTAAGGTAAGAGGCTGATCTGTCACTTTTCCTCAGTTCTGCTGCCTTTATAGAATTTGTCAGGATAAAAGTGAGGAGAATGAAGAAAAGGGACAAGTCTCCCACCAGCTGGTTACGGTTTTCTCAGGTGACTGAGAAATTTACAGAAGTGGTGGTCTAGTCCTCATACCAGGCAGTGGTCCCATGGGGAAACCCATTCATTAATTAAAACACTTGCTTGTCCAGGGGTCACAATAACAATTGGCCATTCAGCAACCTGAGAAGTCACAGTTGTCGTGGATTGCCAGAGACAGAATCTGAGATGAGTAAGACGGGCTGAAATGACTTCGGGATGACTCCTGGAGGAGTTAAGCTAACAGGCAGCACACAGGCCCACCACACAATTTCCCTAGTGATTTTTGTCCCTGACAAATTCAACTTAAAATGGAAAACAGTATCTCAAAAGCAGAAACAAAGGGCATCAGAAACTCAACCTCTGATTAACATCCCAGCTAGATTTATGTACAATATATACAGGCTTATACTTGCAGGTACCTAGTTAACTGGACTTCCCTGGTGACTCAGATGGTAGAGAATCTGCCTGCAGTGTAGGAGACCCAAGTTTGATCCCTGGGTCAGGAAGATCCCCTGGAGAAGAGAATGGAAACCCACTCCAGTATTCTTGGCTGGAGAATTCCATGGACAGAGGAGCCTGGAGGGCTACAGTCCATGGGGGTCTCAAAGAGTCGGACATGACTGGGTGACTAACAGATGTAGTTAATTGGAAAAATTATACTAAAGGACCTCTCAACAAAAATGTCCAAATTGGAGTTCTTTTGATATTCCAAAATTGATATTTTTGCACACACTTAGAAAATGCTAGCCATAAGATCAAACAGACTGAATGGAATGCTTTCTTTATTATCTAGAAGGTTCTAAAAGAGGAAACGACAGGGTAACTTCTTTAGCGGAAATCAAATGAAATTGCTTGAAATTATATCAGAACTAAAAAATGCCACATAGCACTGACTCTGCCAGGTCACAGGTCTAATGGGACTGGGAAGTCACATTTGAGATTTATGTCATTTGGCTGTTGACTTCTTGGGCATCTCTTTGCATTTTGTTTTATTTGAAGTGTGACTTCTGGTTGGTAAGCTTCTGGTTTGGTTTGGTTTGAGTATACAGACATCTGGTACAAACTGCTCACGCTAAAACTGGAAGCACTGCTTCTTAGGTTCTACCTCTCACCTGGGAGTCTTTTGGGAAAGATTTTAAATGACTGATCACCCCATACATTATGATCCAATGCCAAGGAAGGATGACCTAATAATATTAGATCTTTATTGCCGTAGGATGGGAAAATAGACTGAAGTTCCCTTATGCCTAAGACTTTTACCCTGTATTCAACAGCCTGGAGCTGATCTAAGACCCCCACCTCTCAGAGGGACAATCCCTTCTGGGACAGACAACATTTTATCAGCCAGTCTGCCCTTGTTATCAGAGCCAATTTGAGCACTATCTGGCCTAAAATTTGGTTCTGAAAGTATGACCACAGAAAAATAAATTTGCTTTTTGACAGTGTGGTCACAATATTTTTTAGCCTCCAGAGAATGTTTGAAGGAAAAATTATCTCTTTAGAATCCTTGCCCTGAGGAAATAACTCCAATTATGCCTTGAGGCCAGAGCTCTCTGGATCACTTATCTAGACCATCTCTAACCCTGAAACTGAAGGGAAAAAAAGGGAATGAAGCCTTTTTAAAATTTTCTTATTCCAACTGCTATTTACAAGTAGCGAGTTTATATTGTGATATCAGATTCGTAACTAAGTTTGGAAAACAAAGCTCTGAGATCTCTTGTGTCTGTTTGGATGTACATGTGTCTCAGTACTTTTCTTTGTCTTTGGATAACATTGGTGACTGCTGAGGTTAGTTTGTAAATGAGCTATAATCTAACTGGCAGAAAGAAAAGTAAGCACTTACAAATCAAGCAATTCTAAATACAAGAGAAATCAACCTAAATTAATTTCAGTTTCGTGTGAACTGGGAAATATTCGGTATTAAATTAATACCTGGTGTCAGTGTTTGTTGATCTAACTAATACAAACATGTCTAAGAGTCCTTAACATTACGCACAATATTTTCATTGTGTCTAGGTTTAATATAAGTTAAATATTGCTATATCTGTTACAAGTTTATCAGCAGGAAAGTGACTCAAGTAAAGAAACCTCTCAGGAAAGAATGCAACGAGATAGGAGCTTTTAGATAAACTCTGTTAAGAATAATTATACTTTAGGAATATCTGTCTAAAATAGTCTCTACAGATTTTGGTAACCTGAATTTCTAGGGTTATGCCAAACTGAGTGATAAAAGCTTATTGAAGAGCTAGGTCATTTCCAAAGAAAATAAGATTCTGAAACACTGGTTCTTGAAAACTAATTTCCTCTTACAGAGGAACTTTGGGCTGTTGACGAAAAATGCTTGGTGCCATCCTGAGATGCTTTCTATATGAAAGCAAAGGTTTTTTAGAAATTATCACTAGTATTTATACAGCCAGTAAAAACAAGACTGGGGGCTGACTGTGGCTCAGATCATGACCTCCTTATTGCAAAATTCAGACTTAAATTGAAGAAAGTAGGGAGAACCACTAGACCATTCAGGTATGACCTAAATCAAATCCCTTATGATTGTACAGTGGAAGTGACAAATAGATTCAAGGGATTAGATCTGACAGACAGAGTGCCTAAAGAACTATGGACAGAGGTTTGTAACATTGTGTAGGAGGTGGTGATCAAAACCAACCCCAAAAAAAAGAAATGCAAAAGGCAAAATGGTTGTCTGAGGAGGCCTTACAAATGGCTGAAAAAAGAAGAGAAGCAAAAGGCAAAAAGAGAAAAGGAAAGATATACCCATCTGAATGCAGTTTCAAAGAATAGCAAGGAGAGATAAGAAAGCCTTCCTCAATGATCAATGCAAAGAAATAGAGGAAAACAGTAGAATGGGAAAGACTAGAGATCTCTTCAAGAAAATTAGAGATCCCAAGGGAACATTTCATGCAAAGATGGGCACAGTAAAGGATAGAATCGGTACAGACCTAACAGAAGCAGAAGATATTAAGAAGAGGTGGCAAGAATACACAGAAGAACTGTACAAAAAAGATCTTAATGACCCAGATAATGATGATGGTGTGATCACTCACCTAGAGCCAGACATCCTGGAATGTGAGGTCAAGTAGGCATTGGGAAGTATCACTACAAACAAAGCTAGTGGAGGTGATGGAATTCCAGCTGAGCTATTTCAGATCCTAAAAGATGATGCTGTGAAAGTGCTGTACTCAATATGCCAGCAAATTTGGAAAACTCAGCAGTGGCCACAGGACTGGAAAAGTTCTGCTTTCATTCCAATTCCAAAGAAGGGCAATGCCAAAGAATGTTCAAATTACTGCACAGTTGCACTCTTTACACATGCTAGCAAAGTCATGCTCAAAATTCTCCAAGACAGTCTTCAACAGTAAGTGAACTGAGAACTTCCAGGTGTTCATGCTGGATTTAGAAAAGGCAGAGGAACCAGAGATCTAATTGCCAACATGCGTTGGATCATACAAAAAGCAAGGGAATTTTTAAAAAAATCTACTTCTATTTCATTGACTATGCTAAAGTCTTTGACTGTGTGGATCACAACAAATTGTGGAAAATTCTTAAAGAAATGGGAATACAAGACCATCTTACCTATCTCCTAAGAAGCCTGTATCAAGGACAAGAAGCAACAATTAGAACTGGACATGGAAAAAACGACTGGTTCCAAATTGGGAAAGGAGTACCTCAAGGCTGTATATTGTAACCCTGCTTATTTCACTTATATGCAGAGTACATCATGCAAAATACCAGGTTGTATAAAGCGCAAGCTGTAATCAAGATTGCAGGAAGAAATATCAACAACTTCAGATATACAGATGATACCACCCTAATGGGAGAAAGTGAAGAGGAACTAAAGAGCCTCTTGATGAGAGTGAAAGAAGAGAGTGAAAAAACTGGCTTAACTCTCAACATTCAAAACACTAATATCATGGCATCTGCTCCCATTATTTCATGACAAGTAGATGGGGGGATGGAGAAGGCAATGGCGACTCCCTCCAGTACTCTTGCCTGGAAAATCCCATGGACAGAGGAGCCTGGTAGGCTGCAGTCCATGGGGTCGCAAGGAGTCAGACACAACCGAGTGACTTCACTTTCACTTTTCACTTTCATGCATTGGAGAAAGAAATGGCAACCCATTCCAGTGTTCTTGCCTGGAGAATCCCAGGGACGGGGGAGCATGGTGGGCTGCCGTTTATGGGGTTGTACAGAGTGGGACACGACCGAAGTGACTTAGCAGCAGCAGATGGGGGGAAAGTGGAAACAGTGGCAGATTTTATTTTCTTGAACTCCAAAATCACTGCAGAGAGTGACTGCAGATATGAAATTAAAAGCCATTTGCTCCTTGGAAAAAAAGCAATGAGAAACCCAGACAATGTATTGAAAAGCAGAGACATCACTTTGCCGACAAAGGTCTGTATAATTAAACTATGGTTTTTCCAGTAGTCATGTGCGGATGTGAGAGTCGAGCCATCAAGAAGCCTGAGCACCAAAGAATTGATGCTTTTGAGCTGTGGTGCTGGAGAAGACTCTTGAGAGTGCCTTGGACAGCAAGGAGGTTAAATCAGTCCATCCTAAAGGAAATCAATCCTGAATATTCATTGGAAGGACTGATGCTGAAGCTGAAGCTCCAATACTTTGGATACCTGATACAAAGAGCCAACTCATTGTAAAAGACACCGATGCTGGGAAAGATTGAAGGCAGGAGGAGAAGGTGGCAACACAGGATGAGGTGGTTGGATGTCATCACTGAATCAATAGACATGAGTTTGAACTAACTCCTGGAGACAGTGAAGGACAGGGGAGCCTGGCGTGCTGCAGTCCATGGGGTTGTAAAGAGTTGGACAAGACAGAGCGACTGAACAACAACATTTGTGCTCACCAATCTATAGAATGCCAATGTTAAGGTCAGTTTTGGGTTGCTTAAGGAAAGTAGGTTGTGTGTTTTTGATAAAGAAGGTATGAGGAATGGATTGCATTTTATGAAGGGAAAAGGAAGTATGTCTGACTTACAAGTGGCTGTTTCAGGATGTCAGAACAAATCAATGGGTACAGAAAATGATGCGAAGGTTTGTGGATAGTGGACCCTGAGCAAAGAGTTTTGGGCAGGGTCAGGACAGACTAAGTTTAAAATAAATTTAATTAAGTTTACTTTTAAATGAATTTAAAAGTAAGTTGGTTTAAAATCTTGAATTTGACTTTTCTCTCCATTAAGAGGATATGCTTTCTTCAGATGTTGAACTGCCTTTATTTTTTTTTCCATTTATTTTTATTAGTTGGAGGCTAATTACTTTACATGAACTGCCTTTAATAACAGATTTAAGTTTCTTTACCTCTTAAAATAATCTGTTCTTTATTTGCCTTTGAAATCCTTTTTGGTTACTTTGGCTAAGTAAATAGCTATTGTCACCATGACCTATGATCCTATCTGACTGAATGTTCTAAACTCTTTTGATATTTATTGACAAAACTTCCTAAGTCAAAAACTAATGAAACACTTTTGACTTCTCAGTAACTTTGGGATGCTTCAGAGGGCCCCTGAAACATCCCAAAGAGAGATATTAAACTAATTAGGTTCATTTGGTATGTCGAATTATTTGGGAAGTATTGTCAAATGAGCAATAAATCTCCTCAGGTTATAGTGTGGTAAATATTACTAATAAAAATATCCTAGAAATTATGTGCCTGCTAAGTTGCTTCAGTCGTATCTGACTCTCTGAGACCCCATGGACTGTAGCCTGCTGGACTCCTCTGTCTGTGGGATTCTCCAGGCAAGAATACTGGAGTGGGTTGCCATGCCCTCCTCCAGGGGATCTTCCTGACCCAGGATCAAACCCACATCTCTTACACCTACCTGCATTGACAAATGGGTTTTTACCACTAGCACCATCTGGGAAGTCTTAGTTTCTAAAATTCTGATATGTCCTGGTAAAATGTTATCAGTTATAATTCTAGTTACTATCTTAAAGTGTTGTCACAGTGGTAACCAATTTTTGCAAAAATGTTTTCTCTTCAAGATTTATAGAAAGGACTTTTGGATAAATATTTTAATGGGATACCTGGCAGCTTCACAAGATTAGCAAAATGACAGGTTTGGTGTGGGAGACTCATGGCTGAAATATTTACTCATAATTCCACTAATGTTATTAGCTATGTTATTTGTATTTTGCCTGTTTTACAAGATTATTTTTTCTTGTATTACCAAGTGTATCACTGAGCCACAAATGAAAATAATGAGGACTAGACTTGAAGCAGTTGATCAAATGTATAACTCAGTTTGTGATCAGTGATTGTCATAGTATAGCTCACAGTATTGGAAGATGCGGAGAAGGTATACTTTCCTGGACCGTAACTAGAAGACAGGTGTCCAGAGATCTTTGACTATTAAGACCTAGTCCAGTAAAAGCACATTGAGTGGCCTGTCAGCAAAATCTTCTCCAGAACTAGGAATGAGCCTTCCTCGAAATGTGGGGGTGAAATGATCATGAAACACCTCCCAAAGTATGGTCCAATTTATGACCACGAGATGGAGAAGGCAATGGCACCCCACTCCAGTACTCTTGCCTGGAGAATTCCACGGACGGAGGAGACAGGTGGGCTATATAGTCCATGGGGTCGTGAAGAGTCGGACACGACTGAGCGACTTCACTTTCACTTTTCATTTTCATGCATTGGAGAAGGCAGTGGCAACCCACTCGTGTTCTTGCCTGGAGAACCCCAGGGAGGGAAGAGCCTGGTGGGCTGCCGACCTCTGTGGGGTCTCACAGAGTCGGACACGACTGATGCTACTTTGCAGCAGCAGCAGGAGCAGCAGCATGACCATGAGAGAGCCCTGTCGATTACAAATTGACACTTACCAAGGTCATTTGCCATGACTGAGCAACAACAATAACAATGACAATAACAGTAACAAATGCCATCTGCCTCTGCAGGGATTGAGCCCCATGCTGCAGCAGCTGCTGATCTTCAACACCCTCCGAAGGGTATCACAGCGGAGAGTGAGGCACTCTGGCTCCAGGGAGACTGGTGGAACAGGTCTTTAGATAGTGAGGTATTTTCAGAAACTGATTTCATGACCCCAGTCCTTGACTCTCTTCATATCTAGAAAAGCACTGAATCCCTTCATGGTGACATCAGCTCCTCATGCCTAGTAGAAAACCTTTTGTAAAGTAAGCGCTTGATTGCATTGAACTCCTCCTGCACCAAAATCTTATGTACTGATCTTCCCAACTACCTCTTTGAAGCAATCTCTCAGAGCTATCTGAGGGGCCGTCTTCCAGGCTGCAGTCCTCATTTTACCCCAAATAAAACTTAATTCATAACTCTCACTTTGTGCATCTTTTCGTTCAACAGTATTTTGAAAGTAAGTTAGATAATTCTCTATTAAATATTTAATTTATTTGTGTATAATGAGTGGTTTCTTTGGTTAACAAATTTGTTGAACCTAAAATGGAAGTTGAAGCTTTCAGCAAAACAGCAGGATGATGGAGGACAAGATAAATGATCACATATTCCTCATTCTCGAAGTTAAGAACTCTCCTACTAGACATGCACAGAAAGGCTTGTTGGAGGTCAAAAAGGGAGGGGGTGCCACCCCATAGCATGTGATGTCAACCTACCCACAGGCCTCTTTGCTGGAATTCATCTTGGTTAAGAGGTGCCCACACACAGGAGCACCCTGAGATAAACCGAATATGGACTCAGCAGCAGGCAAAGCAAGATGATTGGCCAAACGAAATTCAGAAAGAAATACTCATAAAAGTGATTCAAGCTACCTCGAGGCCACAAATCTCCTTCTGAGCCTGCTTGTGTGTCCATCCACACATACTCTTTTTCCTTCTAATAAAGACTTGTTTCACTACTTTCTGTTTCTATGTGGAAATTCCTTTTACACAGCTGCTGGGCGAGGGCCTTGTCACTGGTTGCTGTCCCTGGTGGTCTAGTGGCTAGGACTCAGCGCTCCCTCCTTCCCTGGCTCCTTTCAGTCTTTGGCAGGGGACAGATATACCCTGCTTCAAATGGTAGCAGGCCATCTGTCTGCACCCCGCCTATTTCCCCAGTGTCAGCTAGATTCCATGCTGGACTACAAAGCCCCTGCCCCAGATTTCACAGCAATAGTCAGGGTTGAGGTAGGTGTGGGACAGTGGTGGGACAGGACCCAGTAAGCTACGGTTGGATCCTGAATGGGATCAAAGATGACAGAGACTCTGGGTTTCCCTGGTAGCTCAGCTGGTAAAGAATCTGCCTGCAATGCAGGAGACCGCAGGTTCAATCCCTGGGATGGGAAGAGCTGCTGGGTATTCTGGCCTGGAGAATTCCATGGACTAGAATTCATCGGGTAGCAAACAATCGGACACGACTGAGTGACTTTTCACTTTCATTGGAGCGCGCTGTCCCCACCCCACCCAGTGACAGAAGCTCCACTCCTGATCTCAGCACTGCTTCTACCAGGGGAGGTGGTCTTACCAGACTGGTCCAGTAAGCCACAAGTCAGGGACCCCGGAAGCTTAGCTGATGGGTCTCTGGCTTCCCTGTACCATCCCCGAAGCCACATTGCACTTTTTCAAACACAAACACAAGAAAGCAACTAGACTCTTGCAATATATACTTTTTATCATTTCTTGAGGCCATCGGGACCGGAGCTGCAGCCTGCAGACCTCCCAGGAGAGGGCCAGCCGCAGCCGAGCCCCGAGGAGGTGAGGGGCGTGCGAGGATCTGGGTGTCGGGGCGGGAGTGGGGGCCTAGCGCGCTGGTTCTGCACCGCCTGCGAGACCAATCCAGGAAGCAGCGCCACTTCCTGATTCCTGGAGAGCTGCTGCACCCCTTTGTGGGCCAAGGCCGCGGGGGCGCCCCAGCCGAACTAGCCCTCGCTGTCGCGCAGGCGCACTGAGCCTCACGGATTCCGCGGCCGGCCGTTTTTTTTTCCCGCCGCGCAGGCGCATTGAGCCGCGCACTGTGAGGCTCTATCGTCAACAGCTGGGAGCAGGCCGGCGGGCGATGGGCGGGGCCCCTGTTGCGCTGTGGCTCGGCCGTCGCCCCGCCCACTTCCGGCGTGCGGCTCTTCCGGGCGGAGGCGCCTGGCCTGGGTCCGAGCTGGGGCGCGTCCAGACGAGGAAGGAGACGACCGTCGACCGTCGAGCCCGCAGCCGCCATGGCGTCCGGCGGAGTCCGCGGGCCGACGCCGCGCTGGGGACTGACACTCGGCGGCGCTGCGCTGATCCTGCTGCTCCTCCCGGCGGCCGCCGCGCAGGGTGAGGGTGGTCGGGGGGCACAGGGTCAAGGGGTCGAGGGGACCGGGCTAGGTGAGGACAGGGGGAGCTGGGCCGAGGTCAAGGAGCGCGGAGGGCAGGGGGTCGCAGCCGCCCGGGGTCGCTGCTCCAGGCCCACGCGGTTTGCGGGGACGGCCGGGAGCCACCCGAGTGTCCGTTCGTGGTCTGGACCGGCCCTTTGTCCTGGCTCAGCATTCGGGATGGTCCGGGACCGCGGGGCGGCCTGGCCGAGCGCGCTGTCCCCTCTTTAATGGCCCTGCTACCCTGGGAAAGAGCTGTCGATTGTGGACCCGGGGTCGGAAGCAGAGCTCTAGAGCTCGCTTGACCCACAGCAGGTCAGCGGCTGGAGTCCAGGGGCCTGGCCTTTGTGTGGGCACAGCTGGTGTGTTGGAGGGCTTTGCTCGACAACAGGTCGAGGAGACCTGTGTGCAGCCCTTCCACCGATGCCCACTGTGCAGAGTAGACCCCTCTGAGGAGCTCCAGGGTCAGCAGCCAGTGCCTGCCCTGCCGCCCAGGTTTTAGGCTCTGCAGACCTTCCCTACTTGGGCAGGTGGGTGGTCCTCCTGTTTATCCCACCACTTCTCAGTAACCACCTGGGCCAGGTGCTGAGCCCACATGGTGACTGGCTGATGGAAGAGCTGAGTTCCTGGGCCGCCTGACCTGGAAACAGCAGTTAGAGGGGTGAGGGGTGAGGAGGGTGCATGACCTAAGAGCTCAGAAGCTCCAGAAAAGGGGCTGCTGGAGGGCAGTGTCCTGTGGATGATCTGCAGGTGGGTGGGGATCTTGGAGGATTTGATGGGGGAGCTGTGTGTGGCGTGCGGGGGATGGGGGGTAATCACCAGTGTGGGGCACAGAGCCTCTGGCTGGCCACCTCACCCTCCTGGGCCAGCCTGAGGGGCTGGGGCGTTTCTCAGCTCTGGTCAGCTGTAGCTGCATCAACTCTGTTTAGCCCTGCAAGGCACCTCTCCTCTGTGTGGGTTGAGCGCGTGTCTGCGTGCAGCGCTGCGTGAGTCTCTTCAGTCTCCTTCTGAACACATTTGGGTGCACACTTGTGACATTGTCTCTCAGTGCAGCAGTGGATTTGCACAGAATAGGGAACTTTTAGTTGAAATTGACTTTTCAGCACAAATGTGAATTTTCAGCACAACAGGATATATGTAGCTGAAGAGAAAGAGTTGTCAGGAAGATCTGGCTCCCGTGACCATGGGTCCAAGGAGCCCTGTGAGCTGGTCTGATTGACCTGGGAGTGCTCTTTACTAAACAAGATGGATGAGAGCCAAATCTGCTATCACCCAAGAGCCTCTCCTGGGTGGCTGAAGGGCCTGTGCTCTTGGATTGTTAGAGTGGGTGTGTCAGGAAACGCCCCCGGTGTGTTTGGCTGCTTGCTTTTCATGCTGGCTTAGCCCTGGACTTCTGAAGCCGCCAGAGACCCCTGTGAGCTGAGTGGGCGGGTCCTGTGACAGTTTGGGAATGAAACCAGGCTCTGTTTCAGGAGGAAAGCCGCTGTTTTTCTAGCCACACTGAGCACTGAGGTGCCCCTTTCCCACAGAGCCTGGGCTCGCTGTGTGATTTTACTGCTTGTCATGCTATAGGAATGTGACTGCATCATCTAAGATACTTTGCATTCCTTGCAAGGATGCTGTGTGTATTAGTCAGGAAAAATTACCTGAAAGAAACAGAACCAGCAAGGTATATGTAGAGTTATGAGGGACTGGCCCACGGGACCGTGAGGCTGAGGAGCCCCATGAGCCACTGTCTGCCCAACCAGGGAGAGCTGGCGTGTGGTCCAGTCCACACCTCAAGGCCAGGCAGCAGGGAGCCAGGGAGTCACGGCGCAGTCTAAGCCCAAAGGCTCACTGGCAAGGGGAGATGACATCTCAGCTCATAAGGCAGATTCGTGCTGCCTTGCCGTTTTGTTCTGTCAGGGCCTCAGTGGATTGGGAGATGCCCACCTCCTTGGAGAGGGCCAGTGCTTTCAGCTGTCCACCCGTTCAGATGCTAATCTCTTCTGGAAACACTTTCACAGTACTACTGGAACTGTGTTTTGGGAATTCCCTGGCAATCAAGTGGTTAGGACTTGGTGCTTCCATGGCCAGGGGCCCCGGTTCCACCCCTGTTCGGGGAACTAAGATCCTGCAAGCCATGAGGCATGGCCAAGAAGAGGGAAAAAAACTTCGTAAAAAGGAAAAGAGAAACGGTGTTTTACCAGCTCTCTCGGTGTTTTACCAGCTCTCTCGGCATCCCTTGGCCCAGACAGATTGACAGGTGTGTGAGCTCAAAGACCATCACGACAATCCAGAACCAGCCATGTCTTCTCTGCTGTGCGCTTGGGTGGAGGGGAGGCGTTAGGAACCCACAAGGTGTTGAAGAGCTTCGGAGAGATTCATTGAATTGAAGAAGTTTCGTGGGCTTTGGGCCCCACTTTATTTGTGTATGGGGTCAGACTCCAGCTGAGTTTCATCTTTACATCCGGAGGGAAGGCGACCCCTGAAAGGACCTCAATCTGTTGTCCTAAACAGAGGGATCCAGAGGAGCTGGGGGTGGAGGTGGGGCTCCTCCAGCACTCTTCAGTCCAGCAGCACTGCGGTCCTGCTGCTAAAAACGGGGGGAAGGGGGCTCCCAAGCAGGTCACAAGGCAATGGGTGCGTGCACGGGTCTGAACCTTTGCCTTGCTCTGTACTCTCCTTCCCCCTTTTCTGCCGAGGTGGTAAGACAGCCAGGACTTTCTGTCTAAATGAACTTGCCTCCACATTCCTCCTGTGAAGGTGACAGCCCCAGCACCCCCCGCCCCACGTGTCCTTTCACCCTGCGCCATGGCCACAGTGCCTGATTCTGGGGACCTTCCACTGCCACTGGCATGGCCAAATGCAGGCCTCTGGTCTGTTATGTTCCACAGGAAATATGCTTATTGTTTCCTTGTTGTTAGAAAACATGCCTCTTCATACACGTAGTGTGTGTCCTTCTTTGGTTAAGCAAGACTCACCTGAAACTGTAGGAAAGAACTCACGTGTACCATGGCTGGTATGTCCTGAGAACCCTTTTTCTTTAGCTTAGTTTTCCTGAGAGCACAAGACTTAAGGTTCTCTAGTCACTGGCTCAGAGTCCAAGCTGGAGAGCCCAGCTTCAGCGACATTGCCCCTTCAAGCTTGGGATCTTGGGTGGGCTTTTTGGCTTCAGATTTCCTGTTTCCATGATGAGATAAAAATGCCCTGAATGACCAAGAGTACCTGGTCTCTGAATCAGATGTTAATAGTTAACATGTTTTCCTTACTACGCCCTGGGGTTTTCAAGGGCTTTGTGCTGACTTTGTGAGGGCTATATAACATTGATGTTTCTGCACTGAGAACCTGCCCGGCGGTTCCAGGCCATGCTGGGAGCAGGAGGGCGAGGCAGTCCCCTTGGCCTGCCCCTCTTGGCTTCTCTGTTGACTTGTGTTGGCCCGTGACATGGAGACCCTGGGCTGGACAGGTCTACTAGTTACCTGTAAGACTGGTTGTCACACAGGCTTCTACGTTGGAAATTCCCCATGAAGAATTCCTCTGCTTTATTACTGTTGCTCTCTTGGCCTCTGTTAAGATTGACGACAAGGAAGTGCAGGCTTTCTTCAGTTTTTCAGAAGGAATCGAGAGTGAATGTGTTAGGTGTCATGCAGATAGATCCCCACCATGCCTCCCTGTCCAGCGCTTTATTAGAGAAAGTTCAGAGCTGCAGATAAAGTTGAAGGAAAGATGGTGCAGTGAACTCCAGAATCCCTGTCCTTGCAGCCTTGGCCACGTGTGCTCTGCCTTCCTGTCTGTATCTGCCTGGGACGGCTTATTTTGGCGGTACAACGTGGCTTGTGGGACTGTAATTCCCTGACCAGGGACTGAACCCAGGCCACTGTAGTGAGAGTGCAAAGTCCTACCCATTGGACCGCCAGGAAAGTTGGATTACCCAGACTGATGAGAGCAAGTTGTCATGTGGCCATTTGCCCTAAGTTTGTCAGGGTGTATCTCCTAAGAAGGAAGATATCAGCAGAACGTGACAGGTCTGCATGGTGACCATTAGGATGCTACTGAACACTTGATTTAACACACACCCCATGCACACGGATCACCCAGTAGCATCCTCTGGCCAGTGACCCCGGGCACTCGTGTTGCTTTTGGCTGTGATGTCTCTTAGACTCCATTCCCCTGGGGCAGCCCCTCATCATGTCCTTGGGCTGAGGCCTCTTTGCGGTCCCATCAGTTTCCTCTGATCTGATTCTAGTGCCTGTGGGGAGGGTTCAGCCACTGGGTGACTATCCTTCTCCACCCTTGGAGGCACCTTCTGCCACTGGTCCTGTGGTTCTGTGGTCATAGGTCGTCGCGGCAATACGTTTATCAC
Source organism: Odocoileus virginianus (assembly GCF_023699985.2). Classification (NCBI taxonomy): domain Eukaryota; kingdom Metazoa; phylum Chordata; class Mammalia; order Artiodactyla; family Cervidae; genus Odocoileus; species Odocoileus virginianus. The sequence goes on along the minus strand of NC_069677.1, from coordinate 82,443,386 downwards.
TCTTTGGGTGCCTCTTCTCTTCCTAAGTACAGTTAAATGGGGTGGCGGGGTGCTCTGAGACCATATGTAATCTCTTGTCCCTCCACAAATGGCTCAGTGGTCTTGGTGTCCATTGTGATGGAGACTCTTGGCTGGTTGTCCTTCTCTGTTTATTCCATGCTAGTGTGAAATCATGAACGTTGAGGAGGTGAGAGTCCATCACTCTGATGTTTTGGTCGTGCCAGTTTGGCAAGGAGGACCCCCCACCCACGCTGGCTTCTGGGCCTTTGTGCCACTCTCAGAGGCAGCAGGCTGTCCGAGGTGACGGTGTCATCTCTGCCCCAGTTGTGGGGCCAGCTGTTGTCCTGCACGGAGTGCCTTGTAGTGGGGACAGCATCATCTACCCTCGGCCCCTTGGTGGACAGAAGTCAGAATTCAGCTTTCAGGTGAAGCTGTCCTTACAGCAGCCCCGCGGGCTCCCCCTCCTGCCATCCAAGGCTGGGGGTAGGGGGGCTCTGAACCCCTGTGGCAACCCTGCCCTCTCGGCCCTGCTGTGAGAGGCATTTGGGGGCTGTTAGCCTCCTCTGCCCTCCTGGGCTGAATGTGTCAAAAGTAGTCTAAAATCAGCTTCAACACAAACTTAACAGCACTTCACTGGAGGCTCTGAGAAGGGTGCTATTTAATAGTGATTGTCTTAGAATGGTATGTTGTGACAAAAATGGGATGTACAAGAGCTGCACTATTGAAGAGAAGTGCTCCCAGCCCTCTCAGGTAGCAGTTTACTGTACAGGTCCTGGTCAGCAAACGTTATGAATGAGATTGTGACTTAGACCTAAAGCTCCCCGTCCTTCATCTTATCATGAGACTCTCAGGAAGTCCAGGGAGTTGGGGGACCCAGGTGGTGAGCACTCCTCTGCCCGCCATTGGGTTTGTCACATTCTGAAATTACAGACACCTCCGTGCCTCCATGCACACGTCTTTATCAAGAGCTCAGTGTTCCTCTTTCCTTAGATCCATTCATTCTGTGTGCAGTGAGATGCAGGAACCTACGTGTGCCGTCGAGTGCATTCCACCTGTGCGACCCTGACCTCTTTCCAGCCTCAGAACAGGTGTTGCCAGCCGTCGGGGGCCCCACCCAGTCTGACCTGCCTGCCTCAGTTGAGTCTCACCTGTCCCGAACCCTGTGCTGTTGTCCTTTGTGGGGGCCTCTCCCTGCCCTCATGGTCTGTAGAGTCATGTGTGCGGGCGCACTTCTCTTCGGGGCTGAAGAGTGTCCCACTGCAGGACTCTGCAGTCACCTCTGTCCCCTGCCCCCAGGCACTGCGTGTGAGGAGGAGGTGGTGCTGGGAGGGGCGCGTGTTCCCACTAGGCAGGAGGAGCTGCCTGGAGGCTCTCTGGACCTGTGGGGAGGCCGAGGGGCATGCACAGTGCCTGGACCCCTGGGCTGTGTTCAGCTCTCTGCTGTTCCCATTTGTAAAGATTGCCGTCAGCCCTCCTGTGCACGTGGGTCCTGGTGGGTCTGGGACACACAAGACTGAGAGTAGAACTGCTGAGTCTCGGCGGAGCATCTGTTTGTTTGCAAGTGGCTTCTGCACACCTACTGACTCGCCGAAAGCCCCTGATCCTCGCCATGGTTTCACATCCTTAGTTCTGGTGGGTGTGAAGTGGGACCTGACTGTGCCTCCTGTGCCTTTCCTGGTGGCCAAGGGTTGTGCTCAGGCCTCTCGTGTGTGCGCATGTCAGGGCAGCCTGGGGTGAAGAGCAGCTGCTTGATGGTGGTTTGGAGAGTCTTTGTTCGTGCACCAGCTCTCCCCTGACTGGCTTGAGTTCCAGAGCTGTTAGCTGCTCAGCTTTGAGTCCTTCCTGTAGTGGCTGTCCCAGGAAGATGCCTGAAGGGCGGGGGTGTGGGGGGTGCTCCACGGGGTTAAAACGGCTTCTCCCTCCTGCCTGGGGGACTGGCCAGGGGCTGAGGCCTGGCTCAAGCCCAGCCTGGCGCTGCTGTGGCCTTTGGCTCCAGAGTGTCTGCTGAGAAGCTAGTCAGTGGTGCCCAGGCAAGAAGCAGGCACCGTCTCCCGGGAGACCCCGGGGTCAGGACCGCGCATGCTGCTGGCATGTCCCCACAGGATTCTGCTTATAGAGGCTCAGCCGTGCACCTTGAAGGCTGGCTGTCCCTCTCCAGGTTCTGAGCATGGCTCTCTGTGCCCTCCTGGTGTTGACACTGCAGGGTTCTCAGTGATGTTCACTCTTTCCCTGCAGGTTGTTCTCAGAACACAAGCAGAACCTGTGAAGAGTGCCTGAAAAATGTCTCGGTAAGTGGTACACGGTCAGCGCATGATCCAGAAGCACACTGGCCAGCTCTGACTCCAGGGGCCGTGTGCATGGTGTGGGGTTCAGGGCAGTCAGTGACAAGCTTTTCTTGGGCAATTTAAGCTATCTCAGGAGAGCTGCACACACCACCGAGTTACTAAAGTGCTGCTTCAGCTCCTGAGAGCAAACGTGTAACGGGCTCACAGCCAGGAACGCATGTGAGCCCCGGAGCCCGCAGGTGTGGTGTTGGGTGAGCTCAGGTGCTTGGAAGTGGGGAGGCATGTTTAGCCCCTAGTCTGTGACTGTGGACCTGTGTCCAGGGCTTCCTGGGCGTCATTCCACCTTGCAGGCCTGTTGGGACAGGGGCTGGGCTGTTCTACACATGGGCCCTGAGACGTGGCAGGTGTGCCTGGAGTCCTCCCAGCCCCCCTCTTCTCACCCAGTGCTGAGCGTCAGCTCTCCTGCTGAGGGGCCCTTGAGACAGAGTGCCCCATGTTCTTTCTCATCTCTGGGGTTGGGGTGCCCAGATGACAGTGGGTGCACACATCCTCTGAAGGCCTGACTCCAACTCTGAACCCAGGCAGGGGAGGGCTTCCCTGGTGGCTCAGTGGTGAAGAATCCACCTGCTCAATGCAGGAGACACGGGTTTGATCCCTGATCCGGGAAGATCCCACATGCCTTGGAGCAGCTAAGTCCCTCCATGCTCTGGAGCCCATGCCCTGGGACAGGAGAAGCCACCACAGTGAGAAGCCCACGCGCTGCACCTAGAGAAAAAGCCTGACCAGCAGTGAAGCCCAGGGCAACCAAAAGTAAGAGTGCAGCGGAAAGCCAGGCCTCAGTGTGGGACTCCTCAAAGCGCAAGAGCTGCCGGAAGGGTCCATAGGCTCCTGCAGCCTGCCAGCGCCCCGTGTGGTTCACCACGTGCTTGTACCTCGTTATCTAAAAACGGGAGAGAGATGGTGGCAGAACTACCCCAGAGGAGAACTTACTGCAGTGTGCTCCAGGGGCGCTCGGTAAAACTGCAGGGAAAGAATGGAAGATGAGATGTTTAAAACTTGATGGTTTTAAAATGGAGGATTTCCCCTCAATTTTTAACTCAGGAAAGAACCACTGAAATGGAAGGGATCCTCAAATGGCCAAAATGAAGAAGGCCTTGCTGCTATTTGTCATTTTGAACATGAGGCACCAGAGTGTACACTGCCTCGGTGGTCCTGGGACCCCAGGTTTCATTGCGACATTTTTTTGGTAACAGACTTTCACCCTAACTTGGGATGGAAAAATAACATTGTTTTCCATCCTGTTAAAACCTGGAAGAAAAACAACTTGGTGAAATCTTTACTTTCAAGCATAAAAATACCCAGAATGTTCTAACCTGGGTGGGCTTGTTAGGTGGCTCAGACCTCCCATCTAAGCCAGCACTTGCCCGGCTCCGGGCCCCTGCCTGATGTGCCAGCCAGGTCCCCACCACGTGTTCCAGGGACACAGGCAGCCCAGCTTCAGGCTCACTGGCTCTGCTTCTCTTGAGTTGCATCGTCTTTAAAATGGACCACTCAAAGCAGTCGTAGAGGTCAAGTTAGGGTCTTTGCAGGGTAATAACCTTGGGTGGACACCACTCAACTGCCTGGCTTGGTCCCTCCTGCAAGGGATGTGGACCCTGCAATGAGGACATGGGGAAGCACACAGTGCCTGCCTTCCTGCCAGTGCTGCAGGAAGCCACGAGGCTTGGGGTGCCTGGTTGAGTGAGGAGGGCCTTGGTGGGTGGGTGGAGGTGAGCTGCTGTGTTGGGGAGGGCGTTGAGGGGGAACAGCAGTGGGGGGGGCAGTACAGGGCAGACCCTGGCCTGTCTGACACCTGACATCCTACATCGTCTCTTCTAGTGCCTTTGGTGCAACACGAACAAGATGTGCCTGGACTACCCAGTGACCAAAGTCCTGCCGCCCAGCTCCCTCTGCCGGCTGAGCTCTGCACGCTGGGGCGTGTGCTGGGGTGAGTCGCCACTTTCTTTGGTGTCTTGCAAAACCAGTGTCGTTTTGAACATTCTGGTTGTGTTTAATGAAGACACCAGAAGTGGGAATGGCCTGTGAGAGTGCTGGTGTCTGAGAGAGGGGTGGCCCAGGTATGAGGGCCATGGCCTCGGTTCTGCAGGCGTCTCCCCACATCCCAGGGCCGTGCAGGTGGTGTCAGCACCTGTCCCGGTGGTGGTGCTTCTGGGGAGACGCGTGCTCAGTGAGACCCAGGCTGGTTTCTAGTGGCCATGTGAGGTGGTGGCTGGTACAGGCTGCCACCTGGAACTCATTTTTATGAGCTGGGCTTATTAATCCTTTCCTTAGTAGCTCAGTTTCGGGGCCCTCTAGAGGCCTGCCTGGCTGCAGGTTGTGGGAGCCGGTGCTCTCACAGGGAGTTGTGACTGTCCGTTTGTGTGTTTGCGTCTTGGGTTCATCTGCAATTTAGTCTCTGTTACCTCTTTTTCTAAACGATTTCTCTCTCAGAATCTGTCAACCTTCAACTGAACAACTCACTTCTCATTTCACCCACTGAAACCTCAGGGACCCAGAAGTTTGTGTCTGTGGGGGGGGGGTGTGTGTGTATGTGCGTGCATCTACACGTGTAGAGACATGCTTGTTGATGTCCATGCAGCTGGCTGTCCTCATGGCCACCCTCACCCCAGAAAGGCTCCCTGGGCCTCACCAGCGTCTGCTTCGTCCTGGTGTCTGTCTCCCCGGGACCTTCCCTCCCAGCTGTTCCACGGCTCTGGCTCCAGGGAACTGTGGGCATCTTGGGCTTTAACTGTTAAAGTGCTTTTAACAGTTGGAAGCGTGGCTCCTAACACAGTGCGCACTTGAGCCCTCACCCCCTCTCTCCAGGCCTGAACTCTATAGAGTACACGCATGCATGTGCACATGTGTGTGTGTGTACAGACACTTGTATTCTAGAGGACATGCACACATATGCATGTACGCATGTGTGAACACACACTCGTACTGTAGAGGACAAACAGACATGCATGCACATGTGTGTGGACACACACACACACGTGTATTCAGTGGGTTGTCATAGGAGCCTGCAGGTGATGCCACTCAGACCACATCCAGTACTTTCCTCTCCCTGGGACCCCACGGGTGACTGCTGTGGTGTGCTGGTGGACATCGGGCTGTATGTGGGCTGCTGTGTGCTCCTGTGTGGGCTGAACGCAGATGCCTACCTCCCTGGGCATGCCCTTAGGACCAGACTGCTGGCTCACACCAGCAGTTTAGCCTATCAGCCACACGTTTCTCAGGAGTGGCCACCCCAGTCTACGCTGCTTCGGGCAGGGTGGGGCCTTAGTCGGTCCTTGTCTGTGACGTGAGGTTCCAGCCCTGGGGCTGTGAGTGAGGCTGGACACAGGACATCTTGCACTGGGCAGTTTGGGGAGGGGGACTCTGCATTCCACGCAGGCTCGCACTGGGTGAGGTGCTGGGGGGCAGTCTTTGTGGTAATAGGAGGGTGGAATGCCCGCAATTCCCAAGAGAAAGTGTGATGGACTTGTTGGGTTCATCCTCGGGCAGGCAGGGAGCTGGGATCTCGTCCAGGGGAGCCTTGCGGTCGGGCAGCTGGAGATACTCCTGGTTCACCTGGTCACAGCACACCTCGCTTCCATGCAGGCCTGGGCCCCATGTGCTTTCTGTTCTAAGAGATGATGGGCATCTTATCCAGTTCTAGGCATAATCATGTGGGGTTGTGATTGTGACAACCTTAAATGTATACATTTAGTTGGAGAACAGTGAAGTCTGCCATTTGGCCCCTTGTCCAGGACCGGGTCTCTCTTTGCTCAGGTCTATTACGCCCTGTTCCCCATCATGGTGAGATTTCTGTTTCTGCTTTATAACCGGGTCTAGCTGCTGACGAGAAAGGCTCCTGTGGGGGCAAGGTGTGTCTTAGAGCCAGGGTCCTCTCTGTCTGACCGGTTTTTAAAGTTGATTGTTTGGGAGTTCTCTAGTCCAAAAGTTACACCCCCTCCTTGCAAGGGTCTTGTGTTACTACTATTTCTTGTGTTTCTGGCACTTCAGGATAGGTCAGGAGAGAAAAAAACACAAGATTCATGGCCAGCACTGTTACCCTGGCAGCCTGAGGTGGCTCTGGGGTGGGGGCACCAGGGCGGCAGGCATCTGCCTCCCCCACCCCCAGCCAAGGAACCGGCAGGGTCGAAGGTTATCAGCTCCATGAGGCAAGTCCAGTGCTGCAGACTATCATGGGAGGGTCCCACCACTATCCAGGAGTACAGGGCGGGGCTGGGCTGCCTGGACGGTGCCAGGCTGTCCTGTGAGAGGCTCTGGTGTGAATGGAGTGGAAAAGTACTGGCTGGCTGTTTTTAATTTGTAAACCCTCAAGAGAAGCTGGAAAGAATTGGAACTTGTCCTAAGTGTGTTTGGTCTGGACAGGAAACCATAGTCAGCTGATGGCGGCAGTGCCGTTTTCCAGGCCCTGGGTGTCCCTTGGCCTGGGCCATGGCTCTGGCGGGCCCTTGGCCTGCACAGGCCGACTTGCCTCCTGCTGGCCTTTGACTCAGGTCGTCAGAGCAGGGCTGGTCTCCCTGGTTTTGTCAGCTTTTCTCAGGCTGGAAATATCTCTCCAGCATCAGGTGATGAGGAAAGTTACCTGTTGCTTGAAGTTGATGGAAACTGGTGACTCAGTCACAGAAACAGGCTGGAGGAAGGTGGGGCATTGCCGCCACAGCCCTGGTTCTGGAGACCCCATGGGGGCGAGGTGCTCCTGGTTCTGGAGACCCCATGGGGGAGGGGCACTCCTGGTTCTGGAGGCCCCACGGGGGGGCGGGGCACTCTTCGTTCTGCAGACCCCACAAGGAGGGGCATCCCTGGTTCTGGAGACCCTTTGGGGAGGGACATCCCTGGTTCTGGAGACCCTTTGGGGAGGGACATCCCTGGTTCTGGAGACCCCATGAGGAGGGACATCCCTGGTTCTGGAGACCCTTTGAGGAGGGACATCCCTGGTTCTGGAGACCCCACGAGGAGGGGTGCTCCTAGTTCTGGAGACCCCACGAGGAGGGGCGTCCCTGGTTCTGGAGACCCCATGGGGGAGGGGCGTCCCTAGTTCTGGAGACCCCACGAGGAGGGGCGTCCCTGGTTCTGGAGACCCCATGGGGGAGGGGCGCTCCTGGTTCTGGAGACCCTGCAGGGAGGGGTGCTGCTGGGAGCACTCAGGCCCCTAACTCTGCGCCTTTGCACCTGCAGTGAACTTTGAGGCCTTGATCATCGCCATGTCAGTGATCGGGGGCTCCCTGCTCCTGGGGGTTGCCATCTGCTGCTTCTGCTGCTGCTGCAGGAGGAGCCGGAGCCGACGGCCAGACAAGAGCGAGGAGAAGGCCATCCGGGAGCGAGAGGAGCGCCGGGTCCGGCAGGAGGAGCGGTGAGGCCCAGCCTGATCCGGGGGCGGCAGGGTGGGGCGCTCCTGCTGCCCAGGCTTCCTCCACGTCTGAAGAGCGGGCCCACGTGGAGTATCCACAGGGTTTTCTCAGGGCGGCATGGAGGGCGGGAAGCTGAGTGTGGGGGCTGGGCCGGCATGGCCTCTAGCGGGTCATCCGGTCCTGAGCCAGTAGAGGCTCAGCAGGAGGAAGGCACTTAACTAGGGTTCCTGTCCGTCTGGGGCCTCACTGGGCCTCTCGTGTGACCAGTGCTCTGGTGGCCGCGTGCCCCTGGTCCTGGAGCCCTTTGGTGAGTGTGCGTGGTGCGGCCAGGGTTGGGGGGCTGACCTGCCAGCCCGAGGCTGCTAGGGGCCAGGACCCATGTACTCCCCACTGTCTTCAGAACCAAAGAGAAGATCTTTGCGGATCTGTTTTTATGTGAAAAGAACATTCTCTAAAATCACAGTAAGGGGCACTGGAATTGGTTTTATCAAAAGGAAGAGTTGGATGATGTGCCATCAGAGCAGCCTCGCGTGCCTGCTGACACCTGCCCGTGCCAGCAGGCGTGGCCGCGGCCAGGCTGTCCTGCCGGCCCAGCTCCAGGCCGGAGGCTGTGAGGCACAGCTGTTACAACTACGCCGTGGTTTGGTGCTAAACCTGATTTCTCTATTTTAGGAGAGCGGAGATGAAGTTGAGACATGATGAAATCAGGAAAAAATATGGTAAGAACAATGGGCTCCCCATTTCTGTTTGCAGGAGCTGACCCGGCCTTCCCAGTCACGTTCAGTGCCGGGCAGTCTCTGCATGTGGGGGGTGGCTCTCGGGAGCACGTGGTTGACCACTGGTGCCCCCAGGTGTTTGTGCCTCCATCGGCCTTCCAGGCACCTGTGTACCCATGAGGTGCTGCCTCCCTTCCCCTGTGCTCTGATTCACCTTCCAGTGGTGGAGCGTCCGAGCTGCCGGGCCCTGCGTCCCCCACCCTCAGGCTGGAGTTGCTCCTGGCCTGTCTTCCCACCCTCTCGGCAGTGACCACACTCAGGCCTTGTCCTGGGAGCTGTGTCGTGTTCTGTTTCAGTGTTTGCTTGGCGAGGTTTTCCGTTGTGGGAACTGTTTTCTTCGGTGTTATGAGCATTGAACCTGCTCCTGTGTTTAGATGGTTCTGTGCTGATTGTCAAACCACCAAAATCATTGGTGTTTTCTGCACTTGGTTTCCTCCGAAATTGGAAATTGTAGAAAGGAACTTTTTGACATCTGATTAAAATTAATGTAAGTAAGAGACAGGTGGGTGTGTGCTCGCATGCATGTGTACACACACACACACACATACCTGGACCTGTGCCCAGCCTGCACAAGGCCTTTTCTGGAGCAGTCAGACATCTGATTACAATTAATGTAAATAAGACAGGTGGGTGTGTGCTCGCATGCGTGTGTATACACACACACACCATACCACACCACCCCTCCTCCCGCCCCCGGTCCTGTGCCCAGCCTGCACAAGGCCTTTTCTGGAGCAGTCAGAGATTCCCTGTATTCCTTTCAAGGAGCTGATCAGTTGCCCTGTAATTGCATTGATGGAATTAACTTGTGTGCGTTTGTGTGAAGCCCTCTGAATGGCCTGGACTGTGGAAGGAAAGCCTCGACCATGGGAAGAACTCGGGGCAGGGTCAGGGCTGAGCCTGACTGACACACAAGACACAGCGCAGACAAAACCCCAGCTCCTTTGGCATCCTTCTCACAAGGCAGCTTATGTCTGTTTTTCCCTCCAAACTAGAAGTAGCACGAGGAGCTGGTTTGGGTATTTTTTCCCAACAGGACCTTAACAATCCTGCTTGATAGTTTCCTACCCCAGGCCAGCTGTGCGTTTCTCCCCAGCTGAGCTCACCGTCTTCCCCTGACAGCACCCTCCCTCTGCCCGCACCTGGCCCCGTCATCCCCCACGCCCCAAGCCCTGCGGGGAGGGGAGTTTTGCAGTGGCTCCAGCTGTTTAGAGAGAGGGAGAGTATGCTTCTCACACAGACAGCTCCTGGTCTTCGGGTGTTTAGCTCTTTTACTGTTGAACTGACAAGTTTCGTTCAACTGAACTGTGGCCTTAATTCTGAAAATTAATCAGGATTTATATGGAGCATCTCAAGTATGGTGCTTTTGTTTTCTTCTGTATAATTTAGCCAGCCACGGAGGGATGACACAGTGGCTTTCATATTTCTTTCTGGATCAGCAAACACGTCTTTTTTGCTTAGGACCTATTTTTCTTAGAAGTATTGTTTCCAGTAAATTTCACTTTGGTTTTAAAGTCGCCAGTGGTGTGACGTTCTCAGAAGGGTAGTGTCTGAGCTCCTTGCACACCTGTCTTCCTTGGGGCTTCAGTAAACTTTCATATGGGCTTCTGTGGAAACCTTCGTGCACAGCCTCACGTGCAGTTTTCTGGCTCTTGTTGCCTGTGGCCGAGTGTATTTCTAATCAGGCTTGTTTTGTTTTCAGGTTTGTTTAAAGAAGAAAACCCATATGCCAGATTCGAAAACAACTAAGACGCACTTGGTGGCGCGGCGAGCAGTCTCCAGGCCTCTAGTCAGCAGGGACCCTGCTGCCCGTCCGCCTCCCACCCTGGGGAAGGAAGCTGCCTCGGTCCGAGGCCTGGGAGCTTCTGTTTCCTCTTCTCTCGTTTCTGTATTTAGTCACTTGAGACACGAAGGCTGTCAGGGCTTCTCTGTTGTTCTGTTGTCCACCTGGGGAGGATGTGGCGTACCTCAGGCCTCCGGTCGTCTGTGAGCCAGTGCAGAGGGCCCTACACTCGGGCCCGCGAGGCCCACGTGCAGGAAGCAGAGTAGTGCAGTCCGTCCTGGGACCTCCCCCAACCCCTGTCGCTTCCCCTGCATCTCGGGGCCCAGGATGCAGTCTGACCTTGCCCACACCGAGTAGCATTGAGCCATAAACCTTTTTTTTTTTAATTATTGGATTTTATTCTCCTACCCAAAAGATTCTCCCAAAAAGCTTTATTGTCGAAGTTCAGACCACTTATAGGGTCATTTTTCAAGTTTGTGTCTTTACTGGTACATCAAGATATTTTTCTAGTGTTCATCTGAATATAAAACCTCCGACAGGCGGTCGTCGGTCAGGTGCTGTTGTGTCCTGGGGGTGGGAGGGCCTCCTGAGGCTCTGGCTGCCTTTTCAGCCCCACTGAGCGTCAGCCTTGGGGTCGGGGGCTCCCGAGTCAGACCCTCCCTTTGTCTCTGGTGGTCACTCAGGGCTTGCAGGTGACCACGGGCCCTCCCTCAAGAGGAGGGGGCCGCTGATGGGATCTCCACACATAGGCACTGGCGGCTGTCCCGCTTGTCCACGGACCCGAGCTCCCTCCCCGTCGTCTGTCTTGGCCTGTCCTGGGAATCTCCCACAGAGGCGGCTTCTCGAAGGGGGGTTGGGTGCGTGTGGTGCCGCCCTTAGGGTTCCTTTCTTCCACATTAAGATGCAGGCCTGCAGTCAGTAGCCCTTGCGCTTCCTGGCAGGGACAGCAGATGGTAAAGTCACTGTGAACAGCCTTTCTTTAAAAAAATCTGAAAACAGTCCTAGTTGGCAAATTGTTTTAAATGAGGAAAACATTGAGCTTTGAGAAGGAAGGTGAAAGTGCACAATAAGTGGGGTTCATGCGGATCCAGGGGTCACACATGCTTGGTTAGCCGCACGGATCTGTGTTTGACCTCACAGTTCCACCCTCACATTTCACAGACCAGAAACAACCTTTAACAAAATCCTTTGTCTTATTTCTCTGATTTCTTGGGCATTTGATAGCAATGAAAGTATTAGGAAACATTCCTAAATATAACAGTCTGCAAATTTTTACTTTATGCTGTTTGTTCATAAACTTTGTAGTAGACTAATGAACGTTGTATTAACATGGTAGTTAGTATGAATGTAAAATCACTCTTTCTTGACTTGAGGCTGCTGAGCTGAAAGCCAAGCCGGGTTGTAGATAAAATGGGTTGTTAGAGCGGGGTTGCTGGTGCACGTGCCACCCTCCCACACAGCACAGAGCCCTCCCGGGAGCGGCTCTGCCGTCTCATGTTCTTCTGAAGCAGCACCAAGAGCAGCCAGAGGTTGTAACCTCAAGGAAACCACGAGTCTGAGTGCCTTAATCTTTAACCAGTTTCAATCAGCTGATTAATACATGCTTTTGTTGACTATGCCTTGCATTCCTTGTGTTTCATTTCTGGGGGCTGTGGATGTGAGTGCTTGGCGAGCAAGGGCAGCAGGGCTGCTGGAGTCTTAAGACTGGTTTCAGGACCCATTGGCACGAGTGCGCAGCCTGCTCCTGATGCCAGGCTGGTAGGGATGCTCCACACCACGGACTGAGTGGCCCCCGGGCCCTGCCCCACCATGCATGCATTCCACCTGCAGTTCCCCTGTTGCAGACCGTGGCCAGCACAGACACCCCCTCGTCCCCAGCTCCCCCCCCCCCCCCCGCCCCGCCCCGGGTCTCTGCCTGGTGTGAGGAGGGCCCCTCCATCTTCCGAGTTGCTGCTTAGTTGGGGGTTTTTTTGAGCACAAGCCACGTGTCTCTTTGCTCAGCCCTGCAATAAACATTCTCTGCTCCAAACTCCGAGGTTAGTCTCAGTCACAGGGTTGCTGAGGGCAACTGGACGGGACGGGCAGGCAGGGCACCGCCAGCCCCTCCAGGCTGCTGTGGGAGGAGGTTGGACCTATTCACACCTGGGACTGGGCTCTGCGGCCTCCCCTCAGGACACAGGAAGGGAAACCATGGTGGGGGCCTGGCTAGGTGGCTGCTTGGGGAAACTGGCCCACCTTTCAGGAAGGTTCCAGGCGCTCACTGCCCGCCAGCTTGTGCCAGCCCACAGGGAACCTGCCCACTCAGTGACTGAATCCCAGGGCCCAGGCACCAAAATGAGCAGGAGCCTCTTCAGGGGCCACAAGACACAGAGTCCTGGGTTCTGGAGCACGTGGTGGCGGGTCTGGGGTCAGAACTGGGCCGCTGTGCTCACTGCCTGCCCCCGCTGCTCCGGTCAGCTTGCCCCAGGCCCTGTGACCCCGACTCCACATTTCTGCCCCTCTCCCTGGGCCCGCTAGGCATCAAAGACCTCTGACCAGAGCTGCCTGAACATGGGCTCCACGATCCGTGACTGCACTGTCCAAGTGTGCTGCCCACCATCGGCAGCAACTCAGCAACCGGCCCCCAGGGGACATTCTAGTGTGTTCCCAACAGCCAGACCCCTGGCGGGCCACCTGCCCTGATCAGGCCGCTACCCCCCACTGTCTAGGGGTGCACAGGGTCTGGTTGAGCATCTGGGCTCCCTACCGCCTACTCACCAGGCCTGTTAGCTCCGGTGATGTCATAGTTGGGTCAGGCGCTGCAGACAACAGAGCCAGGTCAACTGGCCTGAGGTCAGCGTGGAGGCACAGGCGGCAGGTGGTCTTGGCTGGCAGGGCTGGGAGAGGAGAGGGAAGCAGGTGCCAGGCCAGCAGCTGGAGGGAGCCCAGGTGCTGGGAGCCGAGTTAATTCACCCTGGCAGCTGTGACCCTTGGGGCCTGGCTGTGACCCCAGCCACTACTCAGGACTCATCTGCCCTGCAACAGCCAGAGGGGGGCTCAGAGGATCTTGGAGGGCCTCTGCTCCAGCCACCATGACAAGACCACTGACTCGAGGCATATACAACAGACATTTCCTGTCTCAAAGTCTGAAGGCCGGGAGTCTCAGGTGGCCCCTCCTGTGGAAGCGCGCGGCCGTCCCTCTGTCTGTCTGTCCTCACCTCCTCTCCTTGGAAGGACCCGGACAGACGGGATTAGGGCTCACTCAGTGACTTCATTCTAACTTCATTTCTTCATTAACCATACCCTCTCCAGAGCTTGACATTCTGAGTGCTGGGATTAGGGCTTCGGCTGGTGAATCTGGGGGACATGACCCAGCTCGTCATGTGCAGGGAGCCCCACGTTTGACCCTTGGGGTGCAGTAGCCTGTGGCACCCGTTCTGGGATGCAGGGCTCTGCTCACCATCTCAGCGGCAGGGGTGGGTTCCACAGCTTCCTAGGCCTATCTATAGGGCGGTCTTCCCTTCAGTCCCAGGCACCAGTGGGGAGGACCAAGTGAGCTCGTCCCTGACACGTCTGGGCCTCTGGTTCCCACGGGCCCACAGTGAGCTAGACTCGAGTGGGACCCATCCTCATCTGGCCTCCACGGGCCCCAATCTGGCCAGCGGACCTCTGTGGCTGGCCAGGTCCCCACGGAAAATGTTGCTTCTCTGTCCTTGCCATTCTCCAGGCAAGATTACTGGAGTGGGTTGCCATTCTCTCCTCCAGGGGATCTTCCTGACTCGGGGATTGAACCCCAGTCTCCTGCATTGGGAGGCAACTTCTTTATCATCTTGAGCCGGTAATAACCCCCGAAGGTCAGGGATTTCCTTCGCTCCAGGACAGTGGCCCTTGGAAATGGCTACAGGTCCATCTGGGGAAGCCCTGAGAACCACTCCATGGTCTCACCTGTGGCTGAATGACAGGGTCCTTTCTCACCAGCCTGGAGACCACTGGGGAAAAGCCAGGTGTCCCCATTACCGTCACAGCTGGGTTTTGCCCGAATGTATTTGCATACTCAGTGATGTCTGACTCTGTGACCGTATGGACTGTAGCCCACCAGGCTCCCTTGTCCATGGAATTTCCCAGGCAAGAACACTGGATCAGGTTGCCATTTCCTTCTCCAGGGGATCTTCTAGACCCAGGAATCAAACTTGGTTCTCTTGCATCTCCTGCATTGGTAGGCGGGTTCTTGACCAGCTGAGCCACAGGGGAATCCTTTGCCAGACTGTGGGAAGTCTTTGACCAAAAGGCCTAGAATTTTCCCGCCTGCTAGCTTAGCAGCTATGCATCAGTTTCATTCTCAGGGCCTCTCCCCTGACAGTTCCTGAAGCTTAAAAAAATTCTGATTCCTCTCCTTCCTTCCAGGTAACATATTATTTCCTCCTGGTCTATCTCTAGCTTCTGGTGCTGACCCCTGGCATCCACCCCGCCAGGACCCCTTGGTGATCCATGGTAGACTCTCCAATCTGCAGAGGTCAGCCGCTGAGTGCGCTTTGCCTGTGCATTTCTCCATAACTTGGTGCAGGAAGTGCCCTGAATTTGGCTGGAGGGGCAGGGCGCAGGCTCATGTACTAGGCCTACCAATGGCCTCGTTTCCAGGAGCCCAGACCTTTGCTCCACAGCCGCGAACCCACCTTGGCAGCTCACTGCCTCAACCTGTGCCAGGCCCCACCTCCAACTCGTCCACTACCCTCTCCCGTGCTTGGCCCCGCCTCCAGGAGCACTGGTCTCCTGGGTTTGGGGAGGGAGGGACGCAGGAGGTGGGTTTTCCCCAGTGTTTCCAGGTGATGGTAATGCACCGTAAGGCTTAGAAGGACTGCCCCAGAGGCTTGCTCTGCGTGGTGTGGCACGGGTTAAGTAGCCTGGCGTCACCTGGGAGCTCGATCGGCTTGCAGAGCGTCAGTGCCCACCCAGGGCCTGATAAACCAGAGCCTGTGTTCCTCCGAGATGCCCTGACAGTTTGGAGTGTCCCGGCTGAGCACCGCCCACTAGGGCTCTCAAGCTGGAGCTGCGTCGGAATCCCGGAATCCCCCGGAAGGCCCTTAAAAGCCGGATGGCTGGGCCCCGCCGCAGAGTCTCTGATCCAGCCTGTGTACTGTTCCCAGAAGGCGAGGGCGCTGCCCGTCCAGGGAGGCAAGAGGATGACCCCGGTGAAGCCGGATGTACTGTTAGCCCTGCGTGCCCAGCCTGCTCTCCCGGCTGCACCTCTAGCCCCGGGCTCTTGCAGCACCTCCCAGATCTGACGGGCGCGAGGCCTGTTTCTAGGATGTTCCCCAGACCCCGCCCGGACAGCTGGGGAGGACCCACACCCTCATTTGGGGTCGGGAGGTGGTCGGCAGAGGGGCCCCACCTCCGCAGGGAAGGGCTAGGTGGAGTCAGGTGACCGGAGGCTGCCCAGGGATCCAGCAGGGAGGAAAGAGGGATAGAATGAAGGATCGCTGAAGATTTTTCTAGACCACGGGGCCGTTTCCCGGTTTCTGTGGCCAGGGGGAGGGGTTTTCTGCTGAGGTTTGGGCGGATGCGCTGCTCCCACTGTGCTGCTCCAGGATGGGGATCTGTCCAGGAGTAAATGAGCACAAAACCTGGATTCACCGCAGCCTTCCGTTCGCACGGTCTCCTCTTCTCTGGCTAGGGAGACAGGGTTTCTCTTGGGGTTTTGCCACCTGCACTGGCCTGTCACCCCCACACTGGGGGCACCCTCTGGTCGGAGCTGGGAGATGAAAGAGGAAGAACACCTGGAAAGCCACCGCATGGAGTCTCTGAGCTTTGGGTCTGCTCTCTAACCTACCTCATTCTAGCCTTTCAGGGTCTTCCCAGAGTTGCTCACACCAGAAGTCTCTCCTAGTCTTCGGAAGGCTAGTTTGCTGGGTGTAGAGATCTGAGCCCCATGTGTATAAAGGCATCTATCCTTCCTCTTCCTGGTCTCCAGCTTCCGTGGTCTCTGCATCAGGTGTGTGGTCTTCTGATCCTTGTTCTTCTCCATGTGATGTGTCTCTTTTCCCTCTATCTGCCTTCAAGGTGTCTTCCTTACCTTTGGCTTTCATCACTTTGAATATGATGTGTCTTGGTGTGACTTTTGTATGTTTATTATGCTGCTGCTTCTTATTCACTTTGGTCGTTTTCGACTCTGTGACCCTGTGGACTACAGCCTGCCAGTCTTCTCTGTATACATTTAAATCCTTCTGAATCTGAATCTGTGCCATGATGTCTTATAGAAAATTCCCAACCATTATGTTTTCAAATATGTCTCCTTCCTATTCCTGCTTCTTCTTCTGTGACTCCAGTTGTTGCCAATTGTATGTTGTGTGTGTGAGAGTGGCTCAGTTATGTCCAACCCTTTGTGACCCCATGGACTGTAGCTCGCGAGGCTCCTCTGTCCATGGAATTCTCCAGGCAAGAATACTGTCCATGTTAGGCCATTTGAAATCATTGCAGGCTTTTGTTTGCTCTGTTCTGTTGGGGGTGGGGCCTGTCTTTCCTCTCTGTTTAGTCTGGGTTATTTCCATGGTCTTATCTCAAAGTTCACGGTTCTTCCCCTTGTCTGTACTGAGTCTCCTCGTGAAATTGTTGAGGATCCTTCATCTCTGTTCCCCTGTTTTTATTTCTATGGGCCCCTTCTGTCTCTCTCTGTCTCTGTGCTCAAAGTCTACACTCTTTTCTTTGTGTTATCTTTTCCTCTAGAGCCTTAATATCAATCCGGTCTGACAACCCCAGCATTTGAGTCACATCTGAATCTGGTTCTGGTGATTTTTGTGTCTTGATTGTGGGAGTTTTTCCTTCTTTTTTGTGTGTCTTGTAATTACTGAGAGCAAGATACTGTCTGGAAGGCAATAGAGACTGCGGTTAACAGTATTTATATCTGGAAATGGACATTTTTCTTCTTCTGTTTGGCTGCTATTGCAGGGGTCAGGCAGGCTACAGGCTGACTGGCTCTGGGTTTTGTGGTTGCCATGGTTACCCTTAGTGCCCACTGACCTCACATTCCTCAGCTTGCTGGAAGGTTTTTCTCAGTGTCCCCACTCCGCCTGGAACTCCAGGCCTGCCCTGCGCACCTGCAGCACGGGGAGGGGCTCTCTCCAGGTTCACTCCCCTCAGTGTGATGGATCCTCCAGCTTGTTTCTGGGCACTGACTACCCTGGAATGCGGAGCGGCAGGTCGGCCTCACTGTTGCCCTGATGCAGGTTCACATGGATGCAGATCTCATGTCCTTGCAATTTGGGGTGGGACTGAGTGACCCTGTTTCCTCTCTAGAGACAGAAGACCACCAAGGGGCTGGGCCTGGATGTATTCTGACAATAACGACAGTGAGGTGACACCATTAAAGGCTTTAGGCTCAGATTTCTATGCCCAGGAAGCCATCCTTCTAATATCGAGAGACTTCTGGCGCGGACAAGACAAAGTGAGCACCTATCTGAGGAGTCTGAAAGTAAGAGCAGACCGATTAGGGAGAGGACCCTAAACTTAAACACTGGAAAGTCAAAATCCCAGCTTTCTGATGGGTTTAAAAAAAGTTGTAATTTTGAGATTGTCCAACTTTTCTCATTTGTAGACTGGGATAATGATCATCCCAGCTTTCCAAATCCTAGGCAGAACTCACCCTCCACAGGATTTTGCTTCTGAGTTTTCTTAGAGACCTAATATGTGCTCAAACTTTGTAAATATTCCAAGGTGATTAAAAATATTACAGTTTTCTTTGGCTTCCATGTTCTCTTTCTATGCATTCAGTTCAGTTCAGTCACTCAGTCGTGTCCAACTCTTTGCGACCCCATGGACTAAAGCACTACAGGCTTCCCTGTCCATCACCAACTCCTGGAGCTTGCTCAAACTCATGTCCATTGAGTCGGTGATGCCATACAACCATCCCATCATCTGGTCGTCCCCTTCTTCTCCAGTTTTCAATCTTTCCCAGCATCTTTTCCAGTGAGTCAGTTCTTTGCATCATGTGGCAAAAGTATTGGAGCTTAAGCTTCAGCATCAGTCCTTCCAATGTATATTCAGGACTGATTTCCTTTAGGATTGACTGGTTTGATCTCTTTGCAATCCAAGAGACTCGCAAGAGTCTTCTCAAACACCACAGTTCAAAAGCATCAATTCTTCAGCTGTCAGCTATCTTTATGGTCCAACTCTCACATCCATACATGACTATTGGAAAAACCATAGCCTTGACTAGACAGACTTTTGTTGGCAAAGTAAGATCTCTGCTTTTAAATATGCTGTCTAGGTTGGTCATAGCTTTTCTTCCAATGAAAAGGAGCAAGCGTCTTTTCATTTCATGGCTACAGTCACCATCTGCAGTGATTTTGGAGCCCAAGAAAATAAGTCTGTCACTGTTTCCATTGTTTCCCCATCTATTTGCCATGAAGTGATGGGACCGGTTGCCATGATCTTGAATGTTGAATTTTAAGTCAGCTTTTTCACTCTCCTCTTTCACCTTCACCAAGAGACTCTTTAATTCCTCTTTGTTTTCTGCCACAAGGGTGGTGTCATCTGCATATCTGAGGTTATTGTTATTTCTCTCGACAGTCTTGATTCCAACTTGTGATTCATCCAGCCTGGCATTTCGCATGATGTACTCTGCATGTAAGTTAAATAAGCAAGGTGACAATATACAGCCTTCATGAACTGCTTTCCCAGTTTGGAACCAGTCTGTTGTTTCATGTCTGGTTCTTACTGTTGCTTCTTGACCTGTATACAGATTTCTCAGGAGGCAGGTAAGGTGGTCTGGTATTCCAATATCTTTAAGAATTTTTTACATTTGTTATGATCCACCCAGTCAAAGGCTTTAGTGTAGTCAATGAAGCAGAAATAGATGTTTTTTCTGGAATTCTCTTGCTTTTTCTATGATCCAGTGGATGTTGGCAATTTGGTCTCTGGTTCCTCTGCCTTTTCTAAAACATGCTTGAACATCTGGAAGTTCTCAGTTCACATACTATTGAAGCCTAGCTTGAAGAATTTTGGGCATTACTTTGCTAGTGTGTGAGATGAGTGCCAATTGTGCAGTAGTTTGAGCATTCTTTGGCATTGCCATTTTTGGGGGGGTGCTGGAATGAAAACTGACCTTTTCCAGTCCTGTGGCCACTGCTGAGTTTTCCAAATTTGCTGGCATATTGAGTGCAGCACTTTCATAGCATCATCTTTCAGGATTTGAAACAGCTCAACTGGAATTCCATCACCTCCAGTAGCTTCGTTGTAGTGATGCTTCCTAAGGCCCACTTGACTTCGCACTGCAGGATGTCTGGCTCTAGGAGAGTGATCATACCATCGTGAGTATCTGGGTCATTAAGATCTCTTTTGTACCATTATTTTGTGTATTATTGCCACCTCTTCTTAATATCTTCTGCTTCTGTTAGGTCCATACTGTTTCTCTTCTTTATTATGCCTATCTTTGTATGAAATGTTCCCTCAGTATCTCTAATTTTCTTGATGAAGTCTCTAGTCTTTCCATTCTATTGTTTTCCTCTGTTTCTTTGCATTGATCACTTAGGAAAGCTTTTTTATCTCTCCTTGCTATTCTTTGGAACTCTGCATTCAGATGGGTATGTCTTTCCTTTTCTCCTTTGCCTTTCACTTCTCTTCTTTTCTCAGCTACTTGTAAGGCCTCCTCAGACAACCATTTTGCATCTTTGCATTTCTTCTTCTTGGGGATGGTTTTGATCACCTCCTGTGCAATGTTACAAACCTCTCTCCATAGTGCTTCAGGTACTCTATCAGATCTAATCCCTTGAATCTATTTGTCACTGTATAATTGTAAGCGATTTGATTTAGGTCATACCTGAATGTTCTAGTGGTTCTCCCTACTTTCTTCACTGCTCCCAGTTCTGTTTTTGCTGACTATATAGAGTTTCTCCATCCTTGGCTCCAAAGAATATAATCGAGCTGATTTCAGTACTGGCCATCTGGTGATTTCCATGTGTAGAGTCTTCTCTTGTGTTGTTGGAAGAGGGTGTTTGCTATGACCAGTGCGTTCTCTTGGCAAAACTGTTAGCCTTTGCCCTGCTTCGTTTTGTACTCCAAGGCAAAACTTGCCTGTTACTCCAGGTGTTTCTTGACTTCCTACTTTTGCATCCCAGTCCCCTGTGATGAAAAGGACATCTTTTTTTGGTGTTAGTTCTAGAAGGTCTTGTAGGTCTTCATAGAACTGTTCAGCTTCTTCAGCATTAGTGGTTGGGGCCTAGACTTGGATTTACTGTAATATTGAATGGTTTGCCTTGGAAATGAACAGAGATAATTCTGTCATTTTTGAGATTGCACCCAAGTACTGCATTTTGGACTCTTTTGTTGACTATGAAGGCAACTCCATTTCTTCTAAGGGATTCTTGCCCACAGTAGTAGATATAATGGTCATCTGAATTAAATTTACTCATTCCAGTTCATTTTAGTTCACTGATTCCTAAACAGTCAATGATCACTCTTGCTATCTTCTGTGTGACTGTTTCCAATTTACCTTGATTCATGGACCTAACATTCCAGGTTCCTATGCAATATTGTTGTTTATAGCATCGGACTTTACTTCCATCACCAGTCACATCCACAATTGAGCACTGTTTTCACTTTGGCTCAGCCTCTTCATTTTTCGCTGAGCTACTTCTCTACTCTTCTCCGGTAGCGTATTGGGCACCTACTGACCTGGGGAGTTCATCTTTCAGTGTCCTATCTTGTTGCCTTTTCATACTGTTCATGGGGCTCTCAAGGCAAGAATACTGAAGTGGTTTGCCGTTCCCTTCTCCAGTGCACCATGTTTTGTCAGAACTCGCCACCATGACCCGTCCATCTTGGGTGGCCCTACACAGCATGGCTCATAATTTCATTGAGTTAGACAGGCTGTGATCCAAGTGATCAGTTTGGTTAGTTTTCTGTAATTGTGGTTTCCATCCTGTTTGTCTGCCCTCTGATGGATAAGGGTAAGAGGCTTATGGAAGCTTCCTGGATGGGAGATACTGGCTGTGGGGGAATCTGGGTCTCGCTCTGATGTGTGGGGTCATGCTCAGTAAATCTTTAACCCAATTTTCTGTTGACAGGTGGGATTGTGTTCCCTCCCTGTAGTTTCAGTTCAGTTCAGTCACTCAGTGGTGTCTGACTTTTTGTGACCCCATGGACTGCAGCACACCAGGCTTCCTGTCTATCACCAACCCCCAGAGCTTACTCAGATTCACATCCATTGACTTGGTTGTGCCATCCAACAATCTGATCCTTTGTCATCCCCTTCTCCTCCTGCCTTCAATGTTTCCCAGCATCAGGGTCTTTTCCAATGAGTCAGTTCTTCACATCAGGTGGCCAAAGTATTGGAGTTTCAGCTTCACCATCAGTTCTTCCAATGAATATTCAGAACTGATTTCCTCTAGGATGGACTGGTTGGCCTGAGGCATTAGTGGTTGGGGCCCCTTGTAGTTTGGCCTGAAGCCAAACTATGGTAGGGGTAATGGAGACCTTCTTCAAAAGGACTTATGCCAAGACTGTTGTATTCAGTGCCCCTGACCCCACAGCAGGCCACTGTCAACTCATGCCTCTGCCGGAGACTCCTAGACACTCACAGGCAAGTGTGGCTCAGTCTCTTGTGGGGTCACTGCTCCTTTCTCCTGGGTCCTGGTGCACACAAAGTTTTGCTTGTGCCCTCCAGGAGCCTGTTTCCCCAGTCCTGTGGAAGTTCAGTAATCAAATCCCACCGGCCTTCAAAGTCAGATTCCCTGGGGGTTCTAAGTCCCTTTGCCAGATCCCCATGTTGGGAAATCTGTTGTGGACCCAAGCACTTTTGCAACAGTGCGAGAACTTCTTTGGTATAATTGTGCTCCAATTTATGGGTTGTCAGTTCAGTGGCTCTATGGTGGGGCTCACACACCTCTCAGGTCTGCTGCAGCCCACTGCTGACCCATGCCTCCTCAGATGCCCAAACACTCAAGGCAGGTCTGGCTCAGTCTCCTGTAGGGTCCCTGGGTCCTGGTGTGTACAATGTTTTGTTTGAACCCTCCAAGCATCTCTGACTGGTATGGGGTTTGATTCTAAATGTGATTTCACCCCTCCCAGTGTCTTATTGGGGTTTCTCCTTTGCACTGAGACATGAGGTATCTTTTTGTAGTGGGATCCAACATTCTCCTGTTGATGGTTGTTCAGCGGTTAGTTGCAGTTCTCACAGGAGAAGATAAGTGAATGTCCTTCTACTCCACCATCTTGTAATACAAAATGTGAAGAAGTGAAGTCGCTCAGTCATGTCTGACTCTTTATGACCCATGGACTGTAGCCTACCAGGCTCCTTGGTCCATGGGATTTTCCAGGCAGGAGTACTGGAGTGGGTTGCCATTTCCTTCTCCAGGGGATCTTCCTGACCCAGGGATCAAACCCGGGTCTCCTGCATTGTAGGCAGACACTTTACCATCGGAGCTACTAGGGAAGACCCCTTGTAATAAAAGGTGCAAGTTTATTATCACAAGTTTATTATGTTACTCAGATCTCCTAAATACTTACTTAGTTTTGTCATTGTGACATCTTTCAGAAAGAAGATGGACTCTCGCCCAAACTTTGGTCCAGCTGTCGAGACTGATAACAACACACACACACACAGACACACACACACACACTAAGAAGGTATAGAAATGTTTATCCCTTACACAAGGAGGCTTTCTGGGGTGACCAGTGCAGGCCCCTCAAGCTGGTCTAAAAATGACTTGAGAGCCAGGAAAGGAGACGCACGCTCTTGGGCTTCTGTTGTGTTAGGGGTGGGGCCTTGGTGAGGGTTCCAGCACAGGCAGGTGCCTCCTGTATGGTTTGAATTGCCCACTGGTACCAAGGGAAGCAGTGCCCAGGCTCTCTTTTCTGTCTGCTAAGATGTGTAGAGAAAGAAAAGACTCAGGGATGAGGTTTCAAAGATGTCAGCAGTTACCTAGAGGGGTGGGATGTGGGGAAATGGGACGGAAGTCCTAGAGGGAGGGGATATATTTATACATATAGCTGATTCCCCTCATTGTACAGGAGAAACTAATACAGAAAAATATCAATAACCACAGATATGCAGATGACACCACCCTTATGGCAAAAAGTGAAGAAGAGGCTCTTGATGAAAGTGAAAGAGGAGAGTGAAAAGGTTGGCTTAAAGCACAACATTCATAAAACTAAGATCATGGCATCTGGTCCCATCACTTCATGGCAAATAGATGGGGAAACAGTGGCTGACTATTTTGGGGGGCTCAAAAATCACTACAGATGGTGACTGCAGCCATGAAATTAAGACACTTGCTCTTTGGAAGGAAAGCTATGACCAACCTAGACAGCATATTAAAAAGCAGAGATACTACTTTTTCAACAAAGGTCTGTCTAGTCAAGGCTATGGTTTTTCCAGTAGTCATGTATGGATGTGAGAGTTGGACTATAAAGAAAGCTGATGCTTTTAAACTGTGGTGTTGGAGAAGACTCTTGAGACTCCCTTGGACTGCAAGGAGATCCAACCAGTCCATCCTAAAGGAGATCAGTTCTGGGTGTTCACTGGAAGGACTGATGTTGAAGCTGAAGCTCCAGTACTTTTGCCATCTGATGTGAAGGGTTGACTCACTGGAAAAGACCTTGATGCTGGGAAGGATTGAGGGCAGGAGGAGAAGGGGACGACAGAAGATGAGATGGTTGGATGTCATCACTGACTCAATGGAAATGAGTTTGGGTAAACTGTGGGAGCTGGTGATGGACAGGGAGGCCTGGTGTGCTGCAGTACATGGGGCCGCAAAGAGTCAGACATGACTGAGCAACTGAACTTAACTGAACTGAATTACACTTCAATAATAAATAAAAATAATAAAATAGATAACAACAGCCTACTACAGCACACAGGGAACTCTACTCAGCACTCTGTAATAACCTATATGGGGAAAGAATTGAAAAAGAATGCATATATGGATATGTAAAACTGAATCAAGTTGCTTTACACCTGAAACTAATACAACATTGTAAATCAACTATACTCCAATATAAAATAAAAATTAAAAATATTAATGGATGAAGAGGGATGCCAATTTTTTCTTTGTGATGATCTTCTAGTCAATAAAGTGAATAGCCTAAAACAAGCAAACAAAAAACAACAAAAAAAAAAACCGAGTCAGACTCCTATTTGCATTTTCCTACTTGCTTCTTGGTGGAATGGACCTGTTACTAATGTATTGATAATGTATCTCTCTTGACGCTGAGGTTGAAGCTCCAATACTTTGGCCACATGATGCAAAGAACTGACTTATTGGAAAAGACCCTGATGCTGGGAAAGACTGAAGGCAGGAGGAGAAGAGGAAAACAGAGGATGAGATGGTTGGATGGCATCATTGACTCAATGGATATGAGTTTGAGCAAGTTCCAGGAGATGGTGATGGAGAGGGAAGCCTGGCAGGCTGCAGTCCATGGGGTCACAAAGAGTCAGACACAGCTGAGCAACTGAACTGAACTGAATGTATCTCTCATTGTCCATTTAATGCTTTGTGGCTTGAAATGCATTTTATCTGATATAAAAATTGTTATAAGCTATAGCGAATTTGCCTTTTATTTTTACCCTTTCTTTTACTCTTCAGTTGTATCTCTTACAAACATAGTTGTACTTTGTTGACCCATTTAGGAAGTGACTGTTTTTAAATAGAACAACTTAATCCCCTAATATCTAGTATGATTACTGGTATTTATTTATTCTTGGGCTTCTCAGGCAGCGCTAGTGGTAAAGAAACTGCCTGTCAATGCAGGAGACACAAGAGATGTGAGTTCAATCCTTGGGTTGGGGAAGATCTCCTAGAGTAGGAAATAACAACCCACTCCAGTATTCTTGCCTGGAGGATCCCCATGGACAGAGGAGCCTGGCGGGCTACAGTCCAAGGAGCCTTAAAGAGTCAGACATGTCTGAGCATCCAAGCACACACACAGCACATGATGTAGAAGCTCAGTAGCCATGAACAAAACACCATCACTTGGGGCCTCAAATTCACTAAAATATCTTCATATACAATATTCAGAATAGAAAGTTCATGGAGAAAACCAGAAATCAAATGATCAAAACCAAGGGGAAAGAAATATGTATATACTAATAATAAATCCACTGGCATTATTAGATAGATTTAAAAATAACTTTGAATAATATGTTCAAGGAAATAGTTTATGAGATGGAACTCTTCAGCTGATAAGTGAAATCTATACAAAAACAGAAATTTGTAAACAAAAATGTAATTGTTGAAACTAGACGAGTTTAAGAACAGATTAGACACAGTGGAAGGGATGATTCTGAACTGGAATTTAGGTTAGAATAAAATAGAAGCAGAGGGAGTGGATTTTCCCAAGAAAATGAGAAATAACTTTCAAACCACTGCAAGAACAATGCATCAACAAAACCAATTAACATAGTCATAAAAACAGGTAAAAAGAAACAGTAGAAAATAATAAGGTATTTATGTAGCACTTATATGACTTGCACTCTGCTACCTTCATACAGATTAACGGAATGAGGTAGGTACCATTATTGAGCCATTTCACAGGGAAGTTGAGGCACAAGTTTTGCATCCAAGGTTACCTGGTTAGTAAAAGCAGCAGAGCAAAGATTAAAGCAAAGGAAATTATACTAGCTCTAAAATGAGAAACTAGAATAGAGTATGTAATATAGTAAGAATATATAAATACTGCTCAGTCACTCAGTCATGTCTGACCCTTTGTAATTTCACCGACTTGAGCCCATCGGGTTCCTCTGTCCGTGGAATTTTTCAGGTAAGAGTACTGGAGTGCGTTGCCATTTCCTAATCCAGGGCATCTTTCCCAACCCATCACTTGTTTCCTGCACGGGCAGGGCGTTTACCACTGGCGCCACCTGGGAAGCTGATACATTGTGTGTGCATGCGAGCTAAGTTGCTTCAGTTGTGTCTGACTGTTTGCAACCCCATCATAATCATCAAATACCTGAAAAGGAAAACCACTTCCTGTCTTCCCGGGATCTTCGCCCCTCAGAAAAAGTCTTTTCTGTTTTGGCAGCTATCTGGTATCTTCAGATTTTCAAAATATTTTATACAAATTTTCTGGTTTTCAAAACCATAATAGTTTTATAATTTGCTTCATAAAAAAAGTCATCAACATATGAACATCTTTTCCTGTTATCAACTTTTTTTTTCAACACATTTAATAGTGGCATAGCTGTTCATTATATGAATGAACCATAGTGTAATTCCTTTTGTAACACATTTAGACACTGTATTTCATCAATTCTAACATGTAACCTGCATAGTTTAATGAGTCTGTGTTAAATAAAACAATGTCATTTTATAGCTGCTGGTGTCTTAGAGTCACTGATGGGTGATGGGTCTGAACATTGCCTATCTGAAGCTACACCACAGCCAGTCGTCTGGGGGCAGGGGGTGATTCTGGTCCCAGTTGTCCACCTCTGTCCTGGAAGGGGCCAGCTCCAGAGACTCCCTTCTCCAGGAAGCACCCCTTGAGCTGGTCACTGTGCCAAGATCTTCTGGAACAGACACCACCAGCCACATTCCAGGAAGACAGGGACCAAACTTTTGGACCTAGCTGAGATGGAGTTCCGGTCTGACCACACCTTTCAACTGAGAGACTCAGTCTGTGATGTGGCAGCTCCTTTCTGGGGCGCTCTTTCCCCCTCTCCTAAATGGTGCCTCTAGCCACAAAAGTGAAATTTTTTTTTTTAAGTTGATTTTGACAATGTTTTGTCAGTGTTCTCTCTTCTTAAATAACTAAAAACAATTATTTTGGCTGCATCAGGTCTTAGTCATGGCACATCTTTGCATCACTCAGGAGCTTTCGTGGCAGCTCATGTGGGCTCAAGTCCAGTAGGATCTTAAGTTTCCCCAACCAGGGAATCAGCATTGCCTGCATTGCAAGGCAGTTTCTTGACCACTGGACCACCAGGGAAGTCCCAGGAAGTGAATTTTTAATAAGAGTTAAAAACGATTAAATTAAGGTCCATGAAAACTTGACTTTATGGCCTTTCATTATTGACAGGAAATGAGCTGAACCCAATGGGCTAGATCACTGTCTCCCCAGGTGCTCAGCTTCCACTCGCCAGGCTCAGAAGGACCCTGAAGGGGGCTGGGCAAGGGGAGAGGAAGGAGCCACACACAGTCGGGGAGCACAGATTGAAAAGTGGATGGAACTAGAGACTTTCCACCACCCCGAGGCCCTCTTAGAAAGGCCCCTTGATGCCTCTGTTCACCGGGAGCTCAGGGTGCAGGCAGTGGACTTTGGAGCCTGCGTGGCCTTGCTAAATGAACACACCATGCGTCCTTTGTGGACGGAGATGCCAGGTGGGTCGGCCTGGGAGGCATTCTTTCTCACTCCCACTTCCTCATGACCTGACTTTAGGCTCCTCAGTGGAGGTTAGCTGGCCTTTCCTAGTATCGGGGGTCCCCTCCAGAGCAGCTCTTTCACTCAGGTCTCCTGGGGCCACTGTGGAGGTGGTTCGCCTGGCTGGCTTTATTTTCCTTGTTTCCCTCTGAGAAACGCACGCACTATATAGGAGCCAGTGAGTGCAATGGGGCTTGGCTGGTGGAGCTGCGGTGAGGAGCCAGTTCGGAGACGGGGACTGAAGAGGTGAACAGGCCATTCTCAGGCTCCAAGATCAGGTGTCAGGCCTCATGGCTTGGATCTCTGGGCACCCTTGGGGGTCCCCGCGCGCCTTCCAGCGGCCCCCCGGGCCCTCGCTGCCCGGGGCACCTCTGGGTCTCAGCGCCCCCTGCCCCACAGCTTACCCCTTGCTACCCCAGCTGCCCTATGCACCGTCCCTGACCTCGATCCTAGCTGCTCTGTGCGCTCCCCGAGTTGCAGCGCGCCCCCACCCCTCCGCGGCCCCAGGCCTTGCTGCCCGGAGCACCCCCGAAGGCCAGACGCCTGACCGCGCAGGGCGCGCCCGGTGACGCATTTCCAACAGCCAGGAACCCTGACCGACCGGGCACGCGCCCGACGTCCGGGAGCGCGCCTCGTGCACGCGCGACAGCCACGTGACCCGCGCCGGCCAACCTGCGCGCAGGGATTTGGGGGCAAAGCGCGGCCCCGCGAGCAGTTGCGGCGGGAGAGCGGCGGGCCGAGAGCGTGAGTCGCTCGCTCGGGGCTGCCTGCTGTCCCGCTGCCTTCCGAGCGCAGCCATGTCCGAGGAGAAACCCAAGGTAAGGGCCGGCGGGTGCGGGCCGGGCCGGACTCAGCCCCCATGCCCGCGCCGCCCCCGCGCCCCGGGCCCCGCCGCCCTCCGCCGCCGGCCGTTGGGACCCGTGTCGAGCCGCGCCGCTGGGCCTCCCCTCCCCCCTTCTCCCTCCACCCCTCCCCCACGCCGCCCTGCTCCGCTCGATTCCCCTCCCCCCGCCCGTTGTCGCGCCCCGCCCTCCTTCCAGGCCCCGCCCCTACCCAGACCACTCCCTCGGGCCCCGCCCCTATCCAGACCCCGCCCTCGCGCTCCGACTCCGCCCAGGTCCCGCTTCCACTGTTTGAGCTCCACCCCTCCGGCTTCAGCCGGGCCCGCCTTGCGGGGAGCCCCGCGGGGTTGGGTCGAGTCTGGGAAAGCCGGCCCTTCTAGTCTGAACCCTCTCCCTCCGCCGACGTCACCCGCGTCCCCAAACCCTCTCTGGGACCGCCCCTACCCAGGACCTCTTCCCTCGCCGGGACCCTCCCTAACTATGCCCCTCACGGGGACCGGCCGGCCTGGGCTCTACTGCCCCGCGTGCGCGGGGTCCCCTCCTCAGTCCTCGCTGCGGAGTACCCAGAGGGCACAGGCCGGGCAGGGGATCCTCTGCGGCCCCCTGGGTGTGCGCCCATCCCGCGTCGCAGCTGCCGGGTGTGCGCCACGCTCTGCCCAGTGGGCTCCCCGGTGTGCGCTCCGCAGTCTGGTGCCCTGGCCGGCAGTCCTCGCGAAGGTCCGCGGCCGTGAAAACTTGTCTTGGAAACGGGTTTCTGGAGCTTTTCGTCTGCTCTCTTGCTCTGTGCGCAGCCTCTCTTACCCCGCTGCTGCTGCTTGGAGGTCGCACCCCAGTGCTTACGGGAGGCGGAACCGGGATGGGTGCGCCTGCACGGAGCCCCTGGACGGGATTCCACGGTGGGGCCCCGGTGGACGCGGCCCTTTCCGCCCTGGAGCCTCCTAGGAGCTGCCTTTGCTTTTCCGGTGGGGGTGCGAGCAGATGTCACTGCCTTCCTTTATGACCTCTAGGTGGTCTCCTCATCTTGAGTTTAAATGCAGTGAGATACAGTGAAATACGCTCAGTACTCATCCCTTCGGTGAGCTTAAGCTTAACACTCCCATGTGTTCAATGTCCAAGGTCTAGTTCAGTAGAATTAACTTGTTTTAACTACTTCCAAGACAGCGAGCTGGTTGTGCCTCAAGCCCCACCCTTTGTCTTCGAAGGCCTCGGTTCCTGCCGGGCTGCTCTGGCTCAGAGTATTCTCTCTCCTTCCGGCCTGGGGGGGAGGGGTAGGAGGTACACCCCCAGGCCATCTCGGTGCAAAGAAAACCTTGTGGACCAGTTGGGAAGACAGTTTGCCTCCCTGGAGAGTCCAGGTAGGGGACTGACCGGGTGAACCCTGCTCTGGTTTTTAGGGTTTCATCCTTCCCTTTCCTTTTTTCCAAGTTTTGATTATTAGGGATTCACCCCGGGTCTGACCTTCCTCTGCCTGGTCTGTAGCCACCGCCCTCTTTGTGTTCTGGCCCCTGCATCTCTCTGTTTTAAACACACCCATATTTTTTCATTAATAAAGTAAATGCATCATCTGTCTATGTGCAAAAGAATGAAGTTGGACCCTTCTCAACACTAGATCTGAAAGTTAAGATGCATCAAAGACCTAAATGTAAGAATTAATACAACTTTTAGGAGAAAGCATAGGACAAAAACTCCACCACATTGGACTTGGTGGTGATTTCTTGATTATGACACCAAAGACATAGGTGTCCTGGGAAAAAAAAATGATTTATGAAAATTAAAAAATTTTGTACATCAAAAGACACTGTGAACAGGGTAAAAAGGCAACCACAGAAAGGGGAGATGATATCTTCAAATCACTATCAACCCAAAAAATCCCACAGAAGGCTGCAAATAAGAAAGTAATTTGGGGTGGGAGGGGGGATCGGGATGGGGAATACATGTAAATCCATGGCTTATTCATGTCAATGTATGACAAAAACCACTACAATATTATAAAGTAATTAGCCTCCAACTAATAAAAATAAATGGGGGAAAAAAAAGAAAGTAATTTGGGGTGTTAAGAATTGTGATTTGGGAGACACAGATTTGGGTAAAACAAAGGGCTTTCTGGGTAAGAGAAAGAATCAGGGGCTTACAAAGGCAAGAACCACGAGGTTGAACTCTGACACAGAAGGAAATGTGTGTCCTGAAGGGGTGGCTGTCATGCGTTGTTTCAGGGTCAGGGTTCCACAGGCGTCTCGAGTTTTGAGCAGCTATCCTGGATGCTTCGTCAGGAAAGGACGTGGTCACAGGTCAGATTTCATCGGGGTTGAGATGAGTCCCGTTCTCAGTGGTCTCTGGGTTCTGTCTGAGGGGCTCTCTGAGCAACACTGACTCTCTTTTGATTTTCCTTCTACATTGCATATCTGATTAAGGATCAATATCTAGACTATATAGAGAACTCCTAAAACTCAACAAGAAAATAAGTGACCTGATTAAAAAATGAGCAAAAAAACATGAATAGACATTTCTCCAGAGAAGACATACGAATAGGCAAGAAGCTCATGGAATGATGCTTGACATCACTGATCATCAGGGGAATGCAGATAGAACTACAGCGAGATACTGCCTGACACCCATTAGGATGGCTACTTTAAAAAATCAAAACAGAAAACAGCAAGTGCTGGAGAGGATATGGAGAAGTTGGAATCGTTGGTGGGAATGCAAAATGATGCAGCTGCCATGGAAGAGAGAATGGAAGTTCGTCAAAGAATTAAAAGCAGAATTTCCATATGTTCCAGCAACTCTACTGCTGGGTGAAAGTGTTAGTCACTCAGTGATGTCCAGCTCTGCGACCCCACGGACTATAGTCCGCCAGGCTCCTTGTCCATGGAATTCTCCAGGCAAGAATAACTGGAGTGGGAGCCATTTCCTTCTCCAGGGGATCTTCCCGACCCAGGAATCTAACCCAGGTCTCCTGCATTGCAGGCAGATTCTTTACCACCTGAGCCACCAGGCAGGCCTGGTCTGTGTGTACAGCAGTATTACTCAGGCTTAAAAAGGAAGGAAATCCTGACCCTTGCTACATCAGGGATGAACCTGGAAGACATCATTATGCTGCTTGATGTAAGCCAGTCACAAGAGGACAGATACTGTGAATCCACTTACAGGAGGTCCCTAGAGGAGTCAGATTCATGGAGACGGAAGAATGGTGGTTGCCAGTGGCTGGGAGAGGACGAGTGACGGTTTCATGGGGACAGAGTTTAGTTTTACAAGATGAAAAGAGTTGTAGAGATGGATGGTGGCGGCGGTTGTATTTTATACTAGAAACTGTACACTTAAAAATGGCTGAGATGGTAAATTTTATGTGTATTTTAACACAATGAACAGCAAAGAAGTAAAAGAATAAATGGAGAGGAAATCTTATCTGTAAATGCAAGGAAGTATCCTGGATTGGATTCTGGAACAGAAAAATGGTATTAGTGGAAAAACTGGTGAAATACAGAAAAGCTTGCAGTTTTGTTGCTAGTGGTGTGCTGATGTTGTGTTCTTGGGCAGGACGCATACTGCAGCGTGTGAGATGTTAACACCAGGGAGACCCAGTGGGGCATGTAGGAGTGCTCTGCCTCTGTATGGCAACTTTTTGGGAAATGTAGGATTATTTAAAAATAAGACCTTTATTTGAAAAGATGAAAAAGCAAATGCATTCTTGGTCTCTGGGGAGTGGTGAGGCGCTGATCGTAGGACCCCCCCAGTTTCATCAGACGGGGGTTCATTGCTAGAGTCTTGCCTCCTGGGACCACTTCTCAGAGCCATTCCGAGTTCCCCTACTCTGATCTCCAGGGGCCTCCTTTCCTTTCCCCTCCATGTGGTGGGGAGCAGTTCCCAGGGCTTGGAAGGGGGAGCGGTGGGGAAGGAGAGCCCCAGGAAGAGGAGAACTTGGCCAGGACAGCACACAAACTCGCCTTGGTCTCCATCCAGACTGTGCAAATTGACTTAGGTCAGCTTCATCATTTTGTGAAAAAGCAGAGACTCCTCTTTTCCCCAGCAGCTTGCTCTCAGGCTGAGCTCTGCTCGGAACACCAGCTTCTTGCATCAACTTTCAGTAATTTCCAAGGACCAGAGACCTTGCTGATGCTCAGCAGCTTGGAGCGTCCCATGGGTCATGTCAGAATAGGATAGGGCGGTGACCCCATTCAGCTCGGACTGGCGACCCAGGACGCACTTGAGGTGGCCCCCCTGGGAGGCAAGCAGGGAAGCTGCGGGCAGCCTGGACCCTGAACTACTGCGCAGCCTGCTGTTCTGGCCAGAGACGTCTCTGGTGTCTCATTCACCCTCACATTTGAGTCTAAGTCCCCTGTGCTCCACTGTTAAGAGCAACCTTAAAACAAAGGCGGCTCTTCTCTCTGTTGTTTTCTGGTGTTATGCAGATTTTTTTCCCGTTAAGCTGACGTTTGTGACAAACACTAGGTTGGCAGGGCATTTGCCTGACTCAGCAAACAGAAGTTATAAGTCAGTTCTGTATAGGAATACGACAGACACACCAGTGACTGAATTGCCGGGGACGTTTAAGAAGCAGTGGTGGTTGTGGGGCGACAGGTGGAGACCCAGATCCACATGTCTTTGCAGGAGGGAGTGAAGACGGAGAACGACCACATCAACCTGAAGGTGGCCGGGCAGGACGGCTCCGTGGTCCAGTTCAAGATCAAGAGACATACGCCGCTCAGCAAGCTGATGAAGGCCTACTGCGAGCGCCAGGTGTGGGGAGGGGCGGTGGAATGTGTGTGCAGGGGCCTGTGTGTGTGCTCGTGTCCGTGCAGGCTGGCCGGGCTTCCCCGGGCGGGGCAGGTGTCTGGCACTGTTGGAATCTGAGCGGTGGGTTCTCACGGATTCCATCCCTCCTCCTCTGTGTCTGTGGAGACACTGCCCTGGCACAGTTTGCTCCAGACAGACTTAATCAGTTCAGTTCAGTCACTGAGTCGTTTCCGACTCTGCGACCCCATTAATCGCAGCACGCCAGGCCTCCTTGTCCATCACCAACTCCCGGAGTCTACCCAGACCCATGTCCATTGAGTTGGTGATGCCATCCAACTATCTCATCCTCTGTCATCCCCTTCTCCCACCTTCAATCTTTCCCAGCATCAGGGTCTTTTCAAATGAGTCAGCTCTTCGCATCAGGTAGCCAAAGTATTGGAGCTTCAGATTCAACATCAGTCCTTCCAATGAACACCCAGGACTGATCTCCTTTAGAATGGACTGGTTGGATCTCCTTGCAGTCCAAGGGAGTCTCAAGAGTCTTCTCCAACACCACAGTTCAAAAGCATCATTTCCCTTTATTTACTGCTTTACAAGACAAAGAGCTGCCTCACTGGCGCCTTCCCATGGTAATCAGAGACGCTGACGCCCTGAGTGTCCGTGTCAGACTGTGCCCTGGGGCCCCTGGTGCTTTGCACAGGAGCCAGTCCTCTGTGGGGGATGCGGAAATCCTTGACCTTAGTTTCCACTCTTGGCTTTGACAACCCTTGCCTTGGCCTGTTTGCTGTTACTATTAAAAACACCTAAAAAAAAACTCCATGCCTTCCTCTTTCTCCCCTCTTTTCAGGCTTTATTCCTCAGAGGAGGTCACTGTCAATTCCAGCTTTTTTTTTTTTTTCTTCCACTTTTTCTTGGTAAATATACTTGTGCTTCTGTTTCGTGGAGAAATTTTGGATTTTGGAGACTATTTTCACCTGTGAAAGGTGGGACTTCTGTGACCTGTGGTCCACACAGCCAGCCCCTGCCCCCACACACAGCCCCCTCCCTGCACCCAGCCTGCACTGGAATCTGCTTCTTTTGTGACCAGGCAGCCGCCCCAGCCACACAGCAGCCTGTGCTTATTGTTGGCTCTTGTCTGAGTCCTGTTCTTGGTCTGGTGGTGGCTGTGTGTGTGGATTTCGGGGTGTCCCATCATGACTTTATGCCCTGCATTTCCTGCCTTGCTGCACTATCTCCCACCTGGGCCTCCTCCCTCCTGCCCCGCCTGGGCTGCTGCTCTGCGGTCATCCCAGAGCCTCCCAGAAATCCTGCCCACGACCTCGGCCCCCGTCCTGGACTAATCTTCTGGACTAATCTTCCCCTGTCTTGATAAAGCGTGTCTTCCAGTATCTTGCTCAGAAAGCATAAGAAGAGTACTGCTTCTCTGAACCTGATTTGCTTTATAAACCTTCACACTTGAGTAATGTGACTGCACATAAATTTCTAGGTTGATATTCATTTTCCTTTTCCGGAGTTGCTGTATCACATTCTTCTAGGCTCCCCCGTTTGTGTGAGAAGTTCAGTGATGCTCTGATTCTCGGTCTTTTGTTGTAAGGTGGTTTATCTCTGATAGCTTTCGGGACTTTATTCCTGGGCTTTGAGGTAGGCAGGTTTGTCTTAGACTTTTCTGGGCACGTTCTCGGCCTTTTTGGCCTAGAAACTCAGTTCAGTTCAGGAACTGGACCTTCTCTCAGTTCAGTGACAATTTGTCCCTCTCCAGTGGGATTCCATCTGATTTAGTCACCTGTGCCAGGTGTGTTCATTTGGATCATTTCCTCTGACTGCATGGGGTTTGTTGCTTTGGTCTGCTTTCTGGGAGGTTTTCTCGACTTTCTGTTCCCACTTTTTATGGGTGATCTTGTGTCTTTCATGATTTCTGATTTTCAAGAGTCCTTGTTTTTTACTGTGTTCTGTGGCTCCCTTTTCCCCGGGGGAACTCTCTGTTGTTTTCTAGCTGCCTCAGAGCTTCAGGCCTACTGGTGAGACTGTAGTCAACTGGGTCATAAATCTGTGTATTCAGAAGTCTGGTGTTTTGATGAATGTGTGATTCTTTTTGAACTGATGTGTTAGCGGGAAATACTTACACAGTGATAACTGCTTTTCTTTTCAGGGCTTGTCAATGAGACAGATTCGATTCAGGTTTGATGGACAACCAATTAATGAAACAGACACCCCAGCACAGGTAGGAACCCAGCAGGTCTACACTCAAGGGCTACTTCTGACCTGCGTGTGTAACTGCCATCAGGAATGCTCACATTTGAGAGTTACTGATTGCTGCTCATATAGAACACCATACATTTTCTACCTTCTTTTTTTTTTCTTTTTGGAGCGTTGCTGCATGGCTTGTGATAGGTAGTTCCTGACTAGGGATTGAACTCACTCCCCTGCAGTGGAAGCACAGAGTCCTAACCACTGGATGGCCAGTGAATTCACCTTACATTTTCTTAATGGCTTAGATTATTAGATTTTGTAATTTTGAGGTTCAGTTTTCAAATGAGAAAAATGTACTTTGTCAGCCTCATCTGTGTTGGGAGAAGGAGCAGGAGGGCTGGTTCTCAGCTGAGGTGGTCCAGGGTCATGGCCGAGGCCAAGCATCCTCACCCCCTGACCTGACCTCCACCCCTGCTCTAGGTGAGCTGGGCAGATAGGATCACCACTGCGTGTTGTCGGGACACTGGACCCGCAGCGTTAGTCTGCGGCTACATTCCTGCCTCCATCTCCTGCCCTCTGAGCACTGAGGAAGGGGCATGGGTGGAGAGGGTGCAGCGTGCTCCGTTTCCTCCAGCATCTGCCACCACGTGCAGTTCTGTCAGGTCTGCACATCACTCGTGGAGGGAGAGCCTGGGGTCCAGGCTGCACTCCTGGCTCTTGTCAGCCGGACGACTGTGGGGTCGAGCGTGGGGAGAATGGGCCAGCCTTTAGTGTGAAAGGGCTGCTCTGTAGAGGTTTCATCTCTGCTTCTGTGGGGAACTGCATGCCACTTACACAGAGGGAGGGGGCAGCCGTGGGCTCCCCAGCCTCTCTGCCGATGCTCGTGCTGTGTCATGTCTGCAACAGGAGTCCTCCCCCTGCCCTCCCACCTCCCCCTCAGGGGTACTGCTCTTGATTTCTGAGCAGGATGCTACTCGATGGGATGGGGAGGCCAGCAGGGACCCCTTCCTTTGGGATGGAGTTGGCTTTGGCAGCACCCGTGTGGACTCCACCCCCACCTCTGACGTCCCCAGGACTCAGCGCTTCTGGTCATTCTCTCCTAGCTGAAATCTGATTTTGTATACTTCTCAGTAAGACTTGAGACACTTTGTTTTTAACAGGACTTAGTTTCTCTGTCAGTCAAGGTTCTAGCATTGTGGATTCTGTTAGGAGAACTTGGGGAAGAAGTGGGCTAACTGGAAACCCATAGCTGAGCCTCTGTCCTCATGTGCCCACTTGGGGGCAGGCTCACGGCTCAGGTGCGTGGGGGTGGGTCCCCCCTCCCCCAGGATGAGAAGACACTGATATGCCTTCTGTGCCTGCAGCTGGAGATGGAAGACGAGGACACCATCGACGTGTTCCAGCAGCAGACGGGGGGCTCCAGGGTGGCCAGCTGCCTCTTGGGGAGCGGCCTCTAGAGCCCCCAGCCCCTCGTGGCACCGTGCTGTGTTTGCTATTGAACAGTGGACGTGTGGCCAAGCCCATCAGCAGGGAGGCTCGGACACCGAGGACATTCCCCAGAAGGACTTTGCTCTGATGCACTTGAGTGCCACGGTGGTGATGGTCCCCAGCCTCCCTCGGCCCACCACCTGGTACCTGTGTTTGGGTAAAATGCCTGGTGAGGGACTTGGGCTTTGTTTTTACTTTTTCGTTTTTTCTCCCTCCTATGACATTTTCTCCAAGCTTGTGGCCTGAATGCCTGCTTTCTGTCTAGACGGGGCTCTCACTCCAGGTGTTGACCCCCCTCCTTCCAGTCATGGAGAGAACTGTCACTGCTCTGGGAGTGCTTCTGTGGGGCGAGTTTTTGGGTCATGGTTGGTATGGGAGATACACTTTCACTTACTGTTTCTTGCGGGCACAGGTTTTTTTAATGCTAAATATTAGAAATGTAAGCTTTGCCAGAATATAGTTAAGTTGAAGGGAAAATACTGGAATGTTTCTTAAAAGGTAAGTTCTTCAGTAACACGGCCCTGGGCGGGGTCTGGGGCCCCAGACCCACGGCCACCAACTGCCGGTGACACTGCTTGGACACAACAAAAATGGGCTTTTCCCCTTTTCTTAACAGAGAAGAAAGTAAGTCCCACACGTGTGCTGTGGTCACGGTGCCAGGGCCTCAGATTTCCTCCAGTATTTGCTTCTGATGAGTAACAATGGTCTGTATGTAAACAAGGAAGATAGAGTATTGCTGATTTTGCTGTTATGTTTTTGTGTAAAAGAGCTGCTTCAAAGTGTGGCTACAAGTGAGAGATGCCTCCGGGTTCTCCCCGAGGACTGTGCTCTGCTCCCCAAGTTGGTATGGAGCTTACACGTTACGTGTGATTTCAGTTCTGTGCATTTTGGGGTCTGTTTTGGTTAACCTCCGATGGTTGTCCTGTTGCCCTTCCGTGCGGACTCACTCCTGTCTGACGGTCCCTGGCTGCCTGTTCGGGTCACCTGGGCAGGACAACCACCATCATCTCCTGCTCGCCTGAGACCTCGCTGGAGAAGCCTACACTTCCCCTGTACCTTGCTGTTCGGGCACAGGCGGGGTGTCTGCGGCTCTTTTGTGTTTATTCCCCAATTTGTACATTATTTGTTGTTCTTTACTACTGTCAACAGTAAATATAGTTTGGTATCCTGTCTCTCAGCTCATATTCTCTACTGCGTTTGGAGACTGGACATTGTGTCACGTTCGGTATTTGCAGTGACCCTTCACGACCACTCCGACTTCCATCTGAAGGCCGGCTCACCTGCCAAGGCTGCCCCCTCCCCTGCAGAGCTCTCCTCCCTCTCCTGGGCTCCTGGGGGGAGGGTTACCATGACTCTGGGCTTCTTGATACTTTTGGTGTTTGAATGTGAGACTGTTTTCCTTTGTGCAGTGCAGCTGACAACTTATTCCCTCATCTGTTTTGAATGGAAGTGAGTTGACACTGTTTGGGAAACTTCTGCATGTTGCACTGTGATACTGTATCAGGTTGATTGGTGAGGTGGGCACAGGCTGAAAGCTCAGGGGCAGCAAGCACATGAGTTGCTTAGGTGGCAGCAGCAGGCAGAGGCGTGGCCCAGCGAAGGTGTGGGGGAGTGTAGGCCCCAGGAAGGCACGCCCTGCACTCGTGGGGAGGGTGACATGTCAGGGTGCCTGAGCTCAGGAGCACTGCAGTTTCTGGGGAGCCCTAGTGCAGTGTTGTCTGAGCCTGACCCCAGCATCTGATGGACAAGCAGGCAGTGTCCTGGAGGTGCATTTGGAATAACAGATCTGCTGATATATTAAAATATTGTTATGTAAAACCAGCTCCTAAAATCACTGGGTTAAACTGATGCTTCAGTAGCAGACAGGCTCGTCTTTACTGGTTGTATTATGGGTGCCCTGAGTCCCAGCTGGCACTTTCCCAGTTTCAGTACCAAAACCCCACATCCCA
This sequence comes from Odocoileus virginianus, assembly GCF_023699985.2. NCBI lineage: Eukaryota > Metazoa > Chordata > Mammalia > Artiodactyla > Cervidae > Odocoileus > Odocoileus virginianus. Next base: position 82,404,618 of record NC_069677.1, on the reverse strand, counting down.
GGACCCCTTGGCCCCAGGCACACGGGTGGTGCCGGCCTGGCTGCATTGCACAGCACAGGTGGGAGCGTACCTGTTAATCTCAGCTGCTCCATAACACAGCTTTCATGGAAAGAATCTGCAAAAAGCAGACCCTTTTTATACCTCAGAACTTCAATTCTCAAAGAAACCAGTAGTATCACACACCAGGTGCTCGGAACCCTTGGGACACCAGGACCAGCTGACCTGAGCTGAGCATTGCCAGATTTAGCGAATCAAACACGGGATGCCTAGTCTCACTTGAATCTCAGCGAGGATGCGCGGAGGGGAGCATAAGTATCCCTGAAGGTGAGCCTGTCCCACCAGCCACAGCGAGGTGAGAGACTTCCATTATGTTAGCACCTCATATTTTGGGTTTTTGTCACTTGAAACTAATCCTGGTACAAACTGTGAACACACACTGCTACAACACAATGACCTCAGAAAGACAGCAAGTGACAGACATGGATGCAGTTCAGAAAACCCCCAGCATCTAATGGGTGCTGTTGTCTGAGCCTCATGTTTATGATAGTTCTTCTCATCATCTGCACTTCTGTTCCCTTCCAAGTAGAATTGTTCTTTAATCGCCCTCTGACCCCTGACCTGCATGAGGGGATGGGGTGTAGCTGGATCACAGAGAAGGTAACTACTTGAATGGGAGATGGAAACCTTAGGAGTATTTGTGCAAATCCATTACTTTTTGGAACTGTTTAAAAGTACAGTGTTTTTATATAAATCACCATGGTCATTTGAGAAGACAGTGTCAGGCTGAATTTTTGTTGATGCCTCTCCTGTCAAACATGCATCAAAGTTATATATATATTATACTAGAAAACTACACAGGGCATAATGTAGTAAATTCTACACAAGAATACGTTGGAATAAGTGTTGTGAAGATAAAAACTTTTCTTTTAGGAATGGGGTTCTAAGAAGCACAAAGAGGAGTAGATAGATCAATGAGCCAATCAGCTGTAGAACCACCGTGAATATTAATGAAAAAAAGGACTCATCTAGTGACCTGATACACATTAGTCAGTGGAGAAGTCAGAGCAGCGGGGGTGGATGCTGGCTTCTGGAGGCAGAGGACTAGGGGAAGACCGAGGGGGCCGGCGTACGGGGCGTGGGGCGGTGGGCTGCGGTTGTGCGGGAAGCCCATCCACCCTGGGTCTGGCTGCTGCTCTGCTCCCTCCTCGGTCTCCAAAGCTCCCCTCCAGGCCAAGCTGAACCCAGACTGACAGCATAAAACAGCCACAATCGCCAATCTAACTTTTTCAAACCTAAAACCGTGTGAGAGTCGCCACTGAGCACCAACCGCTCTCAGAGTGGATTTCTCGCTTTAACTGTAGTTGCGTCTGAAAGTCACCGCCTCTGCACTGTGCGGGTGCAGGAGCCGCAACACGGTCCCAGGTGCACCCCCAAAACAATCTGAACGACACCCGTTCACTCGGCTCGCGAGAAGCCGCCTTACCCACCCGCCCTTCCACCGGCCCTCCCCGGCGTCTCCACCCCCCCGTCCGCGTCCCCGCCGCCGAAACCACGGAGGCCGTGAGGACGGAACAGGCGGTTCACACACACTCTGCTGGAGCCCGGGGCTCCGAAATCTTCTGCTAACTTTCCTATTGGAACCTGGACCCGCCGGGGCGGAGCTGACCGCACAAACTGGCTCGGAGCCCGGACACCTGAGCTGCCCCGCACACCGCGCACGCGCCCCATGCCCCGGAAGGGCTCCTGTAACCCTCACGGCGACCCGGAAGTGGCCCTGGGCTCGGGCGGGAGGGAAGAGCGCTGAGGAGGCTAGCCTGACGGCGCAGCTGTTGCCTGGACGATGGCGGGGACGGCGCTCAAGAGGCTGATGGCCGAGTACAAACGTGAGTTCGAGACTGCACTTTGCCTGCGTCCGGTGCGGGGCGTGGACTCCGTCGGTGCGTCTTCGGGACGGGTTAGCGCGGCCGCCCGGGGCCTCCCGCGAAGTCTGGCTGGGAGAGGCCGGCGTGGCGCTGGTCTGGAGACACCGGCTCTGCGGTAACCAAAGGGCCCGCTGCCCCAGCCTCGCGGACGCCCGCGGGTCGGGGAGGGGCGTCTCGCCGGCCTCCTGAGAAGTTCAGGAAGCCTCCTGGAGGTAGTGGGGAGCACATTGTGATGGGCCGGAGGTGAAAGGTCAGACTCGGGTTTCCGCTTTAACGAAGGGTTTTTGAGTGGTGCCACCTACCTTTCTTCTGGGTGGTGTTGACACAGCTTCCTTAGTGCCCGCAGGATTTTCTGATGTTTGCTGAAGGCAAAGGGGAAAACGAGAACCGTCCTCTGCCTTCTACCGCGGAGGCGCCCTTGGAGTCTCGGTGATAAGTGGGGGACGGGTGCTCTTGTGTTTGCTGGGACACGGTGGCAGCCTGCTTGCGGTTCAGACCTGCAGGTTAGCTGTCCGACCTTGGCCTGGCCCTCGCCCTCACCTTCCCCCACCCCCATCTTTGAGGATGGACCTTAGGCAGGTGCCTGACAGCTGGCTGTCTAGAGTGTGCGCTGTGAAGTTGTCCTTATCCTGAGGACACTTTCAGAAGAAACTTGAAGATAAACTACAGTAGCGAATGTCATAAAGCGAACCGGTAAACATGCGTACACCCTAAACCGTCTTGATGGCCCTGCACTGGGAGTATTGGTGTTTGGCTGGAGGGAACCACAGTGTTGCAAGTGCAGGCTTATTAAAATAAACGTTTAGATAGTGCTCACCTTCCAGTGTTCTCTAAGGTAAGGATGTATATTTAGGAAAGACTTCTGGGGGCGGAGTGCGGAGATAGGGTTCCCGCTGAACAGATTGGGGGTGGGGGGCCATTGCCTCTATCTCCTCATGGGACACCTGGCTGGGGTCAGGTGTCTGGGGACACATGCTGGCTCCTGCCATCCTAGTGTGTGTTGCTGTATCTGTTTGTGTGTTTGACCCTGGTTCTAGACTGCCAGCAGGTGTTATTTTTGTAGAAGACACTATAAAACCCCTGCACAGGGAATTTAAGTGGCTGATTCAGTCCACTCTTTGCATCACTGAGCTTGTATTTTCTCATGTTGTCCGTTTACTGTACTTACAAAAATCTCATTAACTATTTCAACCATATTGTCAGTTTGTAGTAATAAAATGTAAATAGCAGTTGATTTTCAAAGCTGTATCACAGAAATGTATCTTGTGTGTTTTAATGTGTAAGCACACAACATTTTGGAGTGTGTGTAGCAGACAGAGTGCTACAGGTGTCTCCCTAAGACCCGTGTTACCCATCAGACACTCACCTGGGCACCGCTGGGAGGGACTTTGGAGATGTTGGTAACTAAGGAGCTGACGTTAAGGTGGGGAGTGTGTCCTGGGTTATCCGGGTGGAACCCAGTCATCACACGAGGCCCCCAAACAGATGAAGAGGCAGGAGGGGAGGTTGGGGACCCAGAGCAGGAGAAGGACCCCCCTGACAGGGCTGGGCCAGGACCAGAGGAATACAGTGGTCTCGAACCTGAGGACGACCCCTCACTGGCAGCGGTGAGGCCCTGGAGCATCGGTCCTGCAGCTGCTGGGAGTGAGATCCTGCCGGGTCCCTGAGTGAACTTGGGTCTCAGTTCTGTGAGACTGTCAGCAGAGAGCCAGCTGGCCTGTGGGTGCCCAGCCACTAACAGAAAAATTGTGAGGTCATCAGTGGGTGTTGTTGTCAGCCACTGAGTTTGTGGTCATTGTCACATCAGCTGTAAAAAATGACTACAGTGTATTATGGGGGGTTTTGTTGTTGATGCAGTATCTCAGGAACATGACAAAATTCCACTTAGTGATTCTTATCTTTTGTGCCTTAGCATCCCGGCTTGCTGTCCTCCCACATTTTAGGGTGGTGCATCTATTGGGAAGGTATCCCCTTTTGTGCGCGAGGGATTAGATAGATTTGGATGGGGTTTAGGCCCACTCTCTTCTACTTGAGTAGTCATAGAACTACAGAAACTCTAAGGTGGTAGGACCTTGGGTGTGAGTCTGTTTGGCTCCTGATTTTCTGTAAAATCTGTATTTTGTAGGGAATTGAGTAACAGACAAAATGATTTGCCCAGGTTCTTACAGCCAGAAAAAAGGTGAGGCAGGGAAAGAACCAAAGTGTCTTAAACCAACTTCTTTTCTTGATGTTTTATCTTCATGCATCTGGGATTTTCTAGGGGTATCATAGATGGACTTAGGGCTCCCGTAGCAACACATCACAATCAAGTGGGCTTAACACGAAAGATATTTATTATGTCACAGTCTGGAGGCTAGAAGTCCCAGCAAAGTGTCGGCGGCCCTCGTTCCTCTGAAGACTCGGGGAAGGATCCTTCCTTGCCTCTCCCAACCTCTACAGATTGCTTCCTGTGGCTGGCTTCCCTCTAATGAGACGCCAGTCATTGGTTAGGACCCACCCTAATCCTAATTAAGTCTGCACAGCACCCGTTTCCAGATACGGTTCCCTTCACGGACTCTCGGGGGCGCTGTTAAAGCCAGGCCGGTGGAGCAGGAGCCCCAGACCGGGGGGTGTAGGCCGAGTCCCTGTGCTCCTGCTCCTTGCTGCCCCCAGCCTTCCCTGTCTCAGTTGGTGGCAGCCTTGTTCTTCCAGTTGTTTGGGCTGTAAGCCTTCGATTGTCTTTGCTGATTCATGTTATTCTGTGTCCACGTGTAGTCTGTTGATCCACCTTCAGACTTTCTCCTTTATCTGGGGGTCCACGCTGGCCCAGGCTCTGTTCCCAGCACAGGAGAAAGTCAGATTGGGTCACTCTGCCCAGAAGCCCTCTTAGTCTCTGACCTCTTAGCCTCTGTGTGCCCCAGCCCTTCTTGCCTCTGATCCCATCTACCCCTCTGCCCAGTACGACTCTTCGGCTCCGTGGGCAGCCCTTTCCTGCCCCGCTCCCCTGGAAATGCCGTCTCTGAACACCAGACACCCTGGCCTTCCCATTACTGTTGTCCTTCCCGGTCTTTAACTCTTTTTAGGTTTTTAAAGCTTTTATTGTGAAAGACGTTATATTTTAAACAATATAGAAGATGTACATTCAGATGATATAGTAAAATGACACCAGCTTAAGAAGGAGAATGTTAGCAGGAACTGAGCAGTCTGGTGTGGGTTCCTTCCCACCCCCACCAGGAATGACAACCACTGAATTTTGTGTGACTTGTTCTTTTCTTTATAGTTTTATCACTTAATATCCTCCTGCGTGCGTGCATGCCAAGTCGCTTCAGACGTGTCTGACTCTTTATGACCCAATGGACGGTAGCCCACCAGGCTCCTCTGTCCATGGGATTCTCCAGGCAAGAATACTGGAGTGGGTTGCCATCTCCTCCTCCAGGGGATCTTCCCCACCCAGGGATTGAACCAGCATCTCTTCTGTCTTCTGCATTGGCAGTCGGATTCTTTACACTAGTGCCACCTGGGAAGCCTGTAATATCCTCCTACACATTTTACTCATTTTTGCCTGGTTTTTTACTTAGTGGAGATAGGATTGCACAGTATGTATTCTGCAAATTGAGGTTTTGCTCAGCACTGTTTCTGAGATTCATTTATTAGAGCTGTGTCCATTTTCACTGCTGAGTAGTGGTTTTGTGTTAAGTATTTTATCCCTGTTTGTGCTTTGTCTTTCAACCTTTGTGATGTCTATTTTCCTAGCCACCCTTTGTAAACAGTTTTATTGAGGTAAATTGACCTGCAGTAAGCTGGTGTACGTAAGGGTTCATTGATGACTTTGGTGTACGTGCAGCTGTCCCACCTCCCCAGCCTCCTCCTGCCTCTTTGTAATCCTCTGGGCCCTATCTTTCCTGCACCCCCAGCTCCCAGGCAATGACTAATCCCCCTTCAGTCCACCTTTGTCACTCTTCTAGTTGTCTGTACTTTCTTTGTCAGAGGTCTTTCACTCTGCGTAATCGTGTTGCGATTCCTCCAGGTTGTTGCCTTGGCCAGTTGTCGCTTCCTGTCCTTGCAGGGGGATGTTGCTCTGTGTGGGCAGACCCACCACGGCTTGTTACTGCACTCATCTGTCAGTGCACCTTTGGGTTGTTTCTGGTTTTCTTGGCTGTTACAGGTAAACCTGCTGTGACCATTTGGGTCCCTGTCTTTCTGTGGACATATGCTTTCATTTCTTTTGAGTAAATTCCTGGGTAATATGTGAGATGTGTGTTTGATTTTTAAAGAAACAGCCAACTGTTTTCCCAAGCAGTTGTACCATTTTACCTCCCCACCAGTAGGGTATCAGGAGGCCCACTGACTTGCTGACACTTGGTGTGATCAGGTTTAAAGTTTTAGTCATTCTGCTGGGTGTGTAGTGGTATCTCATTATGGTTTTAGTTCCTGTTTTTATATGCCATCCTTATACCTTTATTGATAATATGTCTTGAGTCTTTTGCTCAGTTTTTAATTGAGTTTATTGTTTCCTTATTACATCCTAAGAGTTCTTTATATAATGCTGGTGCAGGTCTTTTGTTGGATATTTTGAAAACATTTTCACTTAGACTGTGGCTTGTTTTTTTAAAACTTGTAAGAAGCAGGTGCTGTTGCCCTGTTAGCATCTGAAGTGTACTGTGCGGTGCCGTGAGCTGTGTGCACTGGCTGTTTGGCAGGACTCTGTTGCTCCTTCACTTGGCTTCCCTCTGTCCCTTGAATGACAGCTCCTGTGGCTCGCCTTGTAGTTTTCACAACAGTGCCTTTGAAAGAGCAAAGGTTTAAAAATTTTCAGTGACGTCCAGTTGATTGACTTTTAAACCATTTCTTGCTTTCTGTGTTATGTTTAAAAAATCATTGCCTAACATAAGCTCACTAAGGTTTTCTCCTGTGATTTCTTTATACTGTTACCTCTTATATTTCAGTCTGTGATTCATGTCCAGGTTTTGTGTGGGGTATGGGATAAAGATCAAGGTTTATTTGCAGATGATTTCCAAATGACTCTCTGAGTTTTTGAGTGCTGTATTAGTTTGCCTGGGCCGCTGTAACAAAGTGCCACAGGATGAGGAGCTTAAGCCACAGAAATCACTTCCTTACATCAGAGATCCAGTTGTGGCAGCACTGGTCCCCCCGAAGCCTCTCTCCTAGGCATGTAAACAGCCGTCTCCTCCCTTGACCTCACATGTCCATCCCGGTGCATGCCTGTGCCCTAATCTCCTTAAAAGGACACCTGTTAGATTGGATTAGGGCCCACGCCCATGACCTCATTTAATTTTAATTCTTTTTTAAAGACCCCAGTTACGCACTTTTCTCCATTTTGTGCCACTTAGTGCATCCTGAAGTTCATCCTGTATGAGGACACAGAGGTGTCCCATCAGTAGGGACGTCATAATACGACTGGTCCCCTGTTGATAGACATTTGGGTTGTTGCCGACTTTTTTGATTGTTTGTTTGCTATTACAAAAAGCCTTGAAATAACTAACTTTACCCACATGTCTTTTCTTATTTTTGCCCTTGTGTCCGGGGGATAAATTCCAAGAAATAGGACTGCTGGTCAAAGTTTATATTTTATTTTATATGGTATCTGTTTTTTAAGCCACTATTTAAAACAATGTTTTTATTAACCAGTTATCATTCTCAAGGAATCAGTGGCAAAGAATGGGCATTGCAAATTTCTTTGATATTAAGATTTTGTTTCTCTTTTTGAAGTTGTTTTTATCATTAAACATAAAACTATATGGTTGTGTGTATGTGTTTTAAAAATAAAACAACAGAACAAGTAAACAGCGTTGGTGGTTGTTTAGTCACTAAGTCGTGTCCAACTCTTTGCAGTCCCATGGACTGTAGCCTGCCAGGCCCCTCTGTCCATGGGATTTCCCAGGCAGGAGAATATTGGAGTGGGTAGCCATTTCCTTCTCCAGGGGATCTTCCTAACCCAGGGATTGAACCTGAGTCTCCTGCGTTGGCAGGTGGGTTCTTATTCCAGTAATGAATGGTCCCTCCGTTTCACTCGGTTGCTGTAATTCTTTGCCGACCAGTAGATGCCGCTGTTGACCAAGGATGAGGGTGGGCAGGCTGCCACAGGTAGCAGTTCTCCAGCTGCAGTTTAGACCTTGCCCCTCCGTGAAGGGAGGGTGTCATTGAGGGGGTTTCGGGGGAGTTCCCAGGGGAACTCCATGCAGGAGAAAAAGGGCCAGCTCTTTTGGGTGCAAGTTCCTCCTCCAGGCCCAGGCACCTCGCTCCCTTTCCTACCGACATTATATCCCCCACCCCTCTTTAGCTCTGTAATTCATCTACGCTAATCAGTTGAAGCAGTGACAGATTTTATTTTCTTGAGCTCCAAAATCACTGTGGACAGTGACTGCAGCCATGAAAGTAAAAGACACTTGCTCCTTGGAAGGAAAGCTTTGAGAAACTTAGACAGCATATTAAAAAGCAGAGACATCACTTTGCCAGCAAAAGTCCGTCTAGTCAGAGCTATGGTTTTCCCAGTAGTCACGTACAGATGTGAGAGTTGGACCATAAAGAAGGCTGAGCACCCAAGAATTGATGCTTTCAAGTTGTAATGCTAGAGAAGACTCTTGAGAGTCAATTAGACAGCACAGAGATCAAACCAGTCAATCCTAAAGGAAATCAACCCTGGATATTCATTGGAAGGAATGATTCCAGAGAGGTCTTCTTACTCTTAAGTTACTATCCTTGATCAGAGTCCATTCTCTGTCTCTTTTGGTAGCATGCTATGTGTTACTGTCTAGAACTGCTTAGTCACACCCGGTGACGTCTCATCTGCTATTTCCTCATATTTTTCTGGAAGTGGATTCATAGTGGTTGTTGTTATAATTTGTTACAAGTTGCTCTGCACAGAAGAGTGCTGGTTGCTACCTAGATGCTGAAGCTAGTCTTTGAAGTCATGACATCATCAGTTAAAAAAAAAAATTCTTCAGTGTGTCTCTTGGTGCCCATGTGCACACATAGCTGCATTTACACCCTGGAGATGACTTTCTGGGTCATGGCTGCTGTTGTTCAGTTGCTAAGTCATGTCTAACTCCTTTGCAACCCCATGGGCTATAGCCCACCAGGCTCCTCTGTCCATGGGATTTCCCAGGCAAGAATACGTGTCTGGCTGAGCAGTGTCCGTGGTGTAGATGGATCATACCTTGTTCATTTACCATAGATAGACATTCGGGTTGTTTCATACGTGGGGCTGTTATGATGTTCTATGCCGGGAACGAGTCTGTGGAAACATACATTTTACATTTTATTTAATTTTACTCCATTCCTGTTTTCAGGCACCATCCTGTGTTCAGGACCCCTGATTTATGTGTCCGGTCTGGACTACTCTTTAGGGCTCTAGTCACAGGTCCAGTTTCCCCCTTGACAGTCTGCACTTACATGACTTGTAAGCATCTTTAACTTGATGTTTCAGAACTAGACTATTTTCGTCCTTCTGAAACCTGTTTCTCTGGCGGGATTTTCCAGCTCAGCAGCACACATCCTCCCTGTGGTTCAAGTCCACCGTGCAGTTGTACCCCTGACTTTCCCTGGCTTCAGTGGCCCACAGAGTTCAGCAGGGCGCCAGGGTTTCCTGGGGCTTCGTGCTCACTGGCTCAGAGTGAGCTCAGTAGGAGCAGCGTGGTCGGGTCACCACACGAGCAGGTGCTGAGCGCGGTGGGTTCCTGCGGGGCCCTCTCCCAGAGAGGACTCAGGAGACTGCAGGTCCTCAGTGCAGCAGCATCATTTTCATGACCACTGTCAACATGACAGGAATTCCCATTCAGTTGGGATATAATATATCATGTTTGATCTATGGGCTTTAGTCAGAATAACCAGCAGGTGTATTTTGGAACGTTAACAACACCTTTTGTTTGTTTCTTCATTGTAAAGTGAAAGTGTTGGCAGTTCTGAAAGTTTCCTTTTTGCCGGCAGAAAGAACTGTTCACACAGTCTTGATCTGAAGTGTCAGTGCAGCCGGCATTCACTTGGGACAAGCAGAATTTCCATTTGCTAGTATGTATGCCATGTCATGTATGTATAGCTTTATATATGTTTTATAGTTTTTTTGTTAAAATGTAAGGTAATATGCATTCTTTTTCATAATGGCTTTACCTTTTATCTTACAGAATTAACTCTGAATCCTCCAGAAGGAATTGTGGCAGGTAAGGTTCTGTGAAGTTCAGTCTTTATCATTTACTCCTAACTGCCAAAGTTTCCTACAGAATTAAAGTTGTGGAATTTCTTCTTTCCCTGCAGGCCCCATGAATGAAGAGAATTTTTTTGAATGGGAAGCATTGATTATGTGAGTTCATCATATGTGTTGTTTGGTTTTAAGCCTTTACTGGAATTAGAACTGTGAATCACGTTCAGCAGTGTGACTGCTTGGAGGCATCAGTGGAGAGAGAAAAGTCAAGTGCACCTCTTTTGTTGAGTTTTTCTCTGTCTGCTGATCTTAAAGCAGAAAACGGCATGAACACTTGAACTAATTTACAAAACAGAAACCGTTGCACAGACTCAGAGAATAAATTTATGATTGCCTGGGGGGATGGATGGGGGAAGGGATAGTTAGGGAGTTTGGGATAGATGTGTACACAGTGCTATGTTTAAAATGGATGCCCAACGGGGACCTCCTGGGCAGCACTGGAACTCTGCTCAGTGATATGTGGCGGCCTGGACGGGAGGGGAGTTTGGGAGAGAATGGATACATGTATATGTATGACTGAGTCCCCTTGCTGTCCACTTGGAACTATCGCATTGTTAATCAGTTATACCCAAATATAAAATAAAAAGTTTGAAAAGAAAAAAAAACAAACAGCAGGAGCATTCATCCAAACAGAATGAGTGTTTCCTTAAAGCCAGTGAAAGGCTTAGTTAAGTATTTGTATTTGTAGAGTTTCAGAATAATGAAGTTTGGACTTTGGGTTGGCCTCAAACAGAATGGGCTCAGGCTTCATAGAGTCCCTGTGAGCCTGGGGCCCTGGCGGTGGGGAGGGCTCCTCAGGATGTGGGTGTGGCCCCAGGTCTGTGGGTGCAGCCTGGGTTCATCTCCCTCCTTCTCGTCCGTCCCCTTCTCCCCTTTCCCTTCTCCCCATCGTCCCAGTCCTTCAGGTCCTCTGCTGCTGCTCCTTTTCCGTACCTTGTCTGGCCTTCCCTTGTCCCTGACTTAGAGACATGGCTTAGTTCTAAGGTGAGCGGTGTGGTTCCTGACTTCATTCTAGAAAGGTCCTGCCTGAATATCATATTTCACTGTTAAGTGTCGCTGCTTGGAAAGAACAGTGGACTTTGACTCCAGAGTGTTCTTTGGCCCTGTGACCCAGGCCCCTGTTTTCTTTCAACCTTAGGTGTATGATTCTTGACCATTCTTAGGTGGTATTTTTAACAAAATGTGGTTAGGTAGAATTTAGGAAGTTGAAATTATAATCAGTTTCAGTGTTCTTATTAGTAAAATGAGACCTTTCAGTTCGCTAGAAAGTTTTCTTCAGGTGGGGTTTTGTTGGGTTGAGGCATGCTCTAGTGGGGCAGGCCTGGGAGGTGTGTGAGGTTTGCTGGAGCAGGTGTGCACTTGGGTTTGAAGTCTACTGTTAGCATCAGCAGATGCTCTGCATTTGCTCAGTGCTCATAGATCAGGTTTAGTCTGAGAGACAAACTGCTGCTGAATGTTGTCTGTGGAGCTTAGATTAATACATGAAAATTGGTGTGAAAGTGAGGTTTTTTGATAAGCAAATTGTTCTAAAAATCATCAGTAAACACTATCCAAAGAAAATATGTCACACCTAGCATTGCCTCGTCATTTGTTATAGCCAGTGGCTTGGGCCTGTGATGCCCATTTCTTTCCTGTGTTGAAGCGCTTTTGGCAGGAGGATGACTTCACAGTCTGTGTTTGTATCTAATAGGTACTATCTTTCACCCCCTGAAGCAGGTCCAAACTGGAGGGTGTGTCTCCTGGTCAGCTTGTCTGGGTTTGATGCACTCGGGTCAGCTGTAGCTTTTTACCTTTGGGGAAACAGGAGATTGAATCCCGTGAACTTGGGCTGTAATACGTCCTTTCCATCTGTCAGGCCACATGCATGCTTTCTGTGTAATGCACTGAGCTGCCCAGGGCAGCCCGTCTGGGTGCACAGGGGTCCGCGAGCCCCTGACGGCCCTTCAGCCTTCCCAGGCTGTGGCTGAGGCGCACGTAACAGGACGCAGGAAGCCCTCCGGGACACTCGAGCCTTCCAGTGCGTGTGCTTTAAAGGGTTTACTGTTAAGAATCGGTTAGAGTAAACATTACTAATTATAAGTAAATAGTATAAAATTAAACCAATATTTTGAAAACTTATCTTAAAAAGTGATTAGAAAAAAAAAGTGATTAGAAGTCCTTTTGGTAGAGCACTTTTGTGTTTGAATAGGCTTTTGCGTTAGTGTGGAATTCCCCGGCCTCGGGATCTGCTGAGATTGTGGGTTTTGGTCCCGTTCCAGATCCTTCCACAAACAAGAGGCCGTTTACAAATGTGCTGAAAACATCTATTAAGGAATTAACTGTCCTCCCATTGATTTGTCTCACTCCGCTGTTCTGGCAGACGGCTGACTGAGTTTTGCTCCTTGGTGATGGGTTTTCTCTTCCCTCTCTTTATTCTTTGATTGTTTCCAGAGTTCCCTCCATCCCCTCGTGCTTCTGAAAAGCACTGTGCCTGTTTCTGGGAGCCCGGTGCTGTTGGGCTTTGCTGTAGTGCTTACCTACGAGGCCTCAGCTGTGCAGTGAGGAAAATGTCTGTTCAGATGTCCCAGCAGCAAATACGAGAGCCAGTCATTTGAGGGCCTCATCTGAGGATACAAACGTGTCCTTGGTAGCCCCACAGCTCTGCCCTGAAAAAGCAAGGTTAAGGGCCTAGGATGAGAAACCCAGCAAATTAAGGAATAGTAATAAAGTCACCACAGCCTGTTCTTTGACTAAAGGAGACAGGCACTCCAGTGACTCTCGGCCTGGCTTAAGGTAGAGTTTGAGCCCGTGGCCCAGGGGGAAAGGACTGGGGCTTCCAGTCAGTCCTGCTGAGGGCTCTGGGTCCCTGGGCTGTGTGTGTCTGGTGTGGCTTCATGGTCTCGGGCAGTCACTCTGCCTCTCTGGAGCAGAACCTTGGTTGACAAATGGCTTCACGTCCACCTTGTCCAGCTCCAGGGTCTCTGGCCTGTGCAACCTCACTGGCCCTGGCCGCTGTGTGGCAGTGGTGGGGGGGTGGGGGTGGACACGCACTTTTGCAGAACAGGAGGAGCCCTGCCATGCAGGGTGGTAGTTTATCCTTCATGTCAGGACAAGGCGTGAAGTCCTTGGAGTCTCGCTGCCTGGTTTCTGTCCTACCTCAGGCTTCTTAAAGCAGCTGCTGTGGTCGGGCTGCTGTCCCACCTCCAGGTCAGAGCCCTGAGGCTGTGGTGAAAGGAGCAGGCCCACCCCCCTTCCTGAATGGCTGGGCCCTTGGCTGACTCCATCCACGTGTCTGCCGGCACACTTGGGTCCCAGCTGGTTCACACCCGCCGTGGCTAGGGCTCCCCGATCGAGGCCCCTCCTAGGTCGCAGCTAGGGTTCCTGGACCGAGGCCCTTCCTAGGCTGTGCTTGGCCCATGCTGAGTGCCAAGGCCACTGGCACTGGTGTTGCGTCTGTACCAGGCTTTCGTGACGAGTACAGAAGCTGGCTCCCGTTAGTGTTGTGGCTGCTCAGATGAACCTGCTGAACCTGTTGTTACACATGTGAATGATTTGTACTGCATGTCCTCTGGCCCAGCAATTCGCCGCCTGGGGGTCCTTCATCAGAAGTGTTACACAGGACTTACTGGTGGTCCAGTGGATGAGAACCTGCCTGCCAGTGTAGGGGACATGGGTTCCATCCCTGATCCGGAAGGATCCCATAGGCTGCGGGACGGCTAAGCCCTTGCACCACACCTCTCGGAGCCCACGTGCTGTAGGGCCCTCGAGCCACAACTACTGAAGCCCACAGGCCTAGCGCCCATGCTCCTCAACAAGGGAAGCCACTCCGACAGAAAGCTCCTGCACTACAACTAGAGAATAGCCCCCCTCTCCGCAGCTGGAGAAAGCCCACACGGTGTCGAAGACCCAGTGGAGCCAAAAACAAAACCTGAAAAAAAAAAAGAGGTGTTACGAAGACCTGTGTGTGAGGACGTTCATTACAACATTCACTGCAGTCATTAAAAAAAAGTGGAAACGTCATTGTCCAGCCCAAGTTACGGACGTCCGGTCCACAGGATGCCGACAGCATAGCCATGGTTCTGGCAGATGTTGGAATGCAGGCCTAGACCAGTGTTGTCCCTGAATACGGCCTCTCCTGTGGGATGTTGGGCCATGTCTGGAGACACCGTGGCTGACAACCCCGGGTGTCAGGGGAAGCTCTTGTCCTGTCCTGGGTGGGAGAGTGCTGAGTGCCCCACAGTGCCCAGGATGCCCAAGGTGGCAGTGGTGTTGAAGTTGAGAGACCCTGGTGTGGTCGGGTACATTGAGCAGCTTTATTGAGAAAGGATCTACATGCAAAGTTTTACCTGGATCGAGTGTGCCAAATCGGTAACTTTTTAGTACATTAAATAAGGAGAGTTTTGCAGTCATTTTTAGAGCATTTCCAGAAAGGTGCTCATGCCCGTGTGCACTCAGTCCCCACTCCCACCCTCAGCTGCCGGCACCCTCCGATCTCCTCTCTGACTGTTGGCTGGCCTTTTCTGGACTTTTCCACAAGTGGAGTCACAGGATAGGGCTTCTGGCCCCCTTTCTGGGTGTGGTGGCTTTAAGGTTCCTCCGTGTAGCCTGGGGCAGCGGCTCCTGCCTGGCGCTGTGAGCTCTGTCCACTGCGCAGGGATCTGCTCACCCGCCGGCAGCTGTTTGACTGCTTCCCTCTTCGGCCGTTGTGACGATGCAGCTGTGAACTTTGGGTCTAAGCGTGCAGACAGGTGTCCCATCCCCTGGGCTGAATGCCCAGGAGTAGACTTGCGGAGCCATCATTTCACGTTCCCACCTGAGTGCTGAGCGTTCACTTCTTCACTTCCTCACCCTCTCTGTGTCTTCTGGCGCCAGCTGTCCTGGTGGGTGTGAGGTGGGTCTCTGTGTGGGTTTGGTCTGCATTGCCCTGGTGACCCATGCTGCTGAGTATCTTTGCCTGGGCTAAAGAGCCATTCAGATATCTTTCTTGGTGAACTTAGAAACTTTTGCCCAGTTTTAATTGGGTTGTCTTTTATTTAGTCCTAAGAATTCTTTATATATTTTGGATGCAAGTCCTTTATCAGATGTATGATTTTCAGATATTTTCTCCCAGTCTGCATATTTTTTTCCATTTTTAAATTTTTTAGGCCATGCTGTGTGGAATATGGGATTTGGGATCTTAGTTCCCCAACCAAGGGTCAAACCTGTGCCCCCTGCATTGGGAGTCTTAACCACTGGACCACCAGGGAAGTCCCTTCTTTTCAGTTTCTTAAGAGAGTCTTTTGAAGCTCAAAGGTTTTTATTGCTGATAAAGTGCAGTTTAGCAGAGCAGTTTTTCCGTGTATAGATTATGCTTTTGGTGTCATGTAACCCAACGTAACAAAGATTTTCTCTTATGTTTTCCTTTAGAAGCTTTATATTTAAAGCTATTAAATTTAGATTTGGGGCCTGTTTTGGATAATTTGGGGGTATAGCATTGGGTAGGGGCAGCTTCATTCTTTTGCATGTGGCTGTCCATTTGTCTTGCACCATTTGTTGAAAAGAAAGTCTTTCCTGTATTGAACCACTTTGGACCTTTGTCAGGATGAGTTGACCCTTGGTGTGAAGGTTCTGAATTCTGTCCTGTTGACCCATGTCAACAGACCCATGTCTCAACCCTCCGTGAGTGCACATTCTCCATCACTGCAATTTGATAGTATGTTTGAAACTTGGGGAGTGTTCTGTTCTCCTTTTTCAAGGTGTTTTATCTGTTCTGGGCCCCTTGTGTTTCCACTGGAATCTGGGGATCAGCTTGTCAGCTTCTGTGAAGAAGCCGTTGGGATTTGATCGGGATTTTGCTCAGTCTTTAGATCAGTTGGAGGCATGTTGACTGTTAACCATCTTGAGTGCTCCATCCGTGCGCGTGAAATGTCTCTCCACTTAATCAGTTCTTTAACAATTCCTCTCAGTGGTGCCATGATACTTGTTAACGAAAAATGACCCCGTTTTGTGGGTGAAGGTGTGAGTGGATGCGTGTGGAAGGAAGCCTGGCGGGTAACTAGATCCTGCAGTGGCTGCCTCTGAGCTGGGTCAGGGAGGGGAGCAGACATCTGCATTTATTCTATATGCTGCTGTGTTTGTGTGTTTTCTAACATAGCTGTTTGCTCTAGAGTCAGAGTTTATGTTGTCGATGCTATTGTCCTTGTCAGCATTCACTATGACATTCTTGTAATTGATGGACTTGTTTTGTGAGCTTTAAATATAGTTCAAATATATTTGATATAAAGTTCTCAGAAATTTCTATTACAGGCAAAAATTAGGGGATAACTATAGGCTGCTTTTGGAGAGAGTTAATCATAAAAATAATTACATGGAAGGAAACTGTATTTGTTACTGCCGTGCTCTCCTGAAATGGAAGCCCGGTGCTTTTCTTCCTCAGAGTGACCAGCCCTGGTTCTCTACGTCACGATCCCTGGGGTGCTGAGAACACAACAACAGAGGCACACGGCTGTCTGGGTCCATCCCAGAGACAGTGCTGAGGAGGCCTGGTCCCATTTGGTTGTAGACACTCGGTCCAGCTAAGGCCGCCAGGCTCCCACTGGCCCCCGGGACGACAGCTCTCTGTGGCCTGGGCTGTCTGTCCCGCAGATGTGAGTCCTGTCCGCAGGACTTCCTGGCAGCTCCTGCAGCCCCGTTGCTGGCCAGGGGGGCCCCCATGCAGCAAGCGCTCCTTCAGTGACTTGGGGGCCTTGAGGCACAGCAGGGCACCCCAGAGCTGGAGACCTGGTTCCTGGGGGCTGTGCATGCAGCCCATGTGGGCAGGGGAGGCAGGGTCTTTGGCATGAAGCTTTGACTGAGAGCAGGGTCAAGGGTGCAGGAAGGAGGTAGTGCCCCTGCTCTGATGCCAGGCACCCCTCGCAGCTGCCTGCCCGCCCGCCAGCTGGGTGCTCCGCATGGTTCTGCAGTGTGTGAGCAAGGGCGGTGTGCCCCCCTGACTGAGGGTGTCAGTGAAGCCGTGTGCCCTTTTTTATGCTTTGATATGCTTTTTTATGCTTTTTATGGTCCAGACTTTTGGAGAGTAATTGTTCCTAGGTGATCCAGTTCAAGGGTGTGCTAGTGAATGGGTTTACAGTCTCTCCATTACTTCAAGCCTTGCATGTACATTTGGGACATCGTGTCTGTGTGCTGTGACAAACTTGAAAAAGAGAACAGCATAAAACCAGCTTCTTCACACCTGCCGCAGCTGGCGTGGTGGGCAGGCTGCGGTCCTGGAACATGCCTGGCGGGCAGATGGCTCACTGAGCCCAGACACACCCAGGTTCCACGGTGGAGCGCCCTGGCCTCCCCGTTGCCTTCGGAATGCAGCCGTGGGCTTCTTGTGTTATCTCTTGTATTACAGTTTTAGAGATGAGAAGCAAAGCACAGTTCTTCACTTGAGGGTGAGATGGAAGATTAACCCTGGGTGTCTCCAGTGTTTATTGGCTCCACAAGTGACCGCAGCCACTGTCCTACAAGAGGACCAAGCCTTGCTGGGCCCGGTTGGGCAGGGACGTAGCTGCTGCGCTCACGGTGCTGGCCCCAGCCTCTCGCTCCCCTATAGCCAGGAGAGCAGAATGAACTGCTGCCTTTACGGAGGAGACCAAGGCCATTCTGCTCTGCTCTGAATGCTGGTCTCAGAAAGGAAATAAAATATGTCTCTCAGAGCTCTGCAGTAATTGAGGCCATCATTTTAATCAATTACAGTAGAAAATAACTCTAGGCTTTGAAGAATTTGTGTTTGCCTCAGATAAATTTGGTTTTGAGATGAGGCCCTCTTTAGTGGAGGAGGAGCGAGGCTACCCTAGAGTGTGGCAAGAAAGCTGTCCAAAAACAACACTAATTATGTCTCCCATCTTAGTTCAGGAATTTACTCGATAGCATTTTCCCTGAAGTCAGCAGGCATGCCACTGTGCACGTGGGCACACCTGTGTGCCGGGCCAAGGCGCCGGGTGTCCTGGAAGAGATGAAGCCCCCCATTTCAACCAGTAGCAAACCAGAACATTTGAAAGAAGCTTTGATATTTCAGATGTAGGAGCATTTTAGGAAATGTTTGATCTTGCTTCTGAAGCTGTGGACGGTGCAGTGGGTTTTGTTTTATTTTAAAGAAAGCCCTGTTATGAGAAACAAAGACCTGTTATCAAAGTCTTGAGCAAATACCAGTTGGCTCAGTCCAAAAACACGACCTACCTAGACATTCTTTTCTTTTCTGGCTCGGAGCTGCCAGGGACAGTGAGGCGCTGCGAGCCTTCCTGGCATGCCTGTGGTCTGGTCTGCAGGCTCCTGGGTCAGCTGCCTAGGCTGTGCTCTGCACCGCGCCCCCTCAGCCACCCGATCTGGGCCCCGGCCCGAGGTGGGGGGACCCTGGCCGAGGCCACAGCCCTCCTTCTTGGCACCTCCCCTGGGAGGATGCGTGGGGAGCCCTGCAGTGGTGTTCATCCTCTGCTGTGAGTTCTCAACTGGAGAAGGGGGCTGGATGCAGACCCCTTTGGAGGGGAAGGCTTGGGGCAGCTGTCGGGGAGCCCCCCACACTCTCCCCCTGTGTGGCCGTCCTGTCCCAGACTCTGACACCGCTCTCTTGGACATTCATGCTCCACACTGACCAGCTTTTCCCTCTGGTCTCCCCCAGAGTAGCAGGGACACAGTTTTCAGAGTCCTCGTGTGTGTCTTCCATTGAGAAAAAATGGCTCCACCAAACACTTGTTGCCTTGATCTCATCTTGACCATTTTCCACCTGCCCCCCCAGCAGTGACGCAGTGCCAGCTCTGCTGCCTGCGCTGGGCGTCTTCACCAGGCAGAAGTCAAGTGTCTCTGCAGAGGGGACTTCTGCTGTGGCGCAGTCGCCCTGTCCCCTTGCCGTCTGCAGGGCTCGCGTGTTACACTGGCCTCAGGCCCTCTCCTCTCCTGGAAGAGAACAGGGTTCCTCCTCCTTGTTGGACTGACTGCTCTTCCCACTGTGTTGCCCTGTGTCAGTTCTGTAGCTGTTATTCGTCAGTTCTGCCTCCTTATGAACGTTTGCTTAGGAAAGCTGGCCTAAGTGTCGGGCCTATTTTATGAGACGTTTGTATCTGTGAAGGGAAAAGGTTCCTCCGTGTCACACTGTGCGTTCTTCTCTCTCTCTGCTGACCTTCCATCTTGTCTGTTGTTCAGAATAGTGTTTTTAAAAGTTGACGGGACTTTGAAAGTGGTTTGGCCCGTTTCTGCCACTTTCCACATGAGGAGGACGTGAACCCAGGCAGGCAGGCATGTGCCTGGTGACAGTGAGGACTCAGGTGACTGTCAGCCCAGGATGTGGTGCGAGCCCAGGCCTGCAGGTCAGCACTTGCGGCTCGCACACGAGCACTTGAGCCTCGTTGGTCAGCCATCCCCGTGTGCTCTGGGGCTGCTCCTTGGAGGTCACAGTCCCTTCTCAGGCACTTTCAGAAGCTGCAGCTAGCCTTTGAGATAACAGCTGGTGACCACTTGTTCCTTCAGTACAGCGGAGCCTTGCTGCAACATGTTCCTTGGTGTGTGTCTTTATCGTAGCATGTAGTTGTACTGCACAGACAGACAGGATCCTGGGCGCCTGCACTGCCGGCTCCAGCTTTCTTCTGATTCCACTCCTCTGGCAGGTGCTGCAGCCTCACTCTCAACCTTGTTAATGTGAAACTCTGCCTGGACCGCCCTTCATGGTTTAAACCAGATTGGAAGGGGACGGTGACACAGTGCTTTGCACCGAGAGCCAATTCATCGTGTTATTTAGATAATCTTTTCCCGTGCATTTATTTGTAAAGCAGTAGAAGTGTCCTGTACTTATGTCTAAAGTGTGATAGACATTGAAGAAAATCTATCTGGAAGCTCTGTTTCTCTTTTTATATCTTCCAGGGGCCCAGAAGACACCTGTTTTGAGTTTGGGGTGTTTCCTGCCATCCTGAGTTTCCCACTTGATTACCCATTAAGTCCCCCAAAGATGAGATTTACCTGCGAGATGTTTCACCCCAACAGTAAGTGCTTCTGAAGTAGTGTACTGGCTCCAGGGACCCCTCGAGATGGGTGCAGGTGGGCGTGCGTTGTGTGCGGTGGTTCTGCTGTGTGCTTGGAATTTCCCATAATATAGCGTTTAGACATTCACTATGGTTGGTAGAGGCAATTGAAGAAGTCAGCAAGTTCAAGGTGATTGACAGTAAAATGCAACTGTGAAGACGATTGTGCGTAACTAAAAATAAGATTACATTGAAGATAAATACATTCTTTAAAATGACACCTGTGATGTAGTTTAAAGACAAATATGGCCAATAAAGTTGTTGAGTTATGTGGGTGCTAATAGTCTGATGATATTATATTTGATGTTCAGATAATCAGTACAAACAGTTTTAAAATTTATCCTTACTGCGAGTGAGTATGTGTGTCACTTTTATTTTGTTATTTTTGAGAGAACTGTTTGACAGTATCATGAAAGTTGGTCAGTCATAAATACTTACAGAAGGTAACCCAGCAAATTTACTGTGGGTTGCTGGGGTGCAGCAGTGAGCAGATTATCAGAGGTGGGGGCTTGACGCCAGGAGCTCCCATCTGAGGGCAGGATGGGCGCTGATTACGGGACTGTTCAGGTGGGAAACCCCATGGGGGCCAGGAGGGCACCTGCAAGCTGGGTGTGGAGCCCCCCTCCCGTGGGACGAGCAGCAGGGGTGGCCAGGGTCTGTGTGGGGCAGGGAGGGGATCTGGCCTATGCAGAGGCCCCGTGTTGGATGTGGGGGGGCAAACCAGGGCAGGCCTCTTAGTCAACGTTAAGGATTCTGCTGTTTGTCTGAGGAGCAGTGGAGGTCCGCTGAGGGGCTGGTAGAGGGTGTGAGGGGGTAGAGGCCGGCATGACCAGCGTGGTCTTGGAAGGGCCACGGTGTGCAGTGCAGAGGGCAGAATGCGTGCACAGGCTGGGGCTTTGCTGTGGCTGGAGGAGAGACTGCCAGCCTGGCACCAGGTGTGGGCGCTGGTGATGAAGCCCTGGGGGTGGGGTGGGTTTCAGGAGGTCACACTGGTGGCTGCAGTGGGGTGGGGGCAGGGACACAGATGCTTTCTGATCTTCCTAGGGGCAGCAGTGCCATCACATGCTACTACCACTCTGAGGAAGTGACGCTCAAGTTGAAAACTGGACATATCCTCTCTGTCCGTGGCAGGGAGAGCTGTTCAAAGTGTCCTGGGTGCCTGGGTCCCGTGTGTGTGGACCTCAGGCGGACATCCCAGTGTTCAGGACAGAAGGCACATGGTCTTCTAACCCTTCAGTGAGAGTGCAGCAGCTGCTGGAACTGAATGTTGGGGTGCAGGGGTGAGGTGTGGAAGAAAGGCTGGGTAGAGCCTCTCCCTCTGCTAGAGGGTCATGAGAATGGTAGGGGTGAAGTCAGCCAGTTTATTTAAAACTGCCTGTTACTGTTATCACTTAATAGCCTTACAGGTTGACACGTGATCCCTGGGTATCTTAGCATGTACCGATTCATCTGAGAGTTGTGAAAGGAAAATGGCAGGTCCGTCTCAAGGGTCTAGTTGGTGGTGCTGTTGATGGAAGATGGATTTCAATTCAAGCACAGCTGATTTCCAGAGAATTCAGGTGGTCATTTTTCTGTTAGAATAACATTTCTCCTGTTACCAGGAGAAATCTCAGTACCTGTCTTTTTCTGGATAGTTAAGTAATTCCCTTAGCCTTTTTCCTAGTCACAGGGACCTGTGTTTTACACAGTCCAGTTCAGGGGTTTAATGGCAGAATGAGGAGTATCTGAGAAGCTCGTTATGAGAATGTTGTGAAGATCCTAACTACGTGAGACACATGGGTAGAATATCTGACAACCAAATGGCCTTTCATTTATTCCCTTGGATATAATACCTATAAAATCCACATGAAAATGGAGCCACCCCATGGGGACTAGGGCTCTGCAGACTGGCCCAGCACCCTGTCCATGATCGAGCGGTGCCCTGGGAGCCCGTTGGGCCTGTGGGTGGTGTGTGGATGTTAGTGTGGCGCCCAGGCCATGGTTGTGTCGTCGTGCAGACTGCCCCCATCAGTGCCCACTGCTCGTGCCTCTTCAGCATGGTCCGACCGGGTGCCCTGTCACCAGTGTTTCCTCGGCTCACCGTGTGTGTCCTGCCCCACAGTCTACCCAGACGGCAGAGTCTGCATTTCCATCCTGCACGCTCCTGGCGATGACCCCATGGGCTACGAGAGCAGCGCTGAGCGCTGGAGCCCCGTGCAGAGCGTGGAGAAGATCCTTCTGTCGGTGGTGAGCATGCTGGCAGGTAACGCCGCCCCGCCGCTCCAAGACAATAGCAGTTCTGGCCCAGAGAAGAGACCGACGCTGGGGCCTGCTGCTCTTTCTTCACTAACCCTTGTCTTGCAGCTCATTGGTCCTCCCTGAGTGGTGGTGTTCAGTCTCCCAGTCGTGTCCGACTCTTTCCAACCCCATGGACTGCAGCACACCAGGCTGCCCTGTCCATCACCAGCTCCCGGAGCTTGCTCAGACTCATGTCCATTGAGTCTATGACGCCATCCGACCATCTCATCCTCTGTCGTCCCCTTCTCCTGTTCTCAATCTTTCCCAGCATCAGGGTCTTTTCTAATGTGTCATCTCTTCGTGTCAGGTGGCTTCATTAATCCTTCTAATGAATATTCAGGATTGATTTCCTTTAGGATTGACTGATTGGATCTCCTTGCAGTCCAGGGGACACTCAAGAGTCTTCTCCAATATCACAGCTCAAAAGCATCAATTCTTCAGCATTCAGCCTTCTTTATGGTCCAACTCTCATATCCATACATGATTACTGGAAAAACCATAGCTTTGACTATATGGACCTTTGTTGGTAAAGTAATGTCTCTACTTTTTAATACACTATGTAGGTTTTTCACAGCTTTTAATCCAAGAAGCAAGTGTCTTAGTTTCGTGGATGCAGTCCCCATCTGCAGTGATTTTGGAGCCCAAGAAAATAAAGTCTGTCACTGTTTCCAATTTTTCCCCATCTATTTGCCATGAAGTATTGGGACCGGATGCCATGATCTTAGTTTTTTGAATGTTGAATTTTAAGTCAGCTTTCTCATTCTCCTCTTACACTTTCATCAAGAGGCTCTTTAGTTTTTCTTCACTTTCTGCCATAAGGGTGGTGTCATCTGCATATCTGAGGTTGTTGATATTTCTCCCAGCAATCTTGATTCCAGCTTGTGCTTCATCCAGCCTGGCATTTTGCATGATGAATTCTGCATATAAGTTAAATAAGCAGGGTGACAATATACAGCCTTGACGTACTCCTTTCCCAATTTGGAACCAGTCCATTGTTCCATGTCTGGTTCTAACTGTTGCTTCTTGACCTGCATATAGGTTTCTCAGGAGGCAGGTAAGGTGGCCTGGTATTCCCATCTCTTTAAGAATTTTCCTGTTTGTTGTGATCCATACAATCAAAGGCTTTAGCATAATCAGTGAAGTTTTTCTAGAATTCTCTTGCTTTTTCTATGATCCTGTGGATGTTGGCAATTTGATCTCTGGTTCATCTGCCATTTGTAAATCCAGCGTGAACATCTGGAAGTTCTTGGTTCATGTACTGTTGAAGCCTGGCTTGGAGAATTTTGAGCATTACTTTGTTAGCATGTGAAATGAGGGCAGTTGTGTGGTAGTTTGAACATTCTTTGGCTTTGTCCTTCTTTGGGATTGGAATGAAAACTGATCTTTTCCAGTCCCGGGGCCACTGCTGAGTTTTCCGTATTTGCAGACATACTGAGTGCAACAGTAAGATTTGAAATAGCTCAGCTGGAATTTCATCACCTCCACTAGCTTTGTTCATAGTGATGCTTCCTAAGGTCCACTTGACTTCACACTCCAAGATGTCTGGCTTTAGGTGAGGGATCATACCATCGTGATTATCTGGGTCATGAAGATCTTTTTTGTACAGTTCTTCTGTGTATTCTTGCCACCTCTTCTTATATCTTCTGCTTCTGTTAGGTCCATACCATTTCTGTCCTTTATTGTGCCCATCTTTGCATGAAATATTCCCTTGGGATCTGATTTTCTTGAAGAGATCTCTAGTCTTTCCCATTCTGTTGTTTTCCTCTACTACTTTACATTGTTCACGTAGAAGGGCTTTCTTCTCTCTCCTTGTTACTCTTTGGAACTCTGCATTCAGATGGGTATATCTTTCCTTTTCTCCTTTGCCTTTCATTTATCTTCTTTTCCCAACTATTTGTAAGGGCTCCTTCTTGCCTTTCTTCTGGGGGATGGTTTTGATCACTGCCTCTTGTACAGTGTCATGAACCTCCTCCCTGAGTAGTTGATTTATATTCTTCTCTGCTTTTTTATTTAGTGTTAATCGCATACTCTTCTCCAAGCATAAGCTTACTTTTCATAACTGTGGATGTAAAGATGATCCTGTGTTTGTCTGCTGTGTCATGGGCCCTGGTTAGCTGTGCTCTGACCTGGGAGTCCGCTGTATTACAAACACTGTGTCCTGGGTGTAAAGCTCAGGAGACACTGACCCCAGCCTCAAGGCCCCACAATCTAGGGCACTTTCACACCCACCAGTGGTGCAACCACAGCAGTCAATCTGAGGTGAGGACGCAGGGGCGCTTGGGCCACTCCCTGAGGTGAGCTTAGAACACAGAGGAGTTAACAAGGTGACGGGGGGTGGGGCACTGGGGGTGAGCCGCTGAGCCTCATGGTCGCACTGCCAGGACTGGGTGTGGCTGCAGCCCAGCAGGTGGGGGATGCCCTGTGGACAAGTGCTCTCCCGGAGCCTGACACTCATGGGGCTGCTAGACCATACGGCAGTGCCCCAAGAGGAGTCGTCCTTGCAGCCCATGCGCTTGAAGCAGGTGGGGAGGGTCCCAGCCAAGAGGAAGGCGAGGCTGGGAAGACCCCGAGGCTCAGGGCCTGGTGTGAGGGGCTCCTGCTCCTGCACTGACTGCGGGTGGAGGGTGGCTCTCTTTGGGACGGGAATCCAGAGGGAGCAGGATTTGGGGACGAACAGAGTTTGGGTGTGAGTGTCCACCCTTGATGGGGGCTCTCCAAGGCCTGGCCATGGAGGTGAGGTGCAGGGCTGTCTCTGGAGGAGGCTGGAGGGGACGCAGCTTGGAGGGAATCCTGTAGGCGGGACACGGGGGGCTCAGAGGAGCTGAGGGAGGAATGACCTGAAACCCTGGTTGTGGGGGGAGTGCTTCCATGGAATGGAGAGGCTTAGCCCTGCGGCTGCTCAGCCTGTCAGCTGGTGTTACAGAGTGAAGCTGTTGCTTTGGGTGGAGGAGCCCAAGGGCGGCTTGCACCACTTTTCAGCCTGGCTCCTCAGGAGGGGCTCTTCTCCCCAGAGAACTGACAGCCTCCCACAGCTTCTGGTCTCCCTGGTCACCTCCGTGGGGAGATGCCCAATGCCCTTACAGGATATGGGAGGTCATGCCAGGCCCTTCCTGGCCGAGCCCCTTTCACCTGGAGATTCTCCCTCTTTCAGAGCCCAACGATGAGAGTGGTGCCAACGTGGACGCCTCCAAGATGTGGCGGGACGACCGGGAGCAGTTCTACAAGGTCGCCAAGCAGATTGTGCAGAAGTCGCTGGGGCTCTGAGCCTCCCGTGCCCGTGCACAGCCGCGCGCAGACGCACCACCAGGCAGTTCGCGGGGTTTCCTCTGGGACACTCAGTGACCGGGACACTCTGTGCTGGTACCAAAAAAGGCGAGCTTGCAGAACCACAGCATCTGTGTTTTTTGTACCTTCCCCACCCCAGGCGGGCTTCTCTTCTGAAATGCAGGCTTCTGTAGGATGATGGCAGCCAGGCGCAGTTGGGGCGTCCTGCGAGGGGCTTGGGGAGCAGATGCGCTGTCACCGCTACATCTCCAGCTGCCGCGCCTGTGCACCCAGCACGTCCTGGAGCGGGAGCGGGAGTGGTGAGGGCACGTGCCAGCTCCGTGACTAGAGCCAGTGATGCTCCTCCTGAAGATCTGGGGCCTTGTTGCACAGGTGGAGGGCTGCAGCTGGATGTCTCCAGGCTCCTCTCGGTCCCCTTGTCCCCAGCAAGGAGCACACGACTTTGTTTCAGTACCTTGTTTCACAAGCAGGTTTTTTTTCTTGCAGTCTAGTCATATTTTTCATTTGTTGTATGTTACAAATAGTCACATTTAGAAATACTGTCAGGAAATAAATACTTTTAAAAATGTGGATTAATGAAAAGGGGGTGCATAGAAAAGTGTCGTACTGTCTGTAAGGACCAGCATCTTCCCTGCTGGTGTTCACTGCAGCTCACCCTCGAGTCTTGAGTACTAGTGCATTTCCTGGAGTGCGAGCATGGGAAGCCAAGACTGTGGTCCAGGCACCTTTTGGGTATGCAGGAGGTTCTTTTTCCAGTCTGAAGGCTAGGAGGTTCTGAGCATGTGTACACAGTGGCTGTGGCAGCATCTATGACTGTTGGGACAAAACCATTCTTTGCAGCTTGGGGAGGGGAAGGAAGGGAAGGGCTCCCCTCAGCACAGAGCACAGAGCGTGCCTTACCTGGACCTGATCGGCGCCTGGGAAGTGTGGTGCGGGTCCTGGGTCCCTGTTGTGGGCAGGCGCTTAGCTGTGGTTCGTGATTTCAAGATGGTCTGCATGCCCCAGTGTGGGCAGCTCAGCCCTGGGGGTTACGTTTCAAGCAATAACAGATCTGTTGCGTGCAGAATCACACATTTGGCCTGTTGCAAACAGGTTCAATTTACATAGGAGTTTTATTTTTGAAATAAGGGACAATCTACAAGACGTACAGGACACTTGATGTGCTGTTCTTTGCCCTGCTTGACGTGCCGTGGGCGGGGGTCTGCTTCCTGAGAGCTCACTGATGCTTGGTGTTCAGCAGTTCTGGCTAAGAGGCTTCTGTGGGAACCCGAGTCCTTCTTCTCAGAGAGGGATCATTTACAAGTTGAAGTTCAGTCCGAGGACGTCCTGGGAAAGGGGTGGGAATGGAGCTGTTGCGCCTACTGGTATTCACAGGCTGGTGTGGGGCTGCAGCGCCTTCATGGAGAGGAGAAAGCGGCTGTGGGCTGGGTGTGAAGGGTGGGCACTGCGGGACGAGGTGGCCACAGGGCAGTGAGTCCACAGACGGAGCAGAGGTGGTCCCTCTGCAGAATGTCTTTATTCATTTGTATTAAATGAACCGAGAGAGTCCCGTGGTGTCCTTATTCTGTGACAGAGTCTAATTCCTACGGTAAAAATAAAGTTCTATTTTCCCCCTATTCTGAGCAGTGTTTTTCTTTGTTGTGTTGAAATGTAATTGTATGGGAACAGCAGAGTGGCTCCCTGGGGAGCACGGGCACTGGGACCCCCACTGCCCCATCTCCCCAAGACGGCTGAGCTTCGGCAAGTTCCACTGGCTTCCTGTTCCTCCCGCCCTCTGGTCTCCCCTGAATTCCCGGTGTCCGCATCAGGGTCTGTGGATGTTTTCGCCAACGTCATCGGGCAAGGGGAGACCAGCGGACGCTGAGACGGTACTACTGCTCTGCCCTCCAATCTCACACCCGTCACGGCTGCAGGTCTCATCACAGCTGCTGACGTGAGCCTGGTCTCGGGCTGTGTTGGTGCAGAGGCCAGCTGCTGACCTGCCATACTGTTCCCGTGTGGCCCCAGGACATCCTCCTGCCCCCTTCTCCCTGGCTCCACGTGTGTACAGCTGGGGTTCAGCCCCTCCCAGCAGCGCTCATTCTGCCCTTTGCTGAGGGGCTTCCATCCCACTTTGTACTATTTTGATCTCTGACAGGATAGTGAGGTGGGGTCCCTGATGCCACCCTGGGTTCAGGGGGTGCTTGGGAGGCCTCACAGCTGCCAGCTCTTACAGGGAAAGGCCCAGGGGCTCCAGCACCTCCAGAAACATGGCCTGGGGAGAGGTCGGGGGGACACCAGACACAGGCTTCCTGGGACCCTCCTGGCCAGGTCACATAGGGTGCACTTGATTCACCAGCAGGGAGCTCCTGGGAGACAAGTGCTGAGGGAGTTTATCAGGGGTGGTCACGTGGGCACCCACTGCCTGGCACCAAGACCCCAGCCGCTGAGCAAGAGCAGGTATGCAGCACACACCTCACAGCTGTGCAGATGGTTGCAGCCCCCACGTGAGACCCCTCCCCACACCTTCCCTCCTGCCTGAGCACGGCGTCCTGGGCCTGCTGTGCATGTATCCTGAGCTTTTCCCGTTAGGGATTTTAATTAGGTTTGTTTCAGGATGTTTGGTTGCTCTGTGAACGTTTCTGTTGGTTTGGCGCCCTTCTCCCACGGCATTGGGCTTCCGCAGGTGTTAGGATGTTTGGGGTGAGTGCCCACCCTCGTTCTCCGATTTGCCTGTCTGGTTCCGGAGATGGTGAGCAGAGCTGTGGGCGTGGGAGCCTGCTCACTGCCGTGTCCTGGGTGTATCCTGGGCAGGGCGTCGCTGTGGGCTCTGGCCCAGGTGACTGGAAGAACAGAGCTCTCGGGGCTCCATTCCCCACTCCCTCCCATATGTGGCCATGGCTGCTTCCTGTCTGGTTTCTATAGAGTCAGGTTGCTCTGAGGTCATGCTGGTGTCTGCACCCCTCGTATGTGTCAGTCAGGGGCCCTGGGTGGAGGACGGGACCCACCCCGGTGACCCCAGGCTCCCCTGCTACTGGTCCCCCCACCCCAGGGCCTGACCGCAGATGACGTGGCCAGGAGGCTATGCCCGGGCCCTGGGTGCCTTCCCCGTGCCTCAGAGCACAGCAGGACGCTGGAGCGGCCTTTGTAGGGGGCTCAGACCCCTGGTTCCGCCCCTGTAGAGGACAGGACAGTCTGCCTTCCCCACACAGGACCCAGGGTTCCTGGGTGTGGACTCACCCTGGGACCCCCAGCCTCCCCTGGAGTGAAGCCCAGCTTCCGAGGACACAGAGCAGATGGGTCACGCGGAGGCCACCCTCTAGCCTCTGTCCCATCAAGGCCATCTACCTGGACCCACCATCACCCCCAGGCTCCCTCTCCACCAGCACCTTCTCTCCTGGGGCACCGTGTGGCCTGGGGCACGGACTCCACGCTGCGGTCTGCTCCACCCCTGCCTCGGGAAACTGTGCTGTGTCCCCCTCTGGCTTCTCCCCTCCTTCCTGGCAGGGGTGGGGCCCTGGGGCTGACCGCTGCAGGCAACCCTCAGCAGCCGGGTGAGCCGGTCAGGCCCCAGCACCCTGGGTTCCTCAACTGAACAGGGGCTGATGCGGCCCCCGTGGGTGCGGCCAGGCAGGTTCCACCTGTGCCCATAGACACAGTCCTGGTGGGGTGGTCGTCCTCCAGACACAACACACCAGGGCATCCTCAGCCTCACCTCTTTGTTGACCGGACTTGGATGAAGGAACGTGTGAAATGCACGGAGTGGGGAGGTTCCCAGATGGGAGTGTCTGGTGTGACGCTGAGGGGCGCTGGGCTGAGGGACCCTCAGAGCAGCAGGGGTGCAGCCCCCATGGCCGGCACCCCGCACCCATCCATCGTGGTGGATCCCGTGCTGGGGGGATGTGATCCAAAGTGACTGAGCAGCTTCAGGTGGTCCTGCGTAAACATTCTCCTCCCGTGAGTCTCCAGGGGTCTCGGGATCCCAGACGAGGGCAGCTGAGCTCCACCCTCAGAGGGGCACAGGGAGCGAGGTGGGTGGGGCAGCACAGTGGGGGCACCCAGGCTTGTGGAGTGGGGACCTCAGACTGAGAGCTGCCAGGCAGGGGTGCCCTGGGGTGGCCAGACCAGATCGTCAGCCCCGCACGCTGCAGGGGTGTGTGCCCACAGCCTGTCCCCACCCCACGGGGCTCGGCCAAGCTGTGTGTGAGCGACTGGATGTCCCTGTGACTTGGGCTGGCTCCAGGGAGCGGTGGTGACACATTCCTTTCAAGTTGGTGTGAGCGTGTGCGTGCGGGTGTGGGCTTACCCTCTTGGCAGAGGACCTGACGTTGGAACCGGCTCGGAGGGAAAGGAGAGACGGAGGATTGCCTTCCTGGTGGCTCTTTGAAATTCTGGGTGATGTACTCGACAAGTTGGAACCACATGAAACACTTGGAGCTTCGGGGCAGAGCTGTCTTGGGGATTCTCGCAGGGTTCTCCTCCTAGGGCAGCTTTGCTGGGTGACGGCACGGCAGGGAGTCCCACCTGCAGACCCCGGCCGCCACCTTGCCCAGCCCAGCCCTGCCTGCTCAGGGCTGGTGCCCCCCTACACGCAACATGTGCACACACAGGCTCCTCGGGGCAAGAAGCGAGGGCTGGTGGAGGGTGAGTGCCAGCCCTCACCCACCAGACCCTCCAGTATCCAGAAAGGAGGAGACCACCTGAGGTCCGGCCCTGTGGGACATGGCGGGGCATGGAGCTCGGCCCTCACGTCCCCCACCCCCTGCACCCCCTGGGCTCTGCCCAGAGCCCAGAGGGCTGACAGGGACCACTGGGCGTGGGCCACAGGGACAAGGAAGGGAGGGAGTCCCAGGCCTACTGCACGGAGCTGAGATCACCAGGTTGTGATCACTGCCGGCCAGGGACCAGCCCCAGCCAACCAGAGCTCCGTGTTGGGGAAGGGTAGGGTGAATCCCCTTCTGTCCACACTTCCCTGGACTGTGGGGAAACACTGGGCCTTCCCTTGGGCAAACCAGGCCCCAAACTAGAGGGCACAGATGCCCCCCGAAAGCAGAGCCTGAGCCAGGGTAGAGGAGGAAGGAGGCGGTGGACCAGGCCCCAGGCTCAGAGCACCCTGCACGCTGGTCCCACAGGGAGCCCTCAAAGCCAGCCTTCTGTGCTGGGGCCTACAGATGGTCAAGGGAGTGGACACACATTCTTGAGCCAGGGCCCTGGGTCTTTGGAACCACTTGGAAGAGGGCCTGCCCTCCCACCCACATCTGCATCTCTGTCTCCTCTTTCTGCCTTCAGCCAGGCCATTCCATCACATCAGCTTTGCCCGCTGTGAACGTGGAATCCGTGTGGACGTGGAATCCGTGTGGACGAGCCCAGTGAAGGGCCAGCTGGGTGTTCATCACTCTGCTGCCCAGGGCCGAGGGGACACATGGAGGGGGCCCACCGGTCATTGCTGGAAGATAATAATTGCCCCCAGATCCCTCACCTTTTGAAGCACAGGCCAAGTCCTGCTGCTCCTGTGCTGTGAAGCCCAAGGGCTCCTGGTCAGTGGAGGACAGGCCATCTTGGGAGAGCCTGGCACCACCCCCCCCAGCCCCGTGCTGAGACCCCCACTCTGGGTCATCTTCAGGGTGCTGCTTAGACTTCACTCACTCAGGATGCCTGCCCCGCCCTGCCACCTGCCTGCACCCACAAGCACCCTTTCCCTGTTAATCCCTCAAGGGAGTTGCATTTCCGGATTTTCTGTAATTAAACCATCCGGTGTTTGTGGGTAATCCCGTCAGCCTGTGGTGCGTTCTTCCTGAAATTATCTGCTCCAGCATCCTGGCAGCACTCACGAAGCCGTGGGGCGGGCTTCTCCCTGTGTCTTGGTTTTGGCACCAGAGTCAAGGCCTCAAGGATCGTTTGAAGAATCTCCACTCCGTTTTCTTACTGGATCACCTGTTTCTTGGAAGTTGGTTAGAACTCACCTGTTAAACTACTTGGACCTGCTGTTTTCTTTGGGGATGTTTTTTGTTTGTTTTTAATATGTAAGCCATATATAGTGTTGTATGTAAAATGGATTTCTTGGGACTTTCCCTGGCAGTCCAGTGGTTAAGAATCTGCATTCCAGTGCAGGAGACACAGATTTGATCCCTGGTCAGGGAACTAAGATCCCACATGCCTTAGAGCAACTAAGTCCATGCATTACTAAGTCCACGCAACTGCTGAGCCCACACAGTCTGGAGCAGTGCACCGCAGCTGGAGAAGCCTGAGCGCCACAATGAAGACCCAGCACAGCTCCACCCCCCCCACAATTTTTTTTTTTATTAGTTGGAGGCTAATTACTTTACAATATTGTAGTGGTTTCTGCCATACACTGATATCAATCAGCCATGGATTTACATGTGTTCCCCATCCTTAACCCCTCTCCCACCTCCCTCCCCATCCCATCCCTCTGGGTCATTCCAGTGCACCAGCCCCGAGCACTTGTCTCATGCATCCAACCTGGACTGGCGATCTGTTTCACACTTGATAATATACATGTTTCGATGCTGTTCTCTCAGTTCATCCCACCCTCGCCTTCTTCCATAGAGTCCAAAAGTCTGTTATACATCTGTGTCTCTTTTTCTATCTTGCATATAGGGTTATCATTACCATCTCTCTAAATTCCATATATATGCATTAGTATACTATATTGGTGTTTATCTTTCTGGCTTACTTCACTCTGTATAATGGGCTCCAGTTTCACCAAAATTTTTTTAAATAAAAGTAAAGTTGACTCAAAATGATTTTTGAAAAGTGGATTCCTTATAGATAGCTCATCCTGGGATCTTGTTTTTATGTTTTTATTATCTTTATCCAATGTGACAGTCTCTCTTCTAATTATTATTTCTAATTATCTCTCTTCTAATAATTAGTGTATTTCCATTTAATAAAATCATTGAGGTGCTTGGATCTGTCTACAGCTTTATCTGCTTTCTGTCTGCTCCTCTGGCCAGGGTATTTGTTCTTGTTTTCCTGCCCTGTTTGGGGTTATTTGAACTTTTTTCAGTATTCCATTTAGTTTATTAGCTTTTGAGATATATGTATTGTGTGATTTGTTTAAAGATTTATGTTATCTTTTAGTGATTCTAGGGATTATAATAGATACACCTGACTTTGTGAACCTTCATTGGAAGGACTGATGCTGAAGTTGAAGTGTCAATACTTTGGTCACCAGATGTGAAAGACCCTGATGCTGGGAAAGATTGGGGGCAAGAGGAGAAGGGGATGACAGAGGATGAGATGGTTGGATGGCATCACAGATTCAATGGACATGAGTTTGAGCAAGCTCCAGGAGATAGTGAGGGACAGGGGAGCCTCGTATGCTAAAGTCCTTGGGGTCGCAGAGTGGGACTCAACTTGGCAACTGAACAACAACAAAAGTTAATATTTAAGGGACACCCAGAATCCTATAGCCGTTCAAGGCCCCCCATTTGTCATTGAGTAACATGCCCACGGAGATCACCCAAATGATCTAGCTTTCACTTTCAGGAGTCAGTTACTTAAAGGCTTTGAAGGAGGCAGTTCAGTTCAGTTGCTCAGTTGTCTCTGACTCTTTGCAACCCCATGGATTGCAGTACGCCAGGCTTCCCTGTCCATCACCAACTCCTGGAGCTTACTCATTTCCATATAGTCAGTGATGCCATCCAATCATCTCATCCTCTGTCGTCCCCTTCTCCTCCCACCTTCAATATTTCCCAGCATCAGCGTCTTTTCGAAGGAGTCAGTTCTTCATATCAAGTGGCCAAAGTTTTGGAGTTTCAGCTCCAGCATCAGTCCTTCCAATGAATATTCAGGATTAATTTCCTTTAGGATTGACTGGTTGGATCTCCTTGCAGCCCAAGGGACTCTCAAGGGTCTTCTCCAACACCACAGTTCAAAAGCATCAATTCTTCAGCACTCAGCTTTCTTTATAGTCCAACTCTAACATCCATACAAGACTACTGGAAAAACCATAGCTTTGACTAGATGGACTTTGTTGGCAAAGTAATGTCTCTGCTTTTTAATATGCTGTCTAAGTTGGTCATAGCTTT
Organism: Odocoileus virginianus; assembly: GCF_023699985.2. Classification (NCBI taxonomy): domain Eukaryota; kingdom Metazoa; phylum Chordata; class Mammalia; order Artiodactyla; family Cervidae; genus Odocoileus; species Odocoileus virginianus. Next base: position 82,370,894 of record NC_069677.1, on the reverse strand, counting down.
TCTTCCAAGGAGCAAGCGTTTTTTTTTTTTTTTCTTTCTATTTTTTTATTGAAGGATAATTGCTTTATGAAATTTTGTGGTTTTCTGTCAAACCTCAACATGAATCAGCCATAGGTATACATATATCCCTTCCCTTTTGAACCTCACTCCCATCTCCTGCCCCATCCCACCTCTCTAGGTTGATACAGAGCCCCTGTTTGAGTTTCCTGAGCCAAACAGCAAATTCCCGTTGGTTATCGATTTTACATACAGTAATGTAAGTTTCTATGTGACTCTTTCCATACATCTCACCCTCTCCTCCCCTCTCCCCATGTCCATAAATCTATTCTCTGTCTTGTTTCTCCATTGCTGCCCTGTAAATAAGTTATTCAGTACTATTCTTCTAGATTCTGTATATGTGTGTTAGAATACAGTATTTATCTTTCTCTTTCTGACTCTCTTTACTCTGTATAATAGGTTCTAGGTTCATGCACCTCAGAACTGACTCAAATACATTCCTTTTTATGGCTGAGTAATCTTCCATTGTGTGTATGTATCACAACATCTTAATCCATTCATCTGTTGATGGACATCTAGGTTGCTTCTACGTTCTAGCTATTGTAAACAGTGCTGCAATGAACAATGGGATACATGTGTCTTTTTCAATTTTGGTTTCCTCAGGGTATATGCCTAGGAGTGGGATTGCTGGGTCATATGGTGGTTTTATTCCTAGTTTTTAAAGGAATCCCCATACCATCTTCCATAGTGGCTGTATCAATTTACCTTCCCACCAACAGTGCAAGAGCACTCCCTTTTCTCCACATCCTCTCCAGAATTTGTTGTTTATAGACTTTTTGATGATGGCCATTCTGACCAGTGTGAGGTGATATCTCATTATTTGATTTGCACTTCTCTAATAAGAAGCGATGTTGAGCATCTTTTCATGAGTTTGTTAGCCATCTGTGTGTCTTCTTTGGAGAAATGTCTGTTTAGGTCTTTCCCCCACTTTTTGATTGGTTTGTTGTTTTTCTGGCACCGAGTTATATGAGCTGCTTGTATATTTTGAAAATTAATCCTTTGTCAGTTGTTTCATTTACTATTATTTTCTCCCATTCTGAGAAGTGTCTTTTCACCTTGCTTATAGTTTCATTTGCTGTGCAGAATCTTTTAAGTTTAATCCAGTCCCACTTGTTTACTTGTGTTTTTATTTCTGTTACTCTAGGAGGTGGGTCATAGAGGATTTTGCTTTGATTTATGTCATCGAGTGTTCTGCCTATGTTTTTCTCTAAGAGTTTTATAGTTTCTGGTCTTACATTTAGGTCTTTAATCCATTTTGAGTTTATCTTTGTATATGGTATTACAAAGTGTTCTAATTTCATTCTTTTATGTATAGCTGTCCAGTTTCCCAACACCATTTATTGAAGAGGCTGCCTTTGCCCTGTTGTATATTCTTGCCTCCTGTAAAAAAATAAGGTACCCATAGGTGCATGGGTTTATTTCTGGGTTTCTATCTTGTTCAATTGGTCTATATTTCTGTTTTTGTGCCAGCACCACACTGTCTTGATGACTGTAGCTTTGTAGTGTAACCTGAAGTCAGAAAGGCTGACTCCTCCATCTCCATTCTTCTTTCTCAAGACTGCTTTGGCTATTCGGGGTATTTTGTGTTTCCATATGAAATGTGAAATTTTTTGTTCTAGATCTGTGAATGCCATTGGTAATTTGATAGGGATCACCTAGAATCTACAGATTGCATTTGGTAGTATAGTCATTTTCACAATATTAATTCTTCCTACCCAGGAACATGGACTATCTCTCCATGTTTATATCATCTTTGATTTCTTTCATTAGTGTCTTATAATTTTCTGTATACAGTTCTTTTGTCTCCTTTGATAAGTTTATTCCTATATATTTAATCATTTTTGTTGCAATGGTGAATGGGATTGATTCCTTAATTTCTCTTTCTGACTTTTCATTGTTAATATATAGAAATACAAGTGATTTCTGTGTATTGGCTTTGTATCCTGCAACTTTGCTGAATTCACTGACTAGCTCTAGTAATTTTCTGATACTATCTTTAGGATTTTTTATGTACAGTATTATGTCATCTGCAAACAGTGAGAGCTTTACTTCTTCTTTTCTGATTTGGATTCCTTTTATTTCTTTTTCTTCTCTGATTGCTATAGCTAGGACTTCCAAAACTATGTTGAATAATAGTGGTGAAAGTGGACACTGTTGTCTTGTTCCTGATCTTAGGGAGAATGCTTTCTGTTTTTCACCATTGAGAATAATGTTTGCTGTAGGCTTATCATATATGACCTTTACTATGTTGAGGTAGGTTCCTTCTATGCCCATTTTTTGAAGAGTTTTAATCATAAATTGGTGCTGAATTTTGTCAAAGGCTCTTTCTGCATCTGTTGAGATTATCATATGGTTTTCATCTTTCAATTTGTTAACATGGTGTATCACATTGATTGATTTGCATATATTGAAGAATCCTTGCATTCCTGGAATAAACCCAACTTGGTGTATGATGTATGAGCTTTTTGAAGTGTTGCTGAATTCCTTTGCTAAAATTTTGTTGAGGAATTTTGCATCTATGTTCATCAGTGATACTGGCCTGTAGTTTTCTTTTTTTGTGTTGTCTTTGTCTGGTTTTGGTATCAGGGCGATGGTGACCTCTTAGAATGAGTTTGGAAGTGTTCCTTCCTCTGCGATTTTTTTGAAAGAGTTTTAGAAGGATAGGCATTAGCTCTTCTTTAAATGTTAGATAGAATTCTCTTGTGAAGTCATCTGGTCCTGGGCTTTTGTTTTTTGGGAGATGTTTGATCACAGCTTCAATTTCAGTGCTTGTAATTGTGTTGCTCATAATTTCTGTTTCTTCATGGTTCAGTCTTGGAAGATTGAACTTTTCTAAGAATCTGTCCGTTTCTTCTAGGTTATCCATTTTATTGCCATATAGTTGCTCATAATAGTCTCTTATAATCCTTTGTTATTTCTGCATTGTCTATTGTAACCTTTTTCATTTCTCATTTTGTTGATTTGATTCTTCTTTCTTTTTTTCTTGATGAGTCTGGCTAAAGGTTTGTCAATTTTGTTTATCTTCTGAAAGAACTAGCTTTTAGTTTTATTAATCTTTACTGTTTCTTTTGTTTCTTTTTCATTTATTTCTGCTCGAATCTTTATGATTTTTTTCCTTCTAATTTTGGGGGTTTTTTGTTCTCCTTTTTCCAGTTGTTTTAGGTGTAAAGTTAGGTTGTCTATTCAATGTTTTTCTTGTTTCTTGAGGTAGGATTTTGTTGCTGTAAACTTTCCTCTTAAAACTGCTTTTGCTGCATCCCATAGGTTTTGAGTTGTTGTGTTTTCATTATTTGTTTCTAAAAATTTTTTTATTTCCCTTTCGATTTCTTCAGTAACCTGTTGGTTATTTAGAAACGTGTTGTTTAATCTCCATGTGTTTGTGTTTCTTACAGTTTTTTTCTTATAATTGATATCTAGTCTCATAGTGTTGTGGTTGGAGAAGATGCTTGATATGATTTTAGTTTTCTTAAATTTACTGAGGTTTGATTTGTGACCCAAGATGTGGTCTCTCCTGGAGAATGTCCCATGTGCACTTGAGAAGAAGGTGTATTCTTCTGCATTTGGATGGAATGTCCTGAAGATATCAGTGAGATCCATGTCATCTAATGCATCATTTAAGACTTGTGTTTCCTTATTAATTTTCTGTTTTGATGATCTGTCCGTTGGTGTGAGTTGGGTGTTAAAGTCTCCTACTATTACTGTGTTACTGTTCATTTCTCCTTTTATGTCTGTTAGTGTTTGACTTATGTATTGAGGTGCTTCTATGTTGGGTGCATAGATATTTATAATTGTTATGTCTTCCTCTTGGGTTGATCCCTTGATCATTCTGTAGTGTCCTTCCTTATCTCTTGTAATCTTTATTTTAAGGTTTATTTTGTCTGATATGAGGATTGCTATTCCAGCTTTCTTTTGCTTCCCATTTGCATGGAGTATATTTTTCCATCCTCTCACTTTCAGTCTATATGTGTCTTTAGGTCTGAAGTGGGTTTCTTGTAGACAGCATATATATGGCTCTTGTTTTTGTATCCATTCAGCCAGTCTGTGTCTTTTGGTTGGAGCATTTAATCCATTTACATTTAAAGTAATTATTGATATATATGTTCCTGTTGCCAGTTTCTTAATTGTTTGGGGTTGATTTTGTAGATCTTTTTTCATCTCTTGTATTTCTTGACTATATAAGTCCCTTTGACATTTGTTGTAAAGCTGGTTTGGTGGTACTGAATTCTCGTAACTTTTGCTTGTCTGAAAAGCTTTTTCTTTCTCCATCAATTTTGAATGAGATCCTTGCCGAGTATAGTAATCTTGGTTGTAGATTTTTCCTTTTCGGTACTTTAAATATATCCTGCCATTCCCTTCTGGCCTGCAGAGTTTCTGCTGAAAGATCAACTGTTAAGGGTATGGGATTTCCCTAGTATCTTACTTGTTGCTTCTCCCTTGCTACTTTCAATATTCTTTCTTTGTGATTAGTCTTTGTTAGTTTGATTAGTGCGTGTCTAGTATGTTTCTTCTGGGACTATCCTCAGTTCTTTTAATTCTTTTACTTTATTCGGCTCTTCAGAAGTTATTTCCACCATTTTATCTTCCAGCTCACTGATTCGTTCTTCTGCTTCAGATATTCTGCTATTGATTCCTTCTAGAGTATTTTTAATTTCAGTAATTGTGCTGTTTGTCTCTGTATGTTTATTCTTTAATTCTTCTAGGTCTTTGTTAATTGATTCTTGCATTTTCTCCATTTTGTTTTCAAGGATTTGATCATCTTTGTTATCATTATGCTGAATTCTTTTTCAGGCAGTTTGCCCATTTCCTCTTCATTTATCTGAACTTCTGGGTTTCTCGTTTGTTCCTTCATTTATGTAGAATTTCTCTGCCTTTTCATTATTGTTTTTTAAACTTAATGTGTTTGAGGTCTCCTTTTCCCAGGCTTCAAGGTTGAAGTCTTTCTTCCTCTTGGTTTCTGCTCTCTAAGGTTGGTCCAGTGGTTTGTGTAAGCTTCGCATAGGGTGGGATCTGTGCCGAGTTTTTGTTTTTCCTCTGATGGGCAGGGCTGAGTGAGGTGTAATCCTGTCTGCTGATGATTGGGTTTGCATTTTTTTGGTTTGTTGTTTAGATGAGGCGTCCTGCGCAGGGTGCTACTGGTGGTTGGGTGATGCCGGGTCTTGTATTCAAGTGGTTTCCTCTGTGTGAGTTCTCACTATGTGATGCTCCCCAGGGTTAGTTCTTTAGAAGTCGAGGGTCTTGGAGTCCGTGCTCCCACTCCAAAGGCTCAGGGCTTGATCTCTGGTCAGGAACAAAGATTCCACAAGTGGTTTGCTATGGCATTAAGTGAGATTAAAACAAATATCCCCAAATGAGAAACCAAAGATGAACCCCAGGCAAATGCCAGTTACAAAATCAGGCAAATAATAATTAAAGGAATAGATACATATACACATACACCCATGAGCAAAGTCAAAACAGTTCAAGAAATTAAGTACAGTAGATTGACCTGGAAAACAAAAGAAATCAAAAATTATATTTACCAATTAAGAACAAAACTAACTAAAGCACAAACTGGAAAGCAAAACTAAAGCAAGATGCCAATTGGGGAATAAAGCAGTGGAAACAAAACTAACAAATATGTTCGGAGGGAAGAAAGAAAAGAAAGGAAGAATAGATGTGGAAAGTCGCATAGAGGTAGATGAAGAAGATTTATATACATTAAAGATTAACTGCAAGGGGAAAAGAACAGTAGGAAACGCAAACAAAGGAATAAATGTAGGAAAAATATAATACATTTAAAAAAATTAAAAATTAAAATGATAAAAAAGCATCTTTTAATTTCATGGCTGCAGTCACCATCTGCAGTGATTTTGGAGCCCCCCAAAAAAGTCTGTCACTGTTTCCATTGTTTCTCCATCTGTTTGCCATGAGGTGATGGGACCGGATGCCATGATCTTGGTTTTCTGAATGTTGAGTTTTAAGCCGAGGCAAGCAGCATATTACACTTGTTGAGTTGCTCACTGTTTTCTTCCCCTGCCTGTGGGGCCTCGTCCCCCTGTTGACAATTGCCTTGAGAACTTCCTGTGGTTGCTGCATCCTCTTTTCTTTCATCCGAGCCTGTTGTTTTTGCCTGTGTTCCTGGAGACATTGCACTCCATGTGGGATACACACTAGATGCATTGTCCCACTACCTGTTGGCCTCTGTGTCCAGTGAGGAATCCTCAAGGCTGGAATTGCTGTCCCCCAAATTCTCCTCCTCCTGATGGCTTCCAGGCTCCGACCTCCATCTTTGGTTCTCACACCAGGGTATGTCCGGCCTGGGCCCCCGTTAAGTTTGTCCTGTTGGGTGTCACAGTTTTAGAGTGTTTTCCTGAGTGGAGCCATCCTTGCTCCCTTCACTTTTCTGTGCTAAGTTCTCTCTCCCCTGGACACCAGGAGGTTATTATAATATTTAAGTATTTCACATTATTTGTGGCTTTAGCATCCTCTGTGTAGCCCACACTCTGTGTCGGGGCCTCACGTGGACCTTGGTGTCAGGTCCATCTGAAGATGCAGAGCAGCAAGAATGAGAACCCCAGACCCGGCAAGACCGCCGTGCTGTGTGCAGGCCTGTGGGCAACAGACTCTGGGCATGAGGGTGTCCGCTGTCTGTGGGCAGCCCCCCCAGGATTTGTGGCCATGGGAGCAGGACAGGGTTTTGGCCACAAGGAGGAGGGCGTGGAGAGCAAGGTGAGTGGCTATGGGGCAGCGGGGGCACCTCAGCTGCTGGAGGGTTTGAGTTGATGGTGGGAAGAGCCAGCTGAGGCTGGTGCTGTCTGTCTGACCATGTTCCCCCAGCTCCTCTGCAGGGGGAGGCAGACTCCCCTCCCCGCTGCCCACTTCTGGTCAGCTGGAGGGGCCAGAAATTCCAGAGTGATGGCTGAGCCAGCAGATGGCCCATAGGAGGGCTCTGGCTTGGGGTGGGGGTCAGGGGAGGCTGAAGTCTCAAGGGCGGGAGCCAGGAAAAGGGGCAGGATGGGGTGAGGGGAGCATCAGCATGTTCTAAATCAGGGTTTTGAGTCCCACTGTGGGGGATTCTGGGAGACTGCGGGGCTCTGCACCCCAGGGTTTTTTAGGTTGACCTTCTGGAAAGTTCAGTTGTGGGGCTGAGTGGAAAAGGGTGGTGGGATGAGGGGCCAGGACAGAGGAGCAGGGGTGGGAGCCCCATTATGGGGACGGCGTCCAGGCTTCTCATGGGAGGGGCTGCACAGCTGGGCAGGCAGACAGTGCTGGAGCACACATTCACGTCTAAGTGCCTGGATGCTCAGCGAGGGGCCCCCAGTCCCCTCACGGCAGGGCAGAGGCCCGCCCCGCTCCGAGTCTCCGCCGGCTGGCATCCTCTCCATCAGATAGCGCCCGTACCCGGCAGCACTCTGCGCTTGTGGGTTGGCTTCAAGTATTTTCATGTACCCTCGAGAGAATGATTAAAAAGTAATTAACCTAAATTTAGCCTGATTGTCATAAATAAATTAGCCACATGAATCACCTGTGATTTGCCAGCCTGCACACGCCTGGCTCCAGGTGATCATCACCGCGGGGCAGACAGCTGCCCGCTGTGGGGGAGGGGCCCCAGCCTCATCGAAGGACTTGGACCCCCCTTTCCAACCCCCACTGCCCGCCTGCTGCCACCTGACAACCATAGGTGGCAAAGGAGGTCTCTGAGCGCTGCTGTCGTCATGCCCCAGGTGGCTACAGTGATCGACACCAGCTCGTGCCTGCAGCCCGTGGGCACTGGCTGGCCTCTCTGTCCAGCGCACCAGCCAGGGTCGTCCTCTGGTGGGGACCCAGTGGGGTCGGCAGATCTGGCCTTGGCGGCCGCTCATGCTGTACTCAGATGGCCGTGGGGCTCCAGGACGGCCAGGAGGGGTGTGCCTGCTCCTCGAGCCCTGTCCCTGTCCCCATCCATCGGCTCCTCACCTGCATGGGCCCCTCCAGGAAGGGAGGGGGCTCAGAGCCAGAGTGTTGTGGAGGGGGGGGTCTGTACATGGAAGGAACAAAGACACAACAACAAACTGAAATGAGAGGTCTGTCCCCGTCTCGGCGAAGATATCTCTGTCGGGTCCACAGCCAACAGCAAAGTATGGAAACTCAGTTGTGGCCACTCAGGTCTGGGCCTCTGTTGATGACCTGGTGGCATCAGACATGTAACAAGGACAGATGTGTTAGTCACTCATTGTTGTACATTTATCTCGTAAAATTTATATTCCTTACCCTCATTTGAAGGAATCACTAATTACATTACATTCAATTTGCATTAACTTGGTGTCTGTTAACAGTGTTACTCTACAGTATCTTTAAAAGCTGTAATTGTATTCAAAGTTTACAAAACTTGAATATATTTCCATCAAAAAAATAAAGTTGAATAAAAAACAAGGGACTTCCCTGGTGGTCCAGTGATTAAGAATCCCCCATGTAATACTGGAGACACGAGTCCAATTCCTGGTCAGGGAATTAAGACCCCACTTGCCTTGGAGTAACTAAGCCCTCACGTAGCTCCAGGAGTTGGTGAAGGACAGGGAAGCCTGGCGTGCTGCCGTCCGGGGGGCCTCAAAGAGTGGGAGGTGACTGAGTGACTGAACTGACTGAACCTGATCCACAGCGAGAGTCCGTGCACCACAACGGAAGATCCTACATGCTGCCTGAAGACCCGATGTAGCCAAAGAAAGAAAGAAATATTTTTTAAAGTGTAAGAAACAAACAAAATACTTTTCTGTGTTTTCAAGAAGTGTTGCTCTAAGATACTCAAAGGTACATAGTACAAGTAAAATTGCAAATGATGACTGATAACTTATAAAAAACAAAGTATAATGAGTATAACATGGAAATAAAAACTACTAAAATTAAGCTTTTGAAACCCTAATTCTTCAGAAAATGCAGTTAGATCTTCCTGACGGTGCTTTGAATGAGTGCCTTGCCGTCTGAGTGCTGAGTAGAAGGGGGTGCCAGGGGTCCTGCTGGACCCGCATTGCTGGATTCTAGCCGCAGGGCTGCAGACCTGCACACCCCAAGGACTCTGAGACCACCCATCCATCAGAAGGGAGCTGGCCTGCTCTGCCCTGCAGCCAGGACTGAACAGGTGAGCCCACCTGGTCTCCTCCTCCTCCCGACCAACGGGGGCCCAGGCCCAGCTCTGCAGCTGCACTAGCTGCACGTTCAGGCCTTCCCGGGTAGTGGTCCTGAGCCTGGGGCCTGGGTGGGTTTCCTTGTGGGTGTCACCTCCCCATCTTCAGTCTTCAGCGAGTGTGTCGTTCTGTGTGTGACCTGCAGGCCCCTGACGTATGGGCTCCAGCTGCCCGGGGCCACTCCCGCCGCCCACCCTTCTGGGATGCGGTCGCCTTGCTCACCACCTGCGTGGCTGCCCCTGCCACCCTCCCTTCTGGGATGCGGTCACCTTGCTCATCACCTGCGGGGCTGCCCCTGCCGCCCACCCCTCTGGGATGCGGTCACCTTGCTCACCACCTGCGTGGCTGCCCCTGCCGCCCACCCTCCTGGGATGCGGTCGCCTTGCTCATCACCTGCGGGGCTGCCCCTGCCGCCCACCCTCCTGGGATGCGGTCGCCTTGCTCACCACCTGCGTGGCTGCCCCTGCCGCCCACCCTCCTGGGATGCGGTCGCCTTGCTCACCACCTGCTGACCAGAAGCAATCACACACAGGGCTCGAGACAAGGTCAGGGCCTCCCAGGCCTCGACATACGGGGGGGTGGCCGTGTGCACACAGCTTCCCAACACAGGTCTCAGGTCAGGTCTCTCCTCTCACCTCCCTCACCTGGAGCCACTCCCTGCCCCCAAGGACTCACCTGGGGCCTGTGATGTCTCCTGGGGAGGAGCCCACCTGCCAAGATTTCCTTCAGCTGTATGTTTAAAAACAAAACAGCAAAACTTTGTACCTTTTAAGTTTTGTAAATGCACACGAGTGAGTGTGACCGCTCCAGCCACCTCTACGTCTGTCCAGGAAGCTGGAGTGGAGGGGCCAGGACCCCTTGGCTGGGACCTCTGTGTCTGGTGGCGTCAGGAGGTGACAGTGGCCTCCCACCTGCCAGCACAGTTCTAACACAGCCCGCGGCTGTTCACTCCAAGGGTCTGCGGCCCCCCATCTCTGCTCTGCCGGCCTAGCCCTAGCTCCCAGTGCTGCAGCCCAGCACTTGCCCCGGGAGGGTCTGCCTCTCTCCTCTAACTGCCTGCACCACGTGGGTTTGGGTTCTGATCGCCCAGCAGCCGTTGAGATGAGGCTGCATACCTGCTGTGTCTGCCCCTCCAGGATGGGGTTCCCCGGCTCAGCTTTGTCGAGACCCACCTTCCTGAACTCCTGCAGTTAGGATTCAGGTCTCGCAGAGAGTGTAGCCCCTGGGGGTGCTCCCACCTCATTTCAGGAGCCCGGGTACCACCGTCCAATGTGACGGCTCAGCCAGGCTGGAAGCCGAGGTTCACTGGCCCAGGAGGACTCGTCCAGAGGTCAGGCCCCGTGTCCTTGTCTAAGGGCCGACTGATTACTTGAGGGAGCAGCCAGACCTGAGTTTGGGCCTGGATCCTACTCACTGGAGCTAGAGCCTGGTGCTCAGCGGCTCGTGGTAAACAGGACCAGTGACTGTTGTGTCACTTATCACCATCACTGCCCACTGACCTCCCAGGGTCCTCCAGGGCCGAGCCTGGAGTAACAGGCACCTTCTACTAGACTGCCTTCCAGCATCCCCCACTGCCCCCCGCTGCAGACAGAGCATCACCTGCACAAGCTCACCCTCCTTGCCTGCATGTGCACCACGTGTCCAGACGAGTTGCCAGCCCCTCATTAGCGATGGCAGTGGGCGACAGTCCCACTCGGAACCTGTCCAGTCTCCTCCCTTCAGCCACCTGGAGATACAGTCACTCACCTGGTCGGCCCAGATCCTACCGAAGCCGCAGGCCTGCCCCCGGCATGCATCACCTGCAGTGGAAGGTGACGCACAAACCTCGGAATGTCGTGGGGCCGTTGTCCCTACTGGTTAGACGGCCACACACGCGTGTGCACACGCACACACAGGCAATTGCAGACATACGTGCACACATGCAGACATGCACAGAGATAGCTGGGAACAGACTTCCTCATGAGGCTGGATGAAGCAGCCCGGATGTGGCCCTGTGGGCGGTGTGTCCAGCGTGACTGTCCCTCTGCAGGAGTGGGCCATCAAGGTTCCAGGAGCCGCCCATGTGCAATGGCATCTTCACAGGCCTCTCCTGCTGGTGGGGAGCAGGTGGGGGGCAGATATGGAGGCCGATCAGCTGGAAGCCGTGCTGGGGGCAGCCCTGAAGATGGTGACTGGATGCACTTGAGGCTGATTTCAGAGAAGAACCAACGGGATTTGCGGTGGGTCTGAGGAGGAGCAGAGGCAAGGGACTAGGGCTGCTGGCTGAAGTCGGGTGGCCAAGAGATGAAGGTGCTGGGGCAGTGTGACCTGAGAGATATTTGTTTGGGGCCTGGGCCCTTCTCCCCTCGTTTGGCAATACCTCAACCCCAGTTCCCAGCGGCTCAGCAGAAAGGAATTAGACTGTGATGCAGGAGACACAGGAGACCCAAGTTCCATCTCTGGGTCTCTTTGCCTAGAAGAGGGCAAGGCAACCCAGTTCAGTGTTCTTGCCTGGAGAATCCCGTGGACAGAGGAGCCTGGTGGGCTACAGTCCATGGGGTCACAGAATCAGACACGACTTAACTGAGCACACACACGCCCCAGTTACCTCTGGAATTTGCTTCCCTCCATAGGGTGCAATGGGTGGGATGGGGAGCTGGTGACCCACTCTTCAGCCACTGGGACTGTGACTCGAGAGTGGGAGCCTGAGCCAAGACACATCCTGAGCAAACAGGCCCCCTCTGGACGGACGTTCTGGGCCTTGTGACCCCGGAGCCCCCACCCACTTGCGTCTCCAAGGAGCCCACCATCAGTTCCTCTGAAACGTTCACCCTGAGACACACACATCCTATCCCAAGCTCTGGGGTCGACAGCAGGTTGGAGGCACAAACCCCAGGAATGAAATGGCTGAGGTCTGAAAGAGCCAGGCTTCCAAGGGGACGTTCCTGTCTGTGCTGCTTACCTGTGATTGGTCTGTGTGTTCTGCTGAATTCTGCGGGGCACCGTACCCCCTCACCCATGCCCTTACCCCTCCTTCTTGGTGGGCACAGCTCGACTGTCTGACACACACATGCCTGGTGTTTAATCCTGCCTGTTGCACACGGACACCAGCCACGAGGAGCGAGGGGTTAACCCTGCCAAGAACCACTCCTTCGCAGCAGGAAACCAACCGCTTGTGTTGGTTTGTGAGCAAGAGCAGATGCTCACCACCTGAATGACAGGGTGCAGAGCGTGGAGAGAACACAGCTCAGCATCCGTGTCCACAGCTGGAAATGTCAGAGCTCTGATGGGGCCCCTCTGCTGCTCAGAGGTGGTGAGAGCTGGTTAGTGCCCCGGTCTGGGGTCTGAGTCCTGGATGGGGGATGGTACAGGGGTGCAGCTGGCTGCAACCAGGTCTTGTGGGGCTTAGGGGAGGCCTACACCCACAGCAGGTAGGCCGCCCACCCCAGGCATCCGCCAGGTCCTCAGTGAGCCATCAGCGGGGCAGGGACTTGGTTCATTTATTCATTCACTTGGTACGAACTGGTGTGCTGCTCAGGCTGGTGGTGCTGGGAATAACTAACTGTAAGGTCACTGCACACATCTTGGAACGATGTGGCCAAGTGTCTCACACCATGGGCAGGGGCTGGACGGCCTGTGTTATCCCAGGCCTCACACCTCAGGACCGTTTCACCCGTGGGTCACGTGGGCTGTGATTGGTGGAAGAGCCAGGTAAGCATGGATCCTGCAGGATGGAGCCGGCGGGGCCATCACGTGGAGACTGGGTGGGCAGCCATGCTTCTCATAGGGGCTCCTGGGACCCGCCGGGGAGGAGTCGGGGGTCGGCTGGGTCAGCGGTGAGTGTCCTGTGTCTGGAGACCCCTGGCCAGGTTCACCCAACTTGAAGGGGACCCCAGGGGACCCCTGATCCCCCAAACCTGGCCAACAACTGAGCACTGGCGCTTGCCTTTCCTGCTCCCCATTGAGGGCGGCAGGAGGTGACCGGGACGAGACTTGGGTGAGAGCGTTCAGTGGGTGAGGCTGCCCGATGCCAGGCTTCCAAGCTAAGTGCACACCGAGTGCCCCTGGGCTCAAGGCAGCCTGGTGGGGACGCTGCATGCGTGTCCTGTCCCAGGAGCAGGCAGCCCCCAACCCCACACAAAGCCTTAAGAGGGTCTCTGTGTCCAGGACACTCTGGGGGCCACAGGGCCAGGCACAGCCCAGCAGCAGCACAGTGCTGTGTCGGAGCTTGGCTCTGAGGCTGGCCCGGGCGCTCAGCACGCTGACCAGCAAGGTCTTTGGTTACTCGCATGGGACAGCTATGCTGGCTGAGAAGGATCTCGAAGAGCTCATGACCTAAGTGACAGGAAAGGGTGGGCGGGTGGCAGACAGATGGAATCAGGCTGTGATCCCGAGTGGGTTTTTTTTTTTAGATAAAATTCACATGACGGAGAAGGCAATGGCACCCCACTCCAGTACTCTTGTCTGGAGAATCCCAGGGACAGGGGAGCCTGGTAGGCTGCAGTCCATGGGGTCGCAAAGAGTTGGACACAACTGAGCAACTTCACTTTCACTTTTCACTTTCACGAATTGGAGAAGGAAATGGCAATCCGCTCGAGTGTTCATGCCTGGAGAATCCCAGGGCCGGCGGAGCCTGGTGGGCTGCCATCTATGGGGTCGCACAGAGTTGGCCACAACTGATGCGACTTAGCAACAGCAGTACATGACATAAAATCACTGGTTTTAAAGTGACTGTCCAGTGGCATGTAGCACGTTCACATCATCAAGCCGCCACCCCCTCTGCCCAGTTCCAGAACACGCCCATGACCGCACAGATGACCCCGCACCCCCCAGCCGTCACCGCCTTCCCTCCCTCTGCTAGCACCCAGGGATCTGCTCTTTGCCGCCGTTCTGGGGTCTGGCTGCCTCCGCAGAGCGTGGGGCTTTGAGGTCTGGCCACAATGCAGCTGCCAGAAGGGAAGTCAGTGCCCAGCAAGTCCTCTGGGCGGGGCTGTCAGGGAACCCGGGGCTCTGCCTCATTTCTGTCCTCCCCACCGACGTTCTGGCACCCTGACCCCTACTGCCACGCAGTCCCCCGGGTCCACGCCTCCCGAACTGAGGGTCTGAGGGTCCTCGGCCTTCCTGTTGCAGGTGCTCAGGGCTCAGCCTTCCTCCTCCAGCCTCAGGCCCCTCCTTCCTCCTCCCCACAGCTGCTCCCAGCGTCAGCACCACCCAGAGGGCTTGTTGAATCAGGACTGGGCCCTGGAGCCTGGGTGAGGCCGGAGAATTTGCCTTTGTAACGAGTACCCAGGTGATGCCCCTGGGGCTGCTCTCCTGCCCTGGGCACCGGGAACCTCACCTGCAGGTGCCGCCCGCCTCTAACTCAGGTCTGGCCAGGCCCTGGCAGAGCGGGGCCTGCGTGAGGCACGACCGAGAGCAGGCTTGTCTGCCCGACACCCAGAGGACAACACGGGGCGGGGACCCGGTTTCTCGAAGGGATGCTCCGCTGCCCATGCTTACGATGGACCGAGGTCCCATAGTTTTATTGGGAAAGGCTCCTGTGGGCCATCCTATCACACTTCTCTGCAACAAATGCCAATCGAACCTAACGTCTATGGAGTTCTGTGAACATCAGGCCCTCAGTGTTCAATAGTTTCTTTTAGATTTTTCTGGATTTTGCCTCAAGTTAGCCTTAGTACAAAATGCACAAAACTGCACATATTATAATTATCTTTTTGAAAAATATGTAAAACCACAATAGGCATTTTTTGTTTTTTTGAAAATGCATCTCTTGCTCAGATGGGTGTGTGGGTTTTTCTGTGCTTCACTTATTGCTTCCCTGGTAGCTCAGTTGGTAAAGAATCTGTCTGCAACGCAGGAGACCCCGGTTTGATTCCTGGGTCGGGAAGATGCCCTGGAGGAGGGCATGGCAACCCACTCCAGTATTCTTGCCTGGAGAATCCCCATGGACAGAGGAGCCTGGCAGGCTACAGTCCACAGGGTTGCAGAGAGTTGGACATGACTGAGCGACTAACCATAGCGTGAGGATCAAACAAGGCTTGATGGGCATTAACACTGAATTGATGACATTGCCTCAGGCCGCTCAGAAGCCCAGGTAGTGTCTCCTGAGAATTGGAGTTGACGCTTCATTGCTGTCAGTTTGGTCGGAATCAGATCAGTACTCAGTGGGGCTGGATGGATACATGAGGTGGCAGCAGGTGACAGCAGGGGAGGCTGTGTCCGAGCAGCAGGGGACTGGCGAGGGCCTGCTCTGTGACACATCACCCAAACTTAGAGGCTGTAAGAGCTGTCTGTCTCTGAGGGTCAGGATCCTGCAGCCGCTCGGCTGGGTGGTCCCAGCTCGGGCCCCCCACGGGGCTGGTGTCAAGGTGTCTGCCGGGTCCCACCACTGGGGGGTCCACGTCCACGAGGGCTGGCCTCATCTTGCTGGTCGTCAGCTGGGTGCCTGAGTGCTCTGCCATGTGGCCTCTTCAGTGGGGTGGCCTGGATTATTTTACCTGGCAGCTGGGCTCTGAGAGGGAACGGGGGTAGGGAGAGAGAGGGAGAGACTGGGTCTACCCCCCAAACCTCCAGGCCTGCACCCCAGGGCCACCTGCACTGATTTGGGGATCTTGGCTGCCTCCTCCACCTTTGCCCCACAGACAGCTGTCCACTGGCCCCGGGGCCCACGCCATGCAGGGGATGGGCTGGGTTTTGAGAGGGGACAGCTTGGGTACAGGAAGGTCCTTCTCAGGGGCCGGGGGGAAGGGAGACTGGCCGGGCCTCCGGGGTCACAGGCTGGGACCTGTGGAGGGACAAGAGGCAGTGGCCAGAGGCGGTTCTGGGGCCCGGGTGGTGGTGAGCTCGCTTGCCTGGCGTGCAGCTGCCAGTGTGATATGGGGTCATCCGGGGGAGGCCTGGCACTCGCCATCCTCGATCTGTCCTGGCTCCTGGGTAGCAGGCAGCTGGGGGAGACATGACGACGTGTCCTCCATGCTCCTCCCGCCGTGAGCCCCTGCCACACCCCTGCCCGCCCCACTCAAGGATACCCTCCGACTGATGGTCAGGACGCCTCCCCGCTGCACCGGGCGCTGCCAAGAGCCTTGTTCCCTTTCCTCGTGCTGATGGGGAGCAAGTCTGTGAAGTGTCCCTGACGGAACTTGCTGGGTCAGAGGGGTGGCTGTTCCCATGGAAGGCAGGGAGCCCCCGGGCCAGGGACAGCAGCACCGGCTGGTCCACCTTCCTGGCTGGAGCAGGAGAGCCCTACCCAACAGTGGGCGCCTTTGAATGGAGTCAAGAGAAGACAGACTCAGGGAGGAGCCCGGGACGAGGGGCAGAGATGTGACCAAGAGCTCGGACTCCGCAGGACCCCGGGGGTGGAGACCCTGAACGTGACTGTGTCCTCTCCCCTCCCAGCCTGCACCCCAAACTAGTAAGCACCCTGGTTATGGGATGTGGGGAGGCATCTCAAGGCGGGGTCCCCTGCTGGCCCCACCATGCTGGTTGTCCTGAGTCAGCAGAGCCAGAGCCAGGCTCAGTCCACTGCCTTCCAGGTTACAGCGCCATCAGAGGCAGGGCCTCGGTCCAGTAAACCCTGGAAAGGGCACTTGCCCAGCACAGACTGGATGTGGAGGGCCAGGCTAGGAGCGTGGGCACTGCTGCCTCGGTGTATCCCCTTGGATGCACCCCAGTGCCTCCGGCCTCTCAGACGGAGCTCCTGGGCCCCCAGGACAGGAAGACCGCATGCCCCCACCCCACCCCCAGTGCACCTCTGCCCCACAGCCCGCGCAGCCCTTCGGCTCTGGAGGGACTCCTTTGCCCTTTAGCACCTGGGTCAGGGGGACCCAAGGCAGTTCCCAGGCCCCTGCTGCTGGGAAGGGCCTGGAGAGCCGGGACTGTGTGCCCTCTTGGCCCAGGCAGGTCTGGGAACAGGAAGTCCGTCCGCAGGGGAGGGTTTATCTGTGCTCAGAGAGAGGAGGCCGGGAGCTGGCCTTGGAGTGAGGGGAGGGACAGGACAGGGCAGGAACCCACGGGTGGTGTGGCTGCCCTTCACGCGTGGGCCGTGTTTTCTGGCAAACTCTCAGTGTGGGGAAGCACGAGGATGAAACGTGTGGGTTCTGAAGACCTGGGTCGCGCCCTACACATGATGTGTGGGTGAGAAGCCCTCCATTTAGACAGCAAGCCTTAAAGGACGCTTACTCCTTGGAAGGAAAGTTATGACCAACCTAGACTGCATGTTAAAAAGCAGAGACATTACTTTGCCAACAAAGGTCCATCTATTCAAGGCCATGGTTTTTCCAGTGGTCACATATGGATGTGAGAGTTGGACTATAAAGAAAGCTGAGCACAGAAGAATTGATGCTTTTGAACTGTGGTGTTGGAGAACTCTTGAGAGTCCCTTGGACTGCGAGGAGATCCAACCAGTCCAGCCTAAAGGAGATCAGTCCTGGGTGCTCATTGGAAGGACTGATGCTGAAGCTGAAACTCCAATCCTTTGGCCATATGATGCGAAGAGCTGACTCATTGGAAAAGACCCTGATGCTGGGAAAGACTGAGGGCAGGAGGAGAAGGGGATGACAGAGGATGAGATAGGTTGGATGGCATTACTGACTCAGTGGACATGGGTTTGGGTAAACTCCGGGAGTTGGTGATGGACAGGGAGGCCTGGCATGCTGTGGTTCATGGAGTCGCAAAGAGTCGGACACGACTAAGCAACTGAACTGAACTGAACCACACAGAGAGAATCCTGGGTGGCAGAATCACTCTACCCTGAGAAAGGACCCCTGAGGTCTACCCTCTGCTATGAGACCAGAACGGCGGCTGGGAGGCCCCGGGGCCAACCTCAGAGAATTCCCTGAAGTTCATTCTCCCAGATCCATCTGTTTGTTCTTGGTGATTACACATCTGTGACCCAGGGTAGGGGCTGGGCACAGACCCTCAGCTCATCTGCTTTGCACCAGCTCTGGGAGGCAGGGCGGTGGCCCTGATGGAGTACAAGCCAAGAAATGGAGCTTAGGGAAGTCAGGGGTGGACCCCCAGCCCTCGCCCGGGAGTGCAGGTCCACAGCCCTGATGGAGGAAGCGGCAGACAGCCACATCCTGGCGGAGGCAGCCTTCAAGGGCGCACCCTGACCCTCTGCCTCTCTGCCCTGGAAGAGGGCCACCTAGGGCCCCGGCTCATGCAGACCCACTGCCATAGCATCCCAGTCACCTGAGGGGGGCCCGGCCCCGGATACGAGCGAGGCTCCTGTCCTGGTCTGCTTAAGGAAGGGGTACGGGGATGGCCTCAGCGATCTGGTGGCTCACGTGTCAGCTCATTGCCAGCTGAGAGCAGGACAGCAGAGAGAGGCTTCAGTTCACACCAGGGGTCCCAGCTGCCGTGCACAAGGTGGTCCTCAGAAAGCAGGACCATGGAAGACGTTTGCTTCCTTCTCTTTGTCAGCAGAACGTGATGAAGCTTCAACAGTGAACCTATCTTTACTTGTGTGATAAACACAGCAGAGTTACTTTTAAAGCTTTGTGTGTCCAAGTGCTGTAACATATTTGCTGGGAGTAATGGACCAGAACCGTCCAGACAACTGCGGGAGGTCCCCACCGATGGCGCCCTCGAATCTGTCAGCGGGAATAAACTTGTAAAAGCTCACTGGCCTCTGTCACTGTTATTCTAACAAATCACACAAGTAACACGTGAGTGGAGGCAAACATGAGTTATCGTGCTGCTGATTTGGTTCCTGGAACTGAGAAAAAGACTAAGGCCATCCATGTGTTTATGTACCTGCTTTTATTTTAAATAAATAAGAATGTAACGCGTCTCTTCTGTAATGATGGTTTTGTGGGCCGAGTTGTGTCCCTGAGACTCACCTGTTGGAGCCCTAACCCCTGGAGTATCAGAACTTGTGGTTGTATTGGGAGGTGGTTCTGGTTACATGTGTTAGTCGCTTCAGTCATGTCCGATTCTTTGCAACCGCATGGACTATAGCTCACCAGGCTCCTCTGCCCATGGAATTTTCCAGGCAAGAATAGTTGAGTGGGTTGCCATTTCCTCCTTCAGGGGATCTTCCTGACCCAGGGATCAAACTCGGGTCTCCTGCATTGCAGGAAGATTCTTTACCATCTGAGCCACCAGGATTACAGGTCATAGAGGTGGCCCTGATCCGATAAGACTTAGGATGAGAGATTAGGACCCAGACACACTCAAGGGAAACCCCAGGAGGACCACAGGAGGACGGCCAGGGCCCTTACTGTTGCCACAGCCCAGTGCCTGGATGGTGGCTGAAGTGGGGTGGGTCCTCCATCAGCGCTTACAGAGCACATGAACGATGGGTGATTCAGGGGGTTATCGGTGGCTCTGCTGGAAAGCACCCCATACTGAGGCATTCCGGGGGAAACCCAGGGGGGTCTTGTGACAGGAAGTCCTCTGCCAGCCTCCAATCTCTGTGATCTCCATCACAGAGGCTCACATCCCACTTGCTGAGCCCCTCCTGGGCACTGGGGGGTGGGGGCCAAGGAGCCAGAACTTAGGGAAGAAAAAGCTCAAGGTCTGTGCTCAGAGGCAGGAGCAGGAAGGGGAGAGAGAGGGGAGGGAGGCGGAAGGAGGAGCCCCATGGTAAACTCTCCAGAGGGGAGGAGGAACCTCATGGGAACCCGCAGCCCAGATTGAGGGTTCCCAGGCACCAACTTTGAGAACTGCTTTTCTAGAGCCTCCCTTAGCAGATGAAGTGAATGGCCCTTTAAGGGGGAGGTGGCGGGGCTGGGAGGGAGGGGACCCTCAGGAACGAGGGCAGTGGAGAGAAGGAGGGGCTGGACACCCAGGGGCTGCAGTGACCATGAATGTGGCCTCAGCTGCAGTGCAAAGGCGCAGGCATTTGGACCTGGTGGGGTGGAGTGAGGTCGCTCAGCTGAGGGAGAAGGGGGTTGCAGAGAGCCCCTGGGAGGGCACATGATCTCTGAGCACGGGGCCCCCCACCCAGGAAAGAGGCTGAAGACAGGGTGGCATTGGTGGTAGTAATGGTAAGACCACATGCACTCTGACGCCCCCACTGGAGCAGGATGGGTATGACCCCTACCATCTCACTGACCAGGCAGAGGACATCCATGTCCACCTAGCCAAGAGGACTGAGAAAATCTTGCCAGAGATTTTGCCAAAAAATTGCCAAAGAAAATCTCGATGCAGGGTTAAGAATCCACAAATGCCACAAACTCCATTTCTATCGAAGCCAAAAAAACTGCCTTCACTGCTCACAGAACCTCACTGTCACTGCCCTAAACCCACTTAACTTTGAGCACAGAGTGCCCCAGGGCTAGCATCTGCACATCCTGTTTCCTGGAGGCATGATTTTAATATTGCCACCAGCACTAGCACTTACATCTTCCCAAGGTCTAGGCGAGGGGAGAAACGGGCAGTCCTGCATCTCAGGACCCTCACGTTTTCTTCTTTCTTGAAGAAACACAAAACCCTCAAGATTTATGTACTGCGTGATGGAGAGGAAAGGTACCTAATGTTCCCCAGAGAAGACAGTGCATTTTGTGCTTTATCAAAATGGAAGAAAAACAAACAAAAAAATATCATCAGGTAGCACAGACAGGACACCAACACAGAGGCCAGAGAACCTGATTTGAGGCCAGTCTGGGGCCAACTGGCCACCAGGCAAGTGGTCAGTGGGTGGTTGCCCAGAACCCCAAGATTTCTTCTCCCTGGGTGGGTCCTTCTGGAGGCCTCCCCCAAATGACTTCCCTCTCCAGATGCCCAGATACCCAGGTCCCCAGGTGCCCAGATACCCAGGTCCCCAGGTCCCCAGATGGCCAGGCCCCGGGGCAGGGAGGGCGGGACCCCTGCTCTTCAGGTGCCTGGGACGCACAGCCCAGGGAGGCTCTGAGCTCTACCTCTGAGGGTGGCTGGGGCCCCGACAGGGTGTGGGCTGGGGTCCAGACTGACCCTGTCCCTGAAAATGCCCCTCCACATGTGAGTGGCAGATCATGCCCATCTCCAGCCAGCTTTGGGGTGCCCCGGCTAGCGTTGATAGGGAGCAAATAAGTCTTGCTGGTCTCCCCAAAGCTTGGCCTGTTGCACCCCTGAGTTTGCGTGGACCAAGCGGAGGGAGGAGGCCTGCGGGGTCCCCGGGTGCAGGGTGGGGGGTGAGGGTGCCGCCTCCCTCCCGTACTAGGGTGATTCACATCAAACAGTGCGGCCTTTGTTCCAGCCGCTCTGCGTGTGCGCGCGCGGGGCTTTCTTGCTTCTCCTCGGCCGCTAATTACAGTTCTGCCTGCTCCCGCCCCCACCCTGGCCTTTGAAGTGGGCGCCGCTGCCCCCCCCCAGGACTTGCACCCCTAATTGCAGCCCCTTTCCAGGCCCTGCTGCTGGCTGCTAAGTTTTTCTTGGTCTTTTCAGCAGGTTGTTGGGGGAAATTACAGTGCAGCTCCAAGCAGAATGTAAAACCTATGCTTTTATCGGGTTTAGATTAATGTGGGTTAATCTGTAAAGAATTTTAAGAACATGCTTTGTGTGGCAAGGATGGGCTCAGCCTGGAGGTGGGGACTGGTGGCCCCGGCCAGCTGGAAATGACAGACCTGGGGAACCGGGGAGAGAAAGCAGCCTGGTGCCACGGGTCCTATGTGGGCAGACGTGCCAAGGTTCCCTGTGTCCTTGTCCTGTATGTGGAGCACAATGGCCCCAGAAGTGGCATAAAGCAGAAGCTCTGGCTGCTTGGCCACTTTTGTGTCTGCTTCCTTTTTATATATGGTTAATAAGACTAATGTGAATGATTAAACTAATGCAGCTTGTGGTATTTGAAATGAGCCAAGAGCGTGCTGGTGGGGGGAAAGGTAGGCTTATACTCCCTTCTTACCCATCCCCACTCCCCTCCCCACATGTGCTCCCAACATACCGAGTGGCGCCTTCAGAGACGGCTGTGTGTGTGCCAAGTTGCTTCACTCATGTCTGACTTTTTGTGACCCCACGGACTGTGGCCCACCATACTCCTGCGGCCACCAGATTCTCCAGGCAAGAATACTGGAGTGGGTTGCCGTGCCCTTCTCCAGGGGATCTTCCCGACCCAGGGATCAAAGGCGGGGCTCTCACGTCTCCTGCATTGGCAGGCAGGTTCTTTGCCACTGAGCCACCTGTTAGCCCCAAAGATGGCTGCTCCAGCAGGAAATACGCTGCTAGAAAAAATTACTTGGTGTTGAGGTGTCAGAAACTCAGCAGCTGCTCCGGGCAGCCTCCTGGCGACAGCTTCCTGCCTGCCCTCCTCCTGGAAGGGGCCTCCCTTGGTCAGGCCCACATTTCCAGCAAACCTGGCCCAGAACCTTTAGAGGAAAACTGCTAGGGCCTCCTTGAACTGCAGATATGACACTGAGCCCTTGGATAGGGTTTGTCTGGGTGGAGTCTATACCAGAGTCTCTTAGGGGATTATGGGATGCTGTTATAGCACAGAACGGAATAGGAAACAGTAAACAGGTGCCTAAAGTGTGTTGTAACCCACTTGGGGAATAGAGGTGCCCGCTGAAAAAAGACCCTACCATCTGGATACACGTTGATAGATCGCATTGAAATGAAATTCCCTGCAACAATGGTTTCTAGACTTAAATTTTAATGTAAGGGACTCTTTCCCCCGCTAAAGTGACATAACCCAGAACTCCAGGTTATAAGCATAATAAAAGCACTCCTGTATGCAGAGGGGTCAGCATACAGTACCCTCACCTCTCAGCTCCTCTTCTTTTTCCCCTTCCTCCCCTTCTGCTCTGCTCTCCACCCTCAGGTGTGTTTTGAAGATAAGTTTAGAAGCACTTCTTCAGCGGAGGTAGTCAGGGTCCTTCAGAGAAATTGAACCAATAGGAGATGGAGAGAGAGATATTCAGATTTTAAGGAGCTGGCTCCCGTGATTGTGACTGGGGAGGTCGTGTGATTGTGGGGGTTGTGTGATGCTGGAGGACAAGCTCAAATATCTCCTTTTTGTGACTCTGACCCCGAGTCTCCAAAGGGGGAGCCCTCCTGCAGGCCCTCCTGGCACTTCTGCAGTCAGGCAGGAATCTGTGTGGGGCCGTCTGGTGTGTGGAAGCAGAGACCAGCCATGTGGACATCAAACTCGGTGAGCATTGGAGGAGTGAGATGCTAGGAGGGCTTCGGGGGACCTGGAGCGGGTTTTGTGGGGGTTTTTTTACAATTAATAATTAATTAATTAATTTGGCTGTGTCGGGTCTATTGTGGCACACGGGATCTTTCGCGTGGCTTCTCTCCAGTTGTGTGCAGGCTCTAGAGGGCAGGTTCAGTAGTTGTTTCATGGGGTTTAGTGGCTCATGTGGGATCTTAGTTCCCAGTCCAGGGACCAAACCAAGTCCTCTGCATTGGAAGGCAGATTCTTGACCACTGGACCATCAGGGCAGTCCCTGATTATGCATTTTTGAGTGCTAAGATGCAAGGCTGAGCCCTACAAGGCGTGGTCTGGGCACTGGAACTTTGGACATCATTCAAAGAGTCGCCTGAACGAGTCACGGAACGTGAAGAAGTGGCTCCTGCAGGGGCGTTTCCCCAGAGGGGTTAGTCAGGCCAGAGGAGGTGGGGTGGGGGGGTGGGGTGGGCAGGAGTGCTGGGGAGCAGCCCGCCTGGAACAGCCCCTGGGAGGAGGAGGCACCCCCTGGACATGGCGTGTGTGTGGACAGGTGAAACTGCAGCTGGGTGCTGGGCAGGGGTGGACCCCAGGCCTGAAGGCCACACCCTGGATGTTCTCTTTATCCTGGGAGCCGTGGAGGGAGAGCAGCCAGGCCAGGGCTGGGATCTGCAGAGGCCACTACGGGCGGGTGCGGGAGGCCGACAGCTGGGCAGGGGCACTGTGGCACAAAGGTGGCTGGGCCAGGAAGGCGGGGGGGCGGGCAGGAGGCAGGAGTGTTTGGGGGTAAACTCAGTGGGACTTCCTGGGGGAGGTGCCAAGGAGGAATTCTGGGTTACTGGCCTACACCCAGGATGGAGCCGGCTCTGAGTGGGGAGCGTTGGAACAGTGCCTTTGAGACACTGGTTGAGGGTGGAGGGGGGCGGTGAGGACTTCAGGTGAGCTACTGCAAATACAGCTTGATGCTCAGCACAGAGGTACAGGCTGTGCCTTCTGCGTCCAGGGGCTGCCTGAGAAGAGAGGGAGGTGAGGAAGAAGGCAAGTGCTGCAAGTGAGACGCTGGGTGGAACTTCCAGTGAATTAGGAGAAAACATACCATAACTCTGTATGCTTTACCCCAGGAATGCAAGGATCGTTCAGCATTAGGAAGAGATCTTGTGATTAATTCCACTGACAAAGTAAAATAGAAAATACGTAAAATCATATCAATTGAGGTGCAACAGCATTTGAGAAAATGTAGCAGCCCCTCCTCCCCTATTAAAAGAAAAGAAAAATTGTTTAATATGATGATGCTTCCAAACCCTGGTGAGATTCCCACTGAACTCAGGGACAGGGACAAGAATAGCCTGCTATTGTCACTGTTTCCAACATTTTTTGAAGGTTCTAGCTATACCATAAAAATAAGAAAACAGACAGTGCACATATTAAAGCAGAAGGGCCAACATTACTTTCATTTGCAGACAATGTTTGTCTAGAAAAACAAGAGATGCTAGAATCACTTAGAAGGGACTTCCCTGGCAGTCCAGTGGTAAAGACTCTGTGCTTCTAATGCAGAGGGTGTGAGTTCAATTGCTGGCTACGCAACAAGAATCCCACATACCTCAGTGCACAGCCAAAAAAATAAATAAAAATAAAAAATAAAAAAACCTCCCCAAGTTTTCTGCTTTCATAAGGAAAAAAAAAAAGACTTAGTAAGTTTAAGGTTGCTAGATAACTGTACAAAAATGAATAAATTTTCCTAATACTAGCAATAACCAGTGACAAATGGTGATAAAATCATGAACAAACTTATAGAATATTTACAGAAATACTGTACAGAATAAATTCAGGATCTCTACAGTCAAAATTATACTTTTAATTCAAGATTGGAATAAACAGAGATATACATATCCCTGGGTGGGAAGATTTCATGCCATAAAAATCTGTATTCTAAGATTAATCTATAAACTTATTGCCATTCTAATAGGTATTCCTGTAATGCTTTTTGCTCATTTGTTCAAATTTCATTTGGAAGGCGGAGGTAAGAACCAATCATTTTTAAGTTCAAATGGGAAAATACGTAAGAACTGCTGATGCATTCCTGAAAAGGGAAAACTGGTTCATACATCCTTTATCTGCATGTATGAACACTTACCATAAATGCTGTTTCAAAATAATACTCTGGTAAAGGAAACAGAGAAAGAGATTAATACAGCAGAGATCAGTGGAAAGGATCCGAGTGTATAGAGAAGCCTCTGTGTGTTAGTTGCTCAGTTGTGTCCGACTCGCTGCAACCCCAAGGACTGCAGCCCATCAGGCTCCTGTGTTCATGGAATTCTCCAGGCCAAAATACTAGAGTGGGTTGCCATTCCCTTCTCCAGGGGATCTTCCCCACCCAGGGATCGAATCTGAGTCTCCTGTGTTGTAGGCGGATTCTTTACCATCTGAGTCACCAGGGAAGCCCCATAGAGAAGCCTGATCCATCATAAGTGTGATGTTTCAAAATGGTGGGAAAAGAGAGGTGTTTAATAATGATGCATGCAGAACAGCTTCTTGGGAGCAGAGTTCAACTCATAGCAGTCCAAATATCCTGGACCACAGTCCAGACAGAAAAGAGAGCTACACATACACAGATTGATAAGTCCTGTAAGACCCAAACGTCTTGAGAAAAACATTACTAAATAAAAAATTTAAATGCCTGGCAAAAGACAAAAGCATCAAAAAGTGTTCCTTCCAACAGCATCAAAAAAGAAGTGATAGGGAGAAAATATATGCAGTAATCCTTTAACAGCCCTTTAGAAGTCCTGCTATCCAAAGAATGCTTCTTGTGATGAGAAAAGCAAACTCATGGGCTTCCCTGGTGGCTCAGAGGTTAAGAGTCCACCTGCCAATAGAGGGGACATGAGTTCGATTCCTAGTCTGGGAAGATCCCACATGCTGGGCAGGGTAACTAAGTGTGTGCACCACAACTACTGAGTCTGAGTTCTACAGCCTGTGAGCCACAACTACTGAAATTAAAAGACACTTACTCCTTGGAAGGAAAGTTATGACCTAGACAGCATGTTAAAAAGCAGAGACATTACCTTGCCAACAAAGGTCCATCTACTCAAGGCTATGGTTTTTCCAGTGGTCATGTATGGATGTGAGAGTTGGACCATAAAGAAAGCTGAGCACATAAGAATTGATGCTTTTGAACTGTGGTGTTGGAGAAGACTCTTGAGAGTCCCTTGGACTGCAAGGATATCCAACCAGTCCATCCTAAAGGAAATCAGTCCTGGGTGTTCATTGGAAGGACTGATGCTGAAGCTGAAACTCCAATACTTTGGCCACCTGATGCGAAGAGCTGACTCATTGGAAAAGACCCTGATGCTGGGAAAGATTGAGGGCAGGAGGAGAAGGGGACGACAGAGGATAAGAAGGTTGGATGGCATCACCGACTCAATGGACATGGGTTTGGGTGGACTCCGGGAGTTGGTGATGGACAGGGAGGCTTGGTGTGCTGCAGTTCGTGGGGTCACAAAGAGTCGGACACGACTGAGCAAGTGAACTGAACTGAAATGTGCGTTAGAGTCCGTGGTCCACAACAAGAGAAGCCACCCCAATGAGAAGCCTGTGCATTGCAACTAGAGAAAGACTTGGACAGCAATGAAGACCCAACACAGCCAGAAGTAAATACATAAATAAAATAATATAAAAAAACAAAAGCAAACCCTAGGACGTCCCTGGCAGTCCAGTGGTTGAGAGTTCACCTGTCAATGCAGGGGACACGGGTTCCATCCCTGCTCTGGGAAGATCCCACATGCTGCAGAGCAATAAGGCTGTGTGCTACAGCCACTGAGCCCGTATCCCACATTAGGAGAAGCCATCACCGCAGTGAGAAGCTTGTGTCCCGCAACTTGGCAGTTAGCCGTCCACTCACCACAACTAAGGAAAAGCCCTCACAGCAATGAAGATCCAGCGCAGTCAAATTAAATGCAATTTTAAAACTTGAAAAAATTAATAAAAGCAAACTCTTATTCAATAACCTAAAGAGACCTCTTATCAAATCACTTTTTTAAAATTAATTAATTTATTTATTTTTTCCATTTATTTTTATTAGTTGGAGGCTAATTACTATACAACATTGCAGTGGTTTTTGTCATACATTGAAATGAATTAGCCATGGATTTACATGCATTCCCCATCCCGGTCCCCCCTCCCACCTCCCTATCCACCCGATCCCTCTGGGTCTTCCCAGTGCACCAGGCCCGAGCACTTGTCTCATGCATCCAACCTGGGCTGGTGATCTGTTTCACCCTAGATAATATACATGTTTCGATGCTGTTCTCTTGAAACATCCCACCCTCGCCTTCTCCCAGAGTCCACAAGTCTGTTCTATACATCTGAGTCTCTTTTTCTGTTTTGCATATAGGGTTATCGTTACCATCTTTCTAAATTCCATATATATGTGTTAGTATACTATAATGGTCTTTATCTTTCTGGCTTACTTCGCTCTGTATAATGGGCTCCAGTTTCATCCATCTCATTAGAACTGATTCAAATGAATTCTTTTTAATGGCTGAGTAATATTCCATGGTGTATATGTACCACAGCTTCCTCATCCATTCGTCTGCTGATGGGCATCTAGGTTGCTTCCATGTCCTGGCTATTATAAACAGTGCTGCGATGAACATTGGGGTGCACGTGTCTCTTTCAGATCTGGTTTCCTCGGTGTGTATGCCCAGAAGTGGGATTGCTGGGTCATATGGCAGTTCTATTTCCAGCTTTTTAAGAAATCTCCACACTCTTCTCCATAGTGGCTGTACTAATTTGCATTCCCACCAACAGTGTAAGAGGGTTCCCTTTCCTCCACACCCTCTCCAGCATTTATTGCTTGTATCAAATCACTTTTTAAATGGAATCCTAGCTTGCATTTGCTGGAAACGATGGCCTCACGTGCTTCTTTCCAGCTGAGTCTGAGATTGACGGGTGCACAGCTGGGTGCCAGGTGGGAGCCCAGCCCTGGCAGGGGACCTGGCCCAGGAGCAGATAGTGTACGGTCAGCTCTGCTCCCTGTGCAAGCGTGCCGGGTCCTCCCAAGTCCATCTAGACTCGCCATCACATGCTGAGTGCTCTTATGTTCTCAGAGATCTTTGCAAACATCCTTAGAACAGTGGTCATTAAATACCAAAACATGGCATATTCCTGAGGTGTGTGTGTGTCTTTAAATTATTAAAAACCATCAAGGTTAAACAGTCTGCATAAGGGACAGGTGAGTTTAACAGAAAAACTAGGGGATTCTGTGATATGCTCTTGGAACATGAAGTTGTCATTTCAAATTCCCCTTTATCTGTCACCGCTCCCCGTTTTTCCTGGAGAAAGCATCAGACGTGGTTGGAATATAAGCCTCTCTTCCAAGCTGAACGGCCCCAAAGAGAACTGGACACACAAGAGAGAGAGATGGTCGGCTGGCATCAGAGTTAGGTGGGATGTGTTTGGGGACACTCTTCGGAGGTTTTCTATGCTTTCACTTGGAGGCAGTTAGGCGACCCGAGTGGGCAGGCATTCCCAGGAGGGAAAATCCAACCATGAACCATTCCAGCAGGTTCTGAACAACCACAGAGCAGGGTCCTGCTGTTTTTTGCACATGCTTGTGTCTAGTGGGTTCTTGGGACACGCCCCTGTGATGTGGGAAAAAGTGATTTCCACAGTGCATGAGCCAGGGAAACCCGGGATAGAAGACTGCGAGGCTTTCTGTGTTGCCGAAGCCTCAGAGGCTTCCACTCATGGGTGCTTGCGTGTCCCCAGGGAGGGCCCTAGTCCCTCTGTGTTTGCTGTGCCCCTCAAAGCCCATGTGCTTGACACAGGTTGCAGAAATTCTGCTTCCTATGAACTAAGCCCACCACATATCTTGGGTCCCTGCCATGCAGGGCTGAATAGGCACCTTGGACAGAAGGAGACAATTCATTGCATCCATGTGACTTTGCTCAGGATCTCATAGGACCCAATCTGGAGAAGGACCTGCTGAGCTTTCTCTGGGTCCTGGGCTCCTGGTCCTGTGACAGAGCAGGTGTAAGAGGGGGCTTGTGGGATTTCCTCAGGCAACAGGAATTCCTGTGATTAGGACGTAAACCACCTGTACGTGGACAGACAGATGGAGAAACAGATGGAGGGACAATCTCTGGAGTCACAGGGACTATTTTGTGGGAAGCGCCTTTGGCATGGGCTTCCCAGGTGACACTAGTGGTAAAGAGCCCACCTGCCAATGCAGGAGACATAAGAGACGTGGGTTCGACCCTGGGTTGGGAAGATCCCCTGGAGGAGTACCTGGCAACACACTCCAGCATTCTTGCCTGGAGAATCCCATGGACAGAGGAGCCTGGCAGGCTATCGTCCATGGGGTCTCTAAGAGTCGGACATGACTGAAGCGATTTAGCATGCTTTGGCATATTCTTTCTCCATCTCCCTCCTCCTCTCTCTCTTTCCCTCCCTCTCTTTGACCCCATTTCTCTCTATGCCATGTCTCTCTCTCTCTCTCTCTCTCTGTCCCTCCCGCCCCTCCCCACAAGCCCTGACCCCAGGCTCTGTTCGCCCCCACAAGTACCTTCTGTGTCAGACTGGCAGCCGCCCAGACCTCGGAGCTGGGGCTTCCCAGGGACAGCTTGGGGTTCACAACCAGATCTCTGCCTCCTAAACAAGAAAGGGGTGCCTTTGGGGGCCTGGGAACTCTCTCCCCTCCCCAGTCTGTCCTTGCACACTCTCGGAGGGGTTTCAGAAAGTATAATCACGCCTAGAAACTGTCCCGCCTGGAGCAGGTTCGCAGGTCGACTGTGGCTTGGGGAGGTCAGAGCCCAGAGACCAGGAGGAGAGGAACCACCACCTTGCCCCTCCCCCGGGACGCTCCTGTCTCCTCATTAGCTGTTCCCTTGAATGACTGACTTCCCTCCGGAGGGAAATTCCTGAAACCCAGCAGTTGACAAACCCACACACCCTCGGAAGGCTGGGCACCAGATAAAAGCCCTCGCAGGAGCCGGCCTCCTGGACGGCCACTGCGGGCCCAGGGACCGCCCGCCCGGCTGCTGCCTCCTCCCAGCGGCGGCCGACCTCAGTCCTGGGCTCGGAGTCTGCACCGGGAGACACAGGTCCTGGGAGTTTTCTGGTTCGCTCTCAGCCGTCCCGAATGATCTATTTCTGTCTTTCCTTTGGGAAGAATGCGCTTTGCCAATGACTAATCGCAGGCCTACCGAGATGCTATCGGCAGGGCAGGACCCCCGCCCGGGGCGGAAATGAGGAGCTAGAGCTGACTGCAGCCCGACGTGCCAGCAGCACCTGCGCCGGCCCCAGGGATGTGGCCGCCACAGTGACTGCCGGCCGAGGTCGCCGCCAGGGCCGAGCCACGTGCGCAAGGAGCCGGCGGCTGCCTCCCCGGCGCGGGCGTGCGCGGAGCCGCTGGATGGAGCTTGGGACCCGGGCCCCTCATGTCTGCCCTGCTGACTCTGTGTGTCGTGCTCCTGCCCCTGGCGACCCCGGGCAGCGGCACCCGGCAATGGGAGCCCTGCACTGGTGAGTGGGGGAGGGGGGTGCGGGTGGGGGTGTGGCGGGCTGGGGGTCTGGAGGGGAGCGGGCAGGCCGAGCTGGGTCACCGTGCGGAGCTGGCTGTGTGAACTGCAGCACTGGGACGGGAGGAGGCAGAGATTAAAGGGAGCAGCAAGCCCGGCGCTCACAACAGCAATGCCAGCAGGGTGGGGACTCCTTTCAAAGACCTCGCCGCCCCCACCCGAGGCCCTTCACAGGTACCTACCTGCTGGGCCTCCCGAGAAGGCCTTACACCTGCTGGAGGAATGAGGCCTGGCAGCTGGCAGGTCCGTCACCTGCCCCGGACAGAGAACCCAAGGCTGCTCAGTGCAGTCTCCGTGGCCGCAGTCCCTTGAGATGCAGAATGAGTGATGACAGCCCCTAGCACGCTGACCCCTACCCCACCCCCAATCGGGGAGCAGAGTTGGAGGGGAGATTCCACCCTCTCCTCCTTAGAAAGGGCACCTTGACCTGTCAGTGACCATGACCTCATCATGCCTTTCTGGAGTTTCTACCGAGAGACTTTATTGATCAAACCTAACACTGAACAACAGAGTAACAGGGAGAACAGACCTGGAAGCCAGAGGCCGGGCTTCAGGAAGGGGAGTGAGTGATGGTGGCTGTGGGAGAGCTATGGAGGGTGGTGGTTTGGCCGGCTATAGTCGAGGGCAGGACGGCACTGGGATGGCTTGTGTGAGGCTCTGGGTTTACTTTCAAGTATCTGGTCCTGGGCTCCTGGAACCCTCTCTGGTCCCTGCATGTTGTGGCGCTTTGCTCTGATGGCATTTGGCTCCCAGTGAAGGGACCATGGCCCATGATGTCCCCCTACCCCCGCAGTATCCCAGTGTTTGGAACGCTGACCCACAGGGGAGGGTCCATAAAGGTCCTCAGCCCCCCATTCCTCCAGGGAACAGCCAGATTGTGCAGGTGAAGAGGAGCAGCCCTGGAGTGGGGGTGTCAGGAAGGACTGACTGAAACCCGGGGCTCCAAGTCCCCAGGCCCCTGCACCTGCCACAGTCAAAAACTCAGAACATGTGATTTGCAAACCACACACAGGCCAAGCCCACCTGCAACCCTCAGTCTCTGGCTTAGAGCATGGAGGACAGACCTGCATGCAGGTCTAGGGTGCAGGGGTGAAGCACCCGAGCCCGTTGTCCTGAGCACTCGGTGTCTCCCTGGTGGGTGAGTCACAGACGTGTGTCTTCATGTTCCCTTCAGCGCTGGGAACAGAATCAACCTGCATAGTAATAATAAAGGTTATTTATAAAGCCCGCCCCCTCTCCCCTGAAGGCATGTTGCAGATAGTTAAAAGATGACCCAGTTATAAATACCTCAAACCAGGGAGGAAAGATAAAAGTCAAGTAAATAATATTGAGCTAAATTTGGAACGCTCCCAGGACAGTTGATAATGGCCAGTCAGGACTCAAATCATCACTTTGATCGAGTTTGGTTTTGAAAAGCACAGGAGTTTACACCGCAGGGTTTGTGTGGGGTTTGGGTTTCACTTTCCCTTGGCCTTTGTTCCTGGGTCTGTGCCTGGGAAGTGCTGGGGCCTTGACTGCATGCAACCCTGTGACCCTGGGTTTGAAGTCCTCTGCCCCTCCACCCCATCCGAGCCTGTGACCCAGAAAGAGCAGCCTCTTACAGGAGGTGGGGTGGCCAGATTTGCTGATGGGAAAATTGAGGTCACATCTCTGCCCAGAGTCTGGTGGGCAGACCCTCTGATAAGGGCAGGGGCCTGGGGCTGGTCCTGCTGCACAGGGGCATCTGAGGACAAGTGAAGTGTCGTAGAGCCTCAGCCAAGATGGAGAGAAGACCCTAGCAGGTGGTCAGCATGACCGAGGCTGTGGAGGGCAGGGAGTAGGGGCAGGCTGGGAGACCGGCTGCAGCTGCTGGAGCGGCCTCAGGGTGGGAGGATGAGGCGGGTCTGCAGGGGCTCTGGGCACACATGGGGTGTGTGGGGTGAGCTCCCCTGGGATGAGTGGGTCAGGCAGGATTCGGGGCCTCCCTGACCCCAGAGTCAGCCTGGGTTTTCTGATGCTTAGACCCCTCCCCTGGTTCCCCCAGTGGGGCCAGCTGCCCTTGGACAGATGGTGAACCATGACTGTAAGACTCTACTAGCTCCCATACCGAGTCCACAATTCTGGGGGGTGTAATGCGTGCAGTGCCAGCAAAGTGGCTGGGTGTGTCCTGCGGGGACAGCTTGGTGGCCTGAATTCTAGACCAGTGCTCTCGGTCAAGGAGTGACCAGCAGCTGTGGCCAAAGAGCCTGCTGTCCACCCCTAACTCAGCCCATCCTCACCTGGTGTCGTCTCCACGTGGACTGGAAAGGTGGAGGGGTTCAGTGGGAGCCATAATGGGGACAGCTGGACCCCAAGGCTGGGTCACTGGTGGGTGTAGGGGGCAGGGCAGAGAGAAGGGGGTGGAGTGGGAGTTGTCCAGGGGCTGGACTTGCTGTGAGGTGTCAGAACAGCATCCCCTGTAATCCCGGGAGTAGTCAGAGGCGGCTCCTTGCCTAGGACTCAGGGCCATGCTGAGGTGTGGGTACCTGATGGATCTGGCACCCGCAGCACCCCCTCCCTCCTTCACTTGCTCGACACCCCTGCCAGGGAGGTGCTGTGCCCCAGGCTGCGAGCTGGCACACCAGTATGCCGCAGCCCTGCCCGGCACATGGACAAGGCTGTCAGCGGACGTGGGGGACCCCAGGGCAGGCTGTGGGTGGGATCAGACCTAGGATCTGGGGTGGGGCGCATCCCTGGGGCTAGAGGCAGTGCCCAGGAGAGGTAGGGCACAGGTTTGTATTATAGAAGCTAGCTGGGGTGTGGAACCTGCAGGCCAGCAGGCAGGCAGGCAGCTCAGTGAAGGGCATCTGGGGGTAGCAGGAAGCCCTCCCTGCCCCGCTTCTGGCAGCTCGCAGGAACTCTCCCACCCTGTCTTTTGGGCTCCTTTAATGAAAATGCTGCAGGAAGTGAGCTGGGGAATCCTCTCGCCTGGTGAGGCCCGCAGGCAGGTTCCTGGGAGTCAGTGTGGTTACAACACCCCCTGCTGGGCTCACGTGGCAAGGCCATCTGAGCAGCTGGCAGTCTGGGAGCTGCAGCTTGCTTCAGGTCAGGGACCTCTGTCCACGTGGGTTTGGCCCCCACCCCACCCCACCCCACCCTCTGGTGCTGTGACCACCAGGTTGCTTGGGAATAGCCCCAGCCCCAGGCCAGCGCCTGGTTCAAGAGCAGCCTTCTGAGCCCCACAGCCCAGGTGACCCCAGGAGCCCACATGTGGGACCACTCCGCATGTGCCACAGGGAGGGGAGGCTGCCTAGCTCAGTTGTGAGGGGACCCAGGCTGAAAGGTCCACCTCACCTGCTGGACAGTTTTGCAGGGCTGGGGGGTGGCTTGCAGGTGGGGACAAACTGTCAGCCTGACACCCATTTCCTTTTAAAACATTCTCAACCATTAAGCTAGGACATTGCACAGAAATTAGGAAACAAACTTTATTCATTTTTGCAATGGAACCTCATACACAAAGAGTCTCACCTGATGGCAAAGTGGGTAAAGAATCTGCTTGCAATGCAGGAGACACAGGAGACACAGGTTGGGTCCCCTGGAGGAGGGCATGGCAACCCATTCCAGTATTCTTGCCTGAAAAATCCCATGGACAAGAGCCTAGTGGGCTACAGTCCATGAGGTCACAAAGAGTCGGACATGGCTGAGCCACTAAGTAACATAGCAACAACATATACTATACGCTGCTTCTACGGTTTTGATTTTTAAGAGTAAATAATGGATTTCCAGGAGGCCTTTTTCCAGGACAAAATCTAAGAAGCCACCATTCCGAGTTTTGGGGTCTGGCTTTGTTTCCAGCTGGAACCCTGCCCTCCCCACCTGCCTCATTTCCCCCTCCCCTGCCCTGTGCTCCTGGGTGGATCCTGAGCTCCAGGCTTAGAGGGGACCTCTATGTGGGTGTCGGGTAGGGTGGGAGGGCGGCCACTTCTCTCCGTGTCCTGAGGGTCTGGGGAGTGCGGGGGGCCCTCTGTGTCCTAACCCCGCATTTCTGCCTGAAGGGAGCAGGGGCAGAATGTGGCTCAGCCAGAGCACTCTGGGTGGGAGCTGGGGGCTCCGGAGCGCCTCACCCTCGTCTCACCTCTCAGCCATGCCTACGTGCTCCTACCCCCAGCTCTGCTCACAAAGCCTGAAAGCTGGTCCTTCCAGCGGCGGGTCTTGGTCCTGGGAGCACCTGGGGCGCAGGGTAGGGGACCCCTGTGTTAGCTGCTCACTTTTCATCCCGCCCCCAGGTCGGGGCACTGCGCTTTAGGGAATTTGTGGGGGTCTCCAGCAAATCCAATGTAATGAGCGTCTCTGGCAAAGTCAGGGATACTTACTCACTGCTGGGAGGAGGGCGAGGGAAAGGAGAATGCCCCCGCAACTTCCTCGACGGTGACCCCGCAATGGGTTTGCAGCCCAGTGAGCCCCTCCACACCGGCCTTGGGTAATGGAAGGGGGAGGGGAGGCGACCCCAAAGGCCAGAGCTGCCCACCTTTGGGCCCTGCAGGGCAGGGTGGGGGCCACCGTGCCGGCCTCAGCGTTGCCTCTGCAGGCCTGCCTGGGCTGCGGGGCGTGAGTCAACCAAGGGCGTCATCCTATGTCGAGGGGAAGGCGGGGTGCGCACCTGTATGTGAGTGTGCGTGTGTGAATACGTGTGGGTATTAGTGTGTGAGTGTGTGCGCACCTCTGCGCTGCTGGGAAGAACTCAGAGCACAGCCGCCTGGAGGTGAAGTTCGGTTGTGGTTTTGGCTCCACGCAGTTCCCTGGTTTCTGCAGTGGCCCGGCGCGTAACCAAGGGAGACGCGATACCCTTCCAGGCCACCACCCGGCGCAGGTGGGCTGGACAGTGGGGCCTGGCTGGGGCTCACTGTTAGTGGTATCCAGACTCAGGTGCAGACTCCTGGGGACCCGACTCCGGGAACCCCTGGGCTGGGCGATGACCCTCCCTGGGACAACGCGCTCTGCGTGGTGTGTGTCTGGGGTGTCGCGCACTGAACTTGGGGTGCCCCAGGGAAAGGTCAGTGGTGACTGGCTGCTGCCGCTGTACACAGGTGCTCTATCCCTTAGGCAGGTGGCTCCATCCAGAGTTGGGGGTTGGAATTCAGCTGCCGTGACCTTGAGTGAAACTGGCTGCACCTTCCCTTTCAAAACTAACCCAGAAGCAACACTCCCAGTGAAGGATGTGCCCGGTGTTGGCAACAAATGGGACTGTCTCCAGCTGAGGCGCCAGTTGAGGGGCCAGCATCCCTGTGCTCTGTCCAAATATGCACGAAGTTTCTGTCTCCTATTCAAATGAGGCTTGCTGCTCCCTCTTCTTAATGTCTTAGTGAGAAAGCCCACATCTTAGTTTTGTTGTTGTTTAGTACCTAAGTCGTGTCCAACTCTTTTGTGACCCCATGGACCGTAGCCTCGCCAGGCTCTTTGAGCTTGGGATTTCCCAGGCAAGAATACTGGAGCAGGTTGTCATTTCCTTCTTCAGAGGATCTTCCCAGTTCGGGGATGGAACCCATGTCTCCTGCCTTGGCAGGTGGAGTTTTTACCACTGAGCCACCAGGGAAGCCCCACATCTTACTAGTCAGTAGAAAAAAAAATTTTTTTTGATAATTGGTAGTGATCATGGTCTCTTCTTGCAATCTGGAAGATTACATTAATGTTAGTCACTCAAATGTGTCTGACTCTGTGTGATCCCATGGACTGTAGCCCACCAGACTCCTCTGTCCATGGAATTCTCCAGGCAAGAATACTGGAAGGGGTTGCCATTCCCTTCTCCAGGGGACTTCCCAACCCAGGGATTGAACACTGGTCTCCTGCATTGCTGGCAGATTCCTTACCATCTAAGCCACCTGGGAAGCCCGGAAGATTACATTAAGTGCATTTAAATATGTGTTTTTGAGAAGGGGCCTGTGGGTTTCAGTAGCTGGCCAGAGGAGTTGAGGCATACAGGAAGCTGGAGCCCCCAGTTCCCTGGTCCCTGGGTGGTTGGTGAAGCTGGCCAGATGGAGGCTGGTGAAGGCATAGGGAGGCCCAGGTGGGCAGAGCCCCAGGAGATTTCCTATTGCCGTAACAGCTGGGGAAGTTGATGTCTCACACCTTCTCCATAAGAGGGTCCCAGGAGACATGGGCAGGGTCCTGTGGGGCAGGGGGTAGGGGAGGCAGGATCAGGACCCTGCAGCCCCAGAATATAGGTAGAGGGCATAGGGTGAGTCTGTCTGCACCCATTTCCACTACCCAATTCCAGTTGCAAGAGGGCCCTACTCCCACTGACAGGTTCCCAGAAGATCCGTTTTGGGGAGGGGACAGTGGCACTGGAAAAGCCATCCCAGCCCTGGGAGTCTGGACCAGGGTCTCCAGGGGAGCCCATCAGAGGTCAGGTGATCTCTCTGACCTCCCCCTCCTTTGGGATTTCATGGCCTCCTGAGGGGAGCAGTGTCATGTCACTAGGAGGGTCATGTCAAGAGCTAGGAGGTGGCACTGGGGAAGGGGTGAGGAAGGGGAAAGCAGGTTAGCAGCGAGGGTCAGCTCTGGCAAACATGAGGGGCGCTCCAGAGCGCCCCCAGGGGTAGACCTCAGGCAGCAAGCCTGGGCCTCAGGACCTGGAGTGTGGGCCCTGGACGTCACGGACCCTCTGGCTTCCTCCCTTGAGCCCTGCCACACCCAGCCTGACCCAGGGGCTGGGGAGGGGGCTGGTCAGTGGTCTGTGGCACAGACAAGGCAGGCTGGGGCATTTGAAAACTGAATAAAGCGCCAAGTTTGAGAGCAGGTGAGCTGGAGGTCACCAGGAATGCCCCACTTCAGCTGTGTCCCAGGAGGCCCCACCCCTGTGGGTCTCAGGCTGACCAGGGAGAGCCAGATGGGGCCAAGGGGGCCCTCCTGCCAAGGGGCCCACTGGCCAGTGGTTGCCACCACAGTCTTGGTCACATAGGACAGACCCCCAGAGCTGCCTGGAGAGTCAGACGCAGGAGTCGAGGGCCAGGGGGACGACCGCAGTGGGCCTTAGAGCTCAACCCCCTTGGAAATGCTACAAAGACATGGCTGCTGAGGATGGGGTTACTTATGTCAGCCGGGAGGCTGGAGACAGTGACACATACGGTTATCTGGGAGAGAGGACAAGTGGAGGCGAGGATGGCGAGTTTATTTACTCAGCTCAAGACCCTCGTGGGAGGACGGTACACAGCACAGGAGGGGCAGAGACAGAAGAGAGCAAGGCCCCCAAAGGCTGGGGGAAAGCAGTGTCCGTGGCTGTTGGGAGAAGCCTGTGGACCCTCGGTAACATGGGGCTGTCTCGGGTTCATCTGGGCCTGGCCCAGAGGCTGCAGGTGAGCTAAGCCCTGCTTGTTGGGGTTTCAGGTCAGTGCATGTTCATGTAGGTCTCGGTCAGATCCTGAAGGGGACCAGAGGCTGGCAACAGAGGGGGATGGAGTGGCCCATAGCACCTGGGTGGCCCTGAGAGGATGTGCCAGGTCAGCAGCAGGGCTCCGGGGCTGAGGTGGGGATGCAGCAGGCTGGGCGGGAGCACACGGGCTGGCAGAGCAGGGACACAGAGGAGGCTGGGCGGCAGCAGCTGGGCTGGCAGGAGGAGGAGGGCACATAGCAGGCGGGGCGGCACACGGGGCGGCAGAGGAGGGACACGGAGGAGGAGGGTCTGCAGCAGGGAGATGGGGCTGAGCAGGGGGAGGCCTCACAGCACACGGGCCTGCAGCATACGGGCTCACAGCAGGCCTGCTGGCAGAGGGAGGAGCTGCTGCAGGCTGGCTGGCAGCAGGGGCTGGACTCGCAGCTCACTGGGGCGCAGAGGAGGGTCAGGCGGGGGGCTGGGGTGCAGCAGCTGGGGGCACAGTGGGAAGGCTCGCAGCAGGCGGGGCGGCACACGGGGTGGCAGAGGAGGGACACGGAGGAGGAGGGTGTGCAGCAGGACGAGGGGGCTGAGCAGGGGGAGGCCTCACAGCACACGGGCCTGCAGCAGACGGGCTCACAGCAGGCCTGCTGGCAGGGGGAGGAGGTGCAGCAGGAGGGCTGGCAGCTAGACGGCTGGCAGCATGAGGCCAGGCAGGAGCTGCTGCAGGCTGGCTGGCAGCAGGGGCTGGACTCGCAGCTCACTGGGGCACAGAGGAGGGTCAGGCGGGGGGCCGGGGCGCAGCAGCTGGGGGCACAGCAGGAGGGCTCGCAGCAGCTCTCTGGACAGTCATAGCTCAGGTCGCTGGAGCAGACGGACAAGGCGGAGGTAGCCATGGTGAAGGCGGTGGGGCTGAAGGAGGGTGAGGATGTGAGTGTGTGTGAGTGAGTGTGTGAGTGTGTATGTGTGAGGTGCTCAGGCTGCCGGCTTTATACTCCTCTTCTGTGTGTGTGTTGTCCCAACAGAGGCTCACAACGCGCTCCTTTCCTGGTTGGTGTTTGAATCTGGCTCCAGGGAACCCTCATTAGGGCTGCGTTGTTTTCCCAGGAGATGGAGGCCCAGCTCGTAAATGTCCTGCCTGTGTGTCGGGCCGTGCTGCTCCTGACCACGTGCTGAGTAGGTGTGGGAGTACAAGGCCAGGGTGGACCCAGCATGGGCAGTGGGGGCTCTTGGCCGCTGGGCACTCATTCTGGGCGCCAGGGG
Organism: Odocoileus virginianus; assembly: GCF_023699985.2. Lineage (NCBI taxonomy): Eukaryota > Metazoa > Chordata > Mammalia > Artiodactyla > Cervidae > Odocoileus > Odocoileus virginianus. Next base: position 82,331,468 of record NC_069677.1, on the reverse strand, counting down.
ATTAGGGAATGGGACTTGCATTCTGGGCCTTGGAAGAAGCTCTTTACTGGGGCTTGTGGCCCCTTTTCTTTTGCGTTTGTCACAAGCCCCTGCAGATGGAGGGAGAGGGGTTACCTGGGTGGGTTCTGGCTGGGTGTGTCCAACTGCCCTGTTTTGGGCAAGGCTTGCAGGAAGGGCGTGGCCAAGACCAACAGACTTTGCGTCTCCAGGGGTGGGCTCATGTTTATGGGCGGTGGTCCCCATGCTCAGCATGTCTTGTTTCCACCTGCTAGGATTTAGGCGTCCCTGTGACTTGGGCCACATCGGGTGGCCCAGCAGAGGCTCAGCCAGGTGGGGCTGGGAGTGGCTGCCCCCTCCTCCCAAAGCTGGGCACCTGCTCCGGCTCCCAAGGATGGGTCACCCCTCCTTCTGCAAGACAGATTGCTGGGGCTCCTTCTGCCTCTCCTCCTGCCTCCTTGCAGACGTCCACTCAGACTCTGCCCCACCCTGCCCCCACTGCATCTTTCCTAGGAGATGAGCCTGGACCTCTGTCTGTGGGCTCTTGGGACACCCTGGTGGGATCACCGGTGGTCGAGGGAAGAGTCACCAAAAGCTGTTTGAGCCTGATGCTGCCAGGTTCAGCGGTCAGGGCGGCTCTGCGGGTGAAGGGTGGGGGAGGGGAGAGACAGGTGGCACAGGTGGCAGGGGTTAGCGAGGCCAGCATGCAGCTGGGATGTGACAGCTACCATGAAGGGGTGGGAGCTGGGGGTAGGGAGGCCCTGCCGAGGAGTCTGGGGTTGGTCAGAAAGGCAGGTTGACCCTCAATGGTGTGTACGGGGAGTGGTTGGCTGGACAGGAAGGTTTATTTCATTATTAATTGTTTTTATATCGTCATCTTAAGCCACAACACTTAGAAATTATGAATCTGTTTATCATGTACGTTTGCACCAGTTTCCCGTGGCTGCTGTGACAAAATGGTCAACACTGGATCATGTGAAATATCCAGACAGCAGAATTGTATTCTCTTACAGTTTTGAGGCCAGAAGTCTGAGAAGAGTTATAATGAGCTGAGATCGGGGCATCCTATGGCCGGAGGGGAGGGCCCTTCCTGCCTCCTCCAGCTTCTGTGCCTCTGGGCATCCTGGGCTTGTGGCTACTTCCCTTCAGCCTCAGCCTGTCTTCCCGTCCCCTCCTCCTGGTCAAGAGCCTTAATCAGCAAGTTGCAGTCAGTCTGCAAAGTTCTTTTTCCTCCCAAGGTCATGTGCACAGGTGTGGGCTGATCCAGAAAAAGCTTCTGGGCTGTGGTTGCTGGGAGGCTCTGGGTCAGAAAGGGAGCTCCAGGGGTCTGCTCTCCGCTCTTCCCGCCTCCATTCACCTTCTCTCCATCTTCCCGCACACGCTTCGGGAGCACCCAGGGCGCAGGTAAAGGCTCAGCCCTGCCCAGGCAGCCTAGCGTCAACTCTCCTCTGCTGCCTGAAACTCTGCTGCCTGCGCTCTGGCCTCGAAAATATTTATTTACTTATTTATTTTTGCTTTTTGGCTGCCCCCTGCAGCATATAAGATCTTAGTTCCCCAACCAGGGATTGAACCCAAGCCTCCTGCTTTGGAAGCACGAGGTCTTAGTCACTGTGAAACCAATTGTTGTCATTTCAGGGGGCCTCTGAAGAGCTCCGGTATCATAGTCCTTTATGTGTCAGGGCAGAGAAGCATTCAGTGAGAGAATGCTTTTGCAGAGAAGCATTCAGTGAGAGCAAAGTGGTAGATAAGAAGTGGCTTATTAGAATAGGCTTCCCTGGTGGCTCAGATGGTAAAGAATCCACCTGCTATGCAGGAGACCTGGGTTTGATCCCTGGGTCAGGAAGATCCCCTGGAGAAGCGAACGGCACCGCACTCCAGTATTCTTTTTTTTTTTTCTTTTTTTTCCATTTATTTTTATTAGTTGGAGGCTAATTACTTTACATCATTACAGTAGTTTTTGTTATACATTGAAATGAATTAGCCATGGATTTACATGTATTCCCCATCCCAGTCCCCCCTCCCACCTCCCTCTCCACCCGATCCCTCTGGGTCTTCCCAGTGCACCAGGCCCGAGCACTTGTCTCATGTACCCAACCTGGGCTGGTTATCTGTTTCACCCTAGATAATATACATGTTTCAATGCTGTTCTCTTGAAACATCCCACCCTCGCCTTCTCCCAGAGTCCACAAGTCTGTTCTATACATCTGAGTCTCTTTTTCTGTTTTACATATAGGGTTATCGTTACCATCTTTCTAAAGTCCATATATATGTGTTAGTATACTGTAATGGTCTTTATCTTTCTGGCTTACTTCGCTCTGTATAATGGGCTCCAGTTTCATCCATCTCATTAGAACTGATTCAAATGTATTCTTTTTAAAGGCAGAGTAATATTCCATGGTGTATATGTACCACAGCTTCCTCATCCATTCGTCTGCTGATGGGCATCTGGGTTGCTTCCATGTCCTGGCTATTATAAACAGTGCTGTGATGAACATTGGGGTGCACGTGTCTCTTTCAGATCTGGTTTCCTTGGTGTGTATGTCCAGAAGTGGGATTGCTGGGTCATATGGCAGTTCTATTTCCAGCTTTTTAAGAAATCTCCACACTGTTTTCCATAGTGGCTGTACTAATTTGCATTCCCACCAACAGTGTAAGAGGGTTCCCTTTTCTCCACACCCTCTCCAGCATTTATTGCTTGTAGACTTTTGGATAGCAGCTATCCTGACTGGCGTATAATGGTACCTCATTGTGGTTTTGATTTGCATTTCTCTGATAATGAGTGATGTTGAGCATCTTTTCATGTGTTTGTTAGCCATCTGTATGTCTTCCTTGGAGAAATGTCTGTTGAGTTCTTTGGCCCATTTTTTGATTGGGCCATTTATTTTTCTGGAGTTGAGCTGGAGGAGCTTCTGAATAACCAACAAATCATAGAAGAAATCAAAAAAGAAATCAAAATATGCATAGAAATGAATGAAAATGAAAACACAACAAACCCAAAACCTATGGGACACTGTAAAAGCAGTGCTAAGGGGAAGATTCATAGCATTACAGGCCTACCTCAAGAAACAAGAAAAAAGTCAAATAAATAACCTAACTCTACACCTAAAGCAACTAGAGGAAGAAGAAATGAAGAACCCCAGGGTTAGTAGAAGGAAAGAAATCTTAAAAATTAGGGCAGAAATAAATACAAAAGAAACTAAAGAGATCATAGCAAAAATTAACAAAGCTAAAAGCTGGTTTTTTGAAAAAATAAACAAAATTGACAAACCATTAGCAAGACTCATTAAGAAACAAAGGGAGAAGAACCAAATTAACAAAATTAGAAATGAAAATGGAGAGATCACAACAGACAACACTGAAATACAAAGGATCATAAGAGACTACTACCAGCAGCTCTATGCCAATAAAATGGACAACTTGGAAGAAATGGACAAGTTCTTAGAGAAATATAACTTTCCAAAACTGAACCAGGAAGAAATAGAAGATCTTAACAAACCCATCACAAGCAAGGAAATCGAAACTGTAATCAGAAATCTTCCAGCAAACAAAAGCCCAGGACCAGATGGCTTCACAGCTGAATTCTACCAAAAATTTAGAGAAGAGCTAACACCTATCTTACTAAAACTCTTCCAGAAAATTGCAGAAGAAGGTAAACTTCCAAATTCATTCTACGAGGCCACCATCACCCTAATTCCAAAACCAGACAAAGATGCCACAAAAAAAGAAAACTACAGGCCAATATCACTGATGAATATAGATGCAAAAATCCTTAACAAAATTCTAGCAAACAGAATCCAACAACATATTAAAAAAATCATTCATCATGACCAAGTGGGCTTTATCCCAGGAATGCAAGGATTCTTTAATATCCGCAAGTCAATCAATGTAATACACCACATTAACAAATTGAAAGATAAAAACCATATGATTATCTCAATAGATGCAGAAAAAGCCTTTGACAAAATTCAACATCCATTTATGATTAAAACTCTCCAGAAAGCAGGAATAGAAGGAACATACCTCAACATAATAAAAGCTATATATGACAAACCCACAGCAAGCATCACCCTCAATGGTGAAAAATTGAAAGCATTTCCCCTGAAATCAGGAACAAGACAAGGGTGCCCACTCTCACCACTACTATTCAACATAGTTTTGGAAGTTTTGGCCACAGCAATCAGGGCAGAAAAAGAAGTAAAAGGAATCCAGATAGGAAAAGAAGAAGTGAAACTCTCGCTGTTTGCAGATGACATGATCCTCTACATAGAAAACCCTAAAGACTCTACCAGAAAATTACTAGAGCTAATCAATGAATACAGTCAAGTTGCAGGATATAAAATTAACACACAGAAATCTCTTGCATTCCTATACACTAACAATGAGAAAACAGAAAGAGAAATTAAGGAAACAATACCATTCACCATTGCAACAAAAAGAATAAAATACTTAGGAGTATATCTACCTAAAGAAACAAAAGACCTATACATAGAAAACTATAAAACACCGATGAAAGAAATCAAAGAGGGCACAAACAGATGGAGAAATATACCGTGTTCATGGATTGGAAGAATCAATATTGTCAAAATGGCTATACTACCTAAAGTAATCTATAGATTCAATGCAATCCCTATCAAACTACCAACGGTATTTTTCACAGAACTAGAACAAATAATTTCACAATTTGTATGGAAATACAAAAAACCTCAAATAGCCAAAGTAATCCTGAGAAAGAAGAATGGAACTGGAGGAATCAATCTGCCTGACTTCAGACTATACTACAAAGCCACAGTCATCAAGACAGTATGGTACTGGCACAAAGACAGAAATATAGATCAATGGAACAGAATAGAAAGCCCAGAGATAAATCCACGAACCTATGGTCACCTTATCTTCGACAAAGGAGGCAAGGATATACAATGGAAAAAAGATAACCTCTTTAACAAGTGGTGCTGGGAAAACTGGTCAACCACCTGTAAAAGAAAGAAACTAGAACACTTTCTAACACCATACACAAAAATAAACTCAAAATGGATTAAAGATCTAAATGTAAGACCAGAAACTATAAAACTCCTAGAGGAGAACATAGGCAAAACACTCTCCGACATAAATCACAGCAGGATCCTCTATGACCCACATCCCAGAATTTCAGAAATAAAAGCAAAAATAAACAAATGGGACCTAATGAAACTTAAAAGCTTTTGCACAACAAAGGAAGCTATAAGCAAGCTGAAAAGACAGCCCTCAGATTGGGAGAAAATAATAGCAAACGAAGCAACAGACAAAGGATTAATCTCAAAAATATACAAGCACTCCAGTATTCTTGCCTGGCGAATCCCATGGACAGAGCAGCCTAGTGGCTATGGTCCGTGGGGTCACAAAGAGTTGGACACGACTGAGCGACTAACACTCTCACTTTCACTTATTAGAATAGGACACTGTGAGGCTTACAAGTGGATAGGTGAGAAATGCCATGCCCTGAGAACTTAGCGGACACAGTTTTCTAATCAAAGGAAGTGGGGAGGAGAGGAGAACTTCTGTCTTTCTCAGGAGATGCCATGTTTCCATCATTAGTTCCTCCCTGGATGGGGCAGGGGAATTTACCTGTCCCTCCTTAGATGGTCAGGCCAGGACTATCATAACAATTCAGAAAGTTTTCGGTCTCAGTACAATGAGTGTCTTTCATTTTGAAAAGTCACCTTCCCATAAGTGATTGTTTTCTGTGTGCACAGAGCTGTTTGGGGGTCACTGACTTGATGACACCATTGGGCAGGTTGCAGGCCCTATTTTCTACTATTGTTTTATTGTTTGGGGGATATTGTGCAAAGAGTGTGTCTTAAAGGCCAAAGAACAAGCTTTGGGGGTTACTAACTGATGGTGCTCATGGTTTTGATCCTTGGGTTTGGAAGATCTCCTGAAGGAGGGAATGGCAACCCACTCCAATATTCTTTCCTAGAGAAATCCCATGGACAGAGAAAATTGGTGGGCTATAGTCTATAGGGTCGCAAAGAATTGGACACAACTGAAGTGACTCAGCACATGGAACAACTGATTGAGCTCATTGGGCAGGATGTGGGTCTCATGTCACCCACATGTTTGTTGGTTTGGGACATGTCTTGTACTTCTGCTGCATAGTTTTGTTGCTAAGCAAGCCTATTTGGTTTATGGTTAAGTATCACTTCATGGGAAATTGATGGGGAGACAGTGGAAACAGTGTCAGACTTTATTTTTTTTGGGCTCCAAAATCACTGCAGATGGTGATTGCAGCCATGAAATTAAAAGACGCTTACTCCTTGGAAGGGAAGTTATGACCAACCTAGAGAGCATATTAAAAAGCAGAGACATTACTTTGCCAGCAAAGGTCCATCTAGTCAAGGCTATGGTTTTTCCAGTGGTCGTGTATGGATGTGAGAGTTGGACTGTGAAGAAAGCTGAGTGCTGAAAAATTGATGCTTTTGAACTGTGGTGTTGGAGAAGACTCTTGAGAGTCCCTTGGACTGTAAGGAGATCCAGCCAGTCCATCCTAAAGGAGATTAGTCCTGGGTGTTCGTTGGAAGGACTGATGCTGAAGCTGAAACTCCAATACTTTGGCCACCTCATGCAAAGAGTTGACTCATTTGAAAAGACTCTGATGCTAGGAGGGATTGGGGGCAGGAGGAGAAGGGGATGACAGAGGATGAGGTGGTTGGATGGCATCACTGACTCGATGGACATGGGTTTGAGTAGACTCCAGGAGTTGGTGATGGACAGGGAGGCCTGGCGTGCTGTAGTTCATGGGGTCGCAAAGACTCAGACACGACCGAGCGACTGAACTGAACTGAATTGAAACTTGCTTTCTTGAGTAATCATTAACTTACCGGGGCCTCTCATATTTTTTACTTACAATCCCCTAGTGGGATTAACTATTGAATCACCTATTTTGTCCCTTCATTCTGTCCCTATCAACTAGACTGCAGGGAAGTCTGTTTTATAAATTAAAACAATTTTTATTGATTCTTAACAATTCAAACAAGTTTTGAAAGTTTTTAGCATCTGGCGTTTTCTGCTGATATCTTGAGGGACCCTGGAAGGCAGAGTTTCCCCCAAACCTGTAAACTTTTCTTCTTTCTCCAAAATTGGCATGTTTTACTGGACAATGACAGTTTCTTCCCAGAATAAATTCTGTAGAAGAACGTGCATCACTGGCAGTCCTCCAAGCACAGCCTCATTTATGCTGAGGATGGGCTGTTGGCAGCCACAGGGGCCCTGAAGCTGAGACCCTGGCCCTGTTCACTGCCCAGAGCCGTTTAGTAAACGCAGGGCAGCGTCAGCCAGAGCCGGGGAAATGGCGCCCGTGAGAGGCAGGGACAGACCCCAAACCTGCGGCCAGAGAGCCTCAGGCTCAGGCCCAGGACAGAGGGATGAGGGTGGGGGCGGAGTCCAGCTGGCCCAGCAGGGGACCTGCACCCTGGGGATGGAGTGTGAGTAGAGGCTAGTTGGGGAAAGTGCTAATTCAGCTTCGGGTGGTCCACGCAGGGCTTCCACAGATCCTGGGGTGGGGTCGTGTCTGGAGGTGCCATGAGTGGCCTGGAGCCCAGGAGAGGCCCCGAGATGCATCAGAAGGTCCAGATGCAGGAGTGAGGAGGTGGACGGAGGTCAGGGTGAAGGTCCCGGAAGACAGAGGTGTGAGGAGGAGCAGAGGGACCTGTCCCCAAGTCGAGGGCTAAATTCTACAGGATAGGTCCACAGGACAAGGTCGAGGGGGACACTGACCTTTGCCAAGGGGCCTTTGGTGACCAGGCCGGGAGTAGGGTCAGCAACACGGGGGTGGGAGTGTAGAGGGGAGGTGTCAAGGTGGAGAAGGGACTGGAGAACTGTGCGGAAGCTCTGGGAGTGTGGTGAGCTGGGAGGGATGGGGGCTGAGTCTCACTCATTGTTTATGTTAGAAGAGACATCGGGGCGTGTGGCTGGAGCCAGGACTATGGACAGAGGGGTTGTAGGTGCCGAAGAAGGAAGGTGGGGCAGGAAAGCTCAAGGGACTGAGAGGGGCCCAGGCTCCGAGTCCTCCCGCTGCAGGCAGAGCCCTCGTCCCAGCCACCTAGTGGCCTGAATCCTGTGTCCTGCCAGCACCCCACCGCAGGGCGCCAGGAGATGCCCAGGGCAGTGAAGTTCCTGTGCCTGCTGAGGACCTGCCGGCCCCGCTGGCTCCTAGGACAGGACCTGGGTGCTAGGCCTGCGTGCGGCGCGGCCCCCAGGAGCCCTGTGTGGCTGGGGACAGGAGGGCAGCGAGGACCTGGGCAGTGCACGTGCCCTGGCCTCTGTGGAGACTGGCTGGCAATGCTACCAGAAATGACTGGAAGAGAGTAAAACACCATTAAATGCAGTCAAGTTTATTGCGTTTTCAAGCAGTTTCCGAGGTGAGACTACTGGGGCCTGGATTGTGAAACCTGGTCCTCAGGCCTGAGCACTGGGTCCCAGGAGGAGTGGGCAGTGGTCATGGGCACGGTCATCTGGAGTTTGAGCGGACCCCACTCCTGGGCAGAGAGGACGAGGGGGTGTCCATGTAGCTCAGAGCTCCTGGAGAAACCGTGAAGGCGGCCATGAGGCTGGTGGTGGGGGGTTGCCCCATGGTGCCTGGCTGGCCCTGGGGGGATGTGCCTGGTCAGCAGCAGGGCTCTGGGGCTGAGGCGGGGACGCAGCAGGCGGGGCGGCACACGGGCCGGCAGAGCAGGGACACAGAGGAGGCTGGGCGGCAGCAGCTGGGCTGGCAGGAGGAGGCGGGCACGCAGCAGGCGGGGCGGCACACGGGACGGCAGAGCAGGGACACGGAGGAGGAGGGTCTGCAGCAGGATGAGGGGGCTGAGCAGGGGGAGGCCTCACAGCACACGGGCCTGCAGCAGACAGGAGTGCAGCAGACGGGCCTGCAGCAGACGGGCTCGCAGCAGACGGGCCTGCAGCAGACGGGCTCGCAGCAGGCCTGTAGGCAGGGGGAGGAGGTGCAGCAGGAGGGCTGGCAGCTGGACTGCTGGCAACATGAGGAGGTTGAGCAGGGGGAGGCTTCATAGCACACAGGTGTGCAGCAGACAGGTGTGCAGCAGACGGGCCTGCAGCAGACGGGCTCACAGCAGGCCTGCAGGCAGGGGGAGGAGGTGCAGCAGGAGGACTGGCAGCTAGACTGCTGGCAGCCCAAGGCCAGGCAGGAGCTGCTGCAGGCTGGCTGGCAGCAGGGGCTGGACTCGCAGCTCACTGGGGCGCAGAGGAGGGTCAGGCGGGGGGCCGGGGCGCAGCAGCTGGGGGCGCAGCAGGAGGGCTCGCAGCAGCTCTCTGGACAGTCGTAGCTCAGGTCGCTGGAGCAGACGGACAGGGTGGAGGCGGCCATGGTGGAGGCGGGGGGGCTGGAGGAGGTGTGAGTGAGTGAGGGAGTGGATGGGGAGGCTGTGTGATGTTCTTAGGAGGTTGGAGCTTATATACAGCTCTGCGGTGTGTGTTGTTGCATCATGGGGGCCCAGCAGCATCTGCTTCCTTGTTGTCGGAGCAGGTCCTGAGGATGCTCGTCATAATCCCATGACAGATCACTCAGTAAACCTCTGAGGAGCTGGAGCCCGGGGCATCCATGGAACAGGGGTCCAGCCCCAGGGGTGGTGTCCAGTACACTGGAGTGCATCCTGTGGGTGGACTCTAGATGGCCAGCAGCTTCTCACAGCCCCACCACCAAGCGTCTTTCTGGGGCTTCTTGCTATTATCTCCTCATTTCTGAACACTCAGTTGAATCACTAGCATGCTTTGTTCTTTTTAAATACTGTCTTCATTGGCAGGTTAGTTTCTCCTCAACTCATACACCAACAAAGGGTGCGTTGAGTGTCGTGTTAGCTGTGGATTTCTCACATACCCCTTTTGTGAGGTTGAAGAATTTCTCTTCTATTCCTGATTTCCTGAGTATTTTTTAAAATTATGAAATTGTGTTGGCTTTTGTCAAAATCCTTTTCTGCATCAACTGAGATCGTGTCTTCTAAAGATTATGTATTTGATTTATTTTTAAATTTTTGGCTGCGCTGGCTCTTTGTTTCTGTGGGAAGACTTTCTCTTATTGTGGAGCACAGGCTCTCGGAGCATGGACCTCATTACTCAAGCGCTCAGTAGTTGCGGCTCGTGGGCTCTAGAGCGTGGGCTCTAAGTCATGGGCTCCTAGACCAAGGGCTCGGTAGCTGTGGCGCATGGGCTTAGTTCCTGTGTGGCACATGGAATCTTCCTGAACCGGGGATTGAACCTGTGACCCCTTCAATGGCAGGTAGGTTCTTATTCACTGTACCACTTACCACCAGGGTAGTCTGAGAACGTATATCTTTTTTTCCTTCATTCTGTTAATGTGGTATATTACATAGCTTAGTTTTTAAAAAAAATGTTGAGGCAACCTTGCATTCCTGGTATAAATGGCACTTGGTCATGGTATATAATCGTTTTGGTATGCTATTGGAGTCAGTTTCCTAGTATTTTGTTGAGCATTTTTGGATCTATGTTCATGAAGTATATTGGTGAGTAATTTTCCTTACTTCTGGGAAATGCTGGCATCACAGAATGAGTTAGGAAGTGTTCTCTCGTCTGGCTTTTGGAAAAGCCTGAGAAGGTTTGGCATTAGTTTATTATACGCTGGTAGAATTCACCAATGAAGCCATCTGGTCCTGGGCTTTTTTCCCCTGTGAGATTATTGATTAATAATCCAATATTTTGTTATAGGTCTGTTGAGATTTTCTGTTTCTTTTTCAGTCAGTTTCATTAATTTGCATATTTATGGAAAATTTTCTGTTTCATCTAGGTTATAATTTGTTGGCATACAAAACTGTCCTTGGTATTCTTTTATAATGCTTTTTATTTCTCTGCAGTTCATGGTAATATCCCTACTTTCAATTTTGAATTTAGTTATTGTACCTTTTCTCTTTTTTCTTTGCTAGTCTATCTGTATATCTTTCCAAGGAGTCAAACTTGGTTAATTCTCTGCTGTTTTTCTGTCTGTCATGCCATTTATTTTCACTCTAATTTCAGTATTTCCTTCCTTCTATCTTTAGATTTCGTTTGCTCTTTTCTAGCTCCTCAAGATATAAAGTTAGTTTATTGATTTGTGATCATTCTTTTTAAAATATTTATTTAATATTTGGCTGCATTGGGTCTTAGTTGTGGCATGTGGGGTCTTCTTTGCAGCGTACAGGTTTCTTTCTAGTTGAGGTGTACAGGTTCAGTAGTTGTGGCTCCCTTAGTTTCCTGACCATGAATCAAACCCACATACCCTGTAATGGAAGGCAGATTTTCAACCACTGGACCATTTAGAGGCTTAAATTCCCCTCTGCACAGCCTTCACTGCATCTCATAGGTTTGATACATTGTGTTTTCATTTTAATTCATTATTAGTATTTTCTAATTTCCCAACTTTTGTCTTTGACCCCCATTAAAAAAATTATCTGTTGTTTAATTTCCACATATTGTGAATTTTCTAGTTTCTTTCTTGAAAATAATAAGTTGATTATAGAGGAAGACAGCTATAAGTCATGGCTAGTTCTTTGCAGCCAAACATGGAGAGGCTCTATACAGTTATTGATGTCTAATTTCATTCCATTGTGATTGGAAAAGACCCTTTGTATGATTTCAGTTGTTGTTTTTTTTTTTTAATTCACTGAGGCTTGTTTTGTGTCCTAACGTATGGCTTGTCCTGGAGAGCATTTAATGTGTTGTTGATGGGCGGTGTGTTCTGTGTGTTTGTTTTGACTAGTTGATTTGCAGTGTTGTTCAAGTCCTCTGTTTCCTTATTGATCTGCCTAGATGTTTTGTCCATTATTGAACATGGGGTATCCAAGGCTTCAACTATTATCACAGAACTGTCTGGTTCTCACTTCAATTCTGCCAATGTTTGCTTCATATATTTTTGGGTCTCTGTTGTGTGGTGCATATATATTTTTAATCCTTATATCACCTTGATGAATTAAATATTTTATTAATACATAGTGTCCTTCTCTTGTGCATTTTTATGGTGGTATAATATGGATGAATAGGTCCTTGGTAAGTGTTATGTGTCAGTTTTTCAATTCTTAGTGTGTTGATGGGGACTTAGGAATTCTTGAAAATAATAAGTTTATTATAGAGGAAGACAGCCATAAGTCATGGCTAGTTCTTTGCAGCCAAAGATGGAGAGGCTCTATACAGTTAGCAAAAGCAAGACCGGGAGCTGACTGTGGCTCAGATCATGAACTCCTTATTCCCAAATTCAGACTTAAATTGAAGAAAGTAGGGAAAACCACTAGACCATTCAGGTATGACCTAAGTCAAATCCCTAACGATTATACAGTGGAAGTGAGAAATAGATTTAAGGGACTAGATCTGATAGACAGAGTGCCTCATGAACTATGGACAGAGGTTCATGAGTTTGTACAGGAGACAGGGAGTAAGATCATCCCCAAGAAAAAGAAATGCAAAAAAGCAAAATGGCTGTCTGAGGAGTCCTTACAAATAGCTGTGAAAAGAAGAGAAGCAAAAAGCAAAGGAAAAAAGGAAAGTCATACCCATTTGAATGCAAGTTCCAAAGAATAGCAAGGAGAGATAAGAAAGCCTTCCTCAGTGACCAGTGAAAAGAAATAGAGGAAAACAATAGAATGGGAAAGACTAGAGATCTCTTCAAGAAAATTAGAGTTACCAAGGGAACATTTTATGCAAAGATGGGCTCAATAAAGGACAGAAATGGTATGGACTTAACAGAAGCAGAAGATATTAAGAAGAGGTGACAAGAATGCACAGAAGAACAGTACAAAAAGATCTTCATGACCCAGATAATCACGATGGTGTGATCATTCCCTAGAGCCAGACATCCTGGAATGTGAAGTCAAGTGGGCCTTGGGAAGCATCACTATGAACAAAGCTAGTGGAGGTGATGGAATTCCAGCTGAGCTATTTTAAATCCTAAAAGATGATGCTGTGAAAGTGCTATACTCAATATGCCAGCAAGTTTGGAAAACTCAGCAGTGGCCACAGGACTGTGTAAGGTCAGTTTCCATTCCAAATCCCTAAGAAAGGCAATGCCAAAGAATGCTCAAACTACCGCACAATTGCACTCATCTCACACGCTAGTAAAGTAATGCTCAAAATTCTCCAAACCAGGTTCAACACTATGTGAATCATGAACTTCCAAATGTTCAAGCTGGATTTAGAAAAGGCAGAGGAACCAGAGATCAAATTGCCAACATCCGCTAGATCATCAAAAAAACAAGAGAGTTCCAGAAAAACATCTACTTCTGCTTTATTGACTATGCCAAAGCCTTTGACTGTGTGGATCACAATAAACTGTGGAAAATTCTTCAAGAGATGGGAACACCAGACCACCTGACCTGCCTCTTGAGAAACCTGTATGCAGGTCAGGAAGCAACAGTTAGAACTGAACATGAAACAACAGACTGGTTCCAAATAGGAAAAGGAGTACATCAAGGCTGTATATTGTCACCATGCTTATTTAACTTATATGCAGAGTACATCATGAGAAACGCTGGGCTGGAGGAAGTACAAGCTGGAATCAAGATTGCTGGGAGAAATATCAATAACCTCAGATATGCAGATGACACCACCCTTATGGCAGAAAGTGAAGGAGAACTAAAGAACCACTTGATGAAAGTGAAAGAGGAGAGTGAAAAAATTGTCTTAAAGCTCATCATTCAGAAAACTAAGGTCATGGCATCTGGTCCCATCACTTCATGGCAAACAGATGGAGAAACAGTGGAAACAGTGGCTGACTTTATTTTTTTGGGCTCTAAAATCACTGCAGATGGTGACAGCATATTAAAAAGCAGAGATATTACTTTGCCAACAAAGGTCCGTCTAGTCAAGGCTATGGTTTTTCCAGTAGTCATGTATGGATGTGAGAGTTGGACTATAAACAAAGTTGAGTACCAAAGAATTGATGCTTTTGAACTTTGGTGTTGGAGAAGACTTTTGAGAGTCTCTTGAACTGCAAGGAGATCCAACCAGTCCATCCTAAAGGAAATCAGTCCTGAATATTCATTGGAAGAACTGATGTTGAAGCTGAAACTCCAATACTTTGGCCACCTGATGCGAAGAGCTGACTCATTTGAAAAGACCCTGATGCTGGGAAAGATTGAAGGCAGGAGGAGAAGGGGACAACAAAGGATGAGATGGTTGGATGGCATCACCGACTCAATGGACATGGGTTTGAGGAAACTCCGGGAGTTGGTGATGGACAGGGAGGCCTGGTGTGCTGCAGTCCATGGGGTTGCAAAGAGTTGGACACAACTGAGCGACTGAACTGATCTGAATTGAGTTCATCATACTGTCTTAACAATTTAAGACATTGGAGACATACAGGTGAAGGTCATTTTTTGCTGTCAGTTCTCCACCTTGATATCCAATGATGATGTGCATGCCAACTCCATGATTCCTTAAAGCTTGTAGAGAAAGACGGGGGGACTCAAATTGGCAAGGTTTTAACACCAAGTCCTGGGGAGACACTTCAGAGGAGAGGACATGTGTCAGAGAGAGAGAGAAAGAGAGGAGGGGAAGAAGAATACAAAGAGGGGGATGAGGGATGGGCTACGGGGGGAGGGGAAGGAAGGAAGACAAAGTAACAGGTCTCTGGATTCCCCATCCCACTTCTAACTACAGAAGCTATTTTAAAAATCTGGACCATTTTGGTAAGTTTTCTAATTTTTTTCCTTTTCTAAACTTCTTATCCTTGTTTTCTGGTTGTAGCATCTTCTCGAATGTCTTTGAGTTACATTTAGGGATTTTTTAAAATGTCTCTCCTCCTTCTTATATTTTCTGCCTCCTGGTCTGGTCTTCTTTTTCATGCCACAACTTTTCCTTGTTTGCTGAGGTGAGGATGGGGGTGTCCTTGGTGGTCCAGGTCCTTTCCACTGTGCTGTATTAGAGGACTCTCGTCTACATGGGGAAGTGACACCTGGGATCGGGGTGGGGGTCTGTCAGGCGGTGGACTTCATTTTGGAGTAGGAGATGGGAACTCAGATGCAGGAACAAGGGAGCTCTGTGCTGAGGTTGCCAGCAGCTGCCTGGTAGCCTCACCCCAACTCCTACCATGAGGTGTCAATACTGCTGCTGGAGATACACCCATCCTGGGTGGATGTGGGACCGCTGGGCATCCTCCCTGGGTCCACGTGGCCACATCCCACCCTCCTTCCCCCAGGCTTGCCTGCAGGGGGAAGAGCGCCGTGGGGCTCCGGGCCAGGCTGGTCCCCACCTCTGCTGCCCCGCCTTGTGGTCAGCACGCTCTCCTCTGCCTCCGTCTCAGGTGTTGAGTCCCTCATTTGTCTGCAAGCTGATTCCCTGGGCCCCACAGTGGGTCTTGGGATGGTGGGTGGGCTGAGCCCCCACCTTGAAGTGGAAGACTGGCTTTCTCACAGCCACCCGCACTCTGGACATCTGGCTGACCTGAACTCCACTGTTACTCCACTTGGGGGTCGGGACCTGGTTTCCTTGGGCCACACCCCAGTTCACTTGGCTGTGGCATGGAAGCTCTCGGTTTAATTCCCCATCCAGAGCAGGAACCCCATATGTGGCTCCTGTTCTTTTCACGAATATTTTAATTCTTTCATTTTAACTATATTTTCAATTCTTTATTTTCATTGTGTGAAAATTTTCAAACATACGGGAAGTTGAAAGGCTTAAACAGAGAGTATCCACACGTCTACTCTGAGAGTCCACCACGGACCCTGTACCTGCCCAGGAAACCCTCGTCCATGTGTCTGACTTTCTGAAGGATTTCTAGGTTACCAACAGCAGTACACACCACTCGAACATGCTAGGAGGTGGAGCATTAAGTAGTGTTCAGTGGTCATGACCCAGGACCTCCCTCCCGCTCCGCCCAGTCAACTTAACCCCAGCCTCCAGAAGCAGCCACTCTTCGTGTATTTTCAAGTCACACATTAGTTCAGCTCATCTCAGGGCTTCACCTGAATGGAGGCACACAGCAGGTGCCCTTGTGCCTGGCTCCCTCCACCAGAGTGGTATTTTTGAGATTCATCCCTGCTGTTGTACTGATTTTCTTCTGTTGCCGAGTCGGGCTTCATGACCGGCTCCCCTGCTGACCTAGTGGCTCAGATGGTAAAGAGTCTGCCTGTGATGCAGGAGACTCAGGTTCAGTCTGGGTCAGGAAGGTCCCCTGGAGGAGGGCATGGTAGCTCACTCCAGCATTCTTGCCTGGAGAATCCCATGGACAGAGGAACCTGGTGGGCTACAGTCCGTAGGGTCGCAGAGCGTCAGCCACAACTGAGCGACTAACACTTCCCCTGCTGACGGACACACGGCTCGTGCCCGCTTCCGCCTGCTGCCTTCCAGCCTTTCAGTGCTGGAAGCCAGGACAGTAGCCAGGTGGCTTCTGTTCAGGGTGGCTCTGACTTGTAGGAAACTCTTTTCTTGAGCTTACATCCACTCCTCTGCCACCCTGGCTCCTGGTCCAGCCTTCAGTGAAGCTCGCAGTGAACCTTATTCCTGGAAAGCCCTCTGGGAAATTGCAGACAGCTGCATGTTAGGCTCTGCCTACCGCCACCCCATTGCTCTTTCCTTAAAGAGCCCAGGATCAAGCTTCTCAATGGAGACGCTGGGAGAATGCCCCTTTGGATTCAGCGGCCTGGGCCGCCCCTCCCCACAGAGTACCCCCCACCTCAATGTCGCAGGGGCATGGCTTTCTCAGTAGAACCTCCACCCCAGGACAAGAGTTCCATGCTGGCCTCGGCTTGTCCAGGACAGCAAGTGGCAAGCAGACAGGGCTTAGAGGAAAATCACAAAAAAGCCAGCATTGAGGCTCAGAGATTTATTTTTTATAGATCGCTAAGCTTTCATGGATAAGAAAAGTAAGGTGGATGTCCCGCCTCTATGGGATGTAGGTCTGTCACCGATTCAGCACTGAGATGCGTGGACAGAATCCTGCTAATTAGACAAGGAGAGGTCTTTCGAGATCAATAGCAGAGCATCGATTTTCTGGACAATCTGTCAGCAACAAGGAGGGGTTCCACAGGGGAGGGGCCTGCAGATGAGGGCAGGGCGGGAGGGCTGGCGGACGGGGGTCACACACACGGTGGGCTGGCAGCTCACGAGGACACACACGGGCCTGCAGCTCACAGGGACACACACTGCTGGCTGGCAGCTCACGGGCACACAGCAGGATGCCTGGCAGGGGCTGGGCTCACAGTAGGAGGCCACTGGGCAGCATGGGGACAGGCACCTGCCGGCAGGTTGGCACAGCAGAGCCACACGGCGGGCACCGCAGGGGCTCCCGCAGCCCGAAGAGGGGCAGCAGACAGCAGGGCAGGCCGGCTGGCAGGAGCTGGGCACATAGCAAATGTCCTGGCAGGAGCTGGGCACACAGCAGGCCGGCTGGCAGCTCGCAGGGCAGCTGGTGTCACACATGGTGGTTTGGGGCTGGGAGGGATCGGGGCGGAGGACGGGGCTGGTCTGGAGGCTCCCTCCCCAGGGTGTCCTTTATACCCAGGCTGTGGCGTCCTGGCAATGAGGCACTGGGTGTCTTCCTCGTGGCCGCCTGCTGTTTTTCCTTCTCCTCCCCCCGAGGGTCTCTTCCTGGAGTTTCAGGCTGCTGTGACTCAGTTCAGGAAGCTCCCTCAGCTGGAGGCTGACAGTGACCCAGTGGCCCTGGGATTTCTGGAATCAGAGCCTGGGTTGGATGGGAAGGACCGTCAGGCCAGGACTGGGTCCCCTCATGATTTTCAAGGTCCTCTCCAGTTTAACCACCCTGTCATCTGTCCACACAAGCACAGTCACACTCACTGCACCAGTGCCCCATTTGATTTGTCATCCAGAAGGTTCTCCCTCGGGGTCAGGCACGTTACTGGGGTCTGTGGCCGCATTTTTGCCATAATTATAGCAACAGGGCTCCAGCTTTGTGCCAAGTCTGAGTGTCTTTATTTTACATGGAGTGTCTCCTAACTGATCAGTTATCAACCCTGCCACCATTCAAGGGGCCGACAACACAGATGTCCAGTCAGGAAGACCTGGAAGGTCCTATAATGCATGCAGGTTCCACCCCTGCGAACAGAGCAGCTCTGAAGCTGCTCGGTCTCACTGTGGAATCTGTGGTCCTTACTTGGTGTCTAACGGAGCTGGGACTTAGGGGTTCACTGGTGACATAGCCCACAGGCCAGAATCAGTTGGCACAGACAAGAGCGAGGGGCAGGCAGATGAAAATATTCATCTTGTTTGGCCCTGAAGATCAAGGCTTAAGGGTGTGACCCTCCATGAGCTTCCAACTCAGAGTTGCCCAACCAGGTCAGGCAGCCCTAGGTAGGTCCCAGGAGGACTGTGGTGGAGAGAGGGCTGAACCACCTTCGATTCCTCTCCCCACCCAAGGGTCTGGTCAGCCAGGCCCTGTGAGGCAGGTTGGAGCCAGTGTGGGAGACTGGGGTCCTCCTCCAGGGCAGGGGGCAGCTGCTGGAGTGTGGTTTACGAGCTCCTCCTGCCCCAGTCCCGCCCTGTGTTCTGTCTACACGTCGGCCTTAGCATGTTATTCTACGGTGGGTGCTGTTTATTGGGGTGGCCATCTCTCAGGGCAGTGCTGCTGCCTCCTGCGAGGCTGTGTCCCGGAAACCCTCTGCACATGTGCAGCCCCCGTGTGACTGCTGGTATGGACAGAGGGGCCGCCCCTGGGAAGCCCTATGAAGAGTGAGACACCCCAGTAATGAAGTCACCCCGAGACTGAAGACCACTGTGGTCTCAGGGGCTAAAGCATGGTCAGAACTTGCAAAACTAGGGCACTGAGCAGACCTGAGGCCACACAGCAAATGACCTTGTGGCCCCTAGACAAGCCCCTGTAGCCCATGATTTCAGCCCTTCACACACTCCTCCTTGGGTTCTGACCACAAGTCAAAACCGTAGCTAAAGAAGATTCAGGGCAGCCCCATGTGACCATATGTCCACGTATGACCTTGTTAACTGAATAGTATCAATACATTTGAAATTGTCAGTTGTCTTACAAGTCAGGCTCTAGAAGAGTGAAAAGCTAACCTTCTGTACTCACCTGCTTTCTACTCTCCTGTGTTTCTTATTCCAGTACAGCCAGTGTCTACCTGAGCCCATTTGTATTCCACCTCAAGGAATATTCCACCTCAGTATTTCTTCTAATGCCAGTCTGCTGGTGAGGAATCCTCTTGCTTTTGTTTTTCTGAAATTGTTTCACTTCACCCTCAGTTTTGAAGATTTCTTTCTTTTTCTTTTTTTCTTCGCTAGATCTAGAATTCTTGATTGGCAGTTTTGGTCTTTTATCATTTTACTGATGTCAGCCTACTGTCTTCTGTCTTTCACTGTGTTTGATGAAAAGTCAGCTGTGTTCTTTTTCTTGTATGTAGAATGTTTTTTCTCTCATTGCTTTGAAGATACTTCTTTTCATTTGGGGTTTTCATCTCTAACGACTAAGTGCCCAGATCTGGTTTTCTTTATATTTATCCTGCTTTTGGGTTTTCTAAGATTCCTGGATCTGTACATTGTTTCAAATCAGCTTCTGAGATTGAACTTACATATATTTTAGACTGTTTGATGTTGTCTCACAGTTCTCATTTTTCTTAATTCTTCTTTCTCCTTCAGATTGGATCATTTTTATTCATATATCTTCATATTCATTCTTTCTTCTTCCACCTCCAATCTGCTGTAAGGCCCACCCAATGGATATTTTATTTCAGCTATTGTGCTTCTCAGTTCTAGAATCCCCCCTCCCTCAGCTGAGATTTCCTATCTATTAAAAATTGCCATTCCTCAACTAAGATTCTCTATCTATTAACTCATGGATATAATCTTTTCCTTTGATTCTTTGAACATATCTTCCTTTGATTCTTTAAACATACAGCTGCTCTAAGTCATTACCTGCTAGACCAATATCTGGACCATCTCATGATGCATCACTGTGTTTTTTTCCTTTAATTATGAATTATATTTTCCTATATCTTTCTTAAAATTTTTACTTATTTATTTACTTTTGGCTGTGCTGGGTCTTCATTGCTGTGAGGGTTTCAGTAGTTGTGGCACGTGTGCTCAATAGTTTGTGGCTCCTGGGCCCTAGAGCACAGGCTTAATTGTTGTGACACATGTGTTTAGTTGCTCCACAGCGTGTGGGATCTTCCTGGATCAGGGATTGAACCCATGTCTCCTGCATTGGAAGGTGGATTCTTTACCACCGAGCCACCAGGGAAGCCCTTTCCTATATCTTTTATGTCTAGTGATTTTTTATTATAGACTAGAAATTATGAACATTCAGAGAGCCTGCATTCTCTTATCTTTTCCTGATGATTCACTTTTTTGTCTAGTGAACAGTCACTTACTAACTGGTCGCCTCGAGCTTGTTTATGTGGGTTTGGTTTTATACTTTGTTAGGGTGTATTTGTGGAAAGTGCTTCCCAAGCTCTCCATTTTGGTGAGACCTCATTTCCAAACTATCTTCCCTGGAAATCTTGTCATGGGTTGGCCAGGCTGTCAGGATGGATCTGGAGCAGGTCCCACTTCAGGGTGAGGGAGGGACCCCTGTTCCATAGGTGCAGGCTGTGGGGTCTCAGTGGGATGCCAGCAGACGTCTCCTCTTAATCCTGCAGCAGCTTCTCCATAGCCTCCAGTGGTCTTGAACTGAGCGTAGAGAGCCCCTCCTTCTTCTGAAGATTTACTGGGGGTCCTTTCTGATGCTCCCCCTGCTCAGATGCTTGGTGCTTCCAGCGCCGACCCCTGGCCTCTTCTGGCTTTGTCACTTGCTTCTCTATGAGGCTATCTCAAGAGGAGGGACCAAGGTCACCACCCACCAGAAGTTCTCCGAGACTCAGTGCTTTGTCCTCTGGACCCTGTGAGTGAGGAGTCCCCATCCTTCCTGTGTCCTCTGGTGCCCCACCTTCAGCTTGACACGCTGGACACTCGGGGGTCAGACAGATGCACTCTGCTCTCCTTGCTCCACGGTAGAGCTGACATGGGAGGAGGGTGGTTTCCGTGGCTGTTTGAGGACGAGAATCACACAGGGAGGGACATCTGGAGATTTGTACAAAAGTGGGTCGGGTAAAATTTTAAGGAATGAAGCAGAATCCAGACACAGCCAGTAAGGCACTCAGGCAGGTTGCCAAGTGAACAAGAGCTTGAGGAGGGGCAATTAGTCATGAAGGGAAGTAAAAGCCAAACAAGCAACTAAAAAATCTATAACAGAAAACTGTGTCCTGGGAGATAGCCCAGAAGAGGCAAAACAAGGAAGACAACAGTCGCGTCTGTGTTGTCCAGACGCCCACGGCCTGGGTATAAAGGCTGCCCAGGGAAGCAATCTGCAGACATCACCCACCTTCCTCCCGACACCAGCCAGCTCCACGCCACCATGTGCCACACCAGCTTCTCCTCAGGCTGCCAGGCTGCCTGTGTGCCCAGCTCCTGCCAGCCGTCCTACAGCACGTCCAGCCCCTGCCAGGCTGCCTGTGTGCCCAGCTCCTGCCAGCCGTCCTACAGCACGTCCAGCCCCTGCCAGGCTGCCTGTGTGCCCAGCCCCTGCCAGCCGTCCTGCCTGCCCGTGAGCTGCAGGCCTGCCCTGTATGTGCCTGTGAGTTTTAAGCCGGCTGTGTGCCTGCCCGTGCGCTACAGGCCGACCGTGTATGTGGCCCCCTGCTGCCAGTCCTCCGGGTGCTACCAGCCCTCCCGCCCCACGCTGGTCTGCAGACCCGTCTCCTGTAGCACCCCTTGCTGCTTGTGATCATGAGCCTCCTCCCAGATGCTCCCAGTGCAGACTGGATCACTCCTATATCCCTCCCAGCATGAGTCTTCAGTGGGCCTCCAGTTCTGAATGTGGCAGATGAAAAAAGCACACTAAACCGACCTCTGAACCCGGGCAAGAACATGGCAGGATGATCTGGACCCTTCTGTGAACTGCTGCATTCCCCCCAGGAAGCCCTGGTTCCCAGGGTCCTTCTCTGTCTCCAGCAGGAACCCACACCCCATGTGACCCAAATAAACTGTGCTTCCCCATGCAACAGCCTCTTCCTAGCTGTTTTTCATGTCTGTTTTCTGGCTAGCTAGGCTATTACCAGGGCTTCCCTGGTGGTTCTAGTGGTAAAGAATCTGCCTGCAAGGCAGGAGACCCAGGTTTGATCCCTGGGTTGGGAAGATCCCCTGGAGAAGGAAATGGCAACCCACTCCAGTATTCTTGCCTGGGAAATCCCATGGTTGGAGGAGTCTGGTGGGCTTCAGTCCATGGGGTTGCAAAGAGCTGGATGCGACTGAGAGACTACAGCCACCACCAGGCTGTTATCAAGAATTTAAGGCTGATCACCTCTTCAGCCGTCCCCGGCGGCTCATGGGAAGGTGGGAGGTTTTGGGTGGAGGGAGTGGTCAGTGAGGCCCGGGTGCAGGAGGCTCGGGCAGTCACTTGCCCCTAACTTCTTGGGTACGTTTCAGCTAGAGACGTATGTTTATTATTCCATTACCTTTAACATCATAGAGTGGATCCACATCTCTGTGTTCTTGAAAGGTAGAATTTCTGATTTGCTGGTTTCCCACGATGTTGGAAGGGCGCTATCCCAAGTGTAATCTTCTGGAATTTTCTTTTTCCACTCTTTGTACCATAGCTAGGTTTTCTCCGCGCGCCTGTGCCATGTGGTTTATCGGTCTAAACCCCTACCCGCTCTCTGCTCGCGGGACTATTTCAGGTTAGACCTACTCCAGTGGAGGGCTGGCGTGCAGGGGCCGAGTGGACAGCGGGCAAGAGGATGTGACTGTGGACTGTCCTTGCTCCTCCTCCTCCTGTTGGCATCTGTGACCTTTCTGTTTAGGCCAAGCCAAGCTCCACCCTAAGAAGCATGCTCAGCAGAGAGAATGACAGCACGGGGTAGAGGCCAGCCCTGCAGGATAGTGCCAGGCAGGGAACTGATGTGCACAGTGGGACCAGCTTCACCTAGCTGGAGATGTAGGTAAATTGACTCCCCGCCACATGCTCTGAAGCAACCTCAAATTCCATGCCTTTTGTTTCTGGGGGTTTATTTTGTCATGGATTTTCCTGGGAGCTTTTCTAAGATGGTGGGATGGGTGTGGTTTGAGACACACAGGCACCATGGTCGTGGTCTCCGTTTCCGATTGTAGGGAGAGCCCTGCTCCGTGCACCCTCCAGGTATCCGTCCCTCAGGGACCAGATGCACAATACAGTGGGGGATCCCAGACGGGCAGTGTGGTGGGAGGCACCCCAGCTCCCCACGGGCAGCCCTTGAAGCCTGGGCTTCCTCCTCTTGCTGTTTAGGGTGGTGGCAGTCCCCGTCCACAGGCAAGGGGACACAGTCCTTCCTGTGACTTTCTCACTGCTGACAACCCAATTTCCAACCTTTTAAATTATGTCCTGGAGGCAGATGATAGAGCTGATCTGTCCAGGTGATTTGGAACATATTCCTATTGCTCACATTTCAAGGACTTTGGGTAAAACTGAGTCAGAAATGGAACCAGTCAGCTTGGACGTATACTCTCACATGCACACCCAAAGGATACACGTATGCAGCACACGCACACACGAACACATGTGGAAGTGCTCCCACGCGACATGCACACCGACGCACGTGCCCACACGCAGCGTAAACACGTATCGGGCACGCACACACGTGCACACGCACACTCATGCACGCACCCGCAGGCAGCACGGGGCGCGCTCCCCCTCCCCGCACGGTGTGGGCTTGCTGCGCGCGGCGCACCGCGAGTCTGACGGCCATCGCGGCCTGCACAGCCCGCCTTGCCTACAGAAGCAGAACCGGTTCTCTGCTTTCAGGTTAGTCTGGGCTCTACTTTCCAGGCCGCTGGTGGAGCTCACAGCACGGCTGAGCGCGTGTGGCCTGTGGAGGTAGGTAAGTGTGGGCTTCAGTCTCAGCTGGGGCAAGTTCTTTATCCATTCTGAACTGCCTTTCCCTCATCTCAAGAAGGGAGCTCCCTTGCAGAGCTGTAGAAGAGATTAGAAATAACATGTGAGCTTTGGGCATAGCAAACAGGCCACATGGTAAGAACCTCATATAGTGAAAATCCAAGGTAAAGAGCTGTGAGAACATAAGAGGGATTATGATAAGGGATTCAGAACCTGTGTGACCATGAGCGAGACTCAGAACTATGGCTCCCGGGTTTCCTGTCTCAGGAGGGGTGCGCGCGGGGATGGAGATGTGAGCCCCAGCTTCCCCGCGAAGCCGCGTCTCGGCGCCTTCGTCTGCCGCCCTCTCCTGGCTCCAGGCTGTTACTGCAGGCAGTTCCTCTGGTCCATCTCCATCTGGACCACATGCGTGTGCTCCTACCACAAATGCTGCAAATTTTCACTCTTTTAATTTCTTCCTCGTGTCAGTGTCTCTTGAGCATGTCTTTCGAGAAGTGCCCTGCTCGTGTGTGCGTGCCTTCACCAACTCCAGGCACACACACGTGCACACACACACAGGTATGCACGCTCACACGCTGGGCTGGCTCTGCGGGTGGTAAAGCTGGCCTATGGTAATTCCCGTGAAGCTCACTGAGCCAGTGAGGATGGTGTGGGGGGTAGGACAGGGGCCGTAGCTTTGTTGCTGGGTGGGCTGTGAGCAAGATGAAGATGCCAGCAAAGCCACAGCCAGGAAGTGGGTTTTACTGCCTTTGAAGCACTTTCCCTGGCTCTCCCAACAGGAACCCCCGTGTGAACTTGGGGTTTCTCTCCCCAGTGCACTTCTTCATCCAGGCTCTGAGACAATACATTAGATCCTTGGTATGTTTTAAAGTTCAGATGTTGTCATAGGCTGTGTATCTTTTTGTAACTTGCTTTCCCCCTCCACGTTACATTGGAGTAACTCGTCCTTGCAGATATTCCAGCTCTTGGCATCTGTTCAGGTCTATATAATATTCCACTGTCCAAATATACTGGGATCCATAAATTTAGTCTCAGCCACAGATGCTTCTGACTTTGTAGTTCCTCCCACAAATGCTGCAAATTTTCACTCTTTTGACTTCTTCCTTGTGTCAGTGTCTCTTGAGCATGTCTGTTGAGAAGGGCCCTGTTCGCATGTCACTGTGCATGCCTTCACCAGCTCCAGAGGGTGCAAATCTCACTACAAAGGGGTTGTTCCCAAACTATGCTGCCAGCAGGTGTGGGACTGGCTGTTCCATATGTTAAACCACAGCCACCATCATCAGATGTTCCAAGTGTGGACAGGCTGGTCATTGTGAAATGTCTTAGGAACTTTATTTCCTATTTTATATATTTTTTACAGGGTGATGCTCATGTATAAAAGGACACAAAACAAGGTCAACACTTGATGGCTTTTCACAGAGTGGGCACTGCCTATAACTGCCTCTAGGTCTAGGAAGCGGGGATACCCACCCCTGACACCATCTAAGGCTTCTTCCAGTGGCCCCCAGCCCCATCCTCCCTGAGTAACCACTGCCCCATCCTCTAGCAGGAATGATATGCTCTGAGTGGTTTGAATCGCACTAGACATGGTTCCTTTTGTTGACAGTCTTTACCTTCACCTTTAGGTGCTCAGGGGAGTCTCACCTCATATAGTGAGGGAGCTATCTCATCTTTGTATTCTCTGGGAGGCTTTGTATCACTTTGGAGACATTTATTCTTAGACCATCTCTGGTATGGTATTGGCAGAAGATTCTAAATCCTGATTCAGTTTCTTTAGGGCCTGAAGGTTATTTGCATTTCTAATAAATTCATCATAGTAAGTTTTAATATCTTTAGAGAATTTATTGGGACAAAATTGCTGAAATAGCCAATGATTATATTAAAAACCCTGATTCCTGTAGTTCTGGCATAATTTTCAGTCCCAGTTTCCTAGGGGCCTTTATTGTGCTTTCTGTTTTATTCTGCCAGCCAGTTCCACAAGCCAAAGACTTGCCTTTTCAGAGAACCAGCTTTTGACCTTGTTGGTCTCTGTGGATAACTGTTTCTGTTTAATTTCTGCCCCTGGTTTTTCTATGCATATATTGAATGATTTTAACTACTTTTCCATGATACTTTTCATAGACAAGCTTCAGAAAACAGCATAGATATTTTCAATATGTCATACAGTGGAAAAAAGTCAAAAGGGAAATGTCAGTCCCTTGTTTCAAAGTGACAGTAAAGTCAGTTTCTGGCCTGTTATAACAGGGTATCATCTTGTGATAAATACCGTTTTAGGGGATATCTAGCTGAAATTCTTTGACAGATATAAAAGATCCACGTGTATTTGTAAACTGTGCACAATTTTTTTTTTAGGCCACTGTGACATTTCCTCATGACATTGGAAATTCTTTGAGACAAAATGTACCCAAACTATTAGTTAACAAAGTCTCATTTCAGCAAGATTCATCTAAATCTAGAGGAAAGTAATTGAAAAATTTCAGATTTTGAATACATTACCCTTGAATGCTGTTGGTCTGCTTGCTCTGCCGTGTTGTGAGAAGAGTGTGTGTCTTTTCTGTGTTGGAGGCTTTGTCTTTCTTCCTTGGAAACCGCCAGGTTTTGTCACTGCTGAGAAGTCCCCTCTTCATTGTCCTTTGTGGCCAACCTGCTCCTTTTGTGACCACCCAGGTGCTCGGCCATCTCCATCAGTAGGAATTGATGAAAGGTCAGGTGAGAAATTCAGGCAGGGCTTTATTGGAACTCGTGCAGCAGTGGAGGGTGGGAGAATAAGTAACGGGTGCCCTGCTCGCTTCCCGGGGAGGCGTGCGAGCTGGTTCCTTAAATGGGTGAGGGTGGTGGCAGGTCCAGGGGTCGGGCCAGAGAGGTGTCCTGGGTGGTGTGCCCACCCCCTTCGTGCTATTGTGTGCAGGGGGTGTGAGCCGGACCCTGCCTTTGCTCCTGACACCTTGGAAGTGGCAGTTGGGTTTTTGGTGTTTTTCTATCTTTTGTCCACGATCTGTCCCAACTGCACAGGCAGGCAGTTACCTTTAGCCCCTCTAGTTTCTTGGTATCTGTAGCTGGAGACGACATTTGTCCAGGTGCAGGCCCTGCAGCGAAGGGTCCCAGGCCCCAGCGCATCTCTCTGGTGCTGTGGATGCTCCCTGACCTGAGTGTTCTCTGTTTTCACCACGTGGATTTCTTCGTAACTGTGTGCTTTCTTTTCTGGAATCTGGTCTTTGTCCCTGAGTGTCGCCTCTCCCCGCTTCTCTCTGGAGAACCATGTGACGTGTACTGACCCTTCTCTATCTCCCAAGTCTGCTGGCTGCTTGTCATTTTTTAAATAAATGTCTTAGTTTATGTGTAATTTTTTTCAGGTCAGTGTCTGGTTCGTTTGCACTGGTCTCCCCAACTTGCCATCCCACCCAGGCTTTTCTTGCAATGATTTTTATATGTTTTGGCTTTAGCAGTTGTCTTTGACTCTCTCAGATATATCTGTTTTTAAAAATAGCATCTTATTCCTTTCTCATGTTTTTCATCCCATTTTTTAGTTCCTTGGATGTTAAAGCACACTTGCTTACAAGTCTGTGGATAAGAACCCACAGCATGAAGTTCTGGGGACACTTGTTGTGTCTGCTGCCCTTGGTGTGTGGACATGTGGACAACACACACTGTGTTGGGGGTTGTGAGCTCACTCTCAGGTTCTCAGTTGTGTTAACGCTGCACAGTGGGCTGGGGGCCTCAGGGAAGTGTGTGCAGCTCATTGTAAACCATATCTCACAGAGCACTCCTGAGTCAGTGAAGACCCACCTTACAGATGGGAGCACTGATGTGATAGGCAGGCATGTGGCTACCCAGGCAACAGGGTCTTGTAGATGTGGTACAACCCCTGCCAGGCACGTGGTGATGGGGTGCTGAGCCCCCTAGGTATTAGGGGAATTAAATGGAAGTGGTCTTGTCCAGGCTTCAGAGACAAGAAAGGAGAGCAGGCAGGCCTCCAACCTTGCTCCTGACCTGTCTGGACGCTGCCCTGACTATGTGCCTGCTCACAAGTGCAAGCTGAGAGGCACTGCAGATAACTTAGGGAGCAAGTCTTGGAATTCTTGAGCCCGTGGAGGAGGTCTGGCCAACCACACTTCGGGTTTAGCAACATCCTAAGACCCCCAAGATAAAACAAACAGCATTATAAAGAAGATTAACATAAACCAGAGCTGCAATTTGCTCACAAACTGACGATGATATCAGTTTGTGGCCTGGAATTATAAGCAGGAATCCCCAAAACTGCAATTTTGAAGTCTGAACCGTGGAGCAGACACGCTGCCCAGGACCTTTTCCCCAGTGGGGCTCCAGATTGCTGTTACCTGGGACTTCCCAGCACTGTTTGAGGCTGGATGTTGGTTGGCCCAATTAGGTGATGCGTGTGTGTTGCCTTCCTCTACTGTTACTTTTGCTCTGTTCTTTTAATGTTTGTATATTGAAAGTAAGTTAGATAATGCTCTATTAAATATTGGTAATTCTCTACTAAAATTGTTTGTGTATAATGAGTGATTTCTTTTGTTAACAAATCCTTTGAACCTGAAACAAAAGTTAAAAGTTTAGGTGAAACATTGAATTGGCACTGTGAGCAGGATTCATGAAACAAAATGCCAGTCTTTAAGAAGAAAGAGTTTAAAGTGGATGAAGCTTTTATTCCTGGATGGGACAATCCACCGTATTGCTTATTAGCTAATGAATGGGACATATTCACTGGATTGCGTAAGAATTGGAACCTTACGTTAAAGTGGACTGAACCTTTAGAAGTTATTGAATGTTGGTGGCTAGCGCCAGTTTAGAAAGGATTAGAATGTGCCGTGCTGGGTGGCAGGCTGGATCCTCCTCTTGGCCTACTGTAAGGTACATGAAGCTAAATTAAAATTGTCTGAAGAGAAGTTACAAGTGGAAAAAGGATTACGCGGATTGTGAGGACGATTGTTCATGCCATTAAATGCAATGCCAGAATTATATTTTAGCTGACCAAGGCTTCACTTTCGAAGTTGGCTTTCTGCTGAGCCGGCCCCGTTTTAGCTGCGTCTCCCACTCTAATAAACTCTATTCTCCTCGCATTCTGTCTCATGTCTGGTAATTCTTTTCCAGCCCGCACATAGACCACCACACCCAGCCACACACGTTGTGTGAGGGAGGGGAGGACGGCAGATTGCAGGGGGTCCGGCAGGCGTGCAGGCATTGCTGCACATTCACCCTCACCCGCGTGGTCATCTGAGCGTCACGTCACTCACCACGGCCAGGACTCTAGTGCAGTGACTCAAGGCTGTGCGCCCTGGGCCCCCTCAGTGGGTGTGGAGGTGGACGTGAGGGGAGGGCCTACAGCCCCGCTCCTCTCCATCCCCGAGCATCCACCACCAGGAGCTCCCTTGGCTAGGCGTCATGGCGGCCAGCACACTGGCTGGGTACCCCAGGTGCTCAGAAGATGGGTGCTGCTTCTCCCTGCTGAGGGCCAGGCAGAGGCTGGAATGGGGTGGCTGGGGAGGCAGCCTGGCTGGGCTGTCACCACACCCCCTTCCATCCTGGTGCTAGACCCCCGGGTCGGGGCTCTTCACGGGAGTGGCTGAGCGTCCCCTGGCTCATGACCAAGGGTAGTGTGGCGCTTGGCCGGCCTCGCAGGCTGCAGGCAGGACCACGAGGGCAGGGAGGACAGAGGTGGGCACCAAGCTTGGGCCCCCCTCGGGACATCCTCACGAGGACGGGCCAGTCCCCAGCTGTGCCCCCCAGCCCCTTTGCACACACAAACTGCCCTCCCGGCCCCGGGGCGTGGGCTCCTGACCATTTCGGAGGAGAGGGAGCTAGGTGGATGCGTTTATTAACCAGCCAGTGGGGTGGACTCCTGGTTCAGCAACCCAGCTGGAGCGGGTAGGGTCTTTGGTGATCAGCCAGTTGTGGGGCCTGGAGAGCTTGTTCCCCACGAAGGGCAGAACCAGAGGGTGAAGACCTTTGACCGACAGCTCAGCGTCCGGGCTCAGGAGCCACGGCTTCACCCACCGTGGCGTCAGCAGCAGGCGGGGATGCAGAGTAAGAGAGGCACGCAGAAGCAGGTGTGAGGCTCACACGGCATGGCCTGGCAGGTCACAGGAATGCAGCATGCGGGGCTGCATGCGCACTGAGGGTGGCAGAGAGGCTGGCAGGCTGTGACCGTGCAGTCACCGGGACAGCACAGCGGAGACCCACTGGGGTTGGGGGAGTCGCAGGCACCCCCACACGCCAGGGGCGGACAGCAGATGGGGGCGCAGCCCAGGGCACCGCAGCCGGCGGGCGAGCCGACGCAGCACATGGTGGTGGGGCTGCTGGTCCGCTCTGCGGGTCCCTCCCCAGCAGCCTTTATTACCCGGGATGTGTGTCCCGGCAACGCTGCCGCTCTTTGTGCTGTGGATCCTGTTTGCGCTTTCCTGTCCCAGTGCTGGGTGCCCCATGAAGCCAGTCCAGCAAGGACAGCCTGCAGTCTCTGGGGTGGGAGTGGCCGTGCTCGAGCCGGGCGGGGCTCGTGCAGGGCAGGCTTTGTGCCATGCTGGCCACTGGGTCCTACTGGTGGTGTGAGGTGGGCAAACTGCCTGAGGAGTCAGGGTCCCGGTGTACCCGTCCTGCCAGTCCCTGGGTGTCCCTGGTGGGCGCCAACACTCACATGCCCTGGGGTGTCTTTGCAAGCCGTGCGTGGGGCTGGGGCATGTTGCTCAGCTCTTCCGCTCAACTCGCCGCTGGGCCTCTTGCTGTGGGGACATTTGGGCGTCCTGCCTGCCGGTGTGGGGACCTGGTGTTGGGAAGGAGGGGAGAACCCTGGGGTGACGTGCCCAGACTCCTGCCTGCATGGCTCTGTTGCCCCTGGGGAGGAGAGGCCAGATGGACACCACTTAGAGGGAGGAAACGGAGCCCTGCGTGGGATTTCTGATAGGTAGCTTATGGTTGGGTACTGCTTTTTGATCCAATGTGAAAATCTCTGCCTTTTGATTTTGACATTTAGACATTTTGCATTTAATGTAATTGTTACAATTTTTAAAGGTAGAATACCATCTTGCTAGCTGTGTTCAGTTTGTCCCGTCTGTTCTTTTCCCTCATTTCCTTCGTTTTAGGTCTAATATTTTTAATTATTCCATTTAGTCTCTACTTTTAGCTCATCACTTATACATCTTTTGGATGCTGCTTGACCTAGACTTCATACTATACACCTTTAATATAACACAGTCTGCTTCCAGACAATATTCTACCATTGTATCCATACTGTCAGGATTCCACAGCACAGCACTGCCATGTCCCTTTCATATCCTTTGTGTTATTGTCATATTTTACTTTTCCATTTATTAAGAATCCCACAGTGCACTATTACTATATTTGCTCTAGACAACTATCTAATAATGATTTTTGTATTTATCTTCTCTTTAAAATAATTTCTAGAGCCATTCTTTTCCTTGTGTAGGCCCAAGTTTCTCTATGCTATCATACTCCTTGATCTGAAGAAATTTTCTTAATATTTCCTGTAGCATATATCATCTGCTGATCTCTCTCATTTTTTGTTTATCTAAGAGAGTGTTTATTTCACTTTCAATTTGGAAAGATTTTTCCCAGTTTTGTGGGCTGACAAATTTTCCTTTTAGTATTTTATAGACGTTTAGTATTTTATAGATGTTTAGTATTTTATAGACGTCATTCCATTGTCTTTTGGATTGTATACTTTCTAGTTAGAACTCTGATGTAATTCTTATTTTTACTCTTCTGTGCATGGCATGTATTTCTCATATGAGTGCTTTCAAGATTTCCACTTTTTTTTTTTTGACAGCCACTATTTTAATATGATATGTCCAGGTCATTGTTTTTTGATCAGGGGTGGGGAAGGGAGAAGTTACTTATCCCATTTGAGGTGCTCTGGTGTTTTTAGGCTTATGTCTCATCACTTGTAGAAAATTTCTCAGATATGATTTCTTCAAATATTTCTTCTGTGAAGAGATAAATTCTATGCATTTTTCTCTCTCTGGACTCTAGTTACATGCATCAATGATAGTTTGATATTGTCCCAGAATCTGTGATGTTCTGTTCTTATTCCCACCCCCACAATCTTGCTCTTTGCATTTGAATATGGTAGTTTCTATTTCCCCATCTTCAAGTTCATCAGTTCCGCACTTGACTGTCAGGTCTACTCAAGAGCCCACTGAAGGAATTCATCTTTGATATTGTATTTTTATTTCTGTACTTTCCATTTGACCCTTTCCTCTATTTTCTGTCTCTCTGCAGCAATTCCCCATCTGTTCATATGTGTGGTCCGTGTTTTACACTCAACCCTTTAACATATTAGTCACATTTATTTTTAAATTTCAGTTTCATGACTGCAGCATCTGGGTCACTTAGAGTCCAGTTGTATTGACCGCTTTGTCTCTTGACAATGAATTGATTTTTCACCACTTTTTTGAATGTCTTCTAAGTTTTGTCAACCTCAGATGTGTTAAATTAAATGGACATAAACTGTGTTTCTTCCTGCGAATAGGTATCAGGTCATCAGTGTGTGGGGACATTTGAATCAGCCTGCTCAGATGTTTACCTTGGTTTGGGTTTTGGTGTTTTCTGAGGACCTTCTGGGTACCAGTGACCTCAGATTCTTTGTGTGGTTGTCAGCATCTTGTGCTGAGGACAGGGGTTGTGGACACAGTGTGTTTGCTCCATCCTACATTCTTTAGCTTCCCCTGCTGGAGCCTGATGCTGCTCAGGCAGCTGTGCTGGCCAGGCTGGAGCCAGGGGGATAGCGGGGCTCTCTGGTCTTGGCCCAGGGTCAACCCTGACAGGCCCTGTGTGCCTGGGCCTGAGGCGTGAGGCTTTCTCAGATCTGTCTCCTCTCCCTGGGATGGCCAGACTCCCCTTCGTGTGTGTGGTGGGTTTGTGTGAGCCTTCTGGCCTCCCTGTGTGGTCATCCTTTAGGCACCAGGTCGGACCTGGGTCTGGGCCTGTTTCCCACCCGCCACTCAGAGGTAGGGGAAGTCCTTCCCCACCCACAATGTGAGTCTCGAGTGGCTGATATGGGGACATACCTTCCCCACCCTCCACCCACCAAGGACCCTCCACCTTCAGCTGAGCTGTCAAGAGGGCTCTTTAAGGAGAGTCCTCTGTACTTATGATTTGTATACACTTTCAAGAAGAAAACTTCAAAATATGTGAAGATAAAACGGGACAGGCTGCATTGAGGTCGCATGGTTTATTTGTATTTGGCTCACGTGGGGTGTGGTTTCCTGCTGAAGACAGAGAAGGACCCTGGGAACCAGGGCTTCCTCTGGGTAGGGGCGGATGCACCAGTTCACAGAAGGGACCAGATCATCCTGCCATGTTCTCACCCAGGTTCAGAGGTTGGCCGATCATACTTTTCACCTGCCACATTCAGAACTGGAGGCCCCCTGAGGACTCGTGCTGGGAGGGGTATAGGGGTGATCCGGTCTGCACTGGGAGCATCTGGGAGGAGGCTCGTGATCACAAGCAGGAAGGGGTGCTACAGCAGACGGGTCTGCAGACCAGCGTGGGGCGGGAGGGCTGGTAGCACCCTGAGGACTGGCGGGAGGGGGCCACATACACTGCCGGCCTGTAGCTCACGGGCAGGAACACAGAGGACTGGCAGGAAGGAGTCACACACAGGGTGGGCGTGTAGGTCACTGGCAGGCGTATGGCTGGCCTGTAACTCACGGGCACGCAGGTCGCCTGGCAGGGGCTGGACGTGAAGCAGGAGGTGTGGCAGGGACTAGACGTGCTGCAGGATGGCTGGCAGGAGCTGGGCACGCAGGCAGCCTGGCAGCCTGAGGAGTAGCTGGTGTGGCACATGGTTGCGTGGAGCTAGGTGGTGTTGGGAGGAGAGCTGGTGATGTCTGTCTGCAGGCTGCCTGTCTTGGCAGCTTTTATACCCAGGCTGTGGGCGTCCCAGCAACATAGAAGCACAACTGTTGACTTCCTTGTGGTTGTTGCCACTGTGTTTCCCCAACATCTTATTATCCTGGGGCACGCTTTTCTGGGCTATTCTCCTCCATAAATTAATTTGGCTTTGAGGCCAGTTCCTCCCTCTAAACAGGATATTCTAGTTTGCCTTTCCATGGGGTTCATGGTGTTTCTCCAGGCTATCATTGTGCATGGGGCACCCCCAGATTGACTAAAAGTACTGTATCCTTTTACTCCTTTTAATCCTATGCTGTCAGTGAAGACTTTGAGTCCATTGCATATTTTGAGCTTTTACTTTGCATGTGAAAATGAAAGTGAAGTTGCTCAGTCATGTCTGACTCTTTGAGACCCCATGGACTGTAGCCTACCAGGCTTCTCAGTCCATGTAATTTTTCAGGCAAGGGTACTGGGGTGGGTTGCCATTTCCTTCTCCAGGGGATCTTCCCAACCCAGGGATTGAACCTGGGTCTCCCGCATTGCAGGCTTTACTGTCTGAGCCGCCAGGGAAGCCCTCGAGCTTTTTTATTTTGCATAGGAAAACACTGAAGCAGGAGCCTGCAGACTTCAGTCTCTGGGGAAAATCTGTTTTGTTGCCTGTGTGTCAATGAAGTTCTTTAGGGCAAAGCCACACACATGCATTTAGTGTGTGTAAGGCTGCTTTTCCCTACAATGTTGAGTTGCTGTGAGTGAAACCACACAGCTACAAAGCTTGAGATGCTTACTCTCTGCCTTTACAGAAAGTTTGTCAGCTCCTGCCTTATTGTAATCATGCAAGAACTGATTTGCTCAGGCAGCAGATTATTCTGTGTGCTGGGGTACAGACG
Organism: Odocoileus virginianus; assembly: GCF_023699985.2. NCBI lineage: Eukaryota > Metazoa > Chordata > Mammalia > Artiodactyla > Cervidae > Odocoileus > Odocoileus virginianus. The sequence continues at coordinate 82,296,884 of NC_069677.1, read as the reverse complement.
TCCAGCTTCATGAGCCCTCCAGGGCAATTGATAAATGAGTGAATGAAAAATCAATGCATTCTGGGGGATGGGGGCCAAGGCCCAGAAAGGAAAGCAGGTTCAGTGGAGAAGTGAGTGCTGGTGGGTGATCTGGGGCCCTCTGGGAGGAGGTGATGCTGAGCTGACAGTGGGTACAGTGAAAGGTCGGGGGTGGTGGGTGCTCAAGGCAGAGGCAGCAAGGAGCAGGTGTGAGGACCTTGCTGGAGAAACAGAAATGTTCCAGGAGCAGTGGGGGAAATCCCACAGCATGGGGTGCCAGAGAGCCAGTGTAGGGGGACAGACTCAGATCATAGAGCCTGAGGACCAGTCAGCACAACCTGGACTATGGAAAAAGAAAGTCAGTGAACTTGAAGACATGTCAGTAGAAAGTATCCAATCTGAAGAAGCTGGACAAAGAAATTAAAAAAATGAAGAGGGTTTTTGAGACCGTATCAGAAAGGCTAACATGCAAGTAATTTCAACCTCATTAGGAGAAAAGAATGACACCAAAGCCTAAGGATATTTTGAAGAAATAAGGGACAAACCCCCCAAATCTGATTAGGAAAATTCCAATTTACATATCCAAGAATCATATACCACATCTAAACCCCACTCCGTTAGGAGCAATGTACAGACCACAGGTTGCAGAGTGAGACTGAGCAGCTTCAGAGCTTCTCCATTCGCAGGGGTGGAACCTGCATGCATTATAGGACCTTCCAGGTCTTCCTGACTGGATATCTGTGTTGCCAGCCCCTTGAATGGTGGCAGGGTTGATAACTGATTGGTTACAAGACAGTCCATGTAAAATGCTTAGCTCAGCCCTGGCATGAACTGGAACCCTGTTGTTAGGATTATGGCAATAACGTGGCCACAGTCCCCAGTGAGGAGCTCAACCCCGAGGGAGAACCTTCAGGATAACAAATCAAATGGGGCACTGGTGTAGTGAGTGTGACTGTGCTTGTGTGGACAGATGACAGGGTGGTTAAACTGGAGAGGACTTTGAAGATCATGATGAGGGGACCCAGTCCTGGCCTGACGGCCCTTCCCCATCCAACCCAGGCTCTGATTCCAGAAATCCCAGGGCCACTGGGTCACTGTCAGCCTCCAGCTGAGGGAGCTTCCTGAACTGAGTCACTGCCGCCGGAAGCTCCAGGAAGAGACCCTCGGGGGGAGGAGAAGGAAAAACAGCAGGCGGCCACGAGGAAGACACCCAGTGCCTCATTGCCAGGACGCCACAGCCTGGGTATAAAGGACACCCTGGGGAGGGAGCCTCCAGACCAGCCCCATCCTCCGCCCCGATCCCTCCCAGCCCCAAACCACCATGTGTGACACCAGCTGCCCTGCGAGCTGCCAGCCGGCCTGCTGTGTGCCCAGTTCCTGCCAGGACATTTGCTGTGTGCCCAGCTCCTGCCAGCCGGCCTGCCCTGCTGTCTGCTGCCCCGCTTTGGGCTGCGGGAGCCCCTGCGGTGCCCGCCGTGTGGCTCTGCTGTGCCAACCTGCCGGCAGGTGCCTGTCCCCATGCTGCCCAGTGGCCTCCTACTGCGAGCCCAGCCCCTGCCAGGCGTCCTGCTGTGTGCCCGTGAGCTGCCAGCCAGCAGTGTGTGTCCCTGTGAGCTGCAGGCCCGTGTGTGTCCTCGTGAGCTGCCAGCCCACCGTGTGTGTGGCCCCCACCTGCCAGCCCTCCCGCCCTGCCCTCATCTGCAGGCCCCTCCCCTGTGGAACCCCTCCTTGTTGCTGACAGATCGTCCAGAAAATCGATGCTCTGCTATTGATCTTGAAGGGCCTCTCCTTGACTAATTAACAGGATTCCGTCCATGCATCTCAGTGCTGAATCGGTGACAGACCTACATCCCATAGAGGCGGGACATCCACCTTACTTTTCTTATCCATGAAAGCTTAGCGATCTATAAAAAATAAATCTCTGAGCCTCAATGCTGGCTTTTTTGTGATTTTCCTCTAAGCCCTGTCTGCTTGCCACTTGCTGTCCTGGACAAGCCGAGGCCAGCATGGAACTCCTGTCCTGGGGTGGAGGTTCTACTGAGAAAGCCATGCCCCTGTGACATTGAGGTGGGGGGTACTCTGTGGGGAGGGGCGGCCCAGGCTGCTGAATCCAAAGGGGCGTTCTCCCAGCGTCTCCATTGAAAAGCTTGATCGTGGGCTCTTTAAGGAAAGAGTAATGGGGCGGCGGTAGGCAGAGCCTAACATGCAGCTGCCTGCAATTTCCCAGAGGGCTTTCCAGGAATAAGGTTCACTGCGAGCTTCACTGAAGGCTGGACCGGGAGCCAGGGTGGCAGAGGAGCGGATGTAAGCTCAAGAAAAGAGTTTCCTACAAGTCAGAGCCACCCTGAACAGAAGCCACCTGGCTACTGCCCTGGCTTCCAGCACTGAAAGGCTGGAAGGCAGCAGGCGGAAGCGGGCACCAGCCGCGTGTCCGTCAGCAGGGGAAGTGTTAGTCGCTCAGTTGTGGCTGACGCTCTGCGACCCTACGGACTGCAGCCCACCAGGCTCCTCTGTCCATGGGATTCTCCAGGCAAGAATACTGGAGTGAGCTACCATGCCCTCCTCCAGGGGATCTTCCTGACCTAGACTGAACCTGAGTCTCCTGCATCACAGGCAGATTCTGTCACTGCTTCTACTTTTCCCCTATCTATTTGCATGGAAATGACAGGACCAAATGCCATGATCTTAGTTTTTTGAATGTTGAGTTTTAAGCCAGCTTTTTCACTCTCCTTTTTCACCTTCATCAAGAGGCTCTATAGTTCCTCTTCACTTTCTGCAATGAGACTGGTATCGTATGCAAATCTGAGGTTGTTGATATTTCTCCTGGCAGTCTTGATTCCAGCTTGTGATTCATCCAGCCAGGCATTCCACATGATGTACTCTGCATATAAGTTACATAAGCAGGGTGACAATATACAGCCTTGTGGTATTTCTTGCCCGATTTTGAACCAGTCAGGTGTTCCATGTTGGGTTCTAGCTATTACTTCTTAACCTGCATACAGGTTTCTCAGGAGGCAGGTAAGGTGGTCTGGTCATCTCTAAGAATTTTCCACAATTTGTTGTGAACTACACAATCAAAGGCTTTAGCATAGTCAATGAAGCAGAAGTAGATGTTTTTCTGGAATTCCCTTGTTTTCTCTAAGCAGTGTGGCCTCTGGTTCCTCTGCCTTTTCTAAATCTACCTTGTACATCTGGAAGTTCTTGTTCAGGTACTGCTGAAGCCTAGCTTGAAGGATTTTGAGCATAACCTTACTAGTGTGTGAAATGAGTGCAATTGTACAGTAGGTTGAACATTTTTTGGCATCCTACAATATGTCAGTTTTTGAGATTGACTTTTTTCAATCCACATAACTCCCTTGAGATCCACTGAGACTGTGTGTGTCAATAATTTGCTCCTTTTTACTGCAGAGTAAGACTCCAAGGTGTATATTTTTCTCAGTTTGCTAACCATTCACCTGTCAATGGGCAGGTGGGTTATGAAAAGGTTTTTAACTATAAATCCAACTTCTCTGATGGATATAGGGCTATTCAGTTTATCTATTTCTTCTTGAGTGATTTTTGATAGTTTGTGTCTTCTAAGTAATTAATCTGTTTCACTTAGTTTGTCAAATTTATGGGCATAAAGTGACTCATAATGTTCCCTTATTACACTTCCAATGTCTGTAGAATTTCTAGTGATGTCACATCTCTCATTCTTGATATTGGTGATTAGTATCTTCTCTGTTTGGCTTGCTAGTCAGTATGGATAAAGATTATTCGATTTTATCCATTTTCACAAGGAAACAGCTTTTAGCTTATTTGATTTTCTCTTTTATTTTTCTGTTTCCCATTCCATTGATTTTTCTACTCTGATCTTTGGTTTTGGTTTTCTTTTTTGAATTTAATTTGCCTTCTAGTTTCTCAAGGCAGAAGCCGAGGTCGTTTATTTGAGAGTTTTCTTCTTCTCAGACAAGGACATTCAGTGCTACAAATGTCCCACTCAGCATCGCTTTAGCAACATCCCACGAATTTTGATATGTGGTATTTTCACTTTTATACATGTCAAAATATGTCCTGATTTCCTTTTTTCTTCATTTCCTGATTTATGTTTTATTTAGAAGTTTATTTCATTTCTAAGTAGTTGGGGATTTTACAAGATTTTTCTGTTCCTGGGTTTCTAATTTAATCCCAATGTGGTCAGAAAATACCTGTTTTGTGATTCAAATATTTTCAGATTTACAGAGACTTGCTTTTATAGCCCCCATATAGTCTATCTTAACAAATATGAACTTTCTTGATACATGTTTTGCTTTGATTGAAAATGAAAGGTTTTTCTGTTTGGGGGTGGAGTATTTTTTCAGTGTCAAATAGTTCACTGGTTAATATGTTCATGTTCAGTTACTAAGTCATGTCTGACTCTGCAATCCCATAGACTGTAGACCACCAGTCTCCTCTGTCCATGGGATTTCCCAGGCAAGAATACTGGAGTGTTTTGCCATTTCTTTCTCCAGGGGATCTTCCTGACCCAGGGATTGAACCCATGTCTACCTGTGTCTCCTGCATTGCAGGCAGGTTCTTCACCACAGGGCCACTCAATAGTCTATATCCTTCCTGACCTTCTGTCTCCATGTTTTATAAATTATTGAGAGAGGATTATTGAAATCTCAAGCTGTAAGAGCAGATTTGTCTGTTTCTCATTGCAGGTCAATCAGTTTTTGCTTCATACATTTTGAAGGTCTACTATTAGGTGCATCAGTATTTAGGATTGAGTGACTTGTTTTATCTTTATGAAAGGATCCTCTCCATCCCTGGCAATAAGTTTTGATCTGGAAGCTATATTTTATGGTATTGATAAAACTTCCCCAGCTTTCTTTTGATTAATGTTAACATGATATATCTCTTTCCAACTTTTTATCTTTAACCCATTTTCATTTTGTATTTAAAATGCATTTCTCATAGTCAGCATAAAGTTAGGTCAACTTCAGTCAACCAGTCTCCATCTTAATTGGAGCATGCAGACAACCTATGTTTAGTGTGATAATGCTATTTGTCCCATACTCTTCCTCCCTTTTTCCTCATTTTATGCTTTCTTTTTGGATTAATTGATTCTGTTTATGATTTCATATTATTTCCTTTGTTGGCTTATTAGCACAAGTCTCTGTTTTGTATCTTAGTGCACTCAGATCTTTCCAACAGCCAGGAAAAGGTGATGTCCACAAGAAATGAGTAGATGAATTCATTGTGGGTTTAGACTGAGATACATGCAAACTGAGGTGAAAATTTTGCCAAAAGTCCTCAGAATAGATGGAAGTAATTTAAAGGCAAACAGACTGGTGTGGGGTTTCAGTGGTGACTCAGTGGTAAAGACTTCATCTGCAGTGCAGGAGACACAGAAGACATGGGTTCGGTCCCTGGGTCAGAAACATCCCCTGGAAGGAGAGCATGGCACCCCACTCCCGTATTCTTGCCTGGAGAATCCCATGGACAGAGGAGCCTGGCAGGCCACAGTCTGTGGGGTTGCACAGAGTTGGACATGACTGAAATGACTGAGCACACTTGTATGCAGAGGCTGGTGTGAATTTTTCATGTAAGGTGTTTCTCTGGCACTGGGCCATAGCTTAATCACTCATTCCTCCACCCCTCCCTCCCCCTCCTCCTGTCTCCCTTCCTCCCTCCCCTCTTTATGCACTAAAATGAGGCTGCAGGAGTCCTTTTGGGTTTTCCAAGAAGCCAATGCCAGCACAGGATAGACTCGCTAGAAGTTTATTTTGGGGATGCCTGTGGGTAGAGTAAGAGGGGGAGCAGAATGGGGAAGGGCCTTGACATGCCCAGGTTGACCAGACTCCTCTGCGTGGGGAGCAGGAAGGAAGGAGGGCCTGGTGGGCAGCACCTTGGCCCTCCCCAGAGCTCTGATGCCTCAGCAGGTGGATGTATAGTTGGAGCACGAGGCCTGTGTCCTGCTGTCCCAATCGTATGCTGGGAGCAGCCTGGCATGGATGCTGGGGTCAAAGCAACGGTGGCAGCTGGGACCCCATGGTGGGTTCTTGTGAGGGGATCTGCGTGGAGCCTTTAGGATGGACACAGTACGCCTTTGACAAGCAGCATTCAGAGCTGAGGAAACACTATTCACTGTCCTCGGGACCTCACCGGGCAGGGAGGGCTCCAAGTGTCACGGGAGAGAGGCAGAATGTGGCTGGGTTGCAGAGCCGCAGGCCTCCAAGGCCTCGTAATTGACCTCGGGGTGTTTGGCCACTCCTCGGCTTTGTTGGGGAGGCCTGGACAGCGCAACCTCGGCCTGAAGCACAGGGTGGCCACGCCCTGTCTTGCCAGGTCCCAACTCCGGGGCCTTCCTGGTTCTCTTCTCCCAGGAAGGGTCATGGGACGTTCCATTTGGAGTTCTGAGGGTGGTGTGCGCCTCTCCCCAGAGCCCCTGCCACCACCACACTCAGATCAGGAGAGGACATGGGATGAGGAAGCGTGTGGAGTGAAGAAGCGGAGTTTATCAGGCTAGGCGGGCAGGTCCTGTGGAGAGTCTGGGAACAGAGGGGGCGGGGCCTGGAGGGGGCGGGGCCGCGATGAGGGGCGGGGCCCAGAGAACCAGACCCGCCGTGAAGACTCAGCCTGGGCTTACGCCGCTCTAGGATGACCTTGGCAGCAACTGCTGAGAAGACCCTGGAGGATGAGTCCTTGTCATTCCTGGTTGCACAGAGGAGTCGGCCTGTGGGTGTCCTTTCTGGGCTTAAAGTCCTGGTGGAGGTTAAGGGCTGGTATCTTTGAGCTGAGCCTCTCTGTTGAGGGACCCTGGAGCCTGGCTGGCCCTGAGGGGACATGCCAGCCAAGTCAGCAGCAGGGCTCCGGGGCCAAGGCAGGGACACAGCAGGCTGGGCGGGAGCATGCGGGCCGGCAGAGCAGGGACACGGAGGAGGCCGGGCGGCAGCAGCTGGGCTGGCAGGAGGAGGCGGGCACGCAGCAGGCGGGGCGGCACACGGGGCGGCAGAGGAGGGACACGGAGGAGGAGGGTCTGCAGCAGGAGGATGGGGCTGAGCAGGGGGAGGCCTCACAGCACAGGGGCCTGCAGCAGACGGGCTCACAGCAGACGGGCCTGCAGCAGACAGGAGTGCAGCAGACGGGCCTGCAGCAGACAGGCTCACAGCAGATGGGCCTGCAGCAGACAGGCTCGCAGCAGGCCTGCCGGCAGGGGGAGGAGGTGCAGCAGGAGGGCTGGCAGCTAGACTGCTGGCAACATGAGGAGGTAGAACAGGGGGAGGCTTCATAGCACACAGGTGTGCAACACACAGGAGTGCAGCAGACAGGGCTGCAGCAGACGGGCTCACAGCAGGCCTGCTGGCAGGGGGAGGAGGTGCAGCAGGAGGGCTGGCAGCTAGACAGCTGGCAGCATGAGGCCAGGCAGGAGCTGCTGCAGGCTGGCTGGCAGCAGGGGCTGGACTCGCAGCTCACTGGGGCACAGAGGAGGGTCAGGCGGGGGGCCGGGGCGCAGCAGCTGGGGGCACAGCAAGGGGGCTCGCAGCAGCTCTCTGGACAGTCGTCCACCTGCCAGGAGGAGTCGGTGCAGGAGTCATAGGACCCGGGCAGGCAGATCCGGCTGCTGTAGCTCAGGTCGCTGGAGCAAGCAGACAGGTTGGAGAAGGCCATGGTGGAGCTGGAGGAGGTGTGTGTGTGCGTGAGGAGGTGTGTGTGTGAGGGGCTCAGAACAGTGGCTTATATACCCCTCCTGGGCGTGTGTGTTGTCCCAACAGAGGCTTCCGCGCCCGCTCTTCCTGGTTGGCATGGGGCCCTGTGAGGCCTCTCATTAGGGTCAGCCCCACTGTCATGAGATGTCCTTGCTCAGCTCATAAAACTTGGGGTCACTGCTGGCAGGGTGCCGGGTGGTGGCCTGAGACTGGCCCTACAGGACACCTGGAGGCACCCTGCAGCCTTCCCGTGGCTGACCCCGTGGCTGACCCCATGGCCTCTCCCAGGCAGGTCATATGCATGGGTACCTTTTGAGAGCGCCAGACCCATGAGAACATGCACTGTGTGGGTCCAGTCTGTGTGTAGGGCCTCACCTGGCTTAGCTGGCCTGGCCTGTGATTGGGGAGAAGAGGACAGACGTATCCGTTTGGGGGAAAAGGCAGCAGGAGAGGACAGTGCCTTATTGGCGGGCTCTGTGAACTTCTGTGGTCCCCATGTCAGCAAGGAGGATGGGGCCTGAGAACAGAAGAGGATCTTCCCTCCCCTAAGTAGGAGATGGACTGTTCCAGTAATGTTGGGGCTCCTTGGCGCATTAGGATGACCAGATCCAAAGACTGAACTTTGAGTGCTAAACCACTTCCCCCAGAGCCCATGGTCGGTTGTCCTGAGAGGTAGGTCTTGGATCAGGATTTAATCATGAGACAGGTGTGGATGAAGGTGGTGTGGAGAAGCTGGAGAACAATCTGTCCTTGATGTAATTTCAATAAAAATCCAAAGGGAATCTTTTTTGTGTACAAATCGAGAATATTGAACTGCCAGAAAATATTTGCAATTTGCATGATGGATGAAAAGTTAATATGAACATTTTAAAGTGATTAAACTAAAACAATATAAGATATAAAATATCATACAAAATTAAAAACATTTGTTTTCAGTAATCATATGAAAAACTACTTGATGTCAACAATGAAAGTTCCTTAAATTAAAACATAAATGTCCCACCTGTAAGATGAACCAAGATTTACTAAGCTAAACATTTCCAGTGCTGCTGTGTGTGGGGGCTCACTCTTAAACAGGCATGCTTTTTTTCACATAATATGAAACTTATTATTTCCTCCATTTTGAAGTGTACAATTCAGTGACATTTAGTACAATCACATGTGCAGCCATGACCACCACCCAGTTCTAGAACATTTTCATCACTCCAAAAGAATATCCTGTACTATTAAGCAGTCCCTCCCAACCCTTATCAATCACTAATCTGCTTTCTTTTGCTACAGCTTTGCCTGTTTTGCACATTCCATGTAAATGGAATCATACAATATGCACCTTTTGCGTTGACTTTTTTCACTCAGCATGTTTTCAAGGTTCATCCGCATTGTAGTGTGTGTCAGTGCTTCATTCCTTTTAGGGATAATATTCCATTATATGGATAGACCACATTTTATTTATCCATTCATCAGTTGATGGACATTTTGGTCATTTCCACCTTTTGGTTAATGTGACTAATGCTGCTTTGAACATTTTATATAAGTTTTTGATTGAACATTGCTTTTTAACTTCTTGGGTGTCTACCTAGGAGTGAAATTTCTGGGTCATATGGTGGCTCTGTGTTTAATATTTAGAGGTACTTCCTGGCAGGTTTTCACTCAGGTGCAACACTTTACATGCCTACTAGTAGTTTCCACATACTTGCCAACACTTGTTATTTTCTGTTTTTTTTCTTTAAACTATAGCCACCTTAGTGAGTTGGAAGTGGCATCTCCTTTTGATTTTGATTTGCATTTCTCTGATGACCACTGATACTGGGCTTCCTTTCATGTGCTTGTTGGCTGTTGGCTGTTTGTATATCTTCTTTGGAGAGGTGTCTATCAAAGTGCTTTGAAAGAAAGAAAGAAAAGAAAGTGAAGTCGCTCAGTCATGTCCGACTCTTTGTGACCCCATGGACTAGCCCACCGGGCTCCTCTGTCCATGGAATTTTCCAGGCAAGAGTACTGGAGTGGGTTGCCATTTCCTTTTCCCGGGGATCTTCCTAACCCAGGGACCATTTTTAATTGGATTGTCTGTCTTTTTGTTGTTGAGTTGTAGTTCTTTGTTTTCTGAATATTAGACCCTTATCAGAATTATGATTTGCAAATATTTCCTTCCATTCTGTGGGCTGCCTTTTCACTTTCTTGATGTTGTCCATCAATATATAAAACTTTTTAATTTTGATGAAGTTGAATTTATTTTTTTTTATTTGTTGCTTGTGCTTTTGGTGTCATATCTAAGAAACTGTTGCCAAATCTAAGGTCATGCAGATTTATCTTTATGTTTTCTTCTTAAAGTTGTAGTTTTAGCTCTTATAATTAGATCTTTGACACGTTTTGAGTTACTTTTTGTATGTGGTGTATGATAGGGTTCAACTTCATTCTTTTGCTTGTAACTATTAGTTGTCCCAGCACCATTTATTAAAGAGACTATTCTTTCCCCATTGAATGGTCTTGATAATCTTGTTGAAAATCAGCAGACCATAGATGTATGGTTTTATTTCTTCACTCTTAGTTTTATTCCATTGATCTATTATGTCTATCCTCGTGTCACTACCACTATTTAGAAGGCTGTAGCTCTGTACTAAGTTTTATTTCTTTCTTTCTAATTTGGGTATCTTTCTTCTTTTTCTTGCCTAATTTCTCTGACTAGAATTTCCAGGACAGCATTGACTAGAAGTGGTGAAAGTGGACATCATTGTCTTTTTCCTGATTGTAGGGGAAAGTTTTCAGTATTTTACCACTGAACATGTTGATGACTGTGGGTTTTTCAAAATGACCTCTGTTATACAGTTGAGGAAATTCTCTGTACTCTTAGTTTTCTGAGTGTTTCTATCTTGAAAGAGTGTTGTCTATTTTCTTTCTTTTTTTTTCTTGACACTTTTAAATTTATTAAAATTAAAAGTTTTATTTGTGCATACTAACAGATGTTACAAAAAATTTTTAAAAAATAAGCCCACTTGCTGAGAGAGAAACCATTTAAAATGCATACAGCCTTTACATAATTAGCATGCAGCATACTTAAAGCACTCTTACAAATCAACATAATAAACAATCCTATTCCCATAGCAAATAATGTAAACAGACAATTCACAGAAGAAACATGAAACATTTTTTCTTTTGTCCAATAAACAACAGAAAAGATGTTCATATTCACTTGTAGTCAGAGGAACATAAAAGAAAATAACTCATCATCAGATTGGCAACAACAACAATAACAACAAAATTTAAGTATCTCTCAATACCAAATGCTGGCCAGGATGGAAAGCATCAGGAGCATCCAGTCTGCAGGTAGTATAAATTGTTAAAAACTACTTTAGAAGGAAATTTGGTATCATCTAGTAAAGTTAAAAATGCTCATCACTACAACTCATGAATTTCAATTCTAGTTTTACAAACTAGAAAAACTGCCACAGAAGATACAAGAAAACATGTATGACCATAATCATTTTATCATTGTTCACTCAAATTATTTATATAAACTTACTTCACTTGAAAAGTTTAATTCTACATATTCCAGTGTAACAATGGAATCAAATGCACTAAGATAAAATTTTCACTTTTGAACTATGCCATCCTCTTTAAAGTGCAGTAAGAGACTTTAGTTATGAAACATGCAAGATAAAAAGTGAATTATATGTACTTCAGATTAGGATTAGTGAAATTTTAAATTGCATCTGGTACTTCTGAGTTCAGTCAGTCAGTTCAGTCGCTCAGTCGTGTCCTACTCTTTGCGACCCCATGAATTGCAGCACGCCAGGCCCTCCGTCCATCACCAACTCCCAGAGTTTACTCAAACTCACGCCCATCGAGTTGCTGATGCCATCCAGCCATCTCATCCTCTGTCGTCCCCTTCTCCTCCTGCCCCCAATCCCTCCCAGTATCAGGGTCTTTTCCAATGAGTAAGTTCTTCATATTAGGTGCCCAAAGTATTGGAGTTTCAGCTTCAGCATCAGTCTTTCCAATGAACATTCAGGACCGATTTCCTTTAGGATGGACTGGTTGGATCTCCTTGCAGTCCAAGGGACTCTCAAGAGTCTTCTCCAACACCACAGTTCAAAAGCATCAATTCTTCGGCACTCAGCTTTCTTCACAGTCCAACTCTCACATCCATACATGACCACTGGAAAAACCATAGCCTTGACTAGACAGACCTTTGTTGGCAGAGTAATGTCTCTGCTTTTTAATATGCTATCTAGGTTGGTCATAACTTTCCTTCCAAGGAGTAAGCGTCTTTTAATTTCATGGCTGCAGTCACCATCTGCAGTGATTTTGGAGCCCCCAAAAATGAAGTCTGACACTGTTTCCACTGTCTCCCCATCTATTTCCCATGAGGTGATGGGACTAGATGCCATGATCTTAGTTTTCTGAATGTTGAGCTTTTAAGCCAACTATTTCACTCTCCTCTTTCACTTTCATCAAGAGGCTTTTTAGTTCCTCTTCATTCTCTGCCATAAGGGTGGTGTCATCTGCATATCTGAGGTTATTGATATTTCTCCCGGCAATCTTGATTCCAGCTTGTGCTTCATTTAGCCCAGAATTTCTCATGATGGACTCTGCATATAAGTTAAATAAGCAGGGTGACAATATACAGCCTTGATGTACTCCTTTTCCTATTTGGAACCAGTCTGTTGTTCCATGTCCAGTTCTAACTGTTGCTTCCTGACCTGCATACAAGTTTCTCAAGAGGCAGGTCAGGTGGTCTGGTATTTACATCTCTTGAAGAATTTTCCACAGTTTATTGTGATCCACACAGTCGAAGGCTTTGGCATAGTCAATAAAGCAGAAATCGATGTTTTTCTGGAACTCTATTGCTTTTTCGATGATCCAGCAGATATTGGCAATTTGATCTCTGGTTCCTCTGCCTTTTCTAAAACCAGCTTGAACATCTGGAAGTTCACGGTTCACCTATTGCTGAAGCCTGGCTTGGAGAATTTTGAGAATTACTTTACTAGCGTGTGAGATGAGTGCAATTGTGCGGTAGTTTGAGCATTCTTTGGAATTGCCTTTCTTAGGGATTGGAATGAAAACTGACCTTTTCCAGTCCTTTGGCCACTGCTGAGTTAGTCTTCCAATAATAAATTTTTACAAAATTGTTGTCATTAGATTGTTAGTGGAAAACAAATTGGGTAAAGACACTAAATTTTCCAGCTAATTTTTTAAAGAAATCTTAATTATATAAAAATATATATTTATTCCTTTTATTTTGAGTTCACGGGAGACAGAGTCTTTGTTTCAATTGTTTTTATTGCTAAAACTTAGTTGAATTTCATATGAAAATAAATAGTTATTGAGAACAATCAATCCTATTATCTTTTTTTTTATTAGTTGAAGGCTAATTACTTTACAATATTGTAGTGGTTTTTGCCATACATTGACATGAATCAGCCATGGATTTACCTGTGTTCCCCATCCCAATCCCCCCTCTCGCCTCCCTCCCTATCCCATCCCTCTGGGTCTTCCCAGTGCACCAGCCCTGAGCACTTGTCTCATGCATCCAACCTGGGCTGGTGATCTGTTTCACCCTTGATAGTGTACTTGTTTCAATGCTGTTCTCTCAGAACATCGCACCCTCACCTTCTCCCACAGAGTCTCAAAGTCTGTTCTGTATATCAGTGTCTCTTTTTCTGTTTTGCATGTAGGGTTATCATTACCATCTTTTAAAATTCCATATATATGTATTAGTATACTGTATTGGTGTTTCTCTTTCTGGCTTACTTCACTCTGTATAATGGGCTCCAGTTTCATCCATCTCATTAGAACTGCTGTACCATAGCTTCCTTATCCATTCATCTGCTGATGGGCATCTAGGTTGCTTCCATGTCCTGGCAATTATAAACAGTGCTCTGATGAACATTGGGGTGCATGTGTCTCTTTCAGATCTAGTTTCCTCAGTGTGTATGCCCAGGAGTGGGATTGCTGGATCATATGGCAGTTCTATTTCCAGTTTTTTAAGGAATCTCCATCCTTAAAGTCAGGAATAAGACAAGGGTGTCCACTCTCACCACTACTATTCAGCATAGTTTTGGAAGTGTTGGCCACAGCAATCAGAACAGAAAAAGAAATAAAAGGAATCCAGATAGGAAAAGAAGAAGTAAAATTCTCACTGTTTGCAGATGACATGATCCTCTACATAGAAAACCCTAAAGACTCTACCAGAAAATTACTAGAGCTAATCAATGAATACAGTAATGTTGCAGGATATAAAATTAACACACAGAAATCCCTTGCATTCCTATACGCTAACAATGAGAAAACAGAAAGAGAAATTAAGGAAACAATACCATTCACCACTGCAACAAAAAGAATAAAATACTTAGGAGTATATCTACCTAAAGAAACAAAAGACCTGTACATAGAAAACTATAAAACACTGATGAAAGAAATCAAAGAGGACACAAATAGTTGGAGAAATATACCGTGTTCATGGATTGGAAGAATCAATATTGTGAAAATGGCTATACTACCCAAAGCAATCTATACATTCAATGCAATCCCTATCAAGCTACCAACGGTATTCTTCACAGAACTAGAACAAATAATTTCACAATTTGTATGGAAATACAAAAAACCTCGAATAGCCAAAGCAATCTTGAGAAAGAAGAATGGAACTGGAGGAATCAACCTGCCTGACTTCAGGCTCTACTACAAAGCCACAGTCATCAAGACAGTATGGTACTGGCGCAAAGACAGAAATATAGATCAATGGAACAGAATAGAAAGCCCAGAGATAAATCCATGAACTTTATCCATGGACACCTTATCTTCGACAAAGGAGGCAAGAATATACAATGGAAAAAAGATAACCTCTTTAACAAGTGGTTCTGGAAAAACTGGTCAACCACTTGTAAAAGAATGAAACCAGAACACCTTCTAACACCATACACAAAAATAAACTCAAAATGGATTAAAGATCTAAATGTAAGACCAGAAGCTATAAAACTTGTAGAGGAGAACATAGGCAAAACACTCTCCAATATAAATCACAGCAGGATCCTCTATGATCCACCTCCCAGAATATTGGAAATAAAGGCAAAAATACACAAATAGGACATAATTAAACTTAAAAGCTTTTGCACAACAAAGGAAACTGTAAGCAAGGTGAAAAGACAGCCCTCAGAATGGGAGAAAATAATAGCAAACGAAGCAACAGACAAAGGATTAATCTCAAAAATATACAAGCAACTCCTGCAGCTCAATTCCAGAAAAATAAACGACCCAATCAAAAAATGGGCCAAAGAACTAAACAGACATTTCTCCAAAGAAGACATACAGATGGCTAACAAACACATGAAAAGATGCTCAACATCACTCATTATCAGAGAAAGGCAAACCAAAACCACAACAAGGTACCATTACACGCCAGTCAGGATGGCTGCTATCCAAAAGTCTACAAGCAATAAATGCTGGAGAGGGTGTGGAGAAAAGGGAACCCTCTTACACTGTTGGTGGGAATGTTGTCTATTTTCACATTCTTCTCCTGTATCAATTGAGATGATCATGTGGGGTCCCCCCCCTTTATTTTATTAATGTGGTGCATTACATGACTGGTTTTCACATGGCGAATCACTCTCGCATTCTTTGGATAAATCCCACTTAGTTGTGGTGTATATCCACAATGTGGATATCCTTTTAGTATGCTGCTGGATTTATTTGATTGTGTTTTGCTGAGGATTTAAAGAAAATCTGTATCTATAAGGAATTTCAGTCTGTAGTTTTCTTTTTTCCTTTTCTTAATCTTTGTGTGGCTTTGATATCAGGATGGTGTTGACCTCATAGAATCAGTTAGAAAGTGGTTATAAAGTGTTCCCATATCTTCTGTTTTGGAAAGAGTTGAGAAAGATTGGTGGTGATTGTTCTATAAATGTTTAGTAGAATTCAGCATTGAGCTGGTCCTGGGCTTTTCCTTTTAGTGAGGTTTTCGATTACTGATTTAATCTTGTTACTTGATTTATGTCTTGCCTATTTCTTTTTGAGTCAGTTCACTCACTTTAGAGCCAAAGATACAATAGACTGAAAGTGAAAGGATGGGGATATTTTCATGAAAATAATAACCAAGAAAGAGATGGATAGCAATCATAAAATTAGACAAAATAAACTTTGAGTCAAAAATTGTAGTAAGGGGCAAATAAGGAAATTAAATATTGATAAAAATGTTACTATATCAAGAAGATATAACAATTATAAGCCTATATGCTCCTAGCAATAGACTTAAACTATATAAAGCGAAAATCGACAGAATGAAGAGAGAATTAGCATTAAAAAATAATTAATGTTATTTCCATTACTAAACAATGAAATAGAACAACTAGATCAAAGTTCAGTAATGAAATAGAGGCCTTGAAGGACACTATAAACCAGCCAGACTAGTATTCATACAAAACACTCAACAATAGGGTACACACTGTCTTTTCAGGTGCACTTGGGACATTCTCCAGATTAGACCGTGTGTTAAGCCATAAGACAAATATCAATAAATTTTAAAAGATTGAAATCATACAGAATATCTTCTCTGACCACAATGGAAAGAAACTAGAAATCAATTAACAAAAGGAAAACCAGAAAACTCACAAATAAGTGGAAATAAAAACAGTACAGTCTTGGACAACCAATGGTTTAAAAAAAGAATCAAAAGGTAAGTTAGCAAATACTTTTCAAGTGAATGTAAATAAAAACACAGCAAGCCAAAACTTACAGGATACAGCAAAAACAATGCTAAGGGGAAAATTTATACCTGTTAACAATTGCATTAAAAAAGAAGAAAAATCTCAAAATAAGAATCTAACTTTACACTTCAAGGAACTAGAAGAAGAACGAACTAAACCCATAGATAGCAGAAGGAAGGAAATCAAGATTAGAACTCAGATGAAAGAAACAGAAACTAGAAAAATAGAGATAGTCAATGAATCTAAAAGTTAGTTCTTTGAAAAGAGCAGCACCATCAACAAACATTTAGCTAGACTGACTAAGAAAAAAGGGAAAGTCTCAAGTTACTACAATCAGATATAAAAATGGGGACATCACTACTGACATTTCATAAACAAAAAGTATTATACAGGAGCACTGTGGACAACTGTTGATAAAAGTTAGATAACCTAGAAAAATGGAAATCTCATAAACACAAACTACTAAAACTGACAATTTTCCTGATGTTCTTGATTTCTTTATATTGTTTCAAGTTACTGTTTGGTGCCCTTTTATCTCAATCTGAATTATCATATCTTGTAGGGCATGTCTAATAACTATGGGCTCTTTCAGTTTTTATTTACCTGAAAGTGTCTTCATTTCTCTCTCGTGTTTGAGGGGTAGTTTTGCTGGATGTAGACTTCTTGGTGGGCAGTTTTTTCTTTCAGCACTTTAGAAGTCATCCTCTGCATCTAGTCACAGTTTCTAATAGTAAATTGGGTGTTAATTCTCTTCTTGCTGCTTGTAAGATCCTATCATTGTCTTTGGATAATTTACCTGGAACATGTTTCAGTGTGTGATTCTTCGAGTTTATTCTACTTGGAGATCACTGAGCTTCTTGGCCATGTAGATTCGCATGTTTCCTCAAGTCTGGGGAGTTTTTGGCCATTATTTCTTCAAATAATTTTTTCTGCTCCTTTCTCTTCTCTCTTCCTGGAACTCCTGTTAAGTGTATGCTGGTACTTGATGCTGTCCCACTGGTCTCTTGAGTTCTCTTCATTTATCTTCATTTTTTTTTCCCATCTGCTCCTCAAGCTGGAGTCTTTCAACTGACTTATTTTAACATTTACTAATTCTTCTGCCTCCTCAAATGTGCTGTTGAGCCCCTTCAGTGAAATCTTCATTTCAGTTTTTACACATTTCAACAAAATTCTTTTTGGTACTTTTAAAAAAACGTAATTTCTGTCTCTATATCGCTGTTCTATCTCGTGAGACTTAACCTTTGTTCATGGTTTCTTTGAACTACTTGGGTACATTAAGAGTTGATTTAAGACTTTGTCCAGTAATTTCAATTCCTGGGCTTCTTCAGGGACATTTTCTACTGATTGCTTTTCTTTCTTTCTTTCTTTTTTTGAGTGCCAATGAGCCATACTTTTTCTTTACATACTGCACAATTTTTGATGGAAATGGGGGATCTTGAATATGATAGTGCAATAATTCTGAACGTCAGGTTTTCCTCCCTCCCTGTAGTTTGTGGTTGCTGATTGTTGTGACTTGTTTTGTTTGATGACTCTTCTGAACTTGTTTTGGAATGACTGTACTCTTTTTCGTGTTCCATTAGCCTAGTGGTCAGGTAGTGGTTTGACAGAAGTTCCTGAAACATTGGAGCCGAAAATATGTTTTCCACTCTTTGTAGTTGTACTCTGTTTGTGAGTCAGGGGATGCTTTCAGATCTCAGCTGGACAGTTTACAACTCTGCCTTCACTTCCACTTCCTGCTTGCTCAGACCTGGAGGTGGGGCCAGAGGTGAGTGCAGAGGGCCTTCTCAGGTGCTGTCTGAACTTGTGTCCCCTCATGAGAATGCTCAGACTCTTCTTGCCCTCAGGAGGCTGTGGTAGATCTGAAAGTCCTGTTCCACAAAGCATCTCACTTCACAGATCTTTGTCTTAGGCTCTTTGGGGTATCTTGTCTGTCACAACTGATATTTTCCCCCTGGCATAGCAGCCAGTTAATTTGACAAACACTGTCCATGCAGTCACCTTTCTGCCTCCAGAGAGTTCTGAGTTATGAGAAATGAAGGCAAGTCCTTAGTGTGAGTCCTTCCAGAAGCCACCAACAGGTTAAAGCAGACAGCCACACTTCTTTCAGAATTAGGTCTGCTTGCTCCCTTCAGCACCAGGAACCTCAGCAGGACACAGGCTGCTGTCTTCAAGACTGCTGCTGAGCTGGGGGACAGGGGTGGGGGAGTGGAGTGGTGGTGTTGGTGGGGTGAGGCTCTAAAATTGGTGCTAAAATGCCACCAAGCTCTCCTACCTGCCTCAGTTGCCTTTTTCTTGGTGGAGCCTTTTCCTGGTTGTTGTAAAACTTTTACCATTTCCAGAGTTCAGCTGTGGCTTATTCTGAGAGTTTTGCCTGTTTCTTTGGTGTTTCTGTGGGTAGTGAACCCTTAGAGTTCTCTAGTTCCTGTCTTTCCTGACATCATTCTTAGCGGGCACAATTTTGAAAAGTCCCTTTTAGGGTATTTGTCAATATCATCCAGAATCTAAAATCGGCAAACACTTTGATGGGGCGATCCCATGTCTGGGAATTTAAGCACTGTGTTCACTAGTGCCACAGGTATATGCTGAGGACTCTTCTAGTGGTGATGCTTGTAATAGTCAGAAGTAGGGAGACTTTGAGGCTTCCCAGGTGGCACAGTGGTAAAGAATCCACCTGCCAATGCAGGAAATGCAAGATATGTAGGTTTGGCCCCTGGGTTGGGAAGATCCCCTGGAGTAGGAAATGGCAACCCAGTCCAGTATTCTTGCCTGGAAAATTCCGTGGACAGAGGAGTCTGGTGGGCTACAGTCCGTGGGGTCGCAAAGAGTCAGACATGACTGAGTGAGCACACAAAGGGAGACTTTAAGTGTGTGTCCACCTAGGGCTAATAAATTAATATGGTGGACCCACACTTTGGGATGCTCTGTGTTCAAGCAAAAGAAACTATGATAAAGTTTTTGTTTTCATTTTTACATTTGACTACATACATCTTCCATGCTCTTTATTCTCAAAATACTACTTGCCTAAATCTTTGTTTGAATTTTTAATTGAAGAGTAATTGCTTTACAATATTGTATTGGTTCATGTACATGAACATGAATCAGCCATAGGTATACATATGTCCCTTCCCTCTTGAACCTCCCGCCCACATGAGTTTTTCTTTATCAAGTTGGCAAAGATAGAAAAATGTGTGCCCCTATGCTGTGAATCTACACTGTTGTTAAGGATTAAAGACCTAGAACCCCTTGTGGGCAATGAGGTGATTGTCATGTCACCAGTGTCTGCACCTCTGCTCAGGACTTCAGCTCCAGGAGTCTGTTCTCTGATGCTTGATCGTGTGTGACACCGAATGTGGCTCCATTGGACACGTGTGTTCCCATGTGTCTCCTGCCCATGATCAGACAGGTGCTCACACTGTTCAGGGCTTTATCCATCCTCACCGCCTGAGGTCTAGCCTTTCCCATCAGCTCTCCACCAGCCCAGCCTGGCAGGCAGCGGGGAGGTGGGGCTCCAGAAGCTGCAGTTTGTCTGCTTTCTGCTTCCCAGCAACTGGCACATGCTGGAGCCCAGGGCGTCCCAGTGTCTGTGAGTGTGTGAGTGAGTCCAGGACACCCACCCTCTTGGGAGGGTGCACCCCTCTGGATGCTGGACCAGCCAATTGCCACAGTCACCCTGTGACCCCCTCCCAGCACTGCTGGGTCCTGGCAGTCCCTGGGACTGGAGAGGCTGCCTCTATCATAGGGAGTTGGGGGGGTCTTTGATCTGAGCCCAGGTGGTGCCCACAGGACTTGCCCAAGAGCAAAGCTTCAGGGCCGGGGTGATGCCTGGACAGCAGAACAGTGTCACAAACTGGACAGGTGTCAGGTGCAGGAGCCACTTAGGTTCCCCAGATCTGATGATGTAAAAGAGGGCTAGGTCTCACACCCACCCCTTCTGCCCCAGGTGTCAGCATGGAGACCCAGTAAGGGGAGCAGAAATTTTATTGATGCTCAGAGATGCAGAGCAACACTGCTCAGGCCATGACCAGGGTCAGCAGGGCCCAGGATGATCAGGGATCAAGGAAGCAGGTATGGAGCAGCCAGGGCACTCACGGGCCAAGGTCAGGAGAGGAGTTCCCTGAGCAGGTCAGGCCCCCAGAGCTTGGCCAGGGCTGGGGTGCAGTGGGGTCTGGTCTTTTCCATGTGCTGAATCAGGCTTGGGGAGGACAGGCTGAGCAAGTCAGGGGGATCAGAGAGCTCAAGTGTGTCTGATGGAGGGCAAGATCTCTGGAACCTGCTGGCTCCAAGGGGACATGTCACGCCAGCAGCAGGGCTCCAAGACCCAGGCGGGGACTCAACAGGCTGGGCTGGAGCATCAGGGTTGGCAGAGGAGGGACAGAGAGGAGGCCGGGTGGCAGCAGCTGGGCTGGCAGGAGGAGGTGGGCACGCAGCAGGCGGGGCGGCACACGGGACGGCAGAGGAGGGACACAGAGGAGGAGGGTCTGCAGCAAGATGAGGGGGCTGAGCAGGGGGAGGCCTCACAGCACAGAGGCCTGCAGCAGACGGGCCTGCAGCAGACAGATGTGCAGCAGACGGGCCTGCAGCACACAGGTGTGCAAGAGACTGGCCTGCAGCAGACGGGCCTGCAGCAGAGAGGCCTGCAGCAGACAGGTATACAAGAGACGGGCCTGCAGCAGACAGGCACACAGCAGGCCTGCTGGCAGGGAGAGGAGCTGCTGCAGGCTGCTTGGCAGCAGGGGCTGGACTCGCAGCTCACTGGAGCACAGACGAGGGTCAGGCGCGGGGCTGGGGCACAGCAGCTGGGGGCACAGCAGGGGGGCTCGCAGCAGGTCTCCTGGCAATCATCCACCTGCCAGGAGGAGCCGATGCAGTCACTGGGTGAGCTGACCCAGTTGCCACAGCTCAAGTCGCTGGAGCAGACAGACAAGGTGGATGCAGCAACAACACAGGTCCTGGAACAGCAGGTGTCGGCCATGCTGGGGGTTTGTGCTGAGAGGTGTTCTGGTTGGGGGTGTGATTGGTGGGTTGAGTGACTGAGGTGCTCTGGGCATTGGGGCTTTTATCTCCCTCCCTGGCATGCTGTGCCTCACCTGAGGCTCAGCAGACCTTCCTTTTCCTCGTTACTGCTCAGAGGATGTTCCCAGATGAGGTTATTAGTTTATTTACTGTGAGATGTTTATCACACTGTCCTTGAGACTTTTGATGACTGGAGGTTTCTTTTCTTTTTTTGTCTTAAAAGCAAGCATTGAGATGCAGACTCTCTGGGTGCGTTTGTAGAGCCTTGACTGCACTCTCCACCTCTTTGCTTGTGTTTCTTTGATATGAATTCTGGCCCCAGGATGTTTTGTGCCTACAGATGCTCCATACATGTTGCAGACCCTCTTGTGTTGAACAACAGGTATCCTGGTGGGAGGGTGCCCTCTTAGCCTCTCCATCTGCCAACCTGGTGGCAGGGTGTACACAGCTCATCCCTATATGCGTCTTTTCCAGTGCTCATCTGAAGCACTGTTTTTAGTTCTTCTATTTATCTCGCAGTTACTTATATGCATATTATGTTATGTCTGAGTTTTCACATTTAGATATGATCTGATTTCCTATTGTAGAAGGAAGCCTTTCTCTTATTTTCCATCAGCCCCAAGAAAACTCCCTCTCTGCATAGTCAGAAGGCAGTGAAACCCCAATATTTGATTAAACTCATGGTCAAAATCTGTATTATCATCAATATTTTAATTGAACATTGTCCATAGCCAAGTCTGTGTAGTGAAACGATATTTAACTTCCTTATTTATACATGTTTTGTTTTTGCTTGTGTTTTTCATTTCTTAGAGTAAACAGTTGCTTCTTGTGTTTATTTGCTTGTCTTTCTTTTGTTGTTGTTCAGTTGCCAAGTCATGACTGACTCTTTGTGACCCCCACGGACTGCGGCATACCAGGCTTCCCTGTTCTTCACCATCCCCTGGAGTTTGCTCAAATTCATGTCCCTTGAGTTGGTGATGCTATCCAACCATCTCATCCTCTGACACCCCCTTCTTTTTTTGCCCTCAGTCTTTACCATCATCAAGGTCTTTTCCAAGGAGTCAACTCTTCACATCAGGTGGCCAAAGAATTGGTGTTTCAGCTTCAGCATCAGTCCTTCCAATGAATACCCAGGACTGATCTCATTTAGGATGGACTGGTTGGATCTTGCAGCCCAAGGGATTCTCAAGAGTCTTTTTCAACACCACAATTTGAAAGTGTTAATTCTTCTGTGTACCTATCAATAAACCATTCCCAGGTTCTCTGACTAATTCATCCCAAGCTCATTCAAGAGGTTCCAACATAACAGGGAATCTATTGGCTTCATTTAGTTTTGAAAATCCATCTTCTGGAACCCTCTGTATCTGTGGGTCTATATCTATTGGCTGATACATGACAATTCTAGACAGCATGTTAAAAAGCAGAGACATTACATTACTTTGCCAAAAAAGGTCCATCTAGTCAAAGCTATGGTTTTTCCAGTAGTCATGTGTGGATGTGAGAGTTGAATCATAAAGAAAGCTGAGTGCCGAAGAATTGATGCTTTTGAACTGTGGTGTTGGAGAAGACTCTTGAGAGTCCCTTGGACTGCAAGGAGATCCAGCTAGTCCATCCTAAAGCAAATCAGCCCTGAATATTCATTGGAAGGACTGATGCTGAAGCTGAAACTCCAATACTTTGGCCACTTGGTGGGAAGAACTGACTCACTGGAAAAGACCCTGATGCTGGGAAAGATTGAAGGCAGGAGGAGAAGGGGATGATAGAGGATGAGGTGGTTGGATGACATCACCAACACAATGGACATGAGCTTGAGCAAGCTCCAGGAATTGGTGATGGACAGGGAGGCCTGGTGTGTTACACTCCATGGAGTCGCAAAGTCGTACACGACTGAGCGACT
The DNA here is from genome assembly GCF_023699985.2 of Odocoileus virginianus. Lineage (NCBI taxonomy): Eukaryota > Metazoa > Chordata > Mammalia > Artiodactyla > Cervidae > Odocoileus > Odocoileus virginianus. Next base: position 82,273,590 of record NC_069677.1, on the reverse strand, counting down.
GAACTAAACTGATCCATTGGCTCTTCTTCTACCTGCAGAGGTGCAGGTAGCATTCAAGGATCTCTCTTCACTATCGTCTTTAGATTTTCCTTCATATCTCTCCTATCATGGGTCTCTTATTTCCCCAGTGCTGTGTCTTTTTCTTTCTAAGTTTATGCCCTTATTTGGGTGGAGCACACCCTCAAGTGGTTTTCTGAAAACAGGTTAATGGGAGATAAATTTATGAGTCTAGCATAACTAAAAATGCCTTATTCTGCCCTTATAGCTGACTGATAGTTTAGCTTGGGACAGTCTTCTGGATTGGAAAAGTTTTCCTGCAGTATATTTTTTGAAGGTGGAGAACATTTCCAGAATCCTAGCTATCCCTCTGTGCTGTTTCTTAGTTAACTCACCTCCCCCTAGGAGGAGTCACATTTCCACCTTCTCCTCCCATTGATTAGTTTCATCTGTTCTCTCTACTTTTTTGTTCATTATTTTACTCAACAAACATCAGTAATAAGCATCCATATGGCTGCCTGAGTCATAGCTCATTGTTCTGCTGTGATGAAAACCATTGCATTAAACCCCATTGTGTTTTACTTAATATTCTCTTTCCCAGTGATGGAGATTTGGATTATTTCTAGATTTTGGCTAATAAGAATATGCTGCTATAAAAATTCTTGTATATTTTGGTGGGTGTATTCACTAATTTCTCTTTGGTATATACCCAAGTGTTGAAATGTTGGGTTACCTGAAAGGGATATCTGTAGGTTAGCATGTACTGACCAATAACTTTTTACAGAGTTACTTCCCTACAAGTGAGTTTTATGAATTTCAGTTGCTCTATAGTTTTTTAAAAGGTGTTTTTATCCCTTATGGAAAATATAGGGTTACTGTTACTGAAAGCGGGGTCCAGCTGCTTGCTCAAAAGCCAATATAGAGGGAAGTTTGGAGGACAGGAAAGTTTGCTTTATTTTGGATGCTGGAAGGTGGGGGGAGGGCAGACTCTTGTCCGAAGGCTGGTTTCCCCTCCCCTCCACCACCTTGGCCCCCACCAACAATAAGAGGGTAAGAGGTTTTATTGCTGGAGGGAGAAGTTACCTGGAGAAACAGCACAGTCAGCTCTGACAATCATCTGGAAATTGGTCATTGGTTGTCTGAGTACCAGCATCATCTTGACTGAGTACCGTTAATATTAAGTTCCAGGGTCAGTTTGTTCCCATTTCTTTGGAGCCAGTTCTCAGAATTTGGCACCTTATGTCATGGCTACTGTCTAGTCCTAATGTAGGTAACTTCTTTCACCCAGTGGGGGTTTCAGTATCTATAAGACAGCTCACAGGAGATGACTCAGAGTATATTGCCCTTGAGAAGAAACTGAAGGTCCTTGACTTTGCTTAATGACTAAACTGTTATTTAGTCTTATTGGACTGTTTTCCTTTGCTTCTGTTTTCTCACTTCTCTGATTAAAATTATTCTTTGGAGCCCGTCGGAGCTGGAAATGCAACTGTTAGGAGCTTCGGAGGCTGCGGAGCTGGAGGCGGAGGCGGCTGGGGAGGTCCGAGCGATGTGAGCATGCCGCCGTCGCTCGTCTCTTCCTTTTTCCTGCCGCCTCCTGTGTCGAAAATAACTTTTTTTTACTATAAAGAAAGGAGAAAAAAAGTAGCCGTACGCCGCTCACGCCCTCTCTCCCTCTTAACCCTCTGTCTTGTGAGGGAGCCCGAGGTGGCCGCTCCTCCGTCGGGGCCGCGCCGCCGAGCCCCGGCCGCCCCGGGCCGCCCCCGCCCGCCGCCCCCACGCATCCCTTCTACAGTCGGGCCGCCACCATGATAGGCGAGATCGCCGCCGCCGTATCCTTCATCTCTAAGTTCCTCCGCGCCAAGGGGCTCACGAGCGAGCGACAACTGCAGACCGTCAGCCAGAGCCTGCAGGAGCTGCTGGCAGAACATTATCAACATCACTGGTTCCCAGAGAAGCCCTGCAAGGGATCAGGTTACCGTTGTATTCGCATCAACCATAAAACGGATCCTCTGATTGGACAGGCAGCGCAGCGGATTGGACTGAGCAGTCCGGAGCTGTTCAGGCTTCTCGCAAGTGAACTCACGCTCTGGGTTGACCCGTACGAAGTGTCCTACAGAATTGGCGAGGATGGCTCCATCTGTGCGCTGTACGAAGCCTCACCAGCAGGAGGTAGCACCCAAAACAGCACCAACGTGCAAATGGTAGACAGCAGAATCAGCTGTAAGGAGGAACTTCTCTTGGGCAGAACAAGCCCTTCCAAAAACTACAATATGATGACTGTATCAGGTTAAGATATAGTCTATGGATGGATCATCTTATAATGGATGGATAAATTTGATTTTTGCTTTGGGCGGGCTCCCCTTGGGGATGGATTATGGAATTTAAACCGTGTCACAGCTGTGAAGATCTGGCACAAGATAGAGTGGTAAAAAAAAAAAATTTTTTTTTTAAGTGGCAGTGCCATAGTTTGGACAGTACCTTTCAATGATTTTAATAGCCTGTGAGTCCAAGTAAATGATCATCTTATTTGCTAGGAGTGAAGTCCTAGGATGGTTTCAGTTTCTCCCAGACATGATACCTAAATTTTTACGTCAGTCCCTTTAATGCAAATCTGTATTTCTCTGCAGTAGAACGTGCAGAGAAAATTTGCACTAATATTACACTTAAAACTTGTTATCCTTTTCGGCAGCTCAATAGGAAAGCTCAACATTTTAAACATGGTAGTACTGGAAATTTTATGACAAGACTTTTACCTAGCACTTAAATATGTATAAATGTATATAAGACAAACTAGTAAGCATGACCTGGGGAAATGGTCAGACCTTGTATTGTGTTTTTGGCCTTGAAAGTAGCGAGTGACCAGAATCTGCCTTGGCAACAGGCTTTAAAAAAAAAAAAAAAAAAAAAGACCCTTAAAAAGACACTGTCTCAACTGCGGTGTTAGCACCAGCCAGCTCTCTGTACATTTGCTAGCTTGTAGTTTTCTAAGACTGAGTAAACTTCTTATTTTTAGAAAGTGGAAGTCTGGTTTGTAACTCTCCTTGTACTTAATTGGGTAAAAGTCTTTTCCACAAACCACCATCTATTTTGTGAACTTTGTTAGTCATCTTTTATTTGGTAAATTAAGAACTGGTGTAAATTTGTACAGTTCATGTATATTGATTGTGGCAAAGTTGTACAGATTTCTATATTTTGGATGAGAAATTTTTCTTCTCTCTATAATAAATTGTTTCTTATTTTGGCATTTAAAAAAAATAAAAATAAAATTATTCTTTGGCGAAAGTTTTCTATAGACAAAAGGTAGGCTGAAGACATAGGGGCCAAGACCACAGGGTCCTGCTCTATTTCAGTACACAATGTTGAATTAATTTGCATCCCTGATGCAGTAAAGTTGAACATTCAGATATCTTTTCTTGGGAGGTGCCTGTTCAAGTCATTTGATTTTTTAGTAGGGTTACTTGCATTTCTTACTGATTTGTAGAAATTTGTTATGCATTCTGAATATGAGTTATCTTTGTATCTATGCAGTTTTGTGCCAGTAAATATATAACAACCATCTGGCTGTAAAACAAAAACAAGAAAGCCCTGGTTTGTTGTGTTTGTCGGTTTCCACAGTGTGGACACCCTCAGCTTTGCTACCAGTGTGATGTTAGCAAATGCACAGAGATGCACAGTCAGCCCTCGAGAGCTGGTGCAAGTGGCTGCAGCCCACCCCCCACAAGACAGTCACTAGCATCCAGCTCATCCAGGTCTAGGGCTGTGATTTTCATTTTATTTATATTTTCTTGAGGGTGTCCTTTTCAAGAAGTGAACTTCATAGAGGCATACATACTACAAAATGGACTTATTCAAAGTTTCATTTGCTGAGTTTTGGGAAACATGGGCACCATGAGACCAAAACCACAGCAAGATCTAGAGCTTCCTTGTCATCCCCAGAGTTGCCACATGCTCCTTCAGAGTCAATCCCACCCACTCCTGACCCTGAACCATAGTTCTCCTCTCCATCTAGACTACATTTGTCTTTTCTGAAGTTGCGTGTAAATTGGAATATGCAGTATGGACTCTTTCCCCTAGCATGTTGAGGAATGTAAGTGTGTATATGGTCACATTCTATCTTTGAAACAGCAAATGTGTGGGAATTCTGGTTCCTCCACTTCCTCGTGACACTGGGTGTCACTAGTCTTTTTTTAATATGAGTCACTCCAATGGATGTGTGAGTTCATGGTGTCTTTCTTTTTTGAAAAATTTCATGTATTTATTTTTGGCTATGACGGTTCTTTGTTGCTGCATGGGTTTTTTTTTTTTTTTTCTCTATTGTGGAGAGCAGGGGCTACTTTCTTGTTGTGGTGCATGGGCTTCACATTGCAATGGTTTCTCATTTTGTGGAGCATGGGCTCTAGAGCGTGCAGGCTTCAGTAGTTGTGGCACTTAGTTGCTCTGCGGCATGTGGGATCTTTCTGGATTAAGGGTTGAACCCATGTCTCCTGCATTGGCAGGTAGATTCTTTACCACTAGCCACCAGGAAAGACCCATGGTGTCTTTCAATGAATAGTTCTTTTTATTGGAGTATAGTGATTCAGTTATACATATATACATATTCTTTTTCATGTTATTTTCCATTATGATTTATTACAGGATATTGGATATAGTTCCCTGATCTGTACAGTAGGTCCTTATTGTTCATTTTATATATAGTAGTGTGTATCTCCTGATTCCCAACTCCTAAGTTATTCCTCATCCCACTTTCCCTTGGCAGCCACAAGTCTGTTCTCTATGTCTGTGAATTTGTTTCTGTTTCAAAAATAAGTTCATTTGTGTCATATTTTAGATTTCATGTGTAAGTGATATTATACAGTATTTGTCTTTCTCTGATGTACTTCACTTAATATGATAATCTCCATGTTGATTATGTATGATAAGGTCCATGTTGCTGCAAATGGCATTCTTTCATTTTTTAAAAAATTCCATTATTTTATATATATATATATATCTCACCTTCTTTATCCATTCACCTATCAGTGGACATGTAGGTGCTTCCGTGTCTTGGCTATTGTAAACACTGCTGCGATGAGCATAGAGATGCAAGTTTTTCTTCAAAATTGCAGTTTTCTCTGGATATATGCCTAGGAGTGGGATTGCTGTATCATATGGTAACTCAATTTTTAGTTTTTCAGGGAACCTCCATACTGTTCTCCATAGTGACTGAACCAGTTTACATTCCCACCAACAGTGTAGGGATGGCTCCCTTTTCTCCACACCCCCTCCAGCAGTTATTATTTGTAGATTTTTAAATGATAGCCATTGTGACCAATGTGAGGTAGTACCTCATTGTAATTTTGATTTGCATTTCTTCAATAATTAGTGATGCTGAGCTGCTTTTCATGTACCTGTGGCCCATCTGTATGTCTTCTTTGGAGAAATGTCTACTTAGATCATCTGCCCACTTTTTGGTTTGTTGTTGTTGCTGTTGTTGTTGTTGTTATTGAGTTGTATGAGCTATTTATATATTTTGGAAATTAAGTCCTTATCAGTTGCATCATTTGCAAGTATTTTCTCCCAGTCTGTAGGTTGTCTTTTTGTTTGTTTATGGTTTTCTTTGCTGAACAAAAGCTTATCAGTTTGATTAGGCCCTCTTTGTTTATTTTTACTTTTATTTCTATTGCCTTGGGAGATTGACCTAAGAAATCATTGATACGACTTATGTCAGAGAATGCTTTGCCTATGTTCTCTTCTCGGAGTTTATGGTGTCATGTCTTACATTTATGTTTTTAAGCCGCTTTGAGTTTATTTTTGTGTAGGGTATGACAATCTTGTCTGACTTCATTGATTTGTATTTCGCTGTCCAGCTTTCCCAACATGACTTGCTGAAAAGACTGTCTTTTCTCTATTGTATATTCTTGCCTCCTTTGTTGAAGATTAATTGGCTGTAGGTGTGTGGATTTATTTCTGGGCTCTCTAGTCTGTTCTATTGATCCATATATGATCCATGTCTGTTTCTGTGCCAATGCTGTGGTGTTTTGATTACTGTAACTTTGTAGTGTTGTCTGAAGTCCTGAAGGCTATGCCTCCAGTTTTGTTTTTTTTCTTCAGGCTTGCTCTGGCAATTCTGGGACTTTTATGGTACCATATAAATTTCAGAACTATTTGTTCTAGTTCTTTGAAAAATGTGGGTAATTTGATAGGGGTTACTTTAAATCTGTAGATTGCTTTGGGTAGCACAGCCACTTTAACAATATTAATTCTTCCAAACCGAGAGCATGGAATATCTTTTCACTTCTTCAGTTTCCTTTATTGATGTTTTATAGTTCTCTGCATATAAGTCTTTCACCTCTGTGATCAGGTTTATTCCCAAGTTGTGTCTTTTGTTGGATGCAATTTTATTTTATTTTGGATGCAATTTTAAAAGAATGTTTTTTTTCTTTTCCCTTTCTGATATGTCATTGTTAGTGTAAAGAAATGCAACTGATTTCTGCGTGTTAATCTTGTATCATGCGACCCTGCTGAATTCATTTATCAGTTCTAGTAGCTTTTGTGTGGAATCTTTTTGGTTTTCCATGTGTAGTATCATGTCATCTGCATATAATGACGGTTTTACCTCTCTGTGAATGGGTCTTAATTCTAATGAAGTCCAATTTATTGATTCTTTCCTTTTATGCTTAATGTTCTTTTATGCCCTGCTTCAAAAGTCTTTGCCTACCACAGTGTCATGAAGACATTGTTCAGTGTATTATTCTAGATCTTCAATATTTTGCCTTCCACATTCAGCTCTATAATCTACCTCCAGTCAATATGTGTATGTGTGCTGTGAGGATAGGCAAAGCTCACTTCCTCCCATGCGGATATCTGGTCGTCCAGTACTATCACCACCAGTGAAATTCCAGTGACACCCTGATTGTGAACCAAGTGTCAGCACAGGTGTGGGCAGTTACTGGACACAATTGAGTTCCATTGGTCTATTTTCTGTCATTGTACCAGTGTCTGGATCTGGTACCTACTGCCCCAGAAAGCATTCCCCTGAGTTCCTTTGTGATCACTGCCATCCAGTTCTGCACCTTTTCTTGCACTAACTCCAAGGCTGATATTCCTAGAAAATTACCACCTTCACCTAAAAATTTTGCTTGTGTTGACGCCCAGATGTAGCTTTTTCTCATAAACTCTTTTCTTTATCTTCAGTTAGTTCAGTTCTCTTTTAGATTTGTTGACATTTAAATTCTTTTATAGATCTTTTAAAAGCAAATATTTAGTGTTGTTGTTTATGTTTACTATTTCTTTCTTTGTTCTTAGTTCCTTAATTTTGCTAATTTATTTCTTTCCTCTCCTTTCTGAAGTTTTCCTAACTTTCTGAGTTGAGATTTTATTTTCAATCCCACCTACTCTGTGCTATATGTCTTTAAGGGTTTCATTTACTCCCTGGGTACTACTTTACCTAAACCACATGTGTCCTAGGGTGTAGTACGTGCTTCATTTATTTTTAGAGAGTTTGTAATTAGGTTTCTATTTCCTCAACTGGTGTGCTAAGTCGCTTCAGTCATGTCCAACTCTTTGTGACCTATGGACTGTAGCTCGACAGGCTCTTCTGTCCATGGGGATTCTCCAGGCAAGAATACTGTGGTGGGTTGCCATGCCCTCCTCCAAGGGATCTGCCCCATCCAGGGATCTAACCCTCGTCTCTTATGTCTCCCACGTTGGTGGGTGGATTCTTTACCACTGGCACTACCTGGGAAGTGGAGAGACCACCTTTGAATTCTCTAGAGGAAATTTTCTTTTAATTATTGCAAGTTTATCTTATTGAATCTGGCTCAGGAATATGGTCTGTGTAATAGCCTTTTACTTTTCTAGGTAGTTTTTTTTTATTATATTTCAGAAAGTATAGAAAATAGTATAATAAACACCTATGCATCTACAAATCAGTAACAAGTAACAAGTCTTTACATTTTGCCGAATTTAAGGCACATCACAGGTACCATGCACTCTCCACATGCCTCCACCAGGTGAGCCACTGTTCTGAGGCTGGTGCCTGTCATTCCCACGGATATTTTTGTAGTTTCATAGACATGTTTATAGTTGTGGAGTCAAAGTAGTGTTTTGACCTGTGTATATGTATTACTCTGTATGTATTAATCAGCAATATGATTTTCTTTTTATTCGATGTTACATTTTGGAATTCACACCTAGATGTGTTTCCCTGGTTCAGCTATTTTAACCACTGTGTATCCGCCTTGTGTGTACACGCTGTGGTTTACTTGTCCATTCTCCTACTGAGGGGCACTTAGGTTATTTCCAGCATTGCTGCGAGATGACCTGTGTGGGTTTCATGTGCAGACATGTGATATCATCTCCAGAAGCCCCGCCCCCCCGGGGGGCGGGTAAGGTGTGCACCCGTGCAGCTTTCCCAGGTGTTACTAACCTACTCTGAAAACTGGAAACCTTGCCTGCATCTCAGAGCAGATCTTGTTTCATATACTTCAGACCATGCTTGTTGTTCTCAAACGTGAACATTTTTGCCAGTCTGATGGGTGTTGGGGTCCGCACCACCAGAGGTCTGGTGATCCCCTAGATCTCACAGGACTCAACACAGAGTAAATCAGCACAGGGACCATGGCCTGGGGAGAAGTCGAGGGGCGCTAGACACAGGCCTCCCGAGGCCCTCCTGGCCAGGTCACACGGGTGCACTTGATCCGCCAGCAAGGAGCTCCTGGGAGACACGCCCCCAGAGAGTTTGTCGGGGGCTGGTCACATGGGCACCCTTCGCCTGGCACCAAGGCCCGGGCCCCCGAGCGAGAGCAGGTGTGCAGCACATGCCTCACAGTTGTGCAGACGGCTGCGGCCCCCCCATAGAGACCCCTCCCCACAAGCACAGTCCTGCTCCCCCCACCTGAGGACAGTGTCCCGGGCCTGCTGTGCGCTCTCCTGCCCGGGGCCGGGGGGCTCATCTTTCTGGAGTGGGGGCTCCCGGACACCACCGAAGGGGCAGGAACAGAAGCCCTTGGGAGTGACCCAGGACCACCTTACATGGGGGAGTGTCCAGCAAGGGTCTTAGTTGGAAACAACAGAAATGAACTGTGGTTAAACTGGTCAGGAAAGGAATTTATTGGAAGGGACTGGCAGCTCACAGGGGAGGGGAAATTGAAACCAGCTTAGGAACGAGCGGAGGAGCAGGGGTCGCAGCAGAGCTCAGAGGACGAGGACGAAACCAACTCCAAGCATTTATCTTCTCTTCCTTCGTGCCACGTGAGGCTCAACCCCCTGGGAGAGCTGGGCTGCCAAGCCAGGTTGTGGAGGGAAGGTTGACACGGGACAGGGTTGGGGGGAGGGGAGTCGGCACTGGAAGAAGTGGGTGTGCCATTCCCAAGAGGGGTGACCTGGCAGCCTTCACGGCAGGGCCTGGGGCGGCGACGGGAAAGCTGTCTAGGCTATCAGTAAGGAGTCCAAGGTTGCAGATGACTGTGAGCTCTCACTTTGGGGTGACCTTGAGAGGAACACTCAGCAGCAGGGCCTCAGGGCCAAGGCAGGGACACAGCAGGCCGGGCGGGAGCATGCGGGCTGGCAGAGCAGGGACACAGAGGAGGCCGGGCGGCAGCAGCTGGGCTGGCAGGAGGAGGCAGGCACGCAGCAGGCGGGGCGGCACACGGGGCGGCAGAGCAGGGACACAGAGGAGGAGGGTCTGCAACTGACCGAGGAGCAGGGGTTGGGCTGGCAGCACAAGGAGGCTGAGCAGGGGGAGGATTCACAGCACACGGGCCTGCAGCAGACAGGAGTGCAACAGACGGGCCTGCAGCAGACGGGCTCACAGCAGGCCTGCTGGCAGGGGGAGGAGGTGCAGCATGAGGGCTGGCAGCTGGACTGCTGGCCACATGAGGAGGTTGAGCAGAGGGAAGCTTCATAGCACACAGGTGTGCAACAGACTGGTGTGCAGCAGACGGGCTCGCAGCAGACGGGCCTGCAGCAGACGGGCTCACAGCAGACGGGCTCACAGCAGGCCTGCTGGCAGGGGGAGGAGGTGCAGCAGGAGGACTGGCAGCTAGACGGCTGGCAGCATGAGGCTGGGTAGGAGCTGCTGCAGGCTGGCTGGCAGCAGGGGCTGGACTCGCAGCTCACTGGGGCGCAGAGGAGGGTCAGGCGGGGGGCCGGGGTGCAGCAGCTGGGGGCACAGCAGGAGGGCTCGCAGCAGCTCTCTGGACAGTCATAGCTCAGGTCGCTGGAGCAGATGGACAGGGTGGAGGCGGCCATGGTGGAGGTGGAGGAGCTGGAGGAGGGTTTGAGTGTGTGTGTGTGTGTGTGTGTGTGTGTGTGTGAGGTGCTCAGGCTGTTGGCTTTATACCCCTCGTCTGTGTTGTGTGTTGTCCCAAAGAGGCTCACAACACCCTCTCTTCCTGATTGGTATTTGGAACCCTGTGATCTCTCATTAGTGCCAGTTTTTGTTTGGTTTTATGAGGTATTACTCAGCTTTTAAAACTCTTGAGTGTATCTGGAAGTCTGCTGACACATCCTGAGCACCTTTCAGTTCAGTTCATTGCTCAGTCGTGTCTGACTCTTTGCGACCCCATGGACTGCAGCACGCCAGGCCTCCCTGTCCATTCACCAACCTGGAGTTTACTCAAACTCATGTCCATTGAGTCAGTGATGCCATCCAACGATCTCATCCTCTGTCATCCCTTTCTCCTCCCACCTTCAATCTTTCCCAGCATCAGGGTCTTTTCTAATGAGTCAATTCTTCGCATCAGGTGGCCAAAGTATTGGAGTTTCAGCTTCAACATCAGTCCTTCCAATGAACACCCAGGACTGATCTCCTTTAGGATGGACTGGTTGGATCTCCTTGCAGGGACTCTCAAGAGTCTTTACAACACCACAGTTCAAAAGCATCAGTTCTTCAGCACTCAGCTTTCTTTATGTTCCAACTCTCACATCCATACATGACTACTGGAAAAACCATAGCTTTGACTAGACAGACCTTTGTTGGCAAAGTAATGTCTCTGCTTTTTAATATGCTGTCTAGGTTGGTCATAACTTTTATGACATTTATGACAGAACATAATATCAAGGTAGGAAGGGAGTATGTCTGCAGTAATGTGTCAGGGGTCTGCACTGGCTACATGAGAGATCCATCTAGCCTAACTCCATCTTCCCTGACTGATGCCTGGTACTGCTGTGTGCACACCTGGGGACCTGCCTATCTGTGCGGCAGGCTCAGAAATGCAAAGACGAACAAGCCGAGCCCTGAGCTGCAGTCTAGGAAAGTCAAGTTCTTGGTGCCCTGTGATGCTGTGACTACCAGGTCCAGCGCAGTATGGTGTGCATCGGCCTGGAAGACTGACACCTCACCCCTGTGGGAGGACTCTGGGGGGCACTGATGCTTCTGCCAACTCTGGGTGCTCAAATTCTCACCCTTCCTGGCTGTTCTGTGCTTCTAACAAAGGGGCTCAGTCCAGGCCTCATGACTCCTTGGAAGTCTATGAAAGGCAAGAGAGGGGTCTAGGATTTCAGTCAAATTGTGGACTGAGTTGTCTGTCTGCATATTTTGAGTTATACAAATGAAATACATTTGAACCTGGCTTCTTGTGCTCAGGTTCCTGGCCTCTCTGGAAATCCAGGAACTCATGTTATAGACTGGGAATGCATGAGATAGAGAGAGAAACAGACAGACACACACAGAGAGGAAGAGAGAAGGAGAGATGTCTGTTTCCATCTGTGATAAGGAGCCAGTGCCGGATACACTCCTGCCAAGGAGAACTTGAAAAGCTGGATAAAACTCAAGCGTCTGTTCAAAGCTTTGGAGGGCTGCTGCTGAAACTAAGAATTGAGAGGCAAACTTGTTGAATGTTAGGGAAACTATACAGAGGTGAGCCAGCTTTTCCTGATGGCTTTTCCCTGAAATGTGGCTGACGAGTCTTGGCATTGGGTGCACAGAGGAGAAACATGGCCAAAGGCTGCAACTACAATGAAGAGAAGCCAGCAGAGCTCCCGAGATCTCAGGGGGCTGGAGAAAATTACATGGGGTTTGTGAACATGGAGGCAGCAAGGACTCAAGGGGACAAGATCCCAGACAAATGGGAGGTAGATCTCTGGAAATGTAGATTCAACCCTCAAGGCATCTGCCGAGTTTCACACTGTGCAGGGAAGATACTTAGAAGGTCATTAGAAAGTCACAGAAAGCCGAGCAGTTTTTGCAGTCTCTACCAAGGAGACAAAACCCAGAGTTAGGACTAGCCAAAAAGGAACAGTTCTCAGCCAGGACCCCAGAGAGCTCAGTCCTGGGAGTGGGAAAACCGGACACAGACCAGCGCTTACAGAGTCTGCCCCCCAGCCTCACGACAATAACAGTCCTCTGCCACACCCAAGCCATCTGCCCAGGGTGCGGTGAATCTCTTCAGGAGAAGAGAAACCTTCAGGGCTGCTAGGAGTTTGCATATACAACCTCAGACATTCAATCAAGGACGAGAGTCATGCCAAGGAATAGCACCAAGAGATAAAACAGACAGTAGGAACAAACCCATCGGTGACACAGCATCAGGGCTGTCAGACACAGCATTTTAAAGTAATTGGGATGAATATGCTTAAGAAAACAGATCTAAGGATGGACAGTTTTATCTAAAACTGAAATATGTATAAAAGAAGTAAGTAGAAATTCTGGACTCAAATAATTGCAAAAATGTAATAACAGTATTTATGACTTGATAGGTGGATTTAATAGTAGAAGAGACAGCCAGAGGGTGGATTACTGATAGAAGCTATGAACCATTTAGGATGAGGTTAGAGCGTAAAAAGGAGGGAAGGTAACTGAATAAATATGGGAGAACGTGGTGAAGCAATTTCACTTTTTTTTTCCTCCTTGGAGCCCAAAATGAAAGCAAGAGATATAATGGAGGATATTTGAAGAGATCATGGTAAATATTTTTCTAAAACAAAGATTCAAGCTACAAATTCAAGCAATAATATAAACATTAAGAGAACTAAATATTAACGAAGCCACACCTAAGCGCATCATAATGAAGCTGATGAAAGTCAAAGATAAAGAGAAATTGTTGAAAACAATCAGAGGAAAAATAAACATTAACTTCACAGTTGCAACAGTAGTTTCCCCATCAGAAAAGAGGAAAGTTAGGAGGCAGTGAGAGGGCATCTTTAAGGGGCTGAAAGAAAATAACTGCAAACCTGTAAGAGCACCATCAAAGGTGAAGGTGAAACAAAATGATGCCAGACAAAAACTGAGCAAATTCCACACCAAGAGACCAACTTAAAATTAGCATTAAAGAGAAATCTCCAGGTAGAATGACTGAAAGGCAGACAGGCTTGCAGCATACAGGTGTGTGACAGGTGTGTGCAGACAGATGTGTAACAAACAGGTGTTTAACAGGCTTGTAGCAGACTGGTGTGCAACAGTTTATGCTCAGTCACTCAGTTGTGTCTCTTTGTGACCTCATGGACTGCAGCTCACCAGGCTCCTCTGTCCATGGGACTTTTCAGGCAAGAATACTGGAGTGGGGTGCCATTTCCTCCTCCAGGGGATCTTCCCTGTGTAGCAGACGGGCCAGCAGCAGATGGGCCAGCAGCAGATGGGTCTGCAGCAGATGGGCCAGCAGCAGATGGGTCTGCAGCAGCCCTGCTGGCAGGGGGAGGAGTGCAGCAGGAGGGCTGGCAGCAAGACTGCTGGCCACATGAGGCCAGGCAGGAGTAGCTACAGGCTAGTTGGCAGCAGGAGCTAGACTCGCAGCTCACTGGGGCGCAGAGGAGGGTCAGGCGGGGGCCCGGGGCGCAGCAGCTGGGGGCGCAGCAGGGGGCCTCGCAGCAGCTCTCTGGACAGTTGTCCTCCTCCGTCCATCAGGAGGAGCCGGTGCAGGAGTCACAGGACCCGGGCAGGCAGACCCGGCTGCCGTAGCAAGGTGGAGGCAGCCTTGGTGGTGGTGGAGGGGCTGGAGGAAGGTGAGGATGTGAGTGTGTGCGTGAGTGAGTGTGTGAAGTGTCAGGGTCGCTGGTTTTTGTTTCCCCTCCTGGTGTGTGTCTTGTCCTGGGGAAGGTTCTACACCCTCTCTCCTGGTCGCTGTTGAGAGCAGATTCAGAGAACAAGTGGCAACTGTTTCTGTCCCAGGAGCTCAGCTCTCTCTTGAAGTCAGCTTTGAACGTCTTTACTTGTTTTTGGCCTAGAAAGCAACCCTGGGTGGAGTGTAAGCTATCTTGTTGTTTTCACCAGTGTCACTAGGGGCAGAGGTGGACCCGTGTCTGTGGGCGCTGGGTCCTGGCCTGGTCAGGGTGAGCACTCCTGGGGTTGCCGGTCTGGCTGAACAATGTTGTGTGGCTGGAAGGTCAGAGAGGAGGTGTATTTGGTTCTAAATAAAGATAATGTGAGCCCTGGTCAGCAGGCAGCCCTGGCCCAGCGTTCAAGGCAGCAGTGACAGACCCACGGACTGGCCGGCTCACACAACACGAATGGGTCTTAGTCTGAACATCAGACGTTGGAGATTAACGCTGTCTGAGGCTCTGGGGGACAAGCTGTCCCAGGGTCTCTTAGCTCTCCCCTGGATTCTGTGACTTTTCTGGCAATTCTTGGGGTTCCATCACTTGTAGAAGCATCACTCCAGTCTCTGCTTCCATCATCACAGGGCATTTTCCACACGGGCACATATCTGCGTCCAAACTTCCCCTTTCAATGAGAACACGAGTCAGGTGGGATTAAGAGACACCCGGAAGACCTCATCGTACCTTGATTAATCTGCAAAGACCCTATTTCCAAATAAGGTCAAACTCACAGGTACTGGGGCTGGGGCAGCAGCATCTTCTCGGGACACAACCAGCCCCTGCTAAGTGCTGTCCCTGCCCTGAGGCTGATGCAAGGCCAGGCTCTGGGTGGAAGGAGTCGAGCAGGCGTCCTTTCTCCTTCCTTGGGGACATTCGTGAAGGGCGGGGTGCAGGCAGCAGATGGCCTGACAGGTTCAGAGCACACATAGGCCTTCTGCTGGTCCAGGCATGATCTGAGCTTGTGGGGTGATTTTTTTTAGTTTATTTTATGGAATAACCACACAAGGAACACAAAGAAGTCACGTATGCCCCTCTCCAGCTTTCTCTGGTGTTAACATCACATGGAAGTGTAGATCAGCTACCAAGTCTTTGAAACCAGCATTGAGACATCACTTTTCACTAGCCCTTCATGGATCACAGCCTTGTTGTGGCAACGGGGCTTGGGTAACTCAATGAAACTATGAGCCATGCTATGTCGGGCCACCCAAGACAGAAGAGTCATTCGTCAGAAGAGTTCTGACAAAACGTGGTCCACTAGAGAAGGAAATGGCAAACTGTTCCAGTATTCTTGCCACAAGAACCCCACGAACAGTATGAGAAGTTTTTCTATGAACAAGAGGCAGGTGGAGGATGTGGAGGGAGGGCCTGTCCCAGGAAGGGTCCTACTCAGTTACAGTCTCTGCCTATCAACGGACTGGTCCATTTCATCTAAGATTCGGATATGCAGGCATAATGCTGTTTGTCGAGTCTCTTCATTATCCTTTTAATTCCTCCTTTTAAAATCTCATTTTATTGAAGTATAACCGACTTACAATCTTATATTAACTTCTGCTGTACTCCAAAGTGATTCAGTTATACATATATATTTATATATTCATTTTCAAATTCTTTTCCATTGTGGTTTAATCACAGGATGTTGAATATAGTTGCCTGTGCTCCATAGTGACACCTTGCTGTTTATCCACCCTAGAGATAATAGTTTGCATCTGTTAATCCCAAGCTCCCACTCTGTCCCTTCCCCTCTCCCCTCCCCTTGGCAACCACAAATCTGTTCTCTATGTCTGTGAGTCTCTTTCCTATTAGCTTTTGAAAAATGTTCAATGATATCTCATTTTTCCTTTTTTGACATTGATACATCGTTTCTTCTTATTCCACCCCCGCCCTGATCAGTCTGGTAGAAGTTTATCAATTTTATTGATCTTCTCGAAGACCCAGCTTTGGTTTCGGTGAATTTTCCTTTTGTTTCAGTCACACTGATTTCCATCCTTCTGCTCATGGTGGGTTCCGTTTGCCCTTTAAGTTTCTTCAAGCGAAGCCTCTATGGTTGACTTGATACCATCTTCCTTTCCTCCTGGAAGCCCTGGGACCACAGACCTTCCTCTCCTTCAGCTGCATCCACACGCCTCTCTGTGCTGGCCATCCTGGTCTGTAACCGGAGGCTTGGAATGGTCTGGTCTCCACGGCTCTTTTCACTCTGATTCCATCATTGCACGAGTTTTCAGGATAATAGCGTCAGGGCACTCGCACGCACAGGATTTGGAAGCAGCCGAGCCTCTGGTTGCTGAGTGTTTGGACTTCCACCTCCTGCAGCCCGAAACCACTGCAGCCCCATTCATCACTGTCATGTTTTCACTCACCAGGAGGACGTGCGAAAAGGGAACATGAAAAGCTGGCTGGATCACGGGATAATCGCACCCTGCAGGAGTGAGCGGTGTTTCTATTGCGAAGGTCCCTGGGGCGGGTGCTGCCCCTCCATCCTGGCCTCACCCACCTCTGCTCCTGGCAGGAGAAGACGGGGAGGAGTTTCATTGGACCACTGGTGGTGCCTTCTGTGGGTGGGACCCTGCGGGCAGCTGAGCATCCTGTCCCAACCCCCTTGTCTGCGTGCCAGCCCTGCTGCCTGCGTGATGCGCGTGCTGTCTTTGTCTCCTGAATATCCAGGCGCCTGCTGAGGTCAGGCAGTTGCTGGACCCTATAGAGAACATCCGAGAAGGGTGAGAACGGAAGGTTCAGGTTTGGCCTGGTTCCACTCCGTGTGCGGACTTCCCTGTGTCAGCTGCCTGAGGGATCCTGGAAGCCCTATTACATGTTTACACGACGTGAACTGAAGTCAGCTGCTTGCCAGCCACGTGGCTCTTAGGGGACCTGCTTGCAGCCCCAGCAGCTGTCCTTTCATAGGCAGACACAGAGCCTCTCTCAAATTCACAGGAATGTTAAAGTGGGACCTACAAAGTGGCCTAGCACAGGACTGACTGCACCGGCCTTGCGGGGTGAGCGGTCCATCTGCCCATCACTGGGAGGCAGTCTGACTCGGGGGGCAGCTCCTGCCTGCCTGACGATGTTCCAGTCCCTCCCGCAACCCCACAGGAAAGGGGTCCAGGCCTCTGAGAGGTCAGGTTGCAGGAGAGCTTGCACCAAGACCATGGTCATCACTGTACCCTCTGATGGGCCCTCTGGACAACTTCCCGCATTCTGAGAGCCCTTAGCTCCGGGGCTAACGCAGACCTTGGAGGGTGACGAGGGAGGGGATGTGTCTAAGTTTAAAAGTGTGGATGCAAGAGAAGGGCTTAGCCCGAGCTGACCCCGGGGTCTCTTCACGCCTGCTGGTCATTCATTACTGGCGTCCTGCTCTCTTGACCTCCCCTGTAGCTTCCGTGGCCCAGTCACCACGCAGCTGTGGCTTTCCAGGCTGTGGATGTCCCAGGGACACACCAGGCTCAAGCCGAGACAGCCATCCCATCGAAGCCCAGCAGCCCAGCCCTGCCTCCCTCCACATCCCTTCAGCGCCTTTTAAAAAAGTGAGGAAAAGCCAATTTAAACACAGAACAGGGACAGGAACGATTTCCCCTTTTGTGCTCCATCTTTTATTTAAGTTGAAATGTGGCTGAGTTACAATATTGTTAATT